>NC_047663.1:71076516-71737766 GCF_011762505.2 Arvicanthis niloticus | reverse complement strand
TCATGAAAAGTGATTTTAAATATGAATCCTGCTTTTCTGGTGTGATGGGGTGTCCAGGACTTGGTAGGAGAACTAGGGTCTCATGATGCCGGGTAACTTTGGTTTCTGTTGCTTATATTCTTGTGCTTTCTTTTTGTCATCTGATTAATTCTAGTGCTACCTGCACTCATTGTCTTTGACTGGAGAGTGTCTTTCCAGTTATCTTGCTTGTGTCAGAACTCCTCAGTGTCCAGCTGTCTCTGTGATCCTGTGATCCTGTGATCCTGAGCTCCTGGGTGAAAGACCTCCTGGGACTCAGGCTTCCTCTGGGATCCTGAAATCCTGCTGCTCTGAGTGCAGTGGTTCCTCAGCTGCTCTGAGTGCAGTGGTTCCTCAGCTGCTCTGAGTGCAGTGGTTCCAGCACTGCTCTAAGATGGTTCAGGATATGGTGTCTTCACAGGAGCAGACCCGCTAGGGGTCTGTCCCAGCCAAAAGGGCCAAGCAAGGGGTGGAAGGGAAATGGTATTCTAGAGGGGCAGGGTTTGTGTGGGTTGCAGCTCTGGGGCTTAGGATTGTGAAGGAGAGTTCTTACCTGCTGCTCTAGGAAGGTTCAGGATATGGTGTCTTTATGGGAGCAGGTCTTTTGTTTCTTAATATGATGCTAAACCTCAAATCCAGAGCCTCCTACATGCTAGACAAGTATTCTACCACTGAGCTACATCTCCAGCCCAAGGAAGAAGCCCTTGTTAATCAGGTAGTAGTCACTCACACAGCTGAGCCTGTAACAGTGGGCTGCAGACATCCCCACCCCAAGGTGAGTCAACCTATGTAACACAGCCAACTTCAGCAGTACATTGAGTCCTTCCTCTTAACTACCCAGAGACTAAAAATGCACCTAATCCCTTCTTAGAAAACAGTTAGCTGTTGCCACACAATCCTAAACCCCAATTAATAAGCAATGTAGTTTTTAACTCCCTCATTGTGGTTTACAATTGTAAATGTAAACCTGTAAACACATTCTCAAGATTGTGTCAATCTGCATTTTTCTAGATTTTGATCCTAATGCTAGCATCTCATTAAAAATTAAGGAGCTTAAAGGTCATTGGTAGGCTCTCCCTTATGATCAGCTTGGGACCCCACCTCCTGTGTCTATGGTAACACTAATTTCAAGGAAGAGAGATGTATGGCAGTTGCCACTCTTGATGACTTGAAATCCCCAGGGGAGAGGGAGGCAGAAGGAGGTATTAGGGGTTTGTTGAGATCTGTTAAGGGAAAACAGCCTATTTTATATTTAATTTAAATTTTTTTCTCCTGGTAAAAGAGGATATTTTAATCTAAGATATTAAAAAAAAGTTTATGTTAATGAATGTTTGCCTGAATGTGTGTATGTTCCTGGCATGAGAGCCTAGTGACCTCTAGGGAACCAGAAGAGGGGATCAGATTCTCTGGAAATGGAGTTACATTACAGATGACTGTGAGATACCATGGGAAAGCTGGGAACCAAACCTGGTCCTCTGCAAGTAACCACTGAGCCTTCATCTCTCCAGTTCAAAGCAAGTTAGTTTATAAATTCTTTTTAATCTGTTACTTTTGGGTGGTAGGAATATGGCTTTCTAGTAAGAAAATAAACACAAATTATTGACTCCACACTTAAGGGGCGATCCAAATCACTTGGACAAGAAAACTACCCTTCAGGAAGATTGTTCTAGAAACTTTAAGAAATACTATAAAGTCTCCTCAACCTGTAGGTCAGCACAATGGCCTTTCTGGCCATTGTCTGAAGTCCCTACCCCACCCCTTAAGAGTGCCCTGAACAATAGTACTTTGGTCAACACTCATTTTCTTACGATTATTTCCTATTAACCTGAGGCAAAAAGAGAAAAAAAAAAAAAAACAAAACAAAAAAAACAGGGGTTTGCTGTTTTAGTTTCAAAGGCAATACATGATCTCTGTTTAAAAAAAAAAAAATCCCACCAGGGAACTAGAGAGACGGTAAAGTGCTTTTTTACTCAGATAAAGTGCTTACTTCAGAAGCACAAGGAACTTATTAGGATCCTCTGCACCTATGTAGAAGCTGTGTGCGGTGTCACTCTCTTGTAACCCCAGCTCTGGGAGCCAGAAGGCAGAAACAAGAGGATCCCTGGGGCTTGCTAACCATCCAAGCAGTCTGGCTAGTCAGTGATCTCTAGGCTCCTTGAGAGACCCTGTCTCAAGATATAAGGTAAAAGAGTAATGGAGGGAGGTACTCAGAGCCTTCACGTGTACACAGACAAACCAACACACACACATACACACAAGCACATGGGCCTCCAAAACATTTGCACCATAAAAATTTATGACATCATAACATTGGATAGTATGAATAAGTTTATTTTGTATAGTAACAAACAGGTAGCCTCCAACCTCTAGGCTGCATAGTAAGAGCCTATCTCACTAACACCAACAAGGCACCTTTCCCCCTCCCTAATACTACAAAGAGGCACTTAAAATATTAACAGTCACCAAACACGTCTCCACCAGAGACTAGCATTGAACTTTTAGGTCTGTTCTATTTTGGTTTGTATGTTTTTTTTCCAACACAACTCTTTCTAGGCTTATATTTTTCAAAATCTACTTTAATAAGGTTACTTAAATGCTTTAACCTCCCTTCTAGCCCACCACCCACCAAAGGTAGTGAAAAAGAAGGTTAATAGGGCAAAGGAGGTTGTGGATCTGTTTAGAAATAGTTCTTTGGAGAAATTCCAGTCTGTGTTGTCACACTGATTATCATCAGTTCATTTCACACAAATTAGCCGCAGTAGCTCGATCCACTTGCAAAAATCATTCATAAAGCAGCAGTGGCAGGTTGATGCAGAAGAAACCTCAAGGCTCTGCCAACCTGCTGGAGTCTGCAGAAGTGGCAAGAAGCCACAGGAACACCACCAGAAGTTCTTTGGTGTGTTACTCTCTGCAAAGTCATGACAAATGAAGTTCAGCAAAGAGTGGCAAGGTGAACCAATGCCACACAGCTTTGCCCACTGTCTGTTGGGTTATGTTTATTCCCTTTCCAAACATCACGTGTCCTCTCAAGTATCTGCTCTAAACATCACATGCCCCTTTTCCAGGCAGCTTACAGAAAAACACCATATGTCTGTTCTCAGCAAAACATCCTCCCACATGTCTGCTTCAGAAAAAAAAAAAAAAATCCTCTCATAAGACAGTTTTCAGAAAAGCATCACATGACACAACCGAGTCTCCAAAGAAACCAGAAATTTCCACTTCAGCTTTTTGAATCTCACACACTTGAGCCCCTGTAGATGAGTTAACCAGAGACACTATCAATCACCACCTTTGCTTTCTGGGGCTTGGGGGAGCACCTGAGATTAGTCATTGTGTTTACCTCAAGCATCTCTAAAGCTCTCAACACTTACTTGTGAAGAGTAATATTTCCCTGCATCACCTCGGCATTCACTTGTCAAATCAACACTCACATATTTTCGTATTTTGGGCTCCTATTCATTTTCTTTTGACCTAAGGTCTTGACTCATCCTTGAAAATGTAAATGTCATCATGTGGCTTATCTTGCAGATTATCATTACAATCATACTCTCTCCTTTTTTCTTCTCCTTTTTTTTCCTAAAGGAAGCCCAAGGACAATTTTATCAGAGTTTACAGCAAACTGGTTCAAAAGAGATGAAAACTCTGGTATGCATAAAGAAGAGATGAAGAAAACACCATGACTTTTAAGTTAGGCATAGAGCAAAAATAAGAGACAACATCTTAAGAAAGAAAAAAGCACTCCCCAAGAATGTAAGGATGCTGGTGAGCTGAGGAAAGAGACTGAAGCCAGAAAGAGTCTGAAGTCCTTTCCCCTATGTAAAAATATATTTGTTTTGTTGTTGTTGTTTATACGTCTCTCATAACATTACATCCTGACTGTAGTTTCCTCTCTCCTCTCCTCCCAGCCCCCACTCACCTCCCCTCTCCTTCAGATCCACTCCTCCATTTCAGAAAAGGGCAGGCCTCCCAAGGATATCAACCAAACATGGCAAAATAAGATGCCATAAGACCAGGCACATCCCTTCATGTCAAGGCTGGGCAAGGTAACCCAGTAGGAGGAAAAGGGTCCCAAAAGCAGGCAAGAGAGTCAGAGACAGCCACTGAACACCAAGCTACACAACCGTAAAATACAGCAGAGGACCTAGGTCAGACCCCTGTGGTCTCCCTGATCCTCCCTTCAGTCTCTGAGGGCCCCTATGAGCCCTGCTTAGTTGATTCTCTGGGCTGTGTTCTTACAGTGTCCTTGTCCTTGACCCCTCTGGCTTCAACAAACCTTCCTCCCCCTCTTCCAGGGGACTTCCTGTGCTTCCCCTAAAGTTCAGCTGCATCTCTGCATCTGCTCCTATCAGTTGCTAGATGGAACCTCTCTAGTGACTATGCTAGGCGCCAGTCTACAAGTATTATTAAGAATCATTTCATAAATTTTTTATTTCTCAGTCATATTTCTATTTCTACTATTTTAAGAAGTATGTAAGGTTGTTTCTAACGACTGTGGCGCTATCTTGCTCTTCAATAGACTGCCTGGTGGTTTCTTGTTTGGTTGGCTGTTTGGTTGATTGGTTGGTTTTTGTCTATACCAATTATTTCCTTGATGTAAAGCTAATAGCTTCTTCATTCCACCCTTCCCATTCTCTTTTAGATAGGCTTCAGTTGATTTTTTTAAGCTTCTCTTTAAAAAAAAAGAAAAAGAAAGTGCTAGCATTGACTAACACTTTATTTTTAAAGTATTAGCGTTTGGGTTTTAGCAATTGCCTGGTACTGCACTATTTTATTTTTTTTCATTTTATGAGATTATAACAAAATTACATAATTTCTTCCTTCCTTTCCCTCCTCACAAATTCTCCCATATATCTATCCTGCTCATTCTGTGTACTTGTATGTATGTTTTGGGGGCATTATTGCATTCTTGTCATCTTTATCCTATTCCTCCTGGGTTGGGGATCTAATGCACTTCCCTGGGGGAAGTGTCGGTGAAGTTGAAGATGTGTTCGATCCCTCAGGTTAGACAAGCACTCTACCATGGACCCCACTGCAGCCACATCACTGCCATTACTGATTTCCATGTACAAATTGCCACATATATGATCAACAAAGTCACTATAAGCTATATTCATATCTGAGCTATAGGTGAACTCATTGCTTATGAGATGTCATTAGTTCTAGAATTTTGCAGAATACACAAAATTTCACACACACACACACACACACACACACACACACACACCATACAGAACTGTAGACAAATTAGTGGATAATTCTGGTTTCTTTCCCATCTCTTACACTGCACACTTCAGAATCCTGCTATATACACAAACGATCTCTCATTTGCCTATTTAAAGAGTATTATATACATGCGTCTGTAGAGGCCCTCTCTCTGTCCTTTTTCTGCTGACACCCTGCATGCTTTGACTGCAGGAGGAGAGCAAAGCGCTGTCCAGGAGTTCAGGACAATGCTTGGCCTTGAGGCCATGGCAATGCCTCATTACCAGCCCAGGCCAGGTCCAAGGGCTCATAGGGCTGTAGCCAGTTGTCACTGTCGTTCTCTTCAATGACCTGTGGCCCTCTAATCGGCAAAGAACAGATGGTCATAGGATCCGGGTGTTCGCTGCCATCATGGGCTCGGGGCCTGAAGTAGGCACGGAGCGCCCCGGAGAAAGTGTCGGTGAAGCTGAAGATGTGCGAGCCATCGGACACATTGAAGAAGGACAGCTTGCCCGCCTCGTAGTCCAGCAGGACACCGATCCTCCGAGGAGGCACGCGTACCGCCAGTGCCACGCGATGTGGGTCCAGCACGAAGTACTCACAGCGGTTCCACAGCCCCATCACCCAGTAGCCTGCGGCCGGGCTCAGGCGCGCGGGCCCCGAGCGCTCCACCGACTCCAGACAAGCGCCCAGGAACCAGCGGCTGCGCCGACCCACGTGCACCTCCCAGTAGTGGCGGCCGCTGGAGAAGCGCTCCCTACTCAGCACGCAGGTCTGCTCCGAGAACCGCTGCGGATCATAGGCTGCAGTACTGGGCACCCCCAGGCGGGAGGACACGCTCTTGCCATTGTTGGAGACCTCCAGGCTAGGGTGCGCTGTGGCGGGATCTAAGGACACGTCCACTGAGCAGAAGCTTCAGGTTAGTACCTGGTGAAGAAGATTCAGAAACCTCCCCCTTTTCTCCCTCCCTTTCTCTCCCTTCCACTCCCTTGCTTTCTCCTCTCCTCTTCTCTCATTCGCCCTCTCCTCTACTCCTCAGAAAACTTCTAGTTTCTCAAGTTGGAACAAGTGGTGGAATCATACTTCTTCCCACCCACTAACTCTATCAAACATCCCGCTTCCAAGAGCATCATGCAGATCACTCCTGACGCCAACTCCTTTCCTGAATCCCATTCTCAGGTTCCAAATGAGGAAGGTTCTTGAGTAGATTCGTGAGGATGGAGCCAAGCCTTGAGCAACTAGGAGACAGGTATCTGCCGGCTTCTGTGTCCTCTGGTTCTATCGCCCAGTCTGAACATCAATGCTGTGCCTCTGCTTTACAGCAATTTTAGGGCTCTTAAAACTACAGGAACGCCGGGCGGTGGTGGCGCACGCCTTTAATCCCAGCACTTGGGAGGCAGAGGTAGGCGGATTTCTGAGTTAGAGGCTAGCCTGGTCTACAGAGTGAGTTCCAGGACAGCCAGGGCTACACAGAGAAACCCTGTCTCGAAAAAAAAACCAAAAAACCAAAAAAAACAAAAAAACAAAAACAAAAACAAAACAAAACAAAACAAAAAACTACAGGAAACCTCTGAGATCATCCAGTGACCTACACTTCAACACCTATGCCCCCAAACACATCCACTTGATGGCTGAGAGAAACTGGAGGGTACCAACCCACCAATTTCTTGATACAAGAAATAGCCCCTATATAGCCCAGGTTGACCTTGATTCATGATCACGATTAAGATCATGATCTTGACCTCAGCCTCTCAAGCATGCTAGGATTTCCTGTGTGTGTCATCATGACTGCCTTCGGAGCCCTTCTCTGAAATGATCTGAGAGGTTCCTTCCAGAGTCTGTTTTTTTTTTCTGCAAAAGACCCCAGAAGCAACCTTCCTGTCGTGGAGCATGTGTGCGCATGTGAATGTATGCAGTGTGTTGTATTATAACGTGTTCATTTCCAGGATATGGGCTTGATTCCTGGAAAAGCCCTTCCTGTAAAGTCAGTTCCCTCTGCATCCCTTCTGTGCAAACCCCAACCCAACCTGTCACCAGTCACATCTGGTAGCTTCAGATACTTACCTGCATATTGCTGGGCTGCTCTCCACTCTGAAACCAAAGAGAAAGGAGAAAGGACTCAGAGAGCTCAGCCAGCAACTTTGGAACCCTTTACTTATTCAGGAGCTGTCCACAAATTAAATGGCCTCATCTCCTCCTCTGGATTGGACTGGGCAAGGGTTTAAACAGTGCTAGGTTCTCCCAAAGTGTTGTACAGCCTCAAGCTACATTGAGAAGATGCAGCAGGATCAAGGAACCTGGGTACCTTAAAGCATGGAAATGAAACCTATCTGCCTGCCCAAGCCCAGTCCTGGAGGTCCTGCTGAGCTGGACTCTGTCTTAAAATGTCTTCTAAATGCCCAATCTTCCCTCTGCAAAGAGTTGATCCAAAACAATAGGAGACTTTTTTTTTTTTTCAGAGAACTGGGGGAGCCTCAATCAGAACAGCCAGTGGAACTTTAAAGATACACAGCTGTTACATGGAATAGCTTAGTTCTAGCAAAATGCCGACTCAATGTTGGTTTGCTTATGAATTAAAAAACATTCATCTAAATCAACTTGAGGATTTTTAAGGGTTCATCAGCTTTAAAAGGGAAGTAGATATGGGGAAGGAACACTTGAACTTCCGGATGCTATCAAGGTCATAATAGTGATAACAAGAAGGGAAGGAGAGCCCTTGGACAAGTCTATCTGGACTGAACATACACTGAGGTTGAAACCTTACCTCAGTGGGGAGATTATGGCTGCTGAACTAAATGGCATAAAGAAGACCCATTCACTGCACACACACAAATCAGTGGACCCACTCTTACCTCATACCCACAGTGTGAGAAATTCTGTAGGATTGATGACACATGAAACATGCCATTGCAGTTTGGATACGAAACATTCTCCAATGGCTTAGTCCTCAGCTCTTCACTATGTGGAATCTTTAAGAAGGACAGTCAAGATGAAAGTCTTCTGACCATCCAGGGGGTATTGAGACTCTGGCCTTTCCTTCTTTTCTTTTTGCTTCCTGCCCTACTATGTAGCAAGCACCTTTCTCTGCCTCACATTCCCTACGCCCTGCTGCAATGTGCTGCCTTGCCACAGGCCCAAGTGACCATGGGATCACCTTTGAAACTGTGATCCCAAGTAAACCTTTGCTCACTGCAAGTTTACTATATCAGGTGTTATGTGACACTACTAGAAGGTGAGGAATAGACTCTACATTAATAAGAGAAATTATAAGACAGTATCATTGTGGCATCCTCAGCAAAGGTCTTTAACAAAGTTTCAGGAGCATAAGCCATAAGGTACAAGTTTTGATTAGTTAAACTTTATCAAAAGTACTGTTCTCGCCAGGCAGTGGTAGCGCACCCCTTTAATCCCATCACTTGGGAGGCAGAGGCAGGCGGATTTCTGAGTTCGAGGCCAGTCTGGTCTACAGAGTGAGTTCCAGGACAGCCAGGGCTATACAGAGAAACCCCGTCTCAAAAAACCAAAAGGAAAAAAAAGTAATGTTCTCTCTTTAATAAAGGGAACATGAACAAGACTAACAGCAAATGACACAATAGCAAAAGGAATCCATGTTGTTTAATATCAAAATATATATATACATATATATTATCACACACACACACACACACCCCACATACAGAAATCCTCAAAACCTTAGCATCCAGAGAGGAGGTACTATTAAAAGAATGAGAAAGCATTTATCTCTATGGACCAGCAAACTTAGAGAGCTAGCTCACACAGGATACAGGTGTACAGAGCCTCACCATTGTTGATGGCAGGAAGATGGCTTTCTGGGAAACCTTTGTCTAGTCAGCATCCTAATCTCCCTTCCTGGTTATACTTCCTAGAAAAACAGGGTGATAGGACAACACACTTTTGGCTTACTCAGTGTGGTTTGCAGTGGTGTGCAGTGAGAATCAGCAAGAAGAAAGAGACCTAGCATACACGAGATGGATATTTAAACAGTGATACATGTATGAAACAAGGGACAGACAGCATGAGGCTATGAATGATGTTTACACAAAAACTATAATGCATGTGACAAAGTAGAAACCCAGATTTACAAGAATGTATACAAAATAAAATATACATTAGACTGTTGGCCTTATGGAGGGAATATAAGCCCTTACAGTATTGTCAGGTTCCAAGAAATTCCTTTTCCCAAAGTCTGGCATTTAGGCAAAAGCCAGCATTCCCTCTGGGACTTAAGATGATAATTTGTACTTGCTAACAGGAGTCATTTTTCTTATATGTGGCAAAAGTGACATATAGCTCCTCCATTTACCTATGCCTGTAGTATCTATTAGCATATCAAGGTCTATGCTACCCTCTAGGGTCCCTCAATCCTAGCTGACATACTTTGCCTGCTACCCTAAACCTCTCCAGCTTCTGTCCCTTGCATTGTTCAGACATTTTGGCTATACACTTAGATCCCTTCTTGATTTTACTGTTGGCTCTGCTCCTGGACCTCTCTTCTTCCATTTGCCCTCTCTCCTATTCCTTCTTTCTTCTCTTCCTCTCTTGCTCTCCACCCCTGCCCCTTTCCTCTCATTGTTCAGTTCAATGTTCTGGATCCATTCAGTTTGGATTCTTTTAGTTGCCTCTGGCTGTACTCTCCCTCGTGTATACAATAAAAAACCTTCTCCTCAACCATTCCTAGGAGTGGCCGTGTCCTTGGTCTCACTGAGTTATGAAGAGAAGCATTTAAACATATAGTAACATGTCTACTCTAGATCCACAGGAAATTCGAGGATTAGCATCAGAAATTCAGGTGACTGTGGTGTGTAACTGTTAGGTTTCAAACCAGGAACAAATGATTTCAGTTAGATGGCTGAGGTGCCTATCTAACATATCAAAATGGACCTGGCCTCCAGGCTCTCCCAGCATCCCTGAGTTCCTACCTGTTACAGGGTATAGCTGGCATCCCCCACTCCCTACCCCAAACTTCTCTAGGTAAGAGAAAAAGGCTTGGCTGCCCTTCCCCCAGCTGCCCTTCCTTATATAAAATCCAGCCATTTTGGTACCCAGTTCTCTTTTGGGCCTCCTGGCTACTACACCTGGTTTGCTTTCCTCCTCTCTCTTTTTCTTTTCCCTCAGGGCATATCCACTCTGGACTCTTCCTTTTATCTATAATAAACTTCTTCCTACACCATTCCTAGGACCATCCATGTCTTGTCTTTTTTTTTATTTATTTGTTTTTTCATTCAGTAACCAGGATTAAAAACAATGTTCTTCCACAGGTAGCCTTGGGACAATACATATAAATATACAAGTGAAACGTGGGTCTGATCTATACCAAGCACAATATGCACACAACACGGAATGCACAGGAGAGACGATGAAAGCACCAGAGTGTGATGTTGCCAAGTAGAGGGTAGCTGGCTAGTGATAGTTTGACCTACATTTTTGGTTTGTTTGCTTGCTTACTCGTGTTACTTTATAACGGTGTGGAAGCCATAGGTATTCATTAGAAACTGCATAGAGTTTCCATCATTTCTTAGACTGTTGATAGGTGGTGTGTTAACTCTATGGAGATATGGGGAAGCCACAGTGAGTCAGAGCCTAACCCAGCTGCGTGATCAGAAGGTACCCGTCCAAAACTCCTGCCCTGGGCCATTCATCTGTGATGTTTGGTAGACATATCAAATCCCTTTCCAACTTAGGACATTTTCAGTGGGTTTAGAAAGATATGAGTCCATCATGGAAGTCAGGGAGCCTAGTGAGAAACAGTAGGAGAGAAAGCAACTTTACTCACCAGCCTGGCCTTCGGACCTTCTCCAGTCTGAAGCAGCAAAGGAAAGGGGGGATTACAAAGTCAGGACACCATATTTTTTGCCATAGTGACCCAATTCCTCCTTCCCTCGCCACCCCTGCAGCCAGCACAGTTCCAGCCTGGTTGTCATACTTCCTTGGAAGAGGATAGTAGGGAGCAATAGGGGACAGAAAGGGATGGTTCTGGGGTGGAGGACACTTACCAAGCTCTGTCTGAAGTTTCTCTGCAAGCAAAACAGAAAAGCGTCAACTTTCTGATGAAAACACATTCCTCTCAGGTCACTTCTCTCTGCAACTCTACCCTTGATGCCAATTGCCCTGTGGGAGGCTCATCCCCAGCGCTCCAGGGCCTTTAGCCCATCTTCATTTCAGAGGAAGAAATCAACAGACACTGGGCTTGGGAGAACAACAGGCTTGGTTCTAAAGGGTTTCTCCCCTAGGTTCCAGTTGGGTGGAGCGGAGTTTATTCTTTCTAAAACCAGAAGATGTTCTTGGTGTTTGTATGGTTGGGGGGCGGGGGAGGGCGGTTAGGGCCAGAAGCACATGAATAAGCTTAGGCACAGAGCACAACCTATGTCTCTTGGAGTCATTTGCTGAATAGTTCATTTAAAGATAAGAAGGACATGATAATTCGTTTTTCCTGGCTAGGTGTAAAGGATCTGACTCTGTCTCTAGAATATGGTCCTCCGGTCTCTCCGTTTTCTGTACTCTTTAAAAACAATCAGTATACTGATTCAGACTGGGATCTTGATGAGTCATCGCAATGGGTTTTTGTTTGTTTTGTGTTTTGGTTTTGGTAGGATTGGGTAGGCAGTGAGACCCAAGGCACTCAGGTTCCTCACCTTCCTAAGTACAGCCCTCCGCTACACCACACCCCTTGATGGTTTTAAGTTGGTATGTTCCAATGAGAGGAAAAGTAATTTGCCAGAGTGTTCCCATTTTAGTGTATGTTTAAGGGTCATTCTTCACAGTGGCATTTGGGTTAGAAAAGAAAGGTCAATCGATGGTCGATTCCAGGAAGGAGGAAAGTTGGGGGAAGGAAACACTCCAGCCGTGTGTGCTCAGAGGTTCTTCTATTGAATGAACCCTGAAGCTGAGACCCACAGGCAGCCCATCTCAGTCTGACTAAGGGAGGTGAGGCAGGCAAAGATGGGTGGAGAACCAGATGGATGTCATCTTCTCTCCCTCAAAGGAGCCTAGTCACTTTGACTGCCCTTTTCTGCTTCAGGGGTGGCCAGATAAACATACTTGTCCTATATATAACCTGCCCTCTGTTGAGGAACCCAGAACTTACCCAACCGCACAAAGGGATAGAGGATGCTCTCAGACATCCTCTGTCTGAGATGGGGAACGACCAGACAGGACAGACTATGAACAGGGGGATCTCACTCCCCCAAGGTATGCAGACTCAGCCCTGTGCATCTGGGAGCCAGCCTGGGTGCCTGGACACAGACACCTTGAGCAAACGCAGTCCTTCCTTCTCTCTGCTCTGCTAGTCCTAGATGCCCCCCCCCCCAAGACTGAGGTCTTGTCTTGGAAACTTGGGCCCTGCTCAGGATGTGGGGATAGAGGGTACCACCTCCAACTTACCTCTGTCCTTCTCTTCCCACTTCACCCGCTTTTCTGAAAGAAGGAATGGGAGAAGCTGAGTAGTGTGCGCTAGCGTGTTTTTTTTTTTTTTTTTTTTTTTTTTTTTTTTTTTTTTCAAGCTCTCCTTCCAGATTGGGTCGCCTTGTCCCTCCAGACCTCCCCAACCCCTCTCCCTCCGCTTCCCTATTGAGAGGCTGGCAGTTAGATTCCCTGGTGGGTAGACAGTGAGAGGGACCATAATATAAAGGTGGCAAATTTCCAAGAAAGCCAGCTTCTTTCTCAACCTCCTGACTTGAGACAAAAATCCTGACAGTTTTTGTCTTCCACCAGCAGGACCCCTGCGGGTGGACTGGCTCTACACGTTCAAGGACACCTCACAAAACCTTTGTGGACCAGTCAACCATCCCATCTGTCCTCAAACCAACCCACCATAGGGGAGGGGAGGAAGATTCTTCAGAGGATTTAAAAGCCACGGTCCTCGGGGAAGGGACAGGATTTTTTCGGCTTCTTGGGTGTCCCCTCTCCCCACCCTTAGGTCATTTTCCCAAGGGTCGTTTTCCCTGTTGCATGTGTGTGCTTCCCCATCCCAATAAGAAAACGGCTGCCTGTTTAAACTGTTGATTCTGTTTGTGATGCTTGAGGTTCCCCTGCTGCTTCCTCTTCTGTTTCAAATACCGCTCCCCCCACCCCCCATCTCTGTCTTTTAGTTCTTCAACTGGCAGGGAAAACAAACCCGGTCAGACCCCTACCTAGACTGTATCATTATGGAGCAAAACCAGCTCCAGGGCCTGACTCATACCTTGGAAGCGCCGCTGCTTGTAAAAATACCACAGTGCCAGCATAGTGAGTACAATCAGGCTGAGCGGCAGGATCACCAGGGTTCCCACAAACGCTTTCTTCCAGGGGGACGTTCTGGGTAGGAACACATCTGGAAAACGTGCCACGTGGTGTTAGTTGTCTCGACTTAGGGTCTACTAACCACTGAAGCGAGACAATCTTGGACTTCACATCATGATGTCTGGAGTGACTTTGGGGTAGCCAGTTACACCTTTAGTGGGATCCTCTGTAGCCAGGTATGAACCGAACATGAACGCAGCTGTGCAGCCTTCACTCCAGATAGGATCGGGTGTAATGGCAGAACTCATTAGTGTGGGGGAAGGTAGGCTGTGAGTTGAGGATAAAGAACACGTCCTGGCTGGAGGGATGTTACAGCAGCCTGATGGCGCTGTGTTTTTGCCTGCACCCAAATGGACTGCTCTATCCCAGTTATTAGCATGTTCAGGTCTGAGTAATAATTTACATAGGTCCCCTGTGATGACTAAAGAGACTTGATATGGAGCCAGGGGTCCCTTAAGTGCCATTGACCTTTTACTCCGCAATGCCTGGGAGGTGCTAGTGGCATACAGGTGAGATGAGAAGAGGAAAATGGGCTCTAGGATATTAACAGCGGCCGTTGCTTCTGTACCCCTTGCTTATCACTGTGGGAAAGGGATGCAATGGTCTTTTTACTATTTAGAGAAAAAGTCAGAAACAATTGAGGGAAGTAAGCCAGTTTGCCTGCCCAGCTGTGGATTGTGTGGATAGCTGTAACACACACCTTTCTGACGTCTGCCTTTGAAAACCCCACGTAAATCCCCCTTCCACACAGCATGCTCTTTGGCTCTAAGGCTGTCAATTCATTTAATCTGAATTTGAATTGAATCTAAGTCTCTGGTTTCTCCCAGTGGGTTAAGATGACACGGAACTGGTATGCCCTTCACCTCCTTACCACTTATAACTGGGGGACCACAACCCCACTTTTCCAGTTCTGATCCTACACTTGAAGGAGTCCAGCATCCAAAGTGTTTCAACATGGCTGGGGAATCTACAGGTTGCCACTGGCTTCCTGGCATTTGTCTCAGTTCTCAAACCACTGGAAGAATCTCCAACAAAGCCAACAGCTGCTTAGCCACAGTAGCAAGCCAAGCAAGCCCTGTGTTGGTTTAAATGAAAATGGCTCCATAACACCAACCCAACCTCAAAACCTTTAATCTACAATTTGTCCTGCCTACAAGATGTGCTGTGGTAAAGGTGGTGCAGAAATTGGTGGAGTGGCCGACCAATGACTGGTCCAGCTTGAGACTCATGCCATGAGAGGGAGCACATGCCTGACACTATCTGGAGAGCCAGGAACCAGAGGCTGGATAGCCCAGACACCTAGAATAGAAGCAAACATGACCAACAAAGAAAAAAAAAAAGTCCATGAAATGATCCCTAATGATATTCGTAGACTGGAACCTAGCATAATTGTCATCAGAGAGGCTCCACCAGCAACTGAGGGATGGAGAGAGGGGGTATGGGAGTAGAGGAGTGGGGAAACTGCAGTTGGGTTATAATATATGAAATAAGAATAGGTCGGGCGATGGTGGTGCACGCCTTTAATCCCAGCACTTGGGAGGCAGAGGCAGGCGGATTTCTGAGTTAGAGGTCAGCCTGGTCTACAGAGTGAGTTCCAGGACAGCCAGGGCTACACAGAGAAACCCTGTCTTGAAAAATAAAAAATAATAAAAAAAAAAGATTAAAAGAATAAATAAAAAGCAATTTAAAAAAAAATAAACTGGCCCTCACAGGCTCATAGAGAGTGGCATTACTGAGGTGTGACTTTTTGAAGGAACTGTGTCACTGAGGGTGAGCTTCAAGATTTCAGAAGCTCAAGCCAATCCCAGTCTCTCTCTCTCTCTCTCTCTCTCTCTCTCTCTCTCTCTCTCTCTCTCTCTCTTCCTTTCCAGATGTAGAACTCCCAGGGACCTTTTCAAAACCTGGGTTCCACCATGATTCCTGCCATGATGATATGGACGAAACCTCAGGAACTGTAAGCCTGACCCAATTAAATGTTTTTCTTTATAAGAGCTGTCATGCTCATGGTGTCTTCTCACAGCAATAAAACCCTAACCAAGACAGTCCCCAAAGGTAGGGTGCAGTTTGGTGCTGTCTATACCCCAGGGAAGCTCCCAGAGTAGCCAGGGACGAAGATAAAACCAGAGCATAACTTTGAAGAAACATGTGTCAGCTTTAAAATTTTGTGTTCGTGTGATCTAATTATTCAAAGGTAATGATTTATTACAGATAAATATTTTTAACCTTTAGTATAGTAAACTGAGGCAGAGATTGCTTCAGGGTTAAGAGCCCTGAATGCTCGCTCTTCCAGGATGTTATAGGAGAAATAGACCTTATACCAGGAGCTATACTCCTTCCCCTAAACCATGCATTATTGTATAGATGACCTCTGGGCCAATCAACATGGAGCTTTTGATGGTTAGAAAGACAAGTGTGAGCTAGTGCCTACTGACCTGCAATCTGGATCACGAACTCTTTCTTCTGGGGCAGCAAGGGGTTCTGGATTATGCAAGACACATTGCTATGAGCCCCTCCTCTGACAATCACAGATGTCTCCAAACTGAACAGGCCCTGGGCATTCTGTGTGATGGCTTCAGACTCTGGAGAAAGGCACTGACCCTGGTGGCCTCTCCACTGAACGTTTGGCTTGGGGTACCAGCCACTGGAAGTGCATTTGAGCTGAATGCCTTCTCCATTGAAGCCCTCGAGGGACATGTGTGGGTCTGAGCCCAATCCTGGGAAAGCAGAAGTGAGAAAAATCAGGCTCACCATACATAAAGTTCCTGCCACCGTTCACCATCTGAGGTCGGTCACCATAAGATGTCAGGAATTATGACTGCTCTTATCACATATGTGAGCTTGCACCCTTCCAACTCTGAACTGCCAAAGGCAGTTTAGATTAGGTAGGGACATTAGGAAATATTCAGGGGGGAGGGGCTATGTGTATTTAGTTATATTGTGCAAGAAATGTTCCCACTACAATGAAGAACCGCTTCACCCAGAACTCCAGTAGATTATCCTCTGTTAATTCTCACTAGATCTCAAGTGCCTACAATATATGCAATCCTTTCACAATCAAATAGAACTAGCTCTGTTATCTGGCAAGCTATTATTTGTCATTTAACTATTAAATTATATGCTAGGGGTCAAACCCAGCTCTCGTTCATGTAGGTAAACCTCCTATCACTGAGCTCTATCCCCAGCCATATATTTTGCACTTGCAAAATATTAATATATGTGTGTATATATATGTGTGTGCACTGAAATATATATATATATCTTGATCTATGTATATATACAAGTATGTTATACATATACATATATAATCTTGAGTCCTTTTTGTTGGTGGTACATATATGATTTCAAGGCTGACCACTCTGCATGTATGTAACAATAATACTCAAAAAAAAAAAGAGGCTACCAACTTGAGAGTGAGGGACATGGGAGGAGGGGTTTGAGGGAGGGTATCTAGAAAGGGTTTTCGGGAGAAAAGAAGAGGAGAAAGGGATGTAATTCTACTTCAATCAAAAACAACAAAAGATTAATATTATTTAAGTACTAATGATATATAAAATACATATCAATATCAAGAAAACCCCAGGCCTTTCTTCATCATTTTAATTTCTTATGTCTCACTACTCAGGTAATCAATTAATTTCTGTTAGCTTCTAGCTTGTATTTCTTAACAAGTCTTTCTACAAATTTCCCTATTAATTGTGTTCAAAAAAATATACCTCCTCAAATTTCTTTGTTCTTTTCTCCCCTCTTGTTAATGGATTCTAGGAATCACTGCATATCTGTTCATTGAGACGCAACAGGCTCTGGGCATTCTGGATGGTGGCAAGGAGCTTGTTTTTCAAGCTTCAGAATGCAGATGGTGCCGATGGACCATCTTCAGCTCCAGTGTGTTGATATTTAGGACGCTTCGATGCTCTTGGAATTCTATGTAATGCTACGAATACTGATATTACACAAATGCCTATTATATCTTTATGTCACTTTGATTCACCTTGTCATTGTGGACTAAAACTATCTTTCCAGCTATTTTTTTATAAGTCATTCAGTATTTTTATGAACTCTTTTCCTTTTTATTTGCTGTATATGGATTTATTGGGTTAGTTTTTAAATCTTTTTTAAAGCCACCTCACCCACAACTCCTGGTACTGGGGATCGAAGCACAGCCTATGTGTGCTGGGCAGGCACTGGACCTCTGAAGTGTCTCTTCATGCCACACTCAACGTTTTAACACATTGTGTTTGTTGTTTGTTTTCGATCCGACATTCTCTCTGCAATTCCAACTCGATCCTTTTCTCTGTCTTCTGCTCCTGGCTGGCTTATGAACGTACCTGCTACTTCCAGCTCCCACGTGGCTTCACCAGAGAAGTTGTGGGAAAGAAAGCGGCACCCATATCGTCCCTCGTCGGAGGGAAACACGCTGAGGATGTTCAGGTTCACGCTGCCCTCGGCAATGTCATAAGCTTCAAATAAGGTCCTGTTTCGGAACTGTGCCATCTGCAGGCTGGAGCGGCCCTGCAGCTCCTGATACAGGTACACCACGTTGGAGACTTGGGTCCGGAACCAGCGAATTTCCATGTGCTCTGCGTCCTGGTATGATGACAAGCGACACGGGAACTCCACCGCTTCCCCGACGCGGGCCAAAATGGGATCTTCAGGGCCCAGCACCCAGACCTCATCTAGGACAACAATCCAAAACAATGGCCAATATCAACCCATTTCAAACATATTTTTTGTTGTTGTTGTTAAATCACTTCCCTTTGTAGATAAGAAATCTTCAGTAAACCATTCAAATAACAAAGATGAGATGCTTTCCCGAGAACAATTTGTGTGCTTTCCTGGAGAAGAAATTGTCATGAAGAAAGCCAATTAAAATACCTATCTATGTACACACTTTACAACCAGATGTGCTGCGCAGGGCTGGAGTAGTTATTGGTTTGAATCAATCAGGAGTAGATGCTATTTGGGGTGCTATGTAAATATGGCCAGGGGAGCATGCCAAATGCAATGTCTGTGACTAACAAAATTTATGCCTATCATATGGAATTGCTGATTTGTGTAAGTGCACCGAGAAAAAGGATCTTGAAAGAGGGAAACCATTTAGCTGATGGTGGTGCTTTCTGGGCAGTGAGACTGGAAAGCCTTATTTTATTCATGTCTTAGTAGAGTTTTCATCATCCTGATAAACATCGTGATCAAAAGCAACCTGAGAAGGAAAGGTCTTGTGTTACAGGTAAGTCAAGGCAGGAACTCAAGGCAAGGCCCTGGAGGCAAGAACTGAAGCAAAAACCATAGAGGAGTGTGCCTACTGTCTGTTCTTCACGGAGTCTGCAGCCTGCTTTCTTATGCCCAGGATGTATAAGCAAAGGATGGGCTGAGCTTTTCTATATTAACCACTAATTTTAAATGCCTCAGGCTTGCATGCAAGTCAACCATAGAGACATTTTTCTCAAGTATGATCCCCACTGCTCAGATATCTCTGACTTGTGTCAAACTGACAATAAACTAGCCAGGGCAGGCAGTCTTCACAGCATTTATCAATAGAGTACATATGTGCAGCTTCTGTGTATTTGGGTATTTAAATGCCTACTGAACTCTGCTGTTGAGAGACCTGTTGTAATCTTTCATTTTCTGGTGCTTCCAGGTGGTCTCTCTGCTATCCTCGGGTTGGCTTCCTCCTATCCAGCTAACACTTCTTCCCCAAACTCATACATCCTACATCTCCTTCCTCATCCTTCAATTTGCCTGTGGATCAAGTTTCTTGCTCTGTGTCATTTTGGAATAAAAAAAATTTTTTTTTACCTCCTGGATGACTCCCAGACAATCTAATCACCTTCCTACCAGGTTCTCTCTCCAGAGTCTCGTCAACTGTCCTTCTCACACAGCTGAGATCCCCCTGTCTCTGTTTCTCTGTCTCTCTGGCTCTCTGGCTCTCTGGCTGTCTCTCTTGGTGTCTCTGTCTTTCTCTTTCTTTCTCTATCTCTCTCCCTGCTCTCCATTTATCTTCCACCTATTATCTTCTCAGGGAACATATATTTTTGCAAGGCTTTCCAGGAAAGAGAATTGCTCTTATCTGTGCTTGTTTGCTCCAAGGACGTATATATGAGAAACGGGCTGGCTAACTGATGAAAGAGCATCAAGTGGTACGGCTCTAACAACTGGTATAGAAGCAGTGAATGGTGCTATATAACTGTACTGGTTGGTATGTAACTGTACTGCTTGCTATATAACTGTACTGGTTGTTATATGTTCCAGTCCTGAGGAGGCTGAGGCCAGGGGATTGAGATTTCCAGGCCAGCCTAGGCTGCATAGCAAGAACCTGTTTCAAAAGCAAAACAACAAAAGTTACAAAACAAATGAAAACAAATGAACCAACCAACCGAATAACAACAAAATCCAAAACCCTGCATGGGAATCTTTTTGCATTTTAGCAATTAGTATGGTCTGGTGCTGTGTTATGGGGGCCCACTCCTAGGGGGCACCCAGTAGAGATCAGGGCAGAGTTTGGTTGCTCATTTTCTACCTGGGTGGGCTGACTATTGCTGCAGATCAAATACACTACCTGAGTTCACCTCCCACAGCTGAAGGAAGAGAAGGTAGGTGAAGAAGACGCTGAGGCACAAAGGCATTTGCTTCAGAAACCCCAGAAATACTGAGAAGTCTGTCATCTGTCAGCAGTGAGGGCCACCTAGAAAATAATAAACATGCTGGATAATGTGGGCAGTGACCCTTCACACGGAGGGTCCGAGATCTGCTGCTAAGTTATTTTTATTCTTTTATTTATTGTTATTTTATTATTAGCTAATTCTGGAGTTCCATATCAGGCCCATATCTTCTTTTAAACCATGACAGGATGTAAGAACTGCTTCTAATTTTATCAGGCGATGCTGTTACCATTGGGCTTGTTGGAACTCATGGTGCTGTGACAGGGCTGAAGGGTCCCAGGGGAAGCCAAGTATTGTTTAGACTCAGGAATGGAGCCATACATTGTGTAGGGGCTCAGTGTCACCCTCCTCTGGGTTAGTGACACTCTGGAGAGTGGAAAATCTAGGAAGAATCTCAAATGCAGCTTTATCTCCCTTCCCCCCCACCACAGACCGCTAGTGCACACGTTTCTTTGCCCTGGAACATCAGGTCCATAAAACAGGAAGAGAGAGCTGGTTTTTTTTTTCCAAAGCAGATTATATATGGTGGGTGTCTGCCAACTTTTGGGACATTCTGGGTCAATTTCATCTATTCAGATCTTCTCGATAAACATGTTTATCACATGTTTAGGCCCAGCTGATGGAGGGATACCATCTGGCAATCCCTTCTCCATCCCGTGGTCCAGAAAATTTAGACTTCTCTAGCTCTAAGTCACTGTTGCACTCTGTGTTAGCATCTAAGTGTAGCAGCCAGTGAGTCTGATGTGATCGATGCATCTCGGGGTGCACAGTCTCTCCACATCACTTCTTTATTTAGCTGTAGGACTTAAGGCAGCAGATTTTGTAGCTGGGTGGACCTCAATCTTTGTGCTTGATCAATGGAAGGAAAAAGTTTAAGCCTCCTATGGGTTGACAAGATGCTGTTTAAATTGCATGTGATGGTGTACACATAAAATCACAGCATGCAAAAGGCTGAAGCAAGGGGATCATGAGTGTATATATTTCTATATTTAAGACTCTGTCTTAAATATAGAAATAAGGAAATGCTCCAGATATAAAAGTCACCATCTTCTTCTCTCTCCACTTTCAAAACATCATTTTGCCACTTTCTTCCAGACATGGTTCATCACATCATGAAAGTTCCTCTGGGCAGGGAATATCCATTAGACTTTTACTCTCTAGTCCAACTCACACTTCTACTCTGTCTTTGCCACCATATTCGCCATTATTTGGTGACCCTTGCATAGCCTTTGCTTCTGTTAAGCCCTAGCTACACGAACCACAAAAAAACATAGACAAAGATGTAGGATTGCACAGTAGGAGAGCCGTCGGAGGGGATGTGGGAAGGTTGATGAGGGCTTCTCAGGGTGACCTTTGGGCTAGAAGGCCCCAGACTGGTAGGAACACAACATGGAATTCGGGGAGCAATGGTCTAAGAAATGAACGTACCACATCTTGGGGCTTTGGAGCTCAGACTTAGGAGTTGCAGAGAGAAGGCAGAGGAGCAAGTGGGAACCACTCCATTAGTGTTTCAGATGGGCTCTTTAGAGAGAGGAGGGCTCAGTCCCCTCTGGAGCCAACCTGTCTGTTTTGATGGCCAGAACGCACTGAGATTAGTTATGCGGTAACTAACAAGACCAGAGGTCCTGGGCAGAGATGAAATCTCTGAAAGGACAGTAAGATCCCTTGTCCATTGTGGCTGATGACAGAAGTGTGAATGTGAGTGTCAGTGACAGCCCTGCCAAGTGGCAGCAAGGCATCTGAAGCCACACTGACTCTGCGTGTGTCACTCACCTTGTCTTCCCTTCCCTTTTGTGCCTTAGTCTTATGGGCCAGACACAGCTCAGAGACCCAAGAGAGCAAAGCTACACAGGGCAACATCACCACCCAGACAGCACCTTGCAAATCAAGGACTGGGGCATATGCAGTGGTACATCTGGATGAGCTACGATGTGGGGACTTAGTCAACTGTGTTAAGTGGTAGCTCTGGTCAGCCTAGAGAGACAGTTTGTTCTTTGCCAGGGGGCAAGTAAGTGAAGTGGTAGCTCTAGTTAGACTAGAAGGTTAGTTTATTCTTCCCCAAAGGGCAAGTAAATGGGGTGGTGTGTTCCAGAATTGCTAGAGGGCCCACAGTTTTCTGTAGTCATTTCTCTGTTGTGATATATACATGTGATTGTCATCATTGAAGCTATGGGGGAAAATGTTAAAATATAAGGTGAACACACACACACACACACACACACACACACTGAGGTAGAAGCTTCACTCTATCACCTCTAGCTGTGTGTGACAGTGTCCCACATGCCTCAGTTTTCCTACTTGTAATTTGGGCTTGCCTCTTCACAGACAGGAGTCACAGGTACTTTGTGTCTGTTCAGTATTCAGGGGGTATCTATTAGATAGCCTTTAATTGGAAACCAGTAGTCTGGAAACTTCCTGAAGGGACTAGAAGAGAGTACACACACACACACACACACACACACAACTCATATATATGTCCACAGCAATAAACATAAATTAAGCGCTTATTTATCAAACACTCGCATATACCATCAGTATTATTACTACTTTTACCAATAAGCCCAAATTATAGGTAGGTAAGCTGAGGCACATGGGACACCTTCACACACAACTAGAGGTGGCAGAGTGAAATCTACCTCAGCTGTCATTTACAGCACTTGTTTTCTCTTCTCCAGCCTCTC
Organism: Arvicanthis niloticus; assembly: GCF_011762505.2. Lineage (NCBI taxonomy): Eukaryota > Metazoa > Chordata > Mammalia > Rodentia > Muridae > Arvicanthis > Arvicanthis niloticus. The sequence continues at coordinate 71,714,908 of NC_047663.1, read as the reverse complement.
TCCATCTGTGTTGTGTCAGGACTGGCTGCTGGTTTCATTCACATCAATAACTCAAAACCATAATGCTGTTAGGAAGCCCCCAGCCTCAAGCAGTGCCATGCCCACCTGCACTAAAGAAGAAACTAGGCCAAAAGCTATTCAGCTACAAGACCAATCAACCAATGAATTTAAATTTTACTGCCAAAGAAAAAGAAAGAAAACTTAAACCAAAGTGTCCCCAAGACTTTGCCACTAGCCTCTTAGGCAAGAGTCATGGGACTTCAGTGTCTGTTCAATGCTCAGGGGTATATGCTGGAAAGCCTGGAAGTGCAAGCTTGGAAAGTTCCTGAAGGGACTAGAAGAGAGTTTCCTAAAGTGACTGTGTGCCAGACCCCACGCTACTCCCCACCGCTGCCTCAAGGTCTCCTTTCTACCTTCCTGCAGTTTCCCCCAAGGAGAAACACTTTCTAGTTTCCACCGTTTACACCAAGGTTTCTGTGGACTCCAGAGTCTGATCCAGGTGGAGAAGTTTGGATGGAGAAAGGAGGAAGCTAGAAATGCTTAGTTGGGGTTGGGGGTTGGGGGGATGGAGACCTCAGTGAAGAGGTCTCAGACCTAGCTAAGTTGTCCTGGTGAAGACCATGCTCTCTCTGTGATCCCCTGTGATGCTCCTTCTGAAGGCATGAAGAATAAAGAGTTCGTGCACACTGTAGTACTGAAGCCCGTTTCTCACTCCTGCTGTTTTGCACTGTTCTTTTGCAAACGGCAATTGGTATGTTTCATCTTGCTGCTACCCTCATAAGCTCCAAAGGGCAAATGAGACTTGTTCAGTTCCTTCCCCTTTCCCACTCCAGTGCCCTCTACTGCCTGCTAGCCTACACTAGTGTGATTTTAGTTGGTCTATAAGAGGATTTCCATCCTCATAATCTCTAAGGGTTGAGTCACTTTATGAAGGGAGTCTCCAAAGAATGAACTCTTTTTAAGCAGGGGAAAAGGATGCATCGGAACCTTGCCTCCTCAGAGGGGCCAGCCCGAATGGGCATTTCCTCTAAGACACCCAAAATACCCCCCACAAAACCACCAGAATTGGGTGATAAGAGTTTCCATCTAAGATATGCTTCCCCTAGGGTCTCTTTCTGTCTTTTTCTGCTTTCTGTTTCTAGAACGTTCATACAGGTGTTGCAAAGGAACCACATACCTTTCAGGTAACAGCAGAAGATCCAAGTGGCAGAGGGATGCTCACCTTTCTCTAAAGGGGGTGATTATGAAGTATTCGTTCCTGATGCTAAGATGTTTTAGATGTGGGCTGGCGGCTGAGGTCAGGAAGGGGATGCAGCTCACTGGTGACAGAATTACTCACTCACCTTCCACCTTAGGATATAAACTACTGGTTTTGCCCTTTGTTATAAAAACCAAGATAGATAGAACAAAACAAGGAAGTCTCCGTCACATCCCGTCCCCATGGAAAAAAAAATCTCAAGCTGAGTTCCCATAGAAAATGTCCCACCAGTGTCTTAAAAAGAGGCCAAAGGTGCCTGGGAACTTTATTGGAACAGACTGCATCTGCAAGGGCTAAGATTAGAAAAAGAATACCCAAGCTGGCCACCCAGGATTTCTGGATAGATCAAGCTGGATATTCAGGCAAGCTGGGTGGTGGTCCAAGGCCAGCCCCTCTTGCTTCCCCAGTCACATTGAAACAGACTGCAATCTCCATTAGAAGTTAGGAAGTGCTTGTGCCCAGCTCCTACTTAGCCCATCATATCCCTCTGTGCAAGGAAACACCGGCACGGAAATCGCCTGGGAACATTGCCACAAGCAGACTTACATCAGCGCTCATACAGCTTGGAAACAGTGGGGTATAAGCACTTCTCTGGTGAAGCTGCACTCTACACAGAGCTGAATGGAATAGAGAGAGGCTGCTGGAGGTGGAGAATCCACTACTCTCTTGAGTTTGTCATATGCAGTGTGTCCTTCCTCTTCAAGTCTCTCCACCTCACCCCTTACCCCTCACTCTTGCTTTCCCAGTCCTCTCTGCACTCTCACCTCCTAATCTCCCACCAAGCAGGGAGGCAAAGCAGTCCATTACACTCTCTGTCCATGAGCGTGACATCCTATAGACCTCTTTCCTATCAATCAGCACTCTTTCCCAAGATCCTGTTCCAAATTCCTGCCTCTGATGAATGGACTTGACCTCTTCCCATGTGCACATCTCTTTCTTCTCAGTCTTCATACAGGGGGTCTCTGAGACCATCACAGCCAGCAGAGAACCTAGAGGCCAAGGTTGAATGCATTGCCTTCATGGCTAGTATAACTAATACAGGCAAGCATAAAATAATTATAATAACAGTTAACAGAGGACCAAGGAAAGGGGAAAGCCATCTGAACATGATGGGTATTCAGAGGGCACTTGAAAGATTTTACCTCTTTATGCAAATCATGAATTTGACCTTCTGTAATATGAGAGAAATCTAAAACATTAAAGCAACACATGTCAGGAAAATGTTGACAACCAAAATTATGCTTCAGCAACAAATTACCTATAGTGGCTCTATTTTATAAAACCGGGGCTCTCAATTCAACCATCTCTGGGTTAATTTCTGCTAACATTTTTGCTATAATATTAATAGTTTTACTACTAATTATATAATACAGTAATTATACAGGCCACTCTCTTTGTATTCCAGTAATCATTCCTGGGATTGATAATAAGAAAGCTGCTGTGGATGCAACCATTACAGGGTCCAATAGATGCAAAGAATCATCACAACTTGGGGGAGGTCTCTTAATTATATTGATCAATTGTAAAGATTTACTGAAAAAATGAATGTAATGTGGCTTAACTCACATAACACCATTTAACTCACAGGAAGGGCAGTGTATGTAGAATATTCTCTCTCTCTCTCTCTCTCTCTCTCTCTCTCTCTCTCTCCCTCTCTCTCTCTCTCCCTCCCTCCCTCTCCCTCCTTCCCTCCCTCTCCCTCCCTCCCTCCCTCTCTCTCTCTCTCTCTCCCTCCCTCTCCCTCTCCCTCTCCTTCTCTCTCTTTCTCTTAAACACACACACACAGACACTGTCGTGAGCACTTATTCCCCTAGACTGCCAGTTGGTTCTGACAGGAGGTGCCCTTGGGGTAGACAATAAGGCAACGAGCAGCCATCAGACTGGTTTTCTAATGCTTTAATTCCACACTCGGGGTCACACACAATTGTTGTGGTTGAGGAGCGGACCTCCTCTTCCACTATCACACACAGACAAAAGAATGTAACTGCTGTGGCTAATATTCCTAACAGAAGGATAGATAACATGTCATTACAAGACCTGACCAGCGCGTCTCAGGTTCGGGCTCCGACGTCTCGGGATCACCTCTTTGCATTCAGCGAGTCTTGCTCCGATGGCTTGGGGCAGTTCTCTGGGTCCACTGATGATCAGTTGGTGGTTTGTATCTCGTTCATTCACTCGTCGGGCTGAGTGGAGTCCAGACCGGCGTGGAGTTCACAGGCAGGTCATTTTGGACCGACTTTCCTTCTCTGGTCAGAGTTCTTATACTCTATCCTACCCTTATCTATCCTTAACACTTTACTGCAAACGTCATACTTCTTAATCTATACGCAGGGCTCCTCTGCTGGTTATCTCCTCCCAGCCTTGGCTGGGCTGGTCTTATCTCTTATCCTGGATGTCAGCTGCTTCTCCTAGCTGCTTCTAGCCTGGCTGTCAGTAGCTGCCTTCCATGTTCACTACATTCCACCCTCTGACACCTGAAATGACATCAACATAAAAGGTGTCACAACTGAGGTCACAGCCTGGGGGGTTACAGAGTCTATCGGCGCAGGCTACTTGTAATGTGTGCTAGTGGTTTGCGCATTTTCCTAGGTATTTTCTGTTTCCTAGTTTTAAGCCATGTTCTATAAATTTCATACCAAGTTACATAAGCTGCGTATTCTAACAATAAATCTTCAAGTAATGGTCTCATAAGCATTCTCACACAAAAGCTTTGCAAATTTCCAGGGGTGTAATTCCCCTGGCTATTATTTCTGCCATACCAATATCCGTATAGCAGGTTTTTTGCTCCAAAGGGATCATGTCTAATGAAATTCTTACACAATTCATAATGCGGATAGTTTCCTTTGCATATATAGCAACTTATCAAACTAGCTAATACATGAAGCATTCTGTCTACTGGGTGTCTATGTATTAATTCCATAGGATGATTCAAGAAATGATTCATCAACAATATCAATCTATCCTCAGTATTATCACATGCCAAGTACAAAGTGGTGTATTTGCTCTTGCAGAAATGGCAGGACTCGACTCCGATGTGACCTTCGGTGATTCCCATTCAATATAGGAGATCTCTCAGCACGTCCCAGTGTCTCATGTAATGGTAGCACAGGGTTATTTTTACCCCTTGGGTTTGCATCAGGTCACACCTTCGTCCTGACAAATTTCCGCTTCTTCTTGGCATAATTATTTCTATTTCTGAAACACATGACAGTTTTGAACGCAGTATATGCTATTCCAATCATCACTGTTATCCACATTGCTTCTTTCAGCCAGTGCCACCAATTATATATTGGTGTACAGATGAAATCTAACTGTACTAGTCTTGCTATGTAGTCCCAAAAACTACAGTGCTGCATCTTTTGGTTCCAATCCTTGTGTATGTAAGTATTAATTCTAATGAGACCTACTAAATTATGTGTTTCTATCATACTCCTTCTCAAGCTTGCTTGAGTTTTCTTGATCTGCTTATCAATGGAGCTTAATTGCTTCTCATTGAATTCAGATATTTCCTGTAGTTTTTGTGTTGCTTGTACAAATTTTTCATAATGCTCCTTTTCTAGGTTCTCCAAAAATACTGTTGGCATTTGGTATAAATGTGAGTATTGTATGGATATCTTTGTCACATATGTTGTATTATCTACATGTAATACTGAGCAGTTGTGTACCATCCAACATCCTGGAGTCATTATAAATGAGGTGTTGGTACCATTTAATGTTTCCTTGTCCAAATTTGTACAAGTGATTTCCTTTTCTTTGGTTGCACATACCAGAAATGTCCAGTCTCCTGTGCTCATTACTGTGTCTGTCATTGTTGTTACAGTTAGTCTTGTCTCTGTCATTTTTGTTATTGGTAAATGTGGATATACGAATGCATTTTCTCCTAAAGAGTAGCATTCATCTAGTGGAATGTAAGCTGGTGTGTTATTCATATTTATCCATAGGAAATGGTCAATAGGAGTAATCCATTTAGATGTCAATGTTTGTAGTGGGTCTAATTTAGTATCCCAACGTTGTGGTATGGGCTTTGTGTGGTGTGCTGCGAATGCATTGTGTAAGCATATTTGCATCACATGTATTGTGTATATTCCTTCTTCACACAAGCTATCCTCTGTTGGATTGATTAATGTTTGGAACTCTGATGTGCGTCTCCCTAATCCTGATGTGAATAGTGTATCTAGTTCCGTTTTGACTCTGTCTAGTACTCTTGTGTACTGCATGCACATAATCTGGTTATGGTTAGTGTCTATCATTGTTTTTAATACTTTCTCCTTATATTGCCAATCTTTTTTTAAGATTTCCTGTTCTGCTCTCATTTGTTGAGTTAGTACATTAAGTGCATCAATTGAATTGGATATCGCTGAGAGTGCTTCTGAGGTTTTCCTATTGAGTTGTTGTATATGATAGAGTTCTGCTTTAATTGGTTCCAGCATTGCTGCTGATACTCCTCCTCCCATTATGCCTCCTAACAAGGCTCCTGCTAGGACTGCTCCTAACAACATAAGTTGTAAAGGTTTCCTTCCTATCTTTATTGGGTTGGAGTATTGTAATTCATAATTCAGTTTGTTGGAGCAATATGTGTTTGGTGGTTTGAATACTTGTAGGTCCATTTGTAGTTTAATTTTCCTTACTCTAGGGAACAATATAACCTTTGCTGGTAATTGTAAGTCTGGTACTATCATAGGTGCTTCTATGACCTTTGGGTTTCCAGGTGGTGGGTATAAGTATCCTTGTGGGAAATGTGCTGTATATAGTTTGTATTTTTTTGTTTATGTGTTATTTCACCTCTATCCATTAATTTACCTTCATGATATTTCTTATCGGGCCATGAATCATGTGTTATTGGTATGTGGTAAATATCATCCCAATCCAATTTTAATGAAGAGTTCATACCTTTTGGTTTGTGTGCTATCCATTCTACTTGTTCCCATTCTTCATATTCTGGGTTCAAAGCCCATGAAGAAAAGTAGTATGGATATCCTGTATGCCAATATTGTATTGCATACTTTTCTGTTAGGTTTAAATCCTCAAACCAATCTATTGACAGTGTTATGTTGGTGTTATATCTCACCTTTGTGTTTAGTTGTGATATGTGATTTGCTTTTATTTTATTATTATTACCTTTCTCACTCCCTACTTTCACCAATGTGTATTCCATTATTTCAGGTAATTTATACGTTATGTTTTCATATGCTTCTGTTATGTTGATAGGTGTTGTATTCTGATTCAACCACGCTATAACTTTTGATGGTCTATATATGGTGCCTAATGTGCTTTTTATGTCATATGGTATCGGGTATTCATCTAATCCCGATCCATAATGTGCACATATGTGTATGCCTTTTTTATCTGTTTGTGTTTCATTTATTATGAAGTTTTTTATTGGTCTATTTGTTCCATTATATATGGGGTACCACTCTGTCTTTTCTGTAGTGTTTCTAAGTATAAGCACATTTTGGGTGTCATTCACAAATATCACTTCTTTTTGATGTGGTTTTCTCAGTTCTGTCCATGCTTTAGTCTGGTTAAAATCAACATTTGTGGCATTTTTAAGATTATTTATTTGTGGTTCATCAAATCCATGTGTATTTGTAAGTATTGGATTATGTTCTAAGCATAACCATGTCCGTGGATATGATCCATTGATCGAGGTGTTGTATACTAATTGACCATAGTAGCATGTGTGTGTAGGTATAAGGCATTGTGGTCTTGTTGTCCATGTCCTTAACTGTCCCCATGGCTGTGGTAATATTGATGTAAGTATAATTGGGAATCTCCAATGTTCTACTCCTAATGCTAGTACTTTGCTCCATAATGACCAATCCCAAGTGTCTTTGGTTGTTACTTTTGGGATGTGGTTTGTCTTGTTAATCTTATGCCCATTTATCTCAATGGTATCAATTTCCTTGTATGGATTACCATTATTATCTACTGGTGTCAGATTGCCATAAAATGGTAGGTTAGGAAATTCAGAAACACATAACATGTTATGCTTTTTTACTGTTTCATTTAAGATGTTCAAAAATGAGTTTGGGCATTTCTGTCCCCAGGGTTCTGGTAGGTTTGGTATCCCTTTTCTAATAAAGTTTGGTTCTAATTTTTCTTTTACTATTGCACACTTTCTTGATATAGTTGTTCTACAAGGGTCTGGGGTAGTTATGGTAGTTCCCTCTTTATCAGAATAATTAGAATAATCAGGATCAGAATAATCCTGCTCTTCTATTTCTTCTGATTTTTGTTATACCAATTACCCACAAGGCCTGTTTGCCATGCCTGTGCTATCATAGGCGCAAACCATGTTCTGGGGTAGGTTGTATTCATACCCATTCCACAAGTGAAAGTTTCATATAATTTATTTTCTTCATAGAAATCTCTATATTGTATAGCCATTGTTCTATATTTATTATTATTTACTTTTAGTGTAACTGTCTTAAAGTTTATTCCATGACGTCCATGCTGTGGAATATATTGCCATATTGCTAGTTTTATTTGCCCATAATTCAATCCAATGACATTTTAATGGATTTTGTTCTTCTAGGTCTGCTGCATTCATATTCATATCTAACATGTGTGTTTTGAGATGGTAGGTTGATCCTACAGCTTTCCTAAATTGATCACATCCTGTATACCATTGATATTCTATGCAATATGCGTATTTCTGCCAAAAGCTACCAAAGCTAGTTGTTATATGTACCCAATCTCTAAAGTCTTTCCAGTATTCTGGCATCTTTCACTGATGTTCATCACATTCCTCTGTTGGTATGCCATAGTAAATGTTGGAAGGGTGTTTTTGTGGCATGCGCTATAGTCATCGTTCCTAAGATACACATAGTTGCATTTATACCCCTTTGTATGGGATGGGCGTCTGTGGCATTCCATAATTTTGGACAAATGCCCCATGCCCAGTCTGCTATTGGTAATGCTCCCCAAATTATCACTATCAGATTTAGTATAAATAGCATGATTATTTTTGCTATTTTGTTCCATGATAGCATTATGCTAGAGACTCCAAGGTGACCAGTTGCAAATCTTTTTTACCTTGCGTTATCCACGCGTTATTCCCGGTTCCTTGGGCTACAATTTCTGCTCTTTTCAGTGAATTATTTTTCTTGTTCCTGTAAATACAGGTGTATGGTCTAAGTAAGTTTGTATCCTCTTGTGCAGGGAAATCTATAACAACCTTCACCTTTTTTGCCTCTTCCAGTGAGGATTGTCTGTGTAGTCTGGGTCTATTATTAAGTTCTATTATTGCTATGTTTAATGCTTTCTGTATGGGTAAGTGTGTTAAGTGTTGTAGCTTTATTTTTAATAATCCATTGAACCTTTCTATTGCCCCTGCAGCAGTAGGGTTATATGCTTTATGGAAGTCCCACATTATATTGTATAATGCGGCTATCTTTTGTGTTTTTTTTCCTGTAAAGTGTGTACCTTGATCTGACTGTATGATTTCAGGTACTCCAAAAGCTGCACACCATTGTAGTATAGTCATTATACAAGTTTGTTGATCTGGTTTTGGCCCTGATTTTGCCATGCCTAAACCTGTGGTTATATCTACCATTGTACAAGCGTAGGCGTTCCTGAATCCCTTTAATGGTCCTATGAAATCTATTTGCACTATTTTGTTAAAGTGTAATTTATGTCCTATGTGTCCTTTGTAATTGTGTGTAAATCTGGTAATAGTTGCTGGACAATTTATACATTTCTTTATCACATTTTTTACAGTGTGCCATCTGACCTTTATGTGTCTTTCATCAAACCATTGTTTAAGGGCATGTGCTCCCACATGTCCTAATTCTCTGTGTAATTGTTGTATCTCATTTTCACTCACATCCTTATCTGTTTCAGGTTGTACCAGTTGGTATTGTGTTCTTATTTTCTTTTTCAGAGGACCAATGTCCTCAATTTTGTATTGTCTCTGTATCTTAATGTTGGTTGCCAATGCAGCCAAATTATCTGCTATTTCATTATTTTTATGCATTTCATCTTTCTTTTTAGTATGAGCATTTACATGATATACTATTATTTTAACTTCCTGTGCTATTTCCCAAAGTTCTATCCATGCATTTCTAGACCAAAGTGGTTTACCATTGATTTTCCAATCTGCCTTTTTCCATTTTCCTGACCATACTGCTATACCGTTGGCCACACACCATGAGTCAGTATATAGGTACATGTGTTTTGGTTTTTCTGCCAATGATTGTCTAGCTGCTAATAATGTGGCTATGACTTCAGCGTGTTGTGCGGAGTATTCTACTCCTTGGTCTGTAAGTATCTTACCATCCTCTGGCCTATAGGCTGCCGCTTTCCACTTTATCCTATTATTTACTGTAGTTGATGATCCATCAGTGAACCATGCATTTCGGATACCTTTGTGGTATTCCTGTGTTCCCCAGTGTCCCATGGGATGTGTTTTTTCATTATCCGATACCTTGGTTAGGTGGGTGATGTCGGGTGTCAGCCACGCTGCATCCTCCATGCCACCCCCTTGTTCCAGGATTTTCTCGGACTGTCTCGTTATTTTTCCTTGTGTTGAGACCTTTAAGTGTTTTATAAAGTCTGATAGGTACCATTTCCACTGTAGTACCTTACTTTCCATGGGTAGGCCTGCCCAGGCTTCTCCTGGAGCCTTGATTCAATTGGTATCTATTATTGGTATCTCTGTCCTTATTATCACTACAGACACACACAGACACACACACAAACACATACAGAGTGAGTGAGAGAGAGAGAGAGAGAGAGAGAGAGAGAGAGAGATCCTTCCCAAAGGCAGTTGTTTGCCAGAGGGAAGAGTATGGTTAGAGGTAAGATTACAATAAAGAGAGATGTAAGTACATTTAAAGCAATAGTCAACGTGATTTAAAACGAAAAACAAAAAAAACAAAACAAAAAAAACAGGCCGGGCGGTGGTGGCACACACCTTTAATCCCAGCACTTGGGAGGCAGAGGCAGGCAGATTTCTGAGTTCGAGGCCAGCCTGGTCTACAGAGTGAGTTCCAGAACAGCCAGGGCTACACAGAGAAACCCTGTCTCAAAAAAAAAAAAAAAAAAAAAAAAAAAAAAAAAAACCAATAAACAAAAAACAAAAAACAAAACAAAAAAAAAACAGCATTGGCAGTAATATCAGGGGACAGTGGTGCAAATGGAGTCTAATGGATATGAGTAACTCCTATGTAAATATATATTTTTTTAAAGAGCCCATGAATAGACAGATCTCCTCTGATGCAGAAAGATTACTCTTGTTGACTGTCAGACACCAAATGAAGCCAGAGTTTATTTTCTAAACCATTGGCAACAGATCGTGCTATTCTACAATAATATCAACTTTGATAAGCAATACATCAGACAGTCCATTTTTTCATCTTTATACAACTATAATTTCTACCAACAGAGCTTTTTCTAAAGAGTACTTAATTGTGCTAAATTCTATATTATTACATCTGGGATGATCAATTAGATTAGTCTGTCCATGATATCCTCCATTCATATAATTCTATGTTTATATAACATCTTTCATCCAGACAATTGGTCCCAAAGGATAAAGACAATCTTTAATATGGCAAAACAACATCATACTGTCTCCTATTACAGGAGTGCCTTTTATTGCCCCTGACACAAGGCATTAGGATTCTGGACTGACAAGCTGAAAATTAACATGTAACACAGCCAGCAAAGATAAGAGCATCACTTTCATGTAAATAGTGTTGTGTCCCTGCTGTCTCCTTGAGCTTGGCTTAACAAGTTAGTCTTGATGTTTCCCCAAGTCTTTGACTTACTTTCTTCTTGGTGGGTTAGTGTTCTACCTTTGGGTGCTTCCTTTGTCTAGGATGTTGTCCTAATCTCATGCATCAGAGCAGAAGCCATCTGGGACTTCATTCATTTCTGGGAACAAACAAAAACAACCTCACCCTGATGTTAGAGGAACACCCGGACCTTTCTGTCGATTAGTTTCCATTTAACATATACTTTAGGATACATCTCCTTTAGGGAAAAAATCTTTTTGTCAGCAGAAGAAGTATTTTTCCTTAAAGTAAAAAAAAATTAAAGCTAGCGTGGATAAACATAGCATATTATGTGGGGATTTCGGTGGATATACAAAACCCTTTTCTATTTTTAAAATTCGCCACTTAAGTATTTGATGGTGTCTTTCCACAAAAGTTTGTCCCTGTGGATTGTAAGAGATTCTAGTAACATTATTAATATTATATAAATAACAAAATCTCTGAAAGCATTTGCCTTTATAAATAGGACCATTATCAGATTTTAGTTGTAATGAGAGTCCTAGAAAGAAAAACGTCACAGATAACAAATGGTAACGGCATCTGAGGTTGTTTCACCCGTGTAAGCAGAAGCAAAAGTCATATTAGAAAAAGTATCAGCTGTTACACGGACATATTTTAAGCTTCCAAATTCTGAGATATGAGTAATGTCTGTTTGCCTAATGGCTTTAGGTTTCCACCCTCGAGCATGAATGATGCCAGTAGATGGCAGCAGCGTAAAAGAAGAAGGAGATGGTCTGTCACGTTTGCTCAATAGGTAAAAGGATTATGCCTGTATTTGATGAAGTACCGGAGATGTTTGAGCAGCCTAAAAATAAAGTATTAGAGGTGGGGGGTAGGTCAGAGCATAGGTTTGAGCAAATATTAATGGACCTGGCAGATTAGATTGAGCATGAATATGTGTTGTGACAAATGTTGAGACTGGTTGTTTTACAGACATCTGAAGGGAGAGAAGTACCTCTGAAGTAAGATTAAGAATAGGGTTGGATTAAGGCTTGCAGATTCTAAAAGAGAAACAGTTTGAGAACGATATGCAGAGTCAGTTAAAATATTCAGTGGCTTAGAAACATCTAATAAACACCAACTGATTACAGCAAGTTCAGACTGTTGAGCGTATGACCAGGGGTGAGTATAGTCTTCTTCATGTGCAGTGTGAGGAATTTGTATATAAAACACAAACTCCTTGTCCTTTTGAAGATCCATATGCATCTTAGTTAGGGTTTTACTGCTGTGAACAGACACCATGACCAAGGCAACTCTTGTAAGGACAGCATTTAATTGGGGCTGTCTTACAGGTTCAGAGTTCAGTCCATTATCATCAAGGTGGGAGCATGGCAGCATCCAGGCAGGCAGGGTGCAGGAAGAGCTGAGAGTTCTACATCTTCATCTGAAGGCTGCTAGCAGAATACTTGCTTCCAGGCAGATAGGACAAGGGTCTTAAATCCACGCCCACAGTGACACGCCTACTCTAACAAGGCCACACCTCCCAATAGTGCCACTCCCTGGACCAAGCATATTCAAACCATGACAATCTGCAAGACCATTAAAAGCAATTTCTATAGGATTTTTAGATGTAATTTTAGGTATCTTAATATAATGGGATATCTTTGAAAGATCTTAAAAGAAGATCTGTAGACTAATGTTTATCTAACGATCCTAAGTAACATACTAATGCTACCTGCCAATTACTACCAGTGTGGAACAAAATAATCAGCCTGCATTTTAGAGGCACCAATTATTCCTGTAGGCCAGTGGTCCTCAAGCTTCCTAATGCTTCAACCCTTTAATACAGTTCCTCATGTTGTGGCGACCCCTAACCATAAAATTGTTTATGTTGCTACTTCATAACTGTAATTTTGCTACTGTTATGAATCATAGTGTAAATATTTGATATACATGATATCTGATATGTGACCCCCCTCCAAAGGGTCACAACCCACAGATTGGGAACCATTGCTGCAGACTCTTTACCAGTAAGTTGTTTCAGATCTGTCCTTCTTAGCATTGTCAAGTCTATAATTTCTTATAAATAAAGAATTGCAAATCATTGCAGAGAATTATGGTATACATAAATTTCTATAATACCATCACCTCATCATTCCAGTAGGTGATAAGGAAGAAGGAAGGATAAGTAATTGATAGGGGGAAAAGGGATTAATTCCATGAACTACTGTATTTGCTACAACATGGTTTAATAAGCCAATGGCTCTCTCTCTGCTTCAGGTGTTATGTTTCTTACAGCATTTAACTGAGAGACTCTGGAAAGCAGCTTAAAGAACAGAGCCAATCCTTAGTAGTAACAGGTATGGAAGAGTGCTCCCAGATGACGTGGCCATACATAGTTTTGTAAATAGTAGACGATGTGTTGTTTGGGATGTTTTAAGCTGAAAGGATGATGGTAAATTAATTATTGAGCAATAACATATCCTAAAAAAATTATATTTTTATTTTACTCAGAACTATGTTCAAATTTTCACAAAAGTTATGTACTCATTTAAAGATTGATTAAATGAGCAAGAGGTGGGAGGAATGTCTTTTCCAAGATCCCGCTCAAAATTCCTGCTTCTGCTGGGCCTTCTGGTGGGCAAAGTTCCTCTTCCTGCATGCACATCCCTTTTCCGTCAGTCTTTGTCTTACCCCTTAGTTTGAACTTTTATAAATGTTTCATTGGGGCACATTCACAGTTTTCTCTGTGTGTCTGTTTCATTTTCAAGCACTCTTGTTCCTCCTAGAGTCTAGGTATCTGTGCTTCTTGGCCTTTGACATATGCTGCACAGACTCGCTAAGTGCCAGTGAGCCTCTTGGATTGACATGCAGGAGAGAATTTCATGAGTCGGATGTGAGTTAGGCTTTGAACTATTTGGATTAAGGGTTTCTTTTCCAGCTCTTCCAGTGCTGACCTAACTTTACATTCCAAAATAAACTCAACTCAGTCACTGTGTGTTATGATACTGTGTACTTTTGTGTTGACCTAACTTTACATTCCAAAATAAACTCAACTCAGTCATTGTGTGTGTTATAATCCTGTGTATCATTTTATTTGAATTTGCAAAATTTTGACATTCTTTCACGTTTTTTGTTTTTTGAGTAAGCTTACTGAGGTGTTACCTTTTTCATACTGTTCTTAATTATTTCAGCACTAACATTATATTAATTCACCAGTGGATTTAACATTTTTATTCTGCTTTCTAAAAATGTGATGTAAGAGTGTTTCTATTTCTCTCTTTAAACATTTGGTTGGTTTCATTTAAAAAGAAAAATAGTGTGACTTTGGTGTCGTCTGTGTGGCAAGACTGATTTAAAGCCCACAGGAGTTACAAGGCATTTGCAAAATGTTTTCCTTTGACTCCGATTTCTGTTTTATATTTTTCTGTGATATGTTTGTTCAGCCACATTCAAACGTGAAGTTATTTTAAGCAGTTTAAATATACAGCCCATCTGTACTTCTTCCCTCGTTTCCTGTGCAATAGAATTGGGCCGTTTCCCTTGGTTTTGATCTTTGTTGCTAGATGCTCAATAACATTTTATGCTTTTTCTTTTTGTGAGATAGAGTCTATGTAGCCCAGGCTGGCCTCAAGCTTGCTATACAGCTAAGGATTACCTTGAAAGCTCCTCATCTTCCTTCATCTGCCTCTCAAGTGATGGAATGACCAATATGCACCCCCACAGCCAACATATTAGCAGTGCCTTGAAACGACAAGCTTCAGCATGCTTCTCTGCTTCTCTGCACTCCTTCCCATTTTATTTTTAACTCTTCCTTATGGTTTCTATCCTCCTTCCCCTTTCATCTTGTACCAAAAAAATTAATATTTTAAGATATTTAAATGCCAACTACAAATATAAAAATATACTATTTTATGTATGAAAACCTCCAACATTCTTATGTATAACTACACATAATTCTCTACAGTCTTTCCACTTCTACCATGAATACTTATGGATATAACTTTGACTCAGAAAACGACATTAGCTGCTTTTCATAATCAATGATATCCCTTTTTGTTATGATTCAATTTGAAGAATGATACAGTTTTGTTGTAGTTCAGTTCTAGGAATTTATAAACTGCCACTACGATTTTAATGACTCCTTTGGTTATTTTAGAATTTTTCAAACAGAAGATTTAAAAATTGTCCTTATTGTCACTTAGCATAACTGCACAGTGATTATTGAGTACTGTCTGAATGACACCAATTCCTTGAAAATTCTTGAAAGCCATCGCATGCTGCTGTATGTGGTGAATGATGATAAAGTGTTCAGCTTGTGCTTCAAAAATCATTCCTGATGAACACCACTCTTATAAAACTGCCCACTAGGTCAAGTTTATTAATTCACATTTCTATACTGAAACAGAGTCTATGCATGGAACCCATTTTAGAGAGCATCACACCCAATCATTATAAGCCATCAGTTATATGACATTTGTGACTTAGATGTGCATTTAGCCCTCGTTCTCTCCTCACAACTCACCTCCTAGTTGTACTCTGGAGTCCATCTTGTGGATCAGGCTGAAGTGCTGAATGGATCATGATACATTCACAACGTTCTCTTAAACAGTAGAGAGGACTCCACAGGAAACAGGCCTTTCATGTCTTTACTCAAATGTGAATTCTGGGAGTAAATTACATGATTTTTCCACTTCACTATGGGCTGAGGGAATCTTCCTGAATGTTGGGTGCCTACTTTTAGCAGAAAGCGGCTATCAGCTTTGCAGCCATCTTGAACCATATACCCTGACATGAGACTTGGATTACAATAGCCTACAACAGCTGAGCACACTCCAATAATCTTGGTTTAGATACCTTGGGTGTGTGAGATTAAAGGTGTGTAACTTAAGAGGGAGACTTAGAAGTGTAGAGATCAGATTTAGAGACAAGACCTAAGGGCATGATTAAAGGCGTGACCTGAAGTCATGGTTTAAAAGTGAGACGTGTAAAAGGATAGAGGCAGACAGAGAAAGTAACAGATTACTTGACATTAGGTAGAAGACAGTTGGCTCTAGAGAGAATCAGACACAGCAGAGAGAAGACAGAGGAGACACTTTTAGGAGACACTTAGAGGAAGAGAGACTGAAGAATAAACGGGATTGAAACACACTCTGTCTGGTCTCCATTCTTCGAGTCTGCCCTCTCTCTTGCTGAACCCTGACCCGCCGACCGAAGCGGCAGCTTGGACCGGAATACAGTGGCCGCCAAACTCGGGGCAGCCCGAGCCTCAACATTTTGTTCGGGCCTCGACATTCTTGGTGCCCGAATGTGGGACTAGTGCGGTTCCCAACACCTGAAGTCTCTCAGAGTAGCAGGATGCCACAACTGACATTTCTCATGATGGAAGTCAGCAGAGCTGAGCCAAGCTTAAAGAAGATACAATGAAAGGAATGACAAAACTCTTTCTGATTGGAAGTCATCTGTGAAAACATTCTGTTCTGGAGGGTGCACTAAGTTATCACTAAAAATAACTGCTAAGTTAGCACTAAAAATAACTGCTAAGTTAGCACTAAGGTGATGTGCTGGTTTGAATATGCTTGGCCCAGGGAGTGGCACTATTAGGAAGTGTGGCCTTATTGGAGGAAGTGTGTCATTGTGGGGATGGGCTTTAAGACCCTTGTTCTAGCTGCCTGGAAGCCAGTCTTCTCCTAGAGGCCTTCAGATGATGATGAAGAACTCTTAGCTCCTCCTGCACCATGCCTGCCTGGACCATGTCATGCTCCTGCCTTGATAATAATGAACTGAACCAATCTTTGAACTTGTAAACCAGCCCCAATTAAATGTTGTCCTTCTAAGAGTTGCTTTAGTCAAAAACCCTAACGAAGACAGGTGAGAATGGCTATCTGGGCAGGACTTCCTGCAAGTGACATGTACACCCTGCTGGGTGAAACAACGTGTTTTTTTTAAAGCTGAGTGAACAAGAGTAAGAAGTATGACAGATAGAGGCACACATATGTAACATTATGGGAGGGTGACTTCTATATGGCCATCTGTCTTGCATATGACATCATCAAAAAGAGAAGTGAAATTCCACGTGCTGTTTCTGTGATACCCCAGGGTCTAGGCAGTGCCAAAGTCTGATAAATATTTGCTGAGTAAATAAATGGAAGGAAGAGTAATAGTATAAACACTAAGAACGTGGGTCTGTGTAAGATTCATGTCTCCCTGGCTCTCTGCCTGAGAATATACACACTATAGATAGCAGAAAGAAAGCAGAAACGGGAAGAAAGCAGAACATGGAACAGCTGGGCATCAACTGGAAAAACAACAAGGCAACTGACAAATCTCAAGGCTACCTTCAACCCAGCAACAGAGATGTGTTCCTAGTAGCCTCACTTCTCATCCGAATGACCAACAGTGAGAGGAGGGGAAGGATTCCCCCTGCTCTCCAGCTTCAGCCTGAGATGGCAAGAAAAAATGAGTTTGAAAAGGAGGTGAGTACTGGCCCTTGCTTTTGGTAGCATGGTGCTTATGGAATCACCCTGATGCTTCAAAGGTAAGAAAGGCAAATCCCCAACCCTGGCATCAGAAAATGGTGAGAACTTGGCCTGTAATGTGATGGGAGAGACAGGCACCAATACCAGCCATAGTTCACAAATGAAATCCCCAGTCTTCCCTGAATTCTTGACCTCATTGAGGTTTTAGATTTTTATAAACTTAATAACATTCACAGAGATGGTTCCCTGGCTTATTTTCCCAATTCTTTTTATTATGTCCTAAACTTAACACTTTCATTCCTGGAGGGTGGCGTTCTTCCTCCTGTCTCAGTGGTCCCTAGAGTAGAGAGAGAATGTCTTGCTGGAGACCCCACGCCTGGTTGAATTTGTATTTGTCAAGGTGGACTGTACAGGTCCAAAGACTGATTATCAGCCTTGGTAGCTCTGTCAAGATCCCAGAGCAAATCACTCAGTCCTGAGCCCAACCAAAAGTAGGCCATAATATCATGATATTTTACAAGACCTCAAAGTTAGGAGAATAGTCTACCACTGACTACTCTGGGTACCTTAGGTCTGGCAAGATCTAAGTCCCATATAATTTCATAAGATTTCTGCAGAAGACAGAGAAAAATACATATGCACACACATGCACATGGGCACGCACACACACACACACACACACACACACAGAGAGAGAGAGAGAGAGAGAGAGAGAGAGAGAGAGAGAGAGAGAGAGAGACTCTTGGCCGATCTCTGGACTGCTTCTCTGGACTTCAAGATCAATTGGCCCTGTCTAAAGCTGTACTTGGAAGTTCTTGGGTACTGTTTTTTCTCTTCCTAGAGGATAAACAGAGGTGATGAACTCCTCTCAGGAAAAAAAATTATACCCACAGAACTGATGCCAGAAACAATCATTAGTATTTATACAATGTTTGTTATATGATAGTCTCTGTTTTAAGTGACTCACATATGCCAACTTGTTTTTTGCAACAATTCTATGAAGCAGCTACTATCACTGTCTATTTTCCAAATGATGAAACTGAGATGCAAGGATGTTATCAGCCTGAGACTATATAGTTATGAAGTCATAAGAGAAATCCAGTACCTAGAACAGAGTGAAAAGAAATGCCTTGGACCAGGGTATCATTTTCCAAGAGTTCTTCCTCAAAATTAGAAAAGCAAAGGGCAACTACTCTAACAAATAAATCATTGTTACATTTATTTATTTATTTATTTATTTATTTAGTGATGGTGGGGACAACATTGTGTCATGACATACCACACATAGAGGCCAGAGGACAATTGTCAAGAGTTTGTTTTCTCCTCTCACCCTGTGAGTTCCGGGATCCAACTCAGATCAAGCGGCTTGACAGCAAGTGCTTTTGCCTAATGAGACATCTCACTGACTCAGGACAGCTTCTTTTTCTTCCTGTTTCCCCAAACTGTGTCAGTTTGTGTACAAATTCAGTTGTCTTCGTTTTTAAAGACTCCTTCACTCTTGATAAGAAGACAGCAGATATCAACCCTTGGCAAGGATGGAGGAAAAGGATGCACGTAGCCCCTGTGGAAGATAGCATGGACGCCTCTAGTTCTTCTAAACTTTTGTTCAGGGACTCGCCCTTCAAAGACTGCTTAGTGGCAAGTTTCTAAGTCCAGCCCACTCTCCCCTCTAACACAGCTCAAAAGCACCTTTGGTCACACACTCTGCACACCCAAGCTTCCAGATCTGAAAGGAAAGGAAAATCAATCACCAGACAAAGGAAAGGCAATGTTCAGGACAGGTGTCGAGGGTGACTCTCTACAAGGCAGCAGGTGCTACTGCAATGAAGAACAAGTCCACACAAGACTTCAGGAAGATAGCACCTCTATCATAAGGACACACAGTCCCTAGAGAAGCTACAGAACCAAGCAAAAGTAAATTAAGCCACCAGATACTCTCAGCCACCAAATGTGGAGAAAAATCAAGCTTCAAAGCATAAATAAATAAATAAATAAATAAATAAATAAAAATAAAAAAAACCCAAGGAGGCAGTTTGCTACAGGTTGGTTTACTCACCAGTACATATGATTCCCTTGAAAGAAGTTTAACAGTCTGATTCAATTTAGGGTTAATTTAAATTTTTAATCCTTGAGTGCATTTACTTATGAGAAATATTTATTCAATGGGTAGCATATGCCAGTTGACTTCCTGAGTCCTTGAGTACACAAGGATGGGTAAGACTTTACATATTTTTGTGACTATGTACTCTACTTATATTGTGTATTGTGGTTGGGGTATGGAATAAACTGGTATAATTAAAAGAGGTGAAATCTTTCATACCTTTTTGCTACCTTATTAGGTTTAATTTGAATAAACAAATAAAATAGTCTCCTGGTTCAAAGTACTAGGGCAGACAGTGAAAACTCCTTTCCACATGGATCTTTCAGCAACCAAGGCCCCTCCTCGTGCTCAGCCAGTGTTAGTGACCAAGCTGGAGTTGAGGAATAGATTTCGTGTGATAGGACTGTTTTTTTTTTTTTTCTTTAAACTTTGTGAGTGAGCTGGGTAGTGGTGGCACACACATTTAATTTCAGCACTTGGGAAGCAGAGGCAGGCGGATCTCTGTGAGTTCAAGGTCAGCCTGACAAAGAGAGTTCCACGATAGCCAGGGCTACAGAGAAAAACCCTATCTCGAAAAAACCAACCAAACCAACAAACAAAAGCAAAAAAAAGCAAACAACAACAACAACAAAAAAAAAAAAACCCAACTGTTTATGTATGTGCGTGCGTGCGTGCGTGTGTGTGTGTGTGTGTGTGTGTGAGAGAGAGAGAGAGAGAGAGAGAGAGAGAGCATGTGCGTGTGTGCGTGTGCGTGTGTGCATGGGTATATAGGCCAGATGTCAACAATGAGTGTCTACCTTTATCCTAATCCACCTTACTTTTGAGACAAGGTCTCTCATTAAGCCTGAAGCTCATGGAGTCAGCCAGCTGCACAGAGCTGCTGGTCTCTGCATCTGAGTGCTGCAGTTGCAGACCTATCTTGCCAAGTTTGGTTTTTTGTTTATATTTGTGCTGTGGATCCAGTGCTCGCCCTTGCACAGCAAGCCCCTTACTCACTGAGCCACCTTCCCAGATCTGTAGATTCTTTTCATCTTGGAGTTTAAGCTTCCTGAATTATATGACAGTAAGTTTTTGTTCTTTGTGGTGTTTTATCATGGCAACCCAAGCAAACTGAATACATGTGTATATACATATATTGCTTCCCTATTTTGGACTTTTAGGTTTTCTCTAATCTATTACTTAAAAATACAGCTACAAATCACCTTTCACTATGTCATTTCACGGTGTGTGTTAGTTGGCTTTCTGTCACTATGACAAATACCTGAGCTAAATCAAATTAAAGAGAAGAATGGCTTAATTTGGCCAGCAGTTTCAGAAGTTGTAATCCATGGTTTCTTGGCCCTATTGCTCTAGGTCTGAGGCAGCATAGTATATTACAGTAGGAACATGTGGTATAGGGAAAGCTCCCCACCCCAAATCAGCTAGAAAGCAAAGACAGACAGCAGGGTGTTGTGGCCCGAGCTGCCCCACGTTTGGGGGCCAAAATGTCTCCGACCGTTCTGTCAATGTTGGAACCCGAACTGCCAAAAGCCTTGGGGGCTAAATTGTTAGAGCCTGCACTGCCCCAAGCTGCTCCGGTCCGAGGGTAGGGGTTCAGCAAGAGAGAGAGTGAGGATGGATGCAAAGAATGGAGACCAGACAGAGTGTGATTCAATCCAGTTTATTCTTCAGTCTCTCTTCCTAGTCCAAGTCCCAAGTCTTGAATTCCTAGTCCCTAGTGCCTCCAAGTTCTTTCTCCAAGTGCTAAGTGCCTTCTACCTAATAATTATAATTTTTCCAAGTTCTCTAGTCCAAGTGTCTTCTTCCTCAATGCCTAATTCCTACTCCAAGTTGTACTCTAAGTTGTACTCTCTAACCTAATTCCTAGTTCCAAGTTGTACTCCACTCTTCTGTCTGCCTCTTGCCTTTTATATGTCTCACTTCTAAGCCACACCTCTAAGTCATGCCTTTAAGTCATGCCCTTAGGCCTTGTCTCTAAATCTGATCTCTAAGTCACGCCCTTAAGTCACACACCTTTAAGTCTAACACACCCAAGGGAAAATCCTGGGTATCTAAAGCAAGATGTTATCAGAGTGTGCTCAGCTGTTGTAGGCTGATGTAATCAAGTCTCTTGCCAGACTATATGGCTCAAGATGGCTGCAAGGATGTTAGCCGCTTTCTGCCAGCTCCCCACAGCAGGGCACATTCCCAATGGATTAACTTCCTCCAGTAAGTTCAGTCACCTCTTAATAATGTCACAGTCTGGTGACCAAGACTCTAATATTTTGTTGGCCTGTCTTAACCTGCCAGCCTCCAATAATCACATGGACACTTTTTATGATTTGTGAAAGCTTAGGCCTTATAGCTTAGGCATGTTCCCAACCAGCTTATATAACTTAATAACCAGTTTATACTAGTCCACGTTTTCCACATGCCCTGTTACCTCTCATCTGTTCTCTGTACATCTGACTTCCTCTGTGTCTGGCTGATGAATCCCACCTCAATTCTTTCCCAGAGTTTCTAGTCTTGCCCTGAAGTTCTGCCTTTCCTCTCCTGTTCTGCTACAGGCAGTTAGCTCTTTATTAAACCAGTCAGAAGGTGATGAAGAAGAATATTTACAAAATACTCAGTCAAGTGATGATTCAATAAAAATAACAATACCAAGGTCCTGCCTACACTCAACTCTGCGAATATACAGAAATCAATATTTGAATAATACAAAGACAATCTTTACATGATACACAAGAACATTATCCCAACACAGGAGTCTCTTAAGGACATTTTGGATGCAAAATATAGCACTATGACTGTGCCACATGGTGACTGTCTACAGCAGAATCGATGTGGCAGAAACTGTGTGTACATGAATCCTTACTGCCCAGTGTCTTCCCCAGAAGCTTAGGCAGGACACTCTAACCCACACAGGGGAAGAATTCTACCCAGTATGTTTGTTATCAGATGTAGGGATCTGCCATTTTGATAGGGAAAAAATTGTGTTTCTGTCAAGTTTGGGTTTGTGTTGTTTGAAAAGGGAATTTATTTATATGTATGAGTGTTTTGCTTGTATATATATTTGGAAGTGTCCCTGTATCCATTCCTGGTGCCTGTGTAGGTCAGAAGAAAACTGTAGCTGAAGTTATAGATAGTTATGAGCTGTTGTGTGGGTGCTGAGAACACTCCCAACCTTTGCAAGAGCCACAAGTGCTCTAAACCTGTGAGCCATCTCTCCAGCCCAAAGTTTGTATTTATTATGAGTCATTTGTAGGAGCTTTCTCTGAATCTTTCATCTTCCTTATGACTTTTAGAAAAAGTTGTGTTTCAGGGGACATGATCCTTTGTGATATAAGATGTAAATATTTTTTGTAGGTAGTAATTTGCATTTTTATTTTCCTTGTAGTGATTTTCCATAGAGTATTTGACTATGGTATGTTTGAGTTTGCCACTCTTTGTGTCCCACTGTTTTTGTGTGTGTGTGTTATAATAATAAAAAAAGGAAAGCATTTCTGTATTCTAGTACGATCAAGATTTTTCTGTGATTGTTTTCCTAACATTTGTACTGAAGTGGGGATAGCAGTGCTGGTGACTAATGGGTGCACATTTATTTATTGATGACAGGGTCTTGCTATGTTACCCAGGTGAGCCTTGATACCCTGGGCTTAAGTCACCTTGGTGCCTCAGCCTTGTATGTGTCTGAGACTAAAAGCACATACCCTCCTCAGCCCCGTTCATGGTTCATACTTGCATTATACACATAAATTTGTATATATATATATTAAATACATATTTATATATATACAAATTTATCCTTTTTAAAATGTTTCCCAGTTGTCCTATGTCCTATACTACCTTCCCCACACTGATTTAAAATATTAAATGACCGCCCTGTGTTGCTCTTTAATTAGGGTTTATAAGCATGCTTGGGAGTTATGCCCATTTAATTACTGATAAGTTTTAGTAGTCCTCCCCCATCTCTGGTTCTTTTTTTTAAGGCATTTTCTGGCTAGAAATAAGCAATGGTCTCTCATTGTCCTTGTGAACTTCAGAATCAACAATGGGCTGCAAATAAGGTTGTCACTGTAGCTATGGGAGTCATTACAGATGAGGAAAAGGGTACCATCCTGAGTCTGAGTCATTCCTCTCCTTGGAATCCAAGAAACTGCATCCGTTCAGTTGCACTTCTGCATTCCTGGGAACACTGCAAAGTTTCTTCATATAAGTCGTGCAGGTGCACTGTTAGTTCCTATTTCATTTTTTTGCTGGTTCCTATTATAAATGTACTTTTGCTTCATTTATTAGAATTATAGTTTATACATAAGGAGACTATTACTTTCTTTGTGTTAATTCTAAAAACACATACTTTACAGTGTTGTCTCATTGTTTATTCTGGTTTCCCAAGTTAATTACCTTGGGCTCTGTAAAAATAAAATCTTGTTATCTGAAAGTAGGATAATTATATGCTTGCTCTGCAATGTTTATACTCTATGGTTGTTTTTTTTTTTTTTTTTTTTTTCCTTATCCAGCTGCAACGGGAAGTAAGATAGTAATGGGTAGCTTCTTCTCCTGACTCTCTCATTGCGTTCAGTGTTTCTCCTGTTATGCTCTCTAGTGTTGGGAGCTGACTCCTAGCAGAAATCGGCTATCATCTTTGCAGCCATCTCGAGCCATATACCCAGACAAGAGACTTGTTTTTCAACAGCCCACAACAGCTGAGCACACTCTGATAAATATCTTGTTTATCCCACATATCTTGTTTTGCTGTTTAGTGCCCCCAGCTTCAAGGCACGTGGTATCCACGCCTGCAAGGTGCACATGGTATCTACGCCTCCAAGGCACATGGCAAAGTGTATAAATACCCAGGATTTTCTTTCAATAAATAAGACTTGATCAGACCCTCTGTCTTGTCTCCATTTTTGTGTCTCTTCTCCTCCATCTCCACTCTCTCTCTTGCTAGACCCTGAGCCACAGACCAGAGCAGCGCTTGGGCCAGGATACTGTGGCCCCTAAGCCGGGCAGTCTGGGCTTCAAAATAGTGGCACCTTAACATTGGAGCTCCAGTAATCGGGATACAGTGAAGGTCACTGTGGGAATTGGAATCGAGAATCCTCACTCCTGTGCTGGAGAACCTGTTGACTAACGGAGTGGGCCGGGACACAGTGGCACTCAACAAGAGGCAGCGAGAATGAGAGACCCAGTGAGGGACATTACTAGAAGAAGAGTCGACTGAAAATTCAGAAGTGAAACAAAGGTGATTGCCATGGGAATTTGCAGAGTCAAGACCAGTAAGACATAGTAATGAAAATAGGGCAAGAAATAAGTCAGCCTGAACTCAATTCTCTGTTTTTGTTTTGTTGTTTGCTGTTTACGTGTGTCAATTGTCTGCTTTTGTTTCATTGTTTGAATGTTGTGTTTCATGTTCAAAAGAAAAAGAAATACAATTTGTCAGAGCCAGATTGTGCTGACCTAGAGAAAGAGGCAGTCAAATATTATGACCCTGAATGGCCCTCTTTCCGAAGGCCCCCTCCCCTATGCACCTCCACCTCCAAATGCTCCTACTATGGAGGTGGTGGCTGTAGATCCCAAAAAGGAATTACAGAAAAAAATACCTTTTCTTAAACAACAAATAGAGTTAGAAAAAGAGTATCAGGACTTAATTAATCAGCTATAAAAATTAAAGTTAGGGAAGAGGACTCGAGAGGGCAAGGAAAATTCCCTGGGTTCTCCAGTTCCTCAACCCAGAGTCCAAAGACAGCTCCTGTCCTCTAGCTTTAGTTTAGCCACAGATCAGCCAAAAGAGGGAGAGGCTGAGGCTTTCCCTGTATCTGAGACCAGGGGTTGCTTGGAGACATCATACAAGGTTTAATTTTCAAATCATTAAAAAATTTAAAAATGCAGTGTCACAATACGGCATCACTGCTTCTTTTACTCTTGCAATCTGAGAGTCTGCCACAGAGGAGTGGCTGACTCCTGGCAATTGGAATACTTTAGTGAGAGCAGTTCTTAGTTCTTAGTGGTGGTGACCATCTTATTTGGAAATCATAGTATCATGAGAATTGTAAAGAGACAGCTAGGAGAAACATTCAGGCAGCCAATGGTTGGACCTTTGATGCCTTAGTAGGAGAAGGGCAATTTGCTTCTAGTGATAACCAGATGTAGTATGACCCAGGCTTATTTGCTCAAATTCAAAATGCAGCCATGAAGGCTTGGCATAAACTCCCAGCAAAGGGAGACCCTGGTGAATCTTTGACAGCAGTCAGACAAAGGCCTGATGAATAATTTTCGGATTTTGTTCATCGATTAATGACAACAGCAGGAAGGATTTTTGGTAATGCAGAGGCAGGTGTAGATTATGTGAAACACCTTACATATGAAAATGCCAATCCTGCCTGCCAAGCGGCCATTAGACCCTAGAGGAAGAAGACAGACCTTACTGGGTATATCAGACTTACTGGGTATATCTGTTCTGACATAGGGCCCTCCTACCAACAGGGCTTAGCTATGGCAGCTGCCATGCAAGAAGAAATCAGTAAGAGATTTTTTTTTGTCAAGTAGAGACAAAAAGGCCTGTTTTAAATGTAGCAAGCCTAGACACTTTGAAAAAGATTGCAAAACAAAAAATGAGTTAACCCAGAGACAGCCCAGCAAACAGCCTGGGCTATGCCCAAGTTACAGATGTGGAAAGCATTGGGCTAATGAATGTAAATCTAAGACAGATACACAAGGAAACACCCCTTCCCATAATCAGGGAAATGAAAACAGGGGCCATCCCCAGGTCCCAAACCAATACAAGCCAAAACAGGCTTATGGGACAGTCAGTTTCATACCAACAAACAACCCCTTTCAGAACTAAGTCAAATAACACCAGAAAGCACAGAACTGGACCTCAGTTCTGCCACCCACACAGTATTAACCCCAAAAATGGGACCTCAGGACTTACCTACCCACTGGAGTGTTTAGACCACTTTATCCAAATGTGTTTGGCCTGATGGTGAAAAGAAGCAGTGCTACATGGAGAGACTACAAATTTTCCTGGAGTTGTAGACAATGATTATCAAGGTGAGATTAAGGTAATGGCCAAGGCAATACAAAATATAGTCACAATTCCTACAAGAAGGAAGATAGCTCAACTATTGTTACTTCCATTTTTCCCTACTAATCACAAATATAAGAGTCCTAAGAGAAGAATCAAGGCTTTGGTTTCTCTGATGCATACTGGGTACAGCCTATAGTTAAGCAAAAACCTATGATGACACTATGGCTTTATGGAAAGACATTCCAAGGCTTGTTTGATACAGGGGTTAATGCAACAATCATAAAACAAAGTGATTGGCCCACCACCTGGCCTCTGACCCCAACCTTAACCAATTTAAGGGGTACTGGCCAAAGTCAAATCCCACAACAAAGCTCTAAGGTGATGACATGGAAAGATAAAGAAGGAAATACAAAAAATATACCACCCTATGTCATCTCAGGCCTTCCCATTAATCTTCGGGGCCGAGATCTGTTATCCCAATTGAAATTGATTATGTGCAGCCCTAATGAAGTCTGAAGGAAAATCTGCTGCAGATAGATTCTGGCACCCTAATACCAAAAAGAATTTTGCAACAGTCCTCTAGAAAGACCTATTAACTAGAACCTAAAATGGGCCAGATCCAGTACTTATCCATTTCTGTCTACATATATTCCCAAATAGCAGATGATGCACACAGGCTGCCAGAGAGACTGATTAAACAAATAGACAACAATAACATATTCAGGGAGGAGAAACCCCCTGAGAAACATATTTTTTCTTTGCAAGAAACATGAAGATACTTTACAATTCCCTTCAAACTGGAACAGATCAACAAACAAACCTGACTTTAAAAGTTCTCAATGCTGAAGGAGACATTACCACCCGCACCTCCAGGGTGGCTCTATTGGACTCTTGGTTCCCCAACTTATGATTTAGTGGGGTACATTGTTTAGACCCAGGAGAAAAACCCATTACCACAGTTACTACAGCTGTCTTCTTGGGTTTGAGATTTACTGGGGCAGGGATGGAGATTTCCTTACTTGTTTTGTTAAGATCAAAGTTATGATCAGCTCTGTACTTCTATATATTTAGATTTAGAAAGAATGGAATCTGCTATAATAATGCATTTGTAAAATTCATTATCCTCTTCAGCTTAAATAGTGTTACAGGATAGAAGAGGCTTATACTTTTTACTCCTCTGACAGAGGGAGTTGTGTGTTACCCTTAAAAAAGAGTGTTGCTTTTATACCAACTATTCAGACATTGTTATATCTCTTGTCTCTTGGGTTCATGCTGTTCAACAGACTGATAGCTTTTGTATGACAACAGATAGACACTATTCAAATGAAACCCATACAGGTCCATTATTACAGACTAGAAGTAGGGGACTCTAAAACCTCTGTTATCAAGACTGACAAAGATTAACCCCTAACTTAAGTGCTAAGCCAAATAGTCAATGACGGGTAAGAGAACACCTCAAGATCCCTGCCCTAACTGGGAGGCCTCATCATCCTAAGACAGGAGCTCAACCAATGGCTGTTGAATATCCAAAGACAGGAAAGGGAGGCTGGGGTCCTTTGTTCCAACCTAAGACAGACACAGTTTCCATAAGTTTTCCCAGCCTTCCCTTTTGGAAAAAAAATATTTTTAAAAGGGGGACCTGTTGGGAGCCAATTCCTAGCAGAAAGCAGCTATCATCTTTGCAGCCATCCTGAGCCATATACCCAGACAAGAGATTTGTTTTTCAACATCCCACAAGATCGGAGCACACTCTGATAAAAATCTTATTTTTTCCACATATCTTGTTTCGCTGTTTAGTGCCCCCAGGTGCAAGGCACGTGGTATCCACATCTCCAAGGCACATGGCAAAGTGTATAAATACCCAGGATTTCCTTTCAATAGACAAGACTTGATCAGACCCTTTGTCTTGTCTCTATTCTTCACATCTCTTTTCCTCTATCCCCACTCTTTCTCTTGCTAGACCCTGACCCACAGACCAGAGCAGCAGCTTGGGCTGGGACACAGTGGCCCCCAAGCCGGGCAGTGTGGGCTTTAACACTCTAGTATCTCAGCCCCTACTGTACTTATTTTAGGACTCTAAAAGTGTCCTCTCCTTTACAACTCTCCCAAGAAGCACACAGAAAAAACCTTTGCATAGTACTGTTTATTATAGACCTAACTTAGTTTTTATATACTTAATTAGGAAGCACTTCATACATGAACAAGAGGAGAATGGTTAATGAGATTCTAACTCAACAGAACAACACAGAAAACAGCATTATGGGAAATCACAATGTCTAATACTGTATTTTAAATCACTAAAAAGTGCAGAGGTAGCATGATTGCAACACTCTAAAAAAAACATCTATTCCACTGGTGGTAGAAAAAGGAAGGAAGACTGTGTATGGTAGCAGTCTGTGTGGTAATACCAGAAGTATGGGTTACAGGTATGCAGATCTCTGTGAGTTCAAGGCCAGCTTGGTCTACATAGTGACTTTGAGGCCAGCCAGAACTATAGAGTAAGACTCTGTTAAAAAAAATATCTTGGGGCATGGGGAGGATCTTTAAAATGATGTTAATGGTGGTTGTCACTAGGTAACTGGCTTGTTTGGGGTTTTTGTCACCTTGACACAGCTAAACTCATCTGAGAGGAGGAAACCTCAATTGAAAATGGTGGATTACAAGCTGTAAAATAGATGATGCTTTTGGTCATGGTCATTGTGTCTTATTATGTAGCATTGGAAAGTTAACTAAAGCAGCAACCCAATGGCAATTGAGTTGCTATTTATGCCAACTCAATGAGAAACTCAATTGTTTCCTCTTTGTTTCAAATTTTACATGATGAATTGAGGGTTTTGTTATTCCAGGAAAGAAGATTTTTAAAATTTTGTAAACAAATTTAACAACTATACTTAAGTCACTCCAAATAAGAATTAACTTGTGACATCACCGTTGCAGCACTTACTGGCCTTCTAAAGATGTACGCCCATTTCCAATGGATATGTAGCATAATTCATGTATGACATCTCTAATTTTCTAGTTGATACATTTAAATCAAAAGGGGACATACTAAATTCATTTCAACAATACATTTATTCAACCAAGTGTGAGACCCACCTTTACCGGAGACAGTAATAAGTTTTAAACTCTATTAAGTGACTGTTTAAATTGTTGTGATCACTTATTATTAACAAATTCTTTACACTTGTATTGAAAGCAGCCCTTCTAATATTAGTTCAGCTCCCTGTAGATAGGTACATATATGAGGTCAGGGAGTGACTCAACTCCTTAATTAGCAGCTGTCTGACTCTCCCTTGCTGCTCTTTCTGCCCTGGCTTCCTAGAGCAAAAACATTCTGAGTCTAACAGTCAAATCCACTGTTCTTATGCCATTATCAATAGAAAATACTGTATGGACACCCTGGGAAAAGTATAGCTCTCGATGCAACCATTTCCACCCTGGTTAGAGGGGACAGTTGCTCTGGTGACCTGGCCTTGGAAGCAAGGCTGCGATTGGCCCAAATAATAGCTGTGATTAATCCAAACACCTCTTCTCAGGCTATGCAAGCAGGCTGTTCAGGCTCATTTACCGAACACTCTTCTGTTCCATCCCTTCTGATGTGGCAACGGCCAGCTCAGTAAAAGCCCTCTTTAATGGTCTGGCCTACTTTTAGTAGTGGGTTACTAACACATAAGGGAGCAGCAGGGACATCAGAGTGTGGCAACAGTGGGACGGCGCAGGCAGTGAGTGACAACAGAGCAGTTGGCAGACCAAACTGGAAGCAGTAAGGTGGCTACTTGCTTGACAGGTGAGAAATAACTCAACAGTTGGGACTAGCCAGATTACAAAGGAACATGGTGGGAAGAAGGTAGCAGGAAGAAGACAAGAAGATGGAGCCCTGATGCTGAAGAAAGATAAAGGCTATAAGGGGCCAAAGAGGAGAAGTTGCATCTGGTCATCAGAAGGATGTCAAGCGTCATCAAGTCTTCAGAGCCAAGGCAGCCCTAGACTAAGGATTGTGACAGTGACTACGACCAAGGCCTAGGTATGTGGATAGCCAAGGCTCACATGGGGACTGTGACACTGAAAGAAAATTTTGAAATAGGCCCAAACTAATAAAATAGCTGGGCCCTGTGATTCCTTTTCCTAACCTAAATAGTTACAAATGCCTGTCAGCAGGTTTGGGCCCAGTTAATTAGCCACAGAAAATGTGAAGTTACAAGACAAAGGCCTATTAAATCATCCAAAGAAAACTGACCATGAAAGATAAAAAAAAAAAGTATACAAGGACATCCTTAGAAGAACAGAGATATGTCCAAATGAGTAATGGGCCATCTGGTGTTCCTCCA
Organism: Arvicanthis niloticus; assembly: GCF_011762505.2. Lineage (NCBI taxonomy): Eukaryota > Metazoa > Chordata > Mammalia > Rodentia > Muridae > Arvicanthis > Arvicanthis niloticus. Next base: position 71,684,017 of record NC_047663.1, on the reverse strand, counting down.
AACCCTTTCCCCCTCCCTTTGAGGTCTTCTCAAGGCCCAAAAAAACTGCAATTTAAGTTAAACTAGATCTATGCTAACTAAGCTTCCACCTGCAGGAACCGCCCTCTGTCCCTTCAACTGTTACAGTCTGCTGATGTAAAACAACCAATCATGTGTACCTACGTTAAAAATCTCCCAATTCCCCCACCCCTTGGCTATAAAAGTCCTAATTCTTAGAGCCTCGTGGTCAGTCTCTCTATCCCCTATGTGAGATATGGAGATATGGACTGCCTCATGTGTTTACATCAAGCTGGTCTCTCATGAGTTTTTTGGGTGGGCGCCATCCTGAGACTTGAGTGAGAATCCCCCTCTGAGTTTTTCCAACACTAGAGTTCCCAGCTGAATACACCAATTGCCACCACACACTAAGAGGAGTTAAAACAGCAAGATCTAGCACTTGAAAGCCCAGCCATGCTTCCCATTCTGGGAAGAACTCTCAGCCAGAAGACTGGTCACAAATGAAACCCAATTGTTACCACTCCAGCTTGTCATCAGCATAAAATAATGTTTTCCTTCTTTTGTTTTTTTCCTTAGCTTGGATATCCAGTGTCAATTTCACATTTTTAGTGCGTCTTAGTTCAGACTATATTTCATGTGTTTAATAGCCATCGAATGTGCACAGTAGTTCTACAACAGGCAATCTGTGTCTAGACTTTGTCTTGGTACCTGTTCCAAAGGGCAAGTGCTAAAAAAAGGACTCTGTGTGTGTGTGTGTGTGTTTGTGTGTGTGCACACGTGTGTGTGTGTGTATGTCTGTGTTTGTGTGTCTGTGTCTATGCATCTGTGTATCTCTCTCTCTCTCTCTCTCTCTCTCTCTCTCTCTCTCTCTCTGTGTGTGTGTGTGTGTGTGTGTGTGTGTGTGTGTACAAGGCCAAAAAAAGTGCTTGCTGATTAACAAAAATCATGGAGGAAAACAAAACATCATCCACAACAAAAATCACCTAATCAAGATGATTTATTTAGGTTTTATGATCTCTCTCTGCTGCCCTTTACCGAACAAAGTGTCTCACTCCAGATATAATTGTGTTTATACTTAATTGTCTAAAAGGAAGTAAAAACAAAAAGAATTCAAAATCTTGGAATGTGAGCAGGCCAGCCTGATATGATAGCCTTTAATTTAGACTATAGGTTCTTCTGGAGGCCTGAAAGAACTGCTCAAAACTCTTTCTTCCCAGAGTTGTGCTATCCAGTTAAGTGGGATCCTAGCACTTATGTGGCTATTTCAATGAAATGTAACTAGATACTTGGTCTCCAACAGCACTGGTCACACTTCAAACACTCTGTAGCTGTGTCTCAGCTACTGTTTGGGTTGAAGGTGAATCCTCTCACAACCCCTAACTTGCCCATGTTCTCCTCCAAAACTTGCTGTTTGCTGGCCTGACAAGGACCTAGGATTCTGCTCCATCTTGGGCTTCACTGCTGTCCTACTCTGGTGGACATCACAGCCTACTTCCCATTTGCCCTGGCCTCCTTAGGGGTGTATAGAGTTTAGTCCCCAAATGCGGTTGTAGACACTACTACACTAAAACTTCTATTCCCTCTACATTTCCAAGTCATTAAGGTAAATTAGGGCTTGCCCACAAAGATAGAAAAAACAGGTATAGACTGGTGCAGATTACAGGTTTTAAACTGGAGTTTTGTAGTTAAGGATGGAGGAGGGTGAAGGGGATTTTGTTAGAGGCAGAACGAGGAAGGTAGCTATTTTCGAAGTGATAATTTATTTCTCAGCCGCTGCAGAAATGAGCCAATTCAAACCAGATTAGATTAGATTAAAGGCTGGTTTACTGGGAAGCTGCTCTCAGGTGGATGAGTTCAATGTTCCCAAGGACCGAGGCCAGGAAAGTCCCTAGGAAGGGGGGAGGGGAGAGCAAGGCTGTGCACTCAGATTTAAAAAAAAAAAAAGAGCGAGAGACCAAAACCTCTAGATTATATAGGGAGGAGCCTCTGGGGGGAAGGGCAGCCCAGCCCCTGGACTGGGAAGTTGAGGGTTGAGGGCTGGATAAACCTGGTCAGGTAGGCTAGGTCTGTTTTGATATGTAAATATACACCACAGTCCCCTGTCCCAGTCCAAAACTAAACTGGAAGCAGCTGGGTGTAGGGGAGAGGGACAGTTAATCTTCTACTGCAGTCTCCAAATAGCAGGCTTCCTGGAAATTAGAGCTCAGTTGAGGGTCTTGGCTTTGGGGGTGGGGGCCCCATATTTCACTTTCTCCCAGAAGCACAGCCCCTCCCTCCTAAGAATCTCCCCAGCCTCACTATGAGCTCAGCTTTACAAGCAGGAAGTGAAGTATCTATTTTACCACACCGCTTGATTATTTCATTACCCGCCCCCAATCCACCCCGGAATTGGAATAAAAGTCCAAAACAACTAGAAGCCCCCTTCCTCTCCGGGCATCCGGGCTGAAAGCTCCTCATTAGGAGGCCAGCAGAGCGCCGGCAAACTGCGGGTCACGTGCGCGAATTAAGCCCGACCATCGAGTCAGTCCTCCAGCATCCCAGAGCGGCCTCGGAAGTGCCCCTGCGACGCGGGTCTTTCCGGCCGGGCAGTTCGCGCTTTTGTCCCGCCGGCGGCCGGGCTCCCGCGGCGCCGCCACAGCCAGTACGTGAGTCCCGGGCTGCCGGCGCTCCCGCCTCTCCCCGGCCCGCCACGCCCTTCCCTTCTTTGCCCTCCGGTCCGGGCGGGTCCTGGGGGAGAGCGTGACTTTGCGCACGCCTTGGGGAGCGTCCTCTGGGAGTGAAGGGGAAGGAAGAGCCCAGGCCCAGGCCCCGCGGGCAGGCTGCCATCTGAGCAGGCCCTGGGCCGAGGAAGGGCCAGAGTCCGCCCCGGGGTTCCTTGACTGTCATGGACATTTCGGGTGTAGAGGGAGGAGAGCCCCGATTATTAGCGCCTAAAAATTTGCCCTGATTGCGGTTAAGTTTGTTTCTGAGACTTGGAGGTGACCTGGTGCAGTCACCACTCCCCTTTATTTTGGTGGGAGAGAGGTGTTGAGAGAAACCTGCGGCTGTGGAAGCAGACCCTTCCACTTCCCGGCTCTCTCCTAGGAGAAACTTATCTGTTGGCAGAGGGTGCGACCAGAGAAGGCCGTCTGCCCGACTCCACCCCCCTACTCCCACCACAGCAAACTGAGAAAGTGTTGGCTTAGGGAAAAGCAGCTGAAGGCATCTGAACCCAAGTGATCGCTTTAGGAAATCCTGGGGCAGCGATGTGAAAGAAAGATAAACAGGTCAGGTGGAGTGCCTGGGCTAGTGTGTTATCTTAAAACGGCCAAGACTATTTGCGTACACCTGAAGCTTTGTCTGGTGTCTGTGCCTGTGTGTGTGTATATTTTTGAATACGTAATGTTCATGTGACCACGACATTAAAATACAAAGATTTAAAAAAAAACTGCAATGCAAAATATGAAAACAAGATTTTCTTTTACTGTTCTCAAAGGTTATCCTAGGCCCTACCTTAAAAGGTAAACACTCTTGTTAAAATCTTGAGTAGACTTTAAGGATTTCTTCATTCAAATACTAGCAAATATATAAGTTGTTCCTCTTTTATTCAGACAGGTGGTAGCACAATAAATCCTGCTTCCTTTTTTTTTTTTTTTTTCTGAATCTGTTTTACAGAACTCTACCAGGAAACTGTTGTTTGTTTTACAAACCTGTTTACAAACAACTTTTGTGTTGTTTGTTTTACAAACCTGTAGTAGATTGGCCATTTTAAAGGATGTTTTAGATAAATCTTTAGGCTACAGTTGATAATCTTTGAGTTGTTTCTAATGTTTTTATGTCAAATGGTATTATGTGGAATGATTCTGTATTAGGATAAGGATTATGAAGTTAAGAGGGACTGAGGTTAATAAAGTATTTTTTGTTTGTTTTACATTGTTTTTAAATGTGCTACATTACTTGCTTCAAGCTAGCCTGTGAGTGAGTCCTTAGCTTCAGAAGTCTCTCCATTGCCCTTCATGCTCTTTTTTGCCTTCCTTATTTCTGGAATAGCTAAAAGTATCTCCACCACCATTATGAGAATGTTCCATTATAAAAATCCCTTCAGTCTTTATTCCTAATTTGTAAATAATAAAAACAAATCTTGTTAACCATTTATATCTTTTCATAGATTAAATACAAAAATAGCCAGAGCACAAATCATACTTTTTTTCAGTGTATCACTTATAGCTCCATCCTCCATTTGCACTTTCTCCACTTAGGTGTTCTCGAGTTGACATGCCTTCTCTCTTAATTTCATTCTCTAGTCATCAAATATGGTACCTAAGAGCCTAATGTACAGAAGCCCTGGACTATACTTGAGATACAGGATATTACCTTGTGGGATACAGTTGGAATTTGGAAATTCAAAGTAGCTGCAGGTAGATTGCACCTGTTTCTTCTTGCAGCCACACTGTAGGAATCTTATCCACTAAACCAAGAGTGCTCTCTTGTGAGTTGTCTCAGCTTCTGAGAAATAACTCCTCACTGTCCGGAACAGGGAGTAAAGTGAAGGTTCTTGATATCTGCATGTACTTTTGTAGAATCTAGCAGTAGAATGTGAACAAGCATGGAAATAGCCAGAGGTCGTGAGTCTTAAGTAAGTTATGAGGGATAGAGACTTTCTCATGGTTGGCTTTTTCACTGATGTTACCAGACTGTTAAGGTCATGCTGTCTATCCTATTGGTTGTATTATAACAACTTCATCTCAGAGCTCTAGCTCTAGGTTCTCCTACCCCTTCTCAATTTGTTCTCCCACTGATTAGTGGTGGTGGTGGCAACAGTGCTCCCATTAGTCCCAGGAGGCAGAGGTAGGTGGAGCTCTCTGAGTCAAGGCCACCCAGCACTATATTGTGAGGTTCTGTCTCAAAAAAAAAAAAAAAAAAAAAAAAAAAAAAAAAAAGCAAAGTAAAGGTAATACAGTAAATTGTATGCCCATAGTTCATGATTCTGATACATTCTTCCCCCCTTGGTTGAACCATTTTAAAGCAAATTCCTGACACCTTTTTTTTTGTTTGTTTACATTTGTTCTATGTTAGTTGTCATTGAAAGTGTATATGTACTCCTCAACAAGGGTAAGACCTTTGTTGCGGTAAATCTCTTGCCCATAGGGAGTCCATAGAATAACGACACAAGTCAATAAGTATCAAATGAATGCTGCATGCCTAGATTGGGCAGATTTACCATTAAACTACACTATTTCCCTGGCTAAGAGAGCTCTTAACAACTTGCGGTTTCCTAGGTCAAGGCCTTCTTCGTCTTCTCTCCCTCCATCAACTGCGCTCTGCCTCGACCAACTGTCAACTCCAGCCGCTTCTCTCTCTCCTCCTCAGCTCTCCTCTTCTTCTCCTCTTTTCCTGCCTCTGGCTCCTCCCACTCCTCTTCTACTGCCCAATCACTGGCTGTAGCCTTTATTTAACAAATTTGATTGGACAGAAGGTTTACAAGATTCACTCCTCCTTCGCAGCCCCTCCCAGGAGTGGAGTTACCATGACAACAAGAGGCTAGGGCTATCCACCACAGACCTTGGTGCCAGAGCCTGACTTTTGGTTTTTTTTTTTTTTGGTTTTTTCGAGACAGGGTTTCTCTGTGTAGCCTGGTTTTCTGGAACTCACACTGTAGACCAGGCTGGCCTCGAACTCAGAAATCCGCCTGCCTCTGCCTCCCAAGTGCTGGGATTAAAGGCGTGCGCCACCACCGCCCAGTGAGTATATGTACTCCTAACATCTATAGTACCATTTCATAACAGCCTATTTTAGCTTTGGGTTTTTTTTGCTGTTGTTGTTTTTGGTATTATCTAGCTGCAGTAGGCAAACTACTGGGTCATTTGTCTACAGTAAGCTAAGAAGGACTTATAATCTTTTAATGGAATGTTTGTAATCAACAGTATGGTCCAAAAGACCTAAAATACTAATACTTATCTGGCCCTTTATAGAAAAGTTTTTACCAGTCCCAGATTTTATGCCTGTCCTGCTCCTTTACTTGAGAATCCTAAGTAGACTCTTCAGTGTGAGGCAGACCCTTGTTGCCTATCTGTCTGCTTTCATTTGCTACTCTATGTCCCACTTGTCTCAAGTGTACTCTCCTGAAGTTTTTAGTCCTTCATGGCAGAGGTTAGCCCTCTCACTTTCCACCCTATCTGTGCTGATGCTTTGTAGGGTAGAGCCCTTCATTCTCTGGACTAGCCCAGAATCTGTGGGTAGGGAAAGAACTACCTGTTATGGGTCATAATCTAAGTTTCTTGTGTACCATTCACTCAGAAAACCATGATGTTAGAATGTACCCTCAGTATGTTCATAAGGATGGCAGTATATCTTATACTTTCTCAGTTGCCTTATGTGCTAACAGCATTTATGCTACTGATGTCTTGATGTACTTTTGCCCCTCTTTTTGATTGAGTGAACTATTGGATGTGCCAAATAGCCCGTACCCAAACAGGGAGTTAAGGAAACTTTGGCTTCTGACTAGATTGGAGAGGCAAATAATAAAGTGTGGTTCATGCAGTTGAGGCCAGTTGCTAGCCAATCATAGAGTCCCCAAGGAAATAAAGTGACTAAGGATAATGGAAATAATTCAGTCTGTCAAATAATTGATGATGGGGTTGAAGAGATGACTTTTTGTCATAATCATAAGGACCAGAGTTCAGATTCCCATGTGAAAAGTCTAGAGGTATAATACCATATACCTGAAATCCCAGCAGTCTGGGAAGAGAATTCCTGGAAACTGGGTAATTTACAACAAACAAAAACTGTACTGCTCATAGTTCTGGAGCTTGAGACATCCCAAGTTAAGGTGTTGGCATCTCCTCAGACCTTCTTGCCCTGTTTTCACATGGTAGCAGGCACCAGACTACAGAAGAGCAGAGAGAGCCTTAATAAGAGTTCTTTATGAGGAGCCCAGTCCCACAATAATGGCATTAATACACTGTAACATAAAGGCAGTGTCTCCATGGCCTTGTTATCTCCTTCTGCCAGGAACAGCATCACACTTTTGTAATGCTAGATAACTGACAGGCTGAACCTGACATCTCTGAGCCTGGGACTTCAAGTTCAAGGCCAGCCCCAGTAACATTGTGAGACTTTTCTCAAAAACGAACATATTTTAAGAAAACACCTGCTTTTTTTTTTTTTTTATTATTATATTGGCAATTAATTAAACATGAATTTTGTTTTAATGGGGTGTTAAACTGTAGCAGAAAATGATCAAATATGCATTTTATAAAACTATTAACAGCTCTTAGAGGAAGAATTGGATGGGGAATAAGAATGAAGGCAGCATTCTAGAGGGCAGCAGTCTAGACCTAGAAGTTGGTGTTCATACTATAAAATCAGTCTTACAGGATGTTTTGACTATAAATGAGAGAAGTAGAAGAGCTGATTCTGATTCAGGCAAAGAGGACAGTGGGGTGGATAATAGGATCTATCTGTATTTGGATAAAAGACTTTGGGCCAGAGATAAATTTCTAACAGACAGCTTTTAGGAGTGATAGAGGTCATATATAGAGGGAGCTGCATGTCCAGAGGAGTGTAGTTATGCAGAGTCAAGAGGAAAGTCTAAATGAAAGGATCGGGCACAACCGAACATCAGCAACTCTCTGAAGGAAGCACCTTACCTAGAAAAAGCTAGTACAGTGTGATCTGAGTTAAAGAAATCCAGTTGAGTTATGAGGCTTAAAGGGAGATGGGTCACTAAACAAGAGACTGGATGGTGAGAGTGGTGCATAAAGGAAGTGGAATGGGTGGATTTCTACGTGTATGTTTTGATATTTTAAAAAACTTTATATTTGAAAATAATATTAAGTATACAGAAAAATTCTAAGAATAACAATAGTAAAAGAAGGGGGATTGAGAGATAGCTCAGGTGTTAAGAGCACTGGTCCTTCCAAAGGGCCAGGATTCAGTTCCCAGCACCCAAAAGGTAGCTCACAGTAGTTTGTCTCTTCCTTTCTAGGGTATCCAACTCCTGGCTTCTTCAGTCACCAGCCACACATGCATATAAGCAAACATTTATACACATAAAAATAAATTTAAATGATAGTGAGAGAAACTTTTATTCATATTCACCCATAGTTAATATTTTATTTAATTTTGTCTTCTTGTTCTCATTGAAAGACCCCAAAGGGAGATTCCCACTCAAGTCTCAGGACGGAGCACACCCAAAGACTCATGAGAGACAGGCTTGCTGCAAACACATGAGGCAGTTTAATGGTGGAGCACTCCAGGCCAACACATATCTTACGAGGGAGACAGAGGGGTCGACCCCAAGGCTCCAGGGTTTAGGGTTTTTATAACCACGAGGTGGGGAAAAGGGGGAAACTTTCGTGCAGGTATACACGATTGGCTGCTTTACGTTTTTTGAGCATCAGCAGGCTGTACCGGTGGTGGGGGCAGAGTGCAGTTCCTGCAGTCAGATGCTTATCTAAGTTAGCAGAACATCTAGTTAAACTTAAATTACAGTTTCCTGGAACACTGAGCGGACCTCAGAAAGTGGAAGGGTTTGGAGGAACACCAGATGGCCCATCACTCATTTGGACATACCTGAGGCACATCCCTATTTCTTTTTAAAGATGTCCTTGTATACCTTTCTTATCTTTATGGCCAGCCAGTTCCTTGGATGATTCAACAGGCCTTTGTCTTGTAACTCCACATCCTCTGTAACTAATTAACTGGGCCCAAACCTGCTGACAGGTATTTTTAAAAGGAATCACAGGGCCCTGCTATTCTTATTAGTTTGGGCCTATTTCAAAATTTTCTTTCATCATTAAGATTTTCCCCAAGTTGAGGATAACTTAACATCATAGTCCATTAACGATAGATACCTTGTTATATATTTTTAAATTTAAAAATTAAATTTCAGTTATTTATTTGTGTGTATGTACACATGTGTGCACAGCATACCTGTGGAGGTCAGTAGACAAATTGTGGAAATTTGTTTCTTCCACCAGGTTTGTCCTGTCATATCTAAAGGCCTGCTGAGCCATCTCAGTATATTTTTTGAAGGATAGGTATATTCTTTTACCTAACTACAGTACAGTTGTCAATTCTAGTAAACTTAAAATTAATATTTCTTTTATTTTCCAACTTTGTCAGCTGAAACTTTATGGTTGTTGTTGTTTGGGTTTTTTGTTTGTTTGTTTGTTTGTTTGTTTGTTTGTTTGTTTGAGACAGGTTCTTACTGTGTAGCTCTGGCTATCTTAGATTGCACTATGTATTAGCAGGCTTTGCCCTCACAGAGATCTGCCTGCCTCTGACTCCCAAGTGCTGGGATTAAAGGTTTGCTACCACACCCAGCTCTGGCACGTAAAAAAAAAAATCTTTGGCCTTCTTTAGCCTGTAACATTTCTAGAACTTCTCTTTGTCATATAAAGGTTTGAGAAATAGAGTTCCTCCTCTCCCGACAGCCCTTTTAATAGAATAGTTTTTAATAGAATAATTTTGAATTAACCTGTTTCCTTATGGTTCAGTTCATATAATAAAATTCTCATAGGTTCTGTCCTTCTCAGGATGTCATTATAGGAAGCATATGATGTTACTCTGCTCTCACTAGAAATATTAATGTAGAACATCTGTCAAAGCTTGTTTAATTTCATGCATAATTACTGTTTCTCTCTAATAAGCATTCTGAGAAGGAATATTTAAATTAAAAAAAAATAGCCCGTTTTTTGTCGGAATTTCTCCCCAGACTTAGAATTCATTGGTGAATTTTTTTATCTACTTTTTACTCGGATAGTTACAGAATGCTAATTTATTCTGTTGTAATTAGGAGGTCTCTTTTTTCCTGGCTTTTATCTGTGGGGACATGTGCAGTCCTGTTTTTAGGGGCTTGTCATCATTATGCTTACTTATTGTTCCTAACTGAATGTTCAAGCTGGCTCTTGGAATCTTAGAGAGTGCCTCACTTTTTCTGTTCTTTCCTTTCTTGTTGGTAAACATTATACCACACACAGTTCATCTTATAATTCTGTTCCTAGCCACTTCTTTGAAGATTTTCTTTTGAATAGGGGATACTAGAAGAAAATAAAACTTAAAGTACTTAAACCACTGTGGTGATATTTTTCTATCTGGCATATATCTATGTAGAAGTAAAAATGTATGTATGTCCATACTTATATATACATATACATTGTTTAGAAATGATTTAATTTACATAATACTTCTAATTTATCCATATAAAGTTCTTTGTTGCTTTTCCTATCCCCAGTTTGTATGTCTTTTTGTCCTACATAAGAATCCTGGCTCCTGCCAGACAGGGGTGGCACATGCCTTTAATTTCAGCACTTTCGAGGCAGAGGCAAGTGGATTTCTGAGTTCGAGGCCAGCCTGGTTTACAGAGTGAGTTCCAGGACAGCCAGGGCTACACAGAGAAACCCTGTATGGAAAAACCAAAAAAAGGAAAAAAAGAAAAAAAAAAAAAAGATGTTGGGGCCTAGGCTGCCCCACTTTGGGCGGCCTAAAATGTTTCGGTCCTCTCCACTCCACGCTTGGTGGCCACTGTATCCCGGCCCAAGCTGCCACTCCGGTCCTTGGGTCGGGGTTCAGCAAGAGAGAGTGAGGACGGACTCAAAGAATGGAGACCAGACAGAGTGTGTTTCAATCCCGTTTATTCTTCAGTCTCTCTTCCTAGTCCAAGACCCAAGTCTTGAGTTCTTAGCTCCTAGTTATACTCCTCTTGTTCTCTTCCGAGTGTCTAATGTCTACTTCTACTCCTAGTGTCTCAATCTCTGTTTGCCTCTTGCCTTTTATATGTCTCACTTCTAAGCCATGACTTTAGGCCACACTTTTAAGTCATGCCCTTAGGCCTTGTCTCTAAATCTGATCTCCAAGTCACACTTTTAAGTCACACACCTTTAATCTCACACACCCAAGGAAAATCCTGGGTATCTAAAGCAAGATGTTATCAGAGTGTGCTCAGCTGTTGTAGGCTATTGTAATCCAAGTCTCATGTCAGGGTATATGGCTCAAGATGGCTGCGAAGCTGATAGCCGCTTTCTGCTAAAAGTCGGCTCCCAACAAAAAGAATCCTGGCTCTTAACAAAAGTCACAAGTCACATTTGAGTTCTAAGTTGTTGGAGAGTTGTTTTGCCCATACTGCTAGCAATAATTCAACTTGTTTGGAGTTATCCCCTACACCTTCCACCAGCCTACAGAAGACTGAATGTAGACAAGTATGAAATCAAATACTGTGTTCCTAAGTTATATAGATTAGGCATTTTTGTTTGCTTATTTTCTTTCTGTGGTTTTAGTATCCCTGTGAAACACAGCTGAGTTCACTGTTTCTGTTTACTTCCTGTTTTAGCAATATTCCCTCCCTCATCTTCACTGATTTCATGTTATTCTTTGATTATGCAGAACATTATCCGGCTTTCATAAGTAAAACTACAGTGCTATAATCAGTGTCACCACACTTCCCTATCCCTTTATGCCCTGTACTCCACCCTTTGCAAATATCAGTTGTTTCTTGGTATTACCATAAGAATAAGCATATAAACTACTTGATTCTTTCTTCCTTTCTTAGCATCTGCACTTTTTCACATTTTGACAATATAATACTATACATCCTGGAAATGACTACCTTGTCAATGAAATGTTCTCCTTTTCTAGTACTCCTTTGTGTGTATTTCATAGCTTAGGTAAGTTGTTTTCTGTGCTTGTAGATTTAGGTAATTTCCTAGATTTTCAGTTAAAATTGTGTCATAATAATTCTGTTATCTATACAAATGCTCTTATGAGTGCACACATGCATACACGCACACTTTTGTGGTATTAGATGTATGTCTTTAGAATTACTTATGAAGGGAAAATGTGTGTATTAGCACAGATTTCCCACTATAAGGAGTATGTAAGTTTTTAATCCAAGCAATCTATTAGAATCTTTGTTTTCTTCAGTGTTTTATCAATAGGGTATATGATCAAGCTTTGAACATTAGTCATTGTAACATGTGAGAAACACTATTTTATTGAAGTTCTGATGTATATTTCTCTTATTAGTGAAAATAAGTATATTTTTACATGTTTAGTAACTGTCTTGCTTTTTATTTTTAAAGGAAAAACATTATTGGCTTGGTTAGTTATTGTGTGAAACAGCCTATATGTTCACTGAACAAAATAATTATTGTAGACTACTATAAGAAAGCCCAGAAAGAGAACATCTAAAGGGCAATCAAAAGGTTAAGGAAGCCATGACTAATTAGCTTGAAAACATTATAACATATTTTGATCATAGAAATAATCTACTTTTCAAGTAACAGTGTTTGTTATAGAAGTCTGTGCACTAAGAAGCTGTTTCTAGTTGGGGTAAATTAAATTTTACTTTTTAAAGAAAAAAACTGAACCATATTAGTATCAACAACTTATTTCTGTTACAAAATATCACTGGATGTTTTTCTTCCCTAGTTTAAAATTAGAAAGGAAAGGAACTAAGTTCTTAGAATATACCATGATTGTATTGTCAAGTCACAGTCACTGAACTCAAAGATGTGTGACGGTCTGCAGAAAAGCTGCTTCACTCTAGTAGTCTGTTCCTTCTCTTCTGAGAGGAATTTGCTGATGAACAGTCTCTACCAACTTTAGGCTGCACACAGGATGAGACTGCATAATGGGAGGCTAACCAATCTAGGAAGTTATCTTCTTTTAGAGAGTGAATTAAGAAATGTTTCTAGACTTTCTTTCAAAATAGTCACTGTTAACTGAAGTTTCTTTCCGCCTTTTCTAGTAATCCCCAGATTAACTGTGTTAAAAGAGACAACAGGAAGTGGCCATTGGGCTCTTAAATTTTTTCTTTGCCTGCTTGATTTCCAGTAGTAGGCATTTCTTTGGGACATCTTTCTTTTCAGAAAACCTAGTTCTCTGATAGAGAACTGATCCTTATGACTTGGAAGGAATCAGCAATTTGGATATGACCCATTGCGATTGGTGCCTTAGCTTGTCTTGTTAGCTTTTGAGGAAGAACAGCCACACATTCAGGGACTCTGTTTCAGTCTCAGGTTTAGGTTCTACAAGCCTTTCATTATTATCCTGTCCTTCTTTCTTTAGAAGCCAATCTATACAGAGCTTACTTCTCAGCACCCCACCACCACCAATTTTTTTTCTCCTCCTCTTTCCCTTTCCTCTCCCTCTCTGTTTTCTTCTTTCCTTCTTTCTGAAAGTTCATCCAAGGCACATTGCATTTTGTATGGTCCTGATGGTTCTAGACAGGCCAATCCTGATTGTTCTTGGAATGGACAGTAGTTTCATGGCCTCCAAGATTGTAATTCAAGCACTTGAGATTTTCTAGGTTTTCAGTATCTACATTGTTGGACTAATGGTTATCTTCCCCTGGTTTTCCAGGAACATCTTGTTAATGACTCTTGGAAGTCACTTTTCTAGGACCTTTTCCCAGATATTTCTATGGAATCTGCAAAGTCTGGCAGAAAGAAATTTGAGTATTCTCCAAAGTCTGTTTTGGGGATGAGCCAGTACTGCGAGGGGTGCTGGGTATATAATGAACATGATGACCAGAGCCAGCTTTGCTTCCAAGAAGACATTCACTAAAAAGAACAGCTAGGATGCTAAAATTTGATTTACTTTAACCCCTGGAATATAATTTATTTTCTTTAAGGGCTGATCTTTGATAAACTAGCAGGTGCTTGGAAATCAGAGTGGTCTTGAGGGATTCAAATGTAATAGCCTGTTGTAGAACAAGTATGTCAGCTTTAAAGATCAGGATAATAAGACCTTTAGGCTTAAGGGCCAAATTGCCTGGTCGTTCCAGGCACACAGAAACTGGATTTGCTAGATTTCTCTTTTGAGTGTATTCCAGTTTTGTCCCAATAACCATTAGAGCTGGTGATCCTGCTACTACAACGTTCTCTTTAAGGTGAGAGATGAGAGCTACCTGTTCATGTAGTTATACCTCCAGTTTTCAGAGGAATTGTCAGGGTTTATGCAACAGAATCAGCTTTCACCAATTGCATATAATCTGTACTTTGTTCATCCTGTAGTTCTCCACCAAAAGCAAGTTCCAACACATTGTCACAAAGCAGTTTTCTATTACTGAGGTAGTAGAAAAGGAAGATTTTATGCCACTCAATGCTTAGCTTGGAATACCAGTAGCTCTTGGTGAGCCAAACAAGCGTTGGATAGATCCACTTTGTCATACAACCTTAGGGCCTGAAGGTGACCTGTGGCTTTGTTCATCATGTTTGTTATATACCCAGCACTCCTGCCCAGTATTGGCTCACCACAAAACAGACTTTGGAGAATGCTCTAATTTCTTTCTGCTAGATTTTGCAGATTCCATAGTAATATCTGGGGAAAGGGCCTAGAAAAGTGACTTCCAAGAGTCAGCAACAAGATGTTCCTGAAAAACCAGGGTGTCCAACATGAAATAGCTGTTATGTTGCCAGCCCTTTCTCTACTGCAGTTGAAAAGCTGGAAGATGGAGAGTACAGCCTTTCTCCCTCACCTCTCATCACAGTTCTGACAGTATTTCTGCCATTTTCTTTTGGGAGTTGGGGTAGAAATGTCTGCTATTTTTATTATAAAAGTACTTGAAGGTAGTTAAAACATCAGTCTTGTATTGCATCTTGGTTATGGTTAGGAAGCTTTCTTTACACCCAGGTCATAGAGTCATTAATTCATATTTTCTTCTAGTATTTGTTATTCTAGTGTCTGTTATATTATTTTGAGCTTCTTTATATTTAGAGCTCTGTTCCATTTGGTGTTTATCCTTTGTGTGATATAAAAGATCTAATTTTATCTTTTTAATTCCCCAGATGGCTTTATATTTGTTACACTATTTTCAAAAACTGTGTTTTCCCTAGTAATACCATCCTCATCTTCAGTTTTTGTGTGTAGTTGAAATAATTTCTGGATGTGTCTATTTATATGCCAGTAACACATTTAAATTATAAAGGCACATTTTTAATTATAGCATATGTTAATAGTCACTACAGCTAGTAGTTGCTCACATCTCTTTTTCTTCCCTAGCAACTTTTTATTTTAGGAAATTGGTTTTTATGGCTGTAGGAACCTTAACATTTTTTTCTTCTGATGAAGTTGAGATGGAAGGGCTAAAATTGAAAAGTAAATGGATGGAAAATCTGTTGTATGTAAAATGGCAGAGTATAGATAAGGTATGCTGCTGCTAAAGCTTCTGGAACCGCACTAGCCCACTTACAGTTCCATGTTTTGTATTGTGGGCTGCTCTCCCCAGACAGGGCGTCAGGGAACTTGTCTGGTCTGCCAGTCTTCAGTAACCTTATACTTGGGACTTAATTTTATATACTGTTTCCTCAGATGAACCAACTTTTGATTTAATATTTGCTGGGTGATTCCTCACCCTCTAAATGGTCTCCTAAATTTCTAGAATTTTCTATTCCTATAGGAAGTCTTTATTCCAATGAAAAAAGGTTGGATAGTATGATTCTTTACACCTGTTAACTCTAAAGTATGTATTTTACTTTTATTGACCATTTTTTCTTCACATAGTTACATATATAGCTTTCTAAGTAAGATTCACATAATTTCACAATAATGTCCTGAAATGTTATGTAGGACAGGAGGGAAGGATCACATTTTATATGATTATAAATGCTTCATTTTCTTGAAATAAGTTGAACAGTATCTTAGAAGTCAGTATGTCAGAAAAGGAGTATTGATAGGTTACCAGTCATGTAAAGTGCCTTCAGGAGAACAGAATCCCTGCTTGGGTATTAAAGTCTGCTTTGGGAAGTTTTTGTTTGTTTGTTTGTTTTGTTTTTTTGTTTTGAATCATGTGCTTTTTTCAAAACCCCTCCATTTTAACCCTCATCAGTAGCTTAACTTTTAATACAAAAATAAATAATAAAACAAATAGTAATAATATTTACCCTGACCAAGGGACAAGTATTGTTCTTACTGATTTTAGATGGCCATCATCCAATATTCACAGTGACACTATTATTTTCATTTTACAGGTGAATAAACTGCTGTACAAAGAAGTTAAATAGCTATCTGAAAGATCATATAAGTAGGTATTTGAACCTAGTCGGTATTCTAGTCATTTTCTGGTCTCTGTGTGAGATTAGTTTCATTATTTCACATATAGCAAAGTCTATTACAGATGTTCCAGTTCCTTATTTAAAATCACAGTATTTACATATGACCTTTATACATCATCCTGTATACTTTAAAGTATTTTCAAATTACTCACAGTGCCTAAAAGTAGTATCTTTATTATATTGTATTATTTAGAGAATAATGATAAAAATTAAAAGCTGTATATGTTCATAAATGTAACTTTGTTTTTCTGAATATTTTTGGTCCATGGTTGGCTGAATCTGTAGAGGCAGAACCTGCAGCTATGGAGGGCCAACTACTCTGCTCAGTGGCTTGAGGTGTTGCCATCTTTGTTTTACCATCCTTGAGACAAAGATCTTATGCCATAGTTCAGGCTGGCCTAGAGCATGCAGTAACCTTCCTGCCTCAGCCTCAAAAGTGCAAGAATAACAAGATTGAGCCATTACACTTTGCTGTTTGTTAGCTTTGACATTCTATATGACTAATTTATTCATAAATAGGAATGAAAACTTTATTTTTTGGCAGGCTGAAGCATGTTTCTACCATATAAGTTCTTCTATGATTAGCCACTTTCCAAAGAGTGTTATCTTTACCCAGAAAAATTAAGAAGGCCAAATTAATGTATAGTAGCTTTAGATTTCTTTCTTTCTCATTTCTTGGACACTATTCTCATAATCTTATAACTACAACTACCTGCATGATTTTTCTTTTAGGGTACTGATTTATCTTCTTCAGTTTTTCCTGCTCTCTCCTGATTATGTGTAACTTTTCAAAGAAAAATGAATGTCTTTGTTGTTCCAACTTTTTTTCTGTTATCTGTTTTTCAGAGACTTCTTTTTTCTTGTTTTTCTCTTAGGTGACATTGAAACTGATTGATATTGGCTATGGTTTTGTGCATCAGTTGAACCCCTTTTTATTGTACCTTCATGCTAGGTTAATGCAGAAAGGAAAAGCTCTTTGGACAATAAACAATCTGGACTCTAGTTTTAACAGTAGTTCTAAAGGTATTGAAATCTTACTAATGTCCCCCATCATAGCCCCAATAATTAAAATAGTGCCTGTGGGGCTGGAAGGGGATCTGACTACTTCTTCTGAAGTCACTGGGCACCAGACATGTACATGGTGCACATTCCTCCATGCAAGCAAAACACTCAAAAATAGTTAAAGATTATTTTTTAAATGGTACCTGCCACATATTAAAAAGCAAATACCTGTCAAATGGATAAGTTAATTTTGTTATTTGTTATTGTTACTCATTCAGGTTTTTTTCTAAATAAACATGTCATTTTCATTTTCTTGGTCTAGTGTCACATTTGAAGACAAGCATGGAGGATGAGGACTCAGCTAAAATGAATGAAAATAATTCAAATGCAGACTCTCAGTGCCCAAATGTGGGAAATTTTCATAAGCATCATATGCAGAAATCTAAGATCACTGACACTTGTGATTGGGTAGAGAAGCAGTTGGAAAGGCCAAAATGGAAAATAATGAAGGAAGACAAAAGTAGCATCGGAGAAAAGATTGACAGACCTAAGTATACAGCAAATATAAAAATAGAGCAGGATGGTGAGACATCTGAGAAAATTTTGTACTCAAGTACAAATACCATGCATCAGACTATCCCCACAGAACCAAAAAGTACTGAACAAGGTGAACACATAGAAAACATTAATGGAAGCTTACACCCTACTCCACAGCAGAATTCTACTGCTGATAAGAAATCACATAAGTGTGATGAGTGTGGAAAATCCTTCAAATATAATTCTCGTCTTGTTCAACATAAAATTATGCACACTGGAGAAAAGCGCTATGAGTGTGACGACTGTAGGGGAACTTTTCGGAGCAGCTCCAGCCTTCGAGTCCATAAGCGCATCCATACTGGGGAGAAGCCCTATAAGTGTGATGAGTGTGGCAAAGCCTACATGTCCTACTCTAGCCTTATAAATCATAAAAGCACCCATTCTGGGGAGAAGAACTGCAAATGTGATGAATGTGGGAAATCCTTCAATTACAGTTCTGTTCTTGACCAGCATAAAAGGATCCACACTGGAGAGAAGCCCTATGAATGTGGTGAGTGTGGAAAGGCCTTCAGAAACAGTTCTGGTTTGAGAGTCCACAAAAGGATCCACACAGGGGAGAAGCCCTATGAATGTGATATTTGTGGGAAAACCTTCAGTAACAGTTCTGGCCTGAGGGTCCACAAAAGGATCCATACAGGTGAGAAACCCTATGAATGTGATGAATGTGGGAAGGCATTCATTACTTGCAGAACACTTCTAAATCATAAAAGCATCCACTTTGGTGATAAACCTTATAAATGTGATGAGTGTGAGAAATCTTTTAATTATAGCTCTCTCCTTATTCAGCATAAAGTCATCCACACTGGTGAGAAACCTTATGAATGTGATGAATGTGGGAAAGCCTTCAGGAACAGCTCAGGCCTTATAGTGCATAAAAGGATCCACACAGGAGAGAAACCTTACAAGTGTGATATCTGTGGCAAAGCATTCAGCTATAGTTCAGGCCTTGCAGTCCATAAAAGCATTCATCCTGGAAAGAAAGCCCATGAATGTAAAGACTGTGGCAAGTCCTTTAGTTATAATTCACTTCTTCTTCAGCATAAGACCATTCATACTGGAGAGAGACCTTATGTATGTGATGTGTGTGGCAAAACGTTCAGGAACAATTCAGGTCTCAAAGTCCATCGGAGGCTCCATACTGGGGAAAAACCATATAAGTGTGATGTATGCGGGAAGGCCTATATCTCACGCTCAAGCCTTAAAAATCACAAAGGAATCCACATGGGGGAGAAGCCCTATAAATGCAGCTATTGTGAAAAATCTTTCAACTACAGTTCTGCCCTTGAACAACATAAAAGGATTCATACAAGGGAGAAACCCTTTGGGTGTGATGAGTGTGGAAAAGCCTTCAGAAACAATTCAGGCCTTAAAGTACATAAACGGATTCATACCGGAGAGAGACCTTACAAATGTGAAGAATGTGGAAAAGCCTATATCTCACTCTCAAGCCTTATAAATCATAAAAGTGTACACCCTGGGGAAAAGCCCTTTAAGTGTGATGAGTGTGAGAAAGCCTTCATCACATACAGAACCCTTCTAAACCACAAAAAAATTCATCTTGGAGAAAAGCCCTATAAATGCGATGTGTGTGAGAAATCTTTTAACTACACCTCACTCCTTTCTCAACACAAAAGAGTTCATACCAGAGAGAAACCCTTTGAATGTGACAGGTGTGAGAAGGTCTTCAGAAACAACTCAAGCCTTAAAGTGCATAAAAGAATACATACTGGGGAGAAGCCCTATGAGTGTGACATATGTGGAAAAGCCTACATCTCACATTCAAGCCTTATTAACCATAAAAGCACACACCCTGGCAAGACGCCCTATACATGTGATGAATGCGGGAAAGCATTTTTCTCAAGCAGAACTCTTATAAGCCATAAGAGAGTTCATCTTGGGGAAAAACCCTTCAAGTGTGTTGAATGTGGGAAATCATTTAGCTACAGCTCACTTCTTTCCCAACACAAGAGGATCCACACAGGGGAAAAACCTTATGTATGTGATTGGTGTGGGAAGGCATTCAGGAACAGTTCAGGCCTCACAGTACATAAAAGGATCCATACAGGGGAAAAACCCTATGGATGTGATGAATGTGAAAAGGCATACATTTCACACTCAAGTCTTATCAATCATAAAAGTGTCCACCGTGGAAAGCAGCCCTATAATTGTGAATGTGGGAAATCGTTCAATTACAGATCTGTCCTTGACCAACACAAAAGGATCCACACTGGAAAAAAGCCATATCGATGTAATGATTGTGGGAAGGCATTTAATATCAGATCAAACCTTACCAAGCACAAAAGAATCCATACAGGAGAGGAATCTTTAAATATGGCAAATATGGAAAATCATAGTGGCACATTCCAGAAGAGGATCTACTATGAGGAAGGGAATGTTCTAGATGGGACCAGGATGCAGATGCCTATGTGGGAGGCAGAGCCTGCCAAGGCTGAAAGAAATCAAATAGAAGAAAATCTTTACGAATTTAAGAATTTCTAAGGTCCTTTGTCATGGCTTAGAATTTTCATAGTGTGAGTGAAAGAATTCTAAGTGATCATGAGCAATTCTATGTGATTCAGTCATAGCAAGAACAGTTCTAGTGTCACAATAGTTGAGCCCTTTAGGAATATAAAATACAACTATATAAAACCTTTCAAAGTGATGGAACATTTAAAAAATGTCTGGACAAAAAACTAAAGGTCCTCAGAAAATCATTCACTACTACAAAGATCCTATTTGAATAAGTAAGTGAATAAGAATGTAGAAAGTCGGTATAATTTTGTACTCTATAATTTGGTCAGTGGAAAAATGATTCAAGAAGGGCCTCCAACAGGCAAATTCAGGGAGAGGATGGTTTCAGGGAGTATCAGTTTATTAGTAGGTCATGAATTATAGACTTCACAATAATGTTTTGTGGTAGGAAGACCACAACTTCTGAAACAATTTAGATGTCCTAGGAAAAGAAAAGGCATAGTCAAATCTGTGGCATCATTACTTTAAAATGCATATTAGTTGGAATATACTATTATACTAATTGAACTGGTAAGACTTTAGAGTTTCAAATGAACCCCCTTAATAGGTAATGTATATGATAAGTTAAAACCTGGAAGATGGCATTCACATATACTGTGAGAATGGAAAGGATTTCAGTATCTTCAGTTAAATAATAGAACACATCTTCAACATGAATTTGCACCTTACAGAAAAAATTCAGGGAATCCTATGGATTAAAAAAAAAAAAATGTTTCAAAGGAAGGCATTTTATTACAAGAGCTAAATAAGTACCAGTAATTAAGAAATTCATGTTTTAAAAACAATATTAAGTGTTTGTGTCAGAAAGTATTATAAAAATTTTATGTACTACATACATGTGTATATTGTCTTGTAAAATATGAGTATGTTCAAAACTCGCTTTGCCATAAAGTCTGAATAGTTATGGCAAGGGGGTGGGGGGGGGACAATAAATGCCTCAAATGTAAATAGGCTGTGACTTATTTTAGATGTACAAATACAGAGATCCATTTGTGTGTTATATCTTTCCTTGTAAGTTGTACAGGATCTAAGCCAGAGAAGTTTCTGTCTTATCTGTGAAGACTCATCTACTAAACTAGTATCTTGGGATTCACCAGCAGTTAGACCATACTTATCTGAGGGGAAAACAGATGAATTTTGAAGAGACCATAGGTAAGCAATCTGATCATGATATAAGTCTGGATTATTTGTTAGGGTGGGCAGACTATGTGAGTGATCGGTCACCATACAATTCATTAGGAACACAATACAAAACATTAGTAACTGTAGCAGTAAAGACTAGGTATTTCAATAGTAAAAGATTCTTCTGAGTTGAGCTCCACCCATATTACTTGGACAGGTTATCAGAACCAGGTGAACACTCAGTTTGTTCTCTGACTTCAGGACCTACAATCATTACAAAAGACAATCATTAGCCATGTCCATCTCTGAAGGCTCCAATCTCATTAAATAATTCCCACATCTTCCTCTGGGAATACTAGAGAGTATTTTGTCTCTGTCTCCAAATTCCCACCAGTAGGTATTGATACTTGAGGTGAAGAAAGGGAGAATATATTTTTACCACTCAATTCTACAATAGAATGTCCACACTTGTTCTGTTCTACTGCATGAGACACTGACCAATTTGACCCTATCTGTAGATTTATTTGGAGAATCTGCTAAGTACAAACCACTGTCCTGGGCCCTAGGTAGGGAAGGTAGGAGCAGGAATTAGTTAAGACTATGAGCAAAGTCACCCCAATACACACCTAAGTGTTCAGAGAAAATTAACCATATCCAACCAGGAAAATCAGTGTGAATATTGTTTTTGTTTGTTTGTTTGTTTGTTTTTCTGAGGAGTAGGAAATAGAACATCCTGAATAAAGACAACAGAATGGTATGGTTCAGGAATCCTCCAGAGTGGCTGTTTTGTAGTGAGCAGAAAGACTGTAGACTATCCATTCTCAGTAGCCACTGAGGAAAGGGGTTGCATTTGCTAAAGAAAGACCACTTCTGGCTTATTAGACAGTCCTGTTACCTGAGGTTTCCATGTGCCTTATAAACCAGCTAGTGGCTTGAGTCCCATTCCTTTCACACTCCTGTTCCCCAATGTAAGCTCCAACTGGATCTATGGCAGTACTTAGTTTCAGGGATGACACAAGTAAAAATGTTGAGGCTGGCCACCTTGCAGAAAAGATTGTGAGTTCTGTGGTACTGTGGATCAAACAAAATGAATTTCTACCAGTGAGGTACATCTCTAGCTCTGTGGTCATGTTTTAGTACTGCTTTTTAATTATGTATATGTGTAGGGCTATGTGCTTATGAATTTGTGTCTGAGGAAGCTAGAAGCAGCAGCTGGAGCTAGAGTTCTAGGTAGTTGTTAAGTAAGCTACCTGATATAGATGCTGGGGACCAAGTTTGCATTTGAAAGCAGTGCACACTCTTTTAACTACTAAGACATTTCTTTAGCCTCCTTTTAGATTGGTATCTTGATTACCCAGTGTACTGGGTGCTGGGGACAACTACTACAACCTACTTCTATTCAGGACAAGACATAAATAGGCTAGTGGCCTTTTGGCTTGGCCTTGAGTATTATATCTAGGGTGAGATAAATTATAATCAGCTTAACTCAGATGTGTATGGGTCTCCTGGTTTCTAGTTGTCCCATAATGGACACCATGTTGCAGATTCAATGAATTTATTGTGGCTAAGCCTGCTTGGACCAATCTGTGGATATGTGATTAGTGATCATCCTTGCCTTTACTAGTAAATGATATACAAGAAGAAAACAAAAAGTAAAAACCTTAACCTGTAAGTGAATCAAAATACATTTTTTTAAAGTTTGCAACATAAGGGAAAATTGGCACAGTAAAAAGTGAACTGGAATCTGGAATATCTGTGGCCTAAAACGGTTTTATCTAGGAATAGGGTCAAGATGTTTATAAAGTCATACATGCACGGAAGATGTCATAGACAAGTGTTAATAGGATAAAGTTTAAAATCTGAGATAAAAAACCTCAATGTAAAAAAAAAAAAAAAAACACATTCTGTTCTTGGTAAAGGTAGGCTATGATATTTGGGTCAGTTTCCCATTGAAAATGTACTTTTCAAAGGTACATAGTATCCGGTCTAGTTCATTTGGCTGCTGTAACTAATTGTAAAGGGAATAATTTTTAAAATAATTATTTCTCAATTCTGGAGAGAGACAAGTGTAATAATGGGGCACCCTTGTTTACATCTGTTTAGAATCCATTTCTTGGGAAAGGGACTTACATAGATCAAGGGGTCTTTCTTGAGCCTCCTTTATAGGAGCACCAATACCATACATGAGTACTCCACCTTCTTGATTTAATCTTAGCACTCACTAGGGAGGTTCACAACCTTCCATAACTCCAGCTTCAAGAATTTTCAGTGCCTCTGGCTTTAATGAGATCTCTCTCAGAAAAAAATAATATAAGTCTTTTAAAAATGGGATCTATAGTAAGATAAAAATGCAGCCTATTCTGTGGACTACTAATGCTCTCTGGGTAAGAAATTCAGAGCCAGTCCCACCATAGTGATGAATAGGAGACCTTTGAGAAGTTAATTAAAGTTGGGTTCCTAAACTGCTTATAGCAAAATAAATCAGAGCTAACTCTTTCCCTGAGTTTAGAGAGACCTTGATAATAGGCACAGTGGTACAAGAAAAAGTGAGACTATCCCTGGTTTTACTCAGGTCTAAGTAACAGCAGCCTGAGACATGGTAGACACAAACAGGAGAGAACTAGCTCAATTTAATCTCAAGTAACACTACACACACAGAGACACACACACCCTTTTTTTTTCCCTTTTGTAGCAAAGTCACTTTATCCCAGGTTAGCCTCAAAAATCACAATCTGCCTCTTCCTTCCAAAGTTCTGAGGTTAAATGTGTGTCTTTACATCCAGCTCCCATAAATAATTTTTATGAGCAGTAATCTGCAAGCAAGGATAAACATATTGTTTGTATTGGGGAAAGACAATATAAGTGAAATCCAACAAAAAGAAACATACCCAGTAGGTTTTCCATAGTGACTGTAATATATTTATTTATACAAATACTTAAGCACTTGGCAACAGAACACATGAGAAAACATTTACTCAACTGAAAGATGCCTGAAGAACTTGCCTAGAATGCAGCTTCAAAATGGGAAAATGTAGGTGTATGGGAAGTTCCACTGAGATTTGTTTTTCAGTGGATTGAGGTTTTCTTTTATTTTCTTTCTTTTTTCTTCTTCTTCTTTTTTTTTTTTTTTTTTTTTTTTAAACATTTAATCATAGTTCAGAAGGAGAACTATGGCAGGAGTAAGGGGAACTGAGTTGGGAATTTTCTAGAATTAGTGAAGCCCTCAGATACAAACTTCTAAAGAATGTAAAAGTAAGGTAAACTTATAAAAATCTCATCTAGCCCAACTCAAGAGGTGGAAGCAGGTAGATCTGAGTCCCACCTCAGAAAAGACAAGAAGGCCTCAGCAAAGGCAGGCAGATACAACTGAATCTCGTGGTAGCTTGCTTGGGATTACACTAGGAGGCAGGAATTCTGGAAAGGGGAGCACCTTACTCTGAAAGTGAACCCTCCTTCCTGGAGGTAATTGGTTCCCTAACCAGGTCCCTGCCACTGGCCCAACTAGATTAACCATTTAAGGGCATGTCGAAAGATTCCAGTCTTTACATGACTGTTGAGAAACTTCTCATTTAGATTCAACATTGCTTCTCAAGCCATGAGTAGTGTTGGTTGTGCTTAGCAGTGAAACCCATGTAAACAGGCAACAAAAATGAGGTGGCTGAAAGTAGGATTTCTCCTACCAGGAAACCTGGATTTAAAGAAGTCTTGCTGGGTGGTAGAGGGAATACACCTTTAATCCCAGCATAGGGAGGCATAGGCGGGCAGATCTCTTGAGTGTTTGAGGCCAGCCCGATCTACAGACAGTTTTAGGATAGCCAGGGCTACACAGAGAAACCCTGTCTCAGAAAAACAAAGTAATAATAAATAAATATAGACTTTGCTTATTCCCAGATGGGCTACACAGAGAAACCCTATCTCAAAAAACCAATGATAAATAAGTAAATGACTTTGCTTATTCCCAGATGCCCTTGTTGATGCTTATTCTAAGATGGCTTAGTTGATGTATAATCAATTAATCAATCACACAGATCTCTGAGTGTTTGAGACCAGTCTGATTTACATAGTTTCAGGACAGAGCTACACAGAGGAATCCTATCTTAAAAAAAAAACAAACAAATGATCCCAGATGGCCTTGTTGATGTATTTACCTGTCTCTTCTCAGGATAATAGTGAGCTCATAAGTTGTAATGAAATTAGAAAAGTCAGTATAACTGCAGACCAAGAAAGAGTGCCTGACGTGAGGGTAGTGTAAATGAGGGTGTATCAAGAAAGGCTGGCCAAGTAGTGGTTCTTATCCAAGCATTTTGGAATTTCAAGATCCTGAGGCAAGAAAACAATTCTTAACTGAAACTCAAAAAAATTTCTCATGGTCCATTGCCATACAGATAAAATGAGAAAACAGGTAAGGAAACCAAACTTTTGGATCTGTTTTCTCAGTGGTAATCTTGCTTTAAATAAGCAATCTATTGTTCTGAGCAAGCATGCTTTGTTTTTGAGAGAGGGGTTCATCAAGAAAAACCTCCAGCTTGAGGCAGCCTTAAGCAACCTAGACACTCATGCTATGCACATTTTGCTTCCCATGTTCCATCCTTCCTTCTTTTTGGCCCTTATTGTAGTAAATTATGGTGATAATTTTTTTTAAAAAAAACTTGGTTATTTGCAGATATGCTAGAGATTATACAAAAAGAGTTGGTGAATGCCAAGGTCTCACCATCTTAATCATGGCTGTTTTTAATAAGTACCCATTAAAATCTAAAACGATAAGGGGAGATCCTGGGGTTGTCAGGGACTCTGAGGAGAGCAGACACAGTTCTTCTGGTCTCAGATCTAAACTTAGGACAATATTCCAGTCAATGCAATGGTTATGAGTTTGTTTTAAGTCCTGCCTGCAATTTTCTCATCTGTAAATGGGGATGGGGAACCCACTAACACAGTTATTTAAGGACTAGAGAAAAGGGGCAGCAGAAGTGCTCAGTGAGCCCAGGAGCTTGTTGCCAAGCCTAACAACCTGACTACTACTAATTGTCTTTTGGCTTCCACATGTGCCCTAACCCACACACATATGGATGTCCTGGGAATTGGACTCAGGGCATCAGGCTTGGCAGCATGCACTATGACACACTGAGCCATCTCCATCCTTGTTTTGTTTCTGTTGTTTTGAAATAGCTCTCACTATGTATGCTTAACAGGTTTGGAACTTGCTCTGTATATGAGATTGGCCTCAAACTTGCAATCCTGCCTCTGCTTCCTAAGTGCTGGGGATTTTTGGTCTGTACCACCACTCCAGTGAAGCCTGCATTTTCTGTTGAAAATACCAGACAGCTGCTTCCAGAGCTTCTGTTGTGTAGCACTGCATGCTCACCTCTGAGTAACTTTCCCTTTTCCATCTTCCTTTTTTGCACACTGGTCAAAAGTCCAGGAATACTGCCCTGACATTGGTCTTATTTTTTCCCCAAAGCGCCTCCATTTCTGCCATGCAGCTATCTGCCTTGTGACATCCATTGCTAAACCTGCCTGCTTTCTTAGGCACTAACTCAATAGGCATGGCTAGCTCTCTTCCTCTCTTCTACTCATTGTCAGCTGCCAAGACTTTCAGCTCACCTTTCCTGTAATTTTTCTTTCAAACTCTAATAATACTGCCTTGGAACTTCAAAAAAAATACTACATAAACATTTCTCTTTGATTGACTAATGGTCAGTCTATTTTTCAAAAGCTGAAAGCTATGAAGAGGAGAGTAAACATTAATGACAAAGAAAGAAATCACAAATTTCAGAGATCAGCAAAGTCAAGACTGGCACTCAAGTGTGGGAAAATTGATAAACTTTTGGGGTGATTGAACAAGAAACCCAGAAAAATACAAATAGTCTAAGTGAGAGATGCAAAGGAGGAAATTATAGCAGACATTCCGTGAGGGGTTAGGAGTTTTATTTTTAGACACACTAACATATGGGTGTCGTAGGTATAGTTTTGTTATTTCATTGTATTCAGAAAACAGTCTGTATTTGTTGTCCTTAAAATTGTGCGGAGACTTGCTTTAGGCCCAGCATGCATTGCTTTAATGAAGCTTACATCATTGAAAAAGAACATTGTTCTGCAGACACTGGGTGTGGTCACCTACATGAAGTCATTAGGTTAACTTTGTAATGTACCACACATATATCATTGTTACTAATGAGTGGTAGTTTGTTGAGTTAGTCCTTTACTGAGGATTTCACTTTACTGATGCCATACAGAACTGGCTCATTGAAACTTTATGGAGGAAAACCTTTCTAGTGATGCCTTTTGCTTATTTAGTCTCTTCTCTGACATTAATAGACTCACTTTTTTCTGATCATTGCCGCATGGCTTATCTCTTTCCATCCTTTTACTTTCAGTGTTTCTGTGCTTTCTAATCTGTTGGATGTGCCACTTGGAAATGGCATATAGTATTGTTTAATCCAGCCCAGTAGTTCATTTTAACAGGAATTCTTTTAATGCATAATTGTGTATTGTTTTAGATTTAAAGCTTACTATTTTTAATTTCAGTTGGTTTCAGTTATCTTTTAATTTGCTTCTTTTTTATAGTAAACAGAAGTCTCAAATTTAGCTTTAGTTTCCTTGAAAATAGTATGTCTTTTTTCCTTTTGTTGTTGTTTTTTTGGAAAAATGTCGATCTTGGGTATCATTCTTAAATGTTGTCCATCTTCTATTGAGACAAGTTCTCAGGCTAGCTCGAAACACACCAAGTAAGTTAGACTAGTTGGTCAGCAGTTCCTAGGGATCTGCTTGACAGCGTGCATAGTACTGGGATCAGAAGCACATACTACTATAAACACAGTCTTAGCCTTTGTTTTTTAATGTGGGTTCTGGGATCAAACTCAGGTTCTCATGCTTGCAAGGCAAACAGTTTACTGACTGAGTCCTCTTCCTAGCCATAACATTTGTTACTTTCCTTTCTCTGGTGCTGATTTCTCAGTATTCATTAGATTTCCTCTGCCCAAGTACTTAAGAGTAGCTTTCCCCCTCCTTCTTGGAATCTGATTGGTTACACTCTGGAAGTTTCTTCCTGTAAGTCTGCCATTTCCATCCTACAACAAGAATTTTGAAAACGACTTTTATGGGAAAAGTTGCATCATTACTGAGCTCCACACTTACCTCCTCCCACATCTAAAACCCTGGAAACGATCTACTTTGTTTTTTTTTCCCCTGGGAACTAGCTCTTACAGCTTGGAAATAACTTGAGACACCACCCCTGCACCCCCACAACATTTTTTGTGTTCCAGAACCCCCATTCCCAAAGTGGTGGTGTTAAGGTGGTAGAAACCGAAGAGACAGTCTAGTGGAAAGTGGTTAAGTTGTAATGGCCATCACCCCTGGAAAGGGCCTAATACTGATCTCCTGAAGCTAGTAAAGCTCTAAAAAACAGGTTGTTAGAAAGCCAGTGCTAACCTCATATTCCCAAAGCACTTCATTCCTTCTATACATGGCTGATTCCCTTCCAGGTTCTCTGCCATGCTGTGATGCAGCCAAATAATACTCAGTAGAACCCTGGCACAATGCTGTTTAGAACGATTCAGCTGCTAAAATTACGGGCCAAATAAACTGCATTATAATGCACACAGCATCAATTACCTACAGAAAACAGACTAGAACACTAGTTAACACTGGTGAACTTTTGAGGGCATGTTCTGAGTCTTTTCTGTCCTCACAAATCTGCAACTTAACTTGAAGTTGACTGTCCCATCATGGCTGATGCAGTTAGGAGAAATTAGGATGTACCCTGGAGTTTATTCCAGTCTCTATTATGTCTCATCAGTTAGTCAGGAGCACAGGACAGTGGACAGATATCATGTCTCAACTTTTTCACAGAGCAAGGTCTCAATGACTAAGGAGCTTCATACCATTTACTATGGGGCCTACATGGGGACCTTTAACTTACCTCTCACCCTCCTAACAGTATTCTTTCACCCAGTTCCATAACTACAATGTTGTAGGTAGGCTGGGCATGGAGGGAAGGGATCACATGCTGATTATAAGGTTAGACCAAGTTCTACATTGATTAGCCAAGGATGAAAGGTTTAATGAAAGTAAGATGGTGGCTATGGCAGAGAAGAAACAGCATAGTCAAGCTCTGCTCTTTGCCTGAGATTCTTAGGAAGCCAACCAGAGCTAGAGCATTTCCTTTCTTTCTTGTTAGAATACAACCACTTTAAACTCAAGTAGTATGTAATTTTTTGGAAGGAGCTAAGTTAATAATCTGCCCATTTATGCTTCTAGGAATTTGTTCAAACAAGAACATCTCTTAGTTCCTGAAACAGCCATAGCGTCACTAGGGCAACATGTAGGGGAAGTCAAAGCAGCAGCGTGGCACTGTTCTTAACTGCTACTCAGCACCATGCCTCCAAATGGGCACTTTCCTTACTAAACATATGGTTTTGATTTTCTAACAAAAGGAATCTTAGCATACATGACATTACCACATTTGCATTTATATAGTGACTCGCTTTTTGTGAAAACACACATATCTTTTTGCATTCTTTTTAAGGGCTTCCTAGTAACTCAATTGTTAGTTACAGTCACAATGAGGTTGATTTAACCAGCCTTCTCATTGGAGCCTTCAATACTTTGTAGGAAATCAATAGTTACACTAGCCCCTACTCACTGCCTCTGGAAATAACAGTCTGCATGTTCACATTTCATCCTTACTTTACTATCCTGCCCCAGTGGGTTTGTGTCACAACACTGAAGTCTTTCCAAGGCAGCCTGGCCCTTAGCTCAGTTTATATTCTAATGGAAAGAAACCAGTCTGTTCACATAGAGTTTGATTATTAATTCTAGTTGGTGGATGCAATAAATTGCCATAGGTCTGTGACTTAAAACATCATAATTTAGTATCGTAGAGTTCTAGAGGTCATAAAGTGCAAATGAGTCTCATTGAATTGTGGATGCCATAGACTGCTGAGGAAAAGCCAACATTGATGCCCAGATAACCTCATGAGGCACTTTAACTTGCTCTGGACTACTGTGAACTGTTACCTGAAGGAAAACAAGATGAATGATTGTCTTGTTGAAGCCAGTGGATTGGCCCATAAAATCATGCCCCCCTTTGTTTTTTGTTTCTAGTCTCTAACAACCCAGGAATGTTATAATCTAAATGAGTTGAATAGACAGAAGGGGCATACAAATACCTTATTATCTTTTGCATTAGCAAGAAATAAACATTTGGGTATATTTAAGTAGCTAAGGTTTGGGAATTATTTGTTACCCACACTTGTATATCTTACCTCAGCTTACAAAACAGTCACTGACCTCTGTACTAGTCAGAAGAGCTGGGTTGCTATAACAAAGAACAACACAATGTATTAAAGGTAGAGTGGCCAACATAATTCATTACACAGGATGTTTCAATGTGATTATTTTCAAGTGTCTCTGGCTGGGTGATAAATTATATGGATGTTTATTTAAAGAGAAAAGTACTTTGTATTACTCTTGCTTCATGGTTCAGGCTAAGTATTCTTACCTGGCATTTCTCTGCTTGATTTATGTAAATAACTACTCTGCTATGTCAGGGCATTGTTGTCATTTGCATGGCTGAGGTTGGGTTGTTACCAGTTCAAGTTATCATCAATGTCCTTCTTGATTTTTTAGTCTTCTAACTTAATTCTAGGGCATAAGCATGAAACCAAGAACCCGAGTTTCTGTTTTTTGCTTAAAGAGCTTATATATTTACATGCAGGTAGATGTGAGACTACAGAGGTCCTGTGGACCTTTCACCTATTTATCTGCAGCCACATCTTGTGAAATCATAGTATACTGTCACACACAGGAAGTTAGAATTGTTACAGTCCAAGATCTTGTACATTGTGTGTCCAGTTTTTCTTACATTACTATAGATTTAGTTCTATACAATTTATTCATGTCAAGATTTGTTATTTAAGATAGAGAACAGACAAGTAAGGTTTTGATTATTGTCACTTCTCTAAGGCCAAGTATGATCCATGGCACAAAGACCCCTAGCGAATATTTGCTGAATGAATTATAAATTAATGATGGTTCTAAGGCACTGTAACTGAAATGTAAAACTCCAGGAGTATGAATAAGATACTTGTAACAGGCCAAAGGTGGGGTTGGCAGGATAGCCATACCATCAGTATTTGTAGTTCTACCATGTCCCTAGCTGGCATGCAGGGGAAAGACAGGTCTTAGACCAGCAAGGGCAAGAGGCCTTTGTATATCACATCTTCCTACATTCTCTTAGCCAGAACTTAATTGCAAGTACACACCAAGCTCAAGGAAAGCTAAGGTATATTTGCCTGCAGTTCTTTCTCTCCTTGCCCTCTGCAAGATTCGCCAAGATGGAGAATATTTGCTTACCTCATTGATGGTGGGCTCTGGCCCGTGGAATGTAAGCAGAAGTGATAGCATGTCAGTTTTGAGCTAAGACCTTGATGTGATCCAAGGATTTTGTTTCTGCTTGCCACTGGCACTCCTGCCATCCTTCATGAGTTGAGTCTCAGTTGGGTAGCCATTGGTGGAGAGTATCAGAGGTAAATGAGACAACTCTAAATTGGTCCATAGCTGCTTCTCCTGACATGAGACTACTCAATATCTATTTTGTTTTTTATAAGCTACTAAGATTTGAGGGCTGCTTGCCATGAGCTCAGCCTTTGATTACAAGGTTACTTTTATTATACATGGGAAGAATGAACATTTGTGAACTTTAAGCACTTATCAGCCATGAGAGAAGCTGCTCCCAAGACAAACAGAAACAACTCTACTTGGAGAAGATCCTTTTGGAGTTCAGAGCATAGGTAGCCAGATTGGTTTCATAACTGTAACATAAGCATACTTTCCAAGTGTAATAGGGAAAGAATACAGATTGGTCAGTCAAATGTTCAGTGACAAAGCAGGAATATATTTGCCTGGAGGAATCTTGGGGATTGAGGCCAGGCAAATGATAGAAAACAATGTCAAAATTAAGAAGTTAACAAACCAAGTTGGGGAAGTTTTCCACATTAAGTAAAAATGTAGGGCTGACATCAGAAGTCTGAAATAAGTGCATTTTAGAATATTACTTAATCCATGTCTGCCACTAAGAGGCTGCACCATCAACTGAAATCTATCTCTAAAGAATAATTTCTCTGAAGAGTGTCACTGCCTCCAACTTCTGC
The DNA here is from genome assembly GCF_011762505.2 of Arvicanthis niloticus. Classification (NCBI taxonomy): domain Eukaryota; kingdom Metazoa; phylum Chordata; class Mammalia; order Rodentia; family Muridae; genus Arvicanthis; species Arvicanthis niloticus. Next base: position 71,651,583 of record NC_047663.1, on the reverse strand, counting down.
AACTGAACACAGCTTTTTATGAGAAATAACTCTCTGAACTACTTGCTGATTATTCTGCCAACAAGAGTTTGTATGTACAGAAATGATACTGATTTTCCCCCTACCTTGTTAATTGCCAGAGATAGGAAAGGTAAAATGATCTGGAGAGGATAGTAATTTGAGTTTGAATATCCACTTTGAGGTACATAAATTAGCATCTGATCACATATTGGCTTCTAACATGAAACTGGCTGAAGAAAAGAAGATGATTAACACATTTCTTCAAACAGGAGTATATCCTAATTTTGACCCACTTTTCCCATGGTATTTGTCTTCTTACTTTTGGCTATGAAAAGTTTTAAGCACTTAGGTATCAACAGACTGGAACTATAAAAGCCTTCAAATTATATTCAATAATGCCAATATTTTTACAAAATGTGAATTCTTTTTCTTTTCACAAACACACAGATATACATATTGTTTGAGAGTATATAGAAGATACAGCACAATGATTGCTCAAACCCTTCAGTATGAACCACCTAATAAAGACAGTCTTTTGTAGAATTATATACTATCACATCACAGAAACTTAGCAATTATTCTATTAGTAACCACAACTAATATACAAGTCACTAAAAACTACATTTATCTGTGCGTTTGCATGGCACTTATGCCATAGTGCATGTGAGGAGGACAACCCGAGGAAGTCAGTTTTTTTTTTCTCCCCACAGTGTAGCTTCCAGAAATCCAACTTAGGTTCTCAGGCATGGTGGCAAGCTCCCCTACCTTCTGAGCCATCTTACCAGTCTCTCTAAGTCATTTTAAAATTTTTCTAATGGTCTAAAGATTTTAATGGAATGTTCATCTATGATGCAGCCAGGTTCTGAGGATTCCATTTGGAGGTTAATCTGGAAAATCTCCCCCAAAATTCCTTCTATATAGTTTTAACATATGGCATGGACTTGAAGAATCTGAGGGGGGGGGGGGGGGAGGTTAATTTAAAGAAGGCTGTATATTGACTTATCTGTTGTTTTCCAGTGTTATGTTTAAGTAGTATCACCCTCCAAATGAAGTCTAAAAGTTTGATTAGATTTGAGTTTAACAGTTTTTCCAAGAACATTTCATAGGCACCATGCCAGAAAGCCAATAATTTGGAATCTTCTACAGGGATATGTAATAATGATTTGGTTGGGAAAGTAACTGCTATGTTTCCATGGAAAAGTGCCTTTGCCTAGGAACAGAAATTTGAACAGATAGTTTATATGCTAATGCAAGGTGAGTTGTACAGTCTCATAAAAGCAAGTGAAGGGGAAAAAGTTGAGGCAGGAAATAAAAAGGATGTACATTATAATGAAGTTCCCTGCCAGGCTCTCCTTGGCTTCACAGACAGCATGGCGTTAAAACTAGAAATCATCAGAGGTCCTGTGTAGCAAAGTCTCACCAAGGAATCTTTCCAGGAAGCAAAGGTTACATGTTAATGCACCAAGACTTCTAAACTATCTTACCATTTCAGGCAAACCACTGGGAAAGTAAAGACAACTATGTGTCCTGTGGTATTGATGTACTGGAGATCCCACCCTGGCAAGTATAATGACAATCTTACCAAATGCCTATCATTTCAAGAGATATGATGAAGGCTGGTAATGACCATTATGTTTATCCAGGAATCAGGACCTTTCTTTTTTCCAAGCCCCCGCCCTGCTGACCTTTTTCCCTGCACTTTGTATCTTAATTCTCCTCCAGCCACTATAACTGTCCTGGTTTGCTTTTATTGATGTGATAAACAGCATAACCAGAAGAAACTTGGAAAGGGCTTGTTTCAGTTTACAGTGATAATCTATCATGAAAGGGAACTCTAGGCAGGAAATGAAACAGAAGACAAGGAGAAACACTACTTACTGACTTGCTCAGTTTGCTTTCTAATACAACCCAGAACCAACTGCTCTGCGGTGTACCAACCCAGTGGGCTGGGTCTTCCTACATCAATCACTAATCAAGGAAATGACCACAGGCTTGTCTCCGGGCCAACTTGATAGGGGCATTCTCTCAATTGAGATTTTTTTCTTCCCAGATGACCCTAGGTTGTGTCAAGCCGACACAAACCTGAGTTACCATGTGACAATTTTGGGAAAACTAAGGCAAGGAATGATCAGCTATTTTTGTTTGTTTCCACGGAAGATTTCTGATCCCATTCCAGGCTATGGCTAGTGCTGTTTTTCAGTGAACACTTACTAGTCTACAGTTCTACATATAATTGTGAGAGGCAGCATACTATTTTACAGTCACACACAGAATCTTGGAGCAGAGTTGAGCAAGTCCTAACTATGGAGCTCTGATAAGCTGCAGAAATTGTTTCCTCATATATCAACCACGGAGTTGTTTTGTACCTGGATTTATTTTTAGATTTAGTATTTTCTCTAACTGACAATTTCTTTTAGAATTAACAAGTTCTTTACCCAAGCTTTCATTTCTCCTAACTTCTCATTTGCTTTTGGAATTAACATTTTAACTAAGCTTCCATTTCTTCTAACTTCTTGCCAAGACCTGAAATTCTCTCTTCCATGTATTTTAATTTGTTGTTGAGGCTTACCTCTGAGGTTTTTGTTAGACATCTTGAGTTTTTCATTTTTAGTTTTACTTCAGTTTGGGTTTTCTTTAGTGATTCTATTTCTCTCTTAAATTCTACTTTCCTGTTTTGAGGTGTTCCTCCCCCTGTCATTTCATTCAATTCTTTATGTTCTCAAAGCTTCATTAAAACATTTAAATTTATTCTTTTTATGGTCCTTAAGGTATTTATAATAACTATTTTTGAAGTCCTGTGCTTCACCTAAACTGCTTTTCTCAGGGCCTACTGCAATAGGGTTGCTGTTCTCTTGAGAAGGCAGATTGTCTTGGCCATTAATAGCTGCATTATTATTACTATTATTATGTGCTGTAATCTAGGCATCTGGAGTTATTTGAAGTGTTTCTTGGCTTAGATATTTGGTCTCATCTTTGTTGGGCTGATGTTCTGTTCTTGCTGCTGCCCATTCTTGATCCTAGTTAGGCTGTGGGGTTCCCTAGTAGAGAGTCCTTCTGTGGGTCAGCAGGTGTCACAAATTAATGGAGCTAAGCTAGAGGCTTAAAGGGGCAGCAGGAAAAAACTAGGAGGACCCTAGGTTTGCACCAAGAGTCAGAGTCCCCAGAGAATGGAGGTAGGATGGGAGGGGCTCCTGCTAAGACCAAGTCTAGGAAGACTGAAATTGAGGCCAGGAAGGATAATAAAGGTCACTTTCCTTAGTCCCAGTCTACTGTGGCCACAAGGTGTCCCTGGTAGAGTGGTTCTGCAGGTAGTCAGATGTTGCAAATGAATGGATGGGCTAGAAGGGCGATCCTAAGAGTTGTAGGAATCCAGTGAATTAGGAATTAATGTGTGTAAAGCCTATCGGGATTTTCTGAAAGGCTGAGAATTATAGATTACTTATGTCACACAAGTCTAAGTTAGAAGGCCACGTGAAGAACTAGGAATGAGTGTGAAAAAAGTTGTCCCTAAGGGAGAGATGGCAAAATTATAAAACATAAGGTAAAATTATACTAGAAAGGCAGGTTAGAGGGCAGTGGCATTCTTTTGGATACAGGACACAGGGACCGAGGAGGTTTTGGTAGGGAAATTTTCTTTTTTTCTTTTAGTGTGGTATATTGGAGTCAGTAGCTAGACCTTCCAGTGACTCTGAATCTTCCAGTAGAGACATCTGGGCTAGAGATACATATGTGAGGCATTCAACATACATGTGATGATTGAAGTTATGAACACATAATCTCACTAAAATGAAGTGCACAGAACAGTCATATCAATGGACATAAAGTAAATAGCAGCTGTTTGCCTACCATCAAGGGGAAACAGAGTTACTGCTTAGTGGACATAGATCTTTAAGTCCTAGAGGAGGAAAGGGGTTCTGGAGATTGGTAACATACAAGTATGAATGTATTTGGTACTATTTAATTGTATTTTTATTGTTAAGATGTTAACATTTATGTGTATTTACCAGGATAAAAATGCTTTTTGCCGGGTGCTAGCCCCAGAGATTCTTCTTTCTGGTTCTTTCTTGAGGGTAGTCAAGGGAGGAAGAATGTTGGCAGGGGCAAGACTTGGTCTTGTGAGATTTTTAGAGTTGCTGTTTAATAATAAAACGTTTACCTATCTTAAGTCTAAGTCACTTTGCTGCGGTAGCTGACCTGCCTGTCCTCTGAGGCCAGAAGCTGCAGTCTCTGACGTTTAGCAACTCATAGTAAAACAGAGGAGGGCTAAGTAAAGTAGCCTTTGTCCCTTCTCTACAGGAACTTCTTGGCTCTGACTCCCAGCTTGCTAATGAAAGTCACAGGAAGAAAAAAGGACACCTTGAAAGGTGATTTTAATCTAAGTTCTCCAAAAAGTTCCCTTAAAAAGTTCTTTTCTTCTCTGATTTCTTCTTCTAACCTCGCTCTCTCCTGCTCTCTAACAATAATGCCCTTGCTCCCAGTGCTATGCACTGTGATCTTTCCTAGTCTTTTCTACCTTTTTTTAGGAGAACAGATCACATGGTTATTCCAAGTATCCCTTTGTTTTTGAATAAAAGTTCACTAGAAGTTCAAACATAAATTCAAATCATAAATTAAATAAGAAGTTTACAACAGAGAATGTTTGCATGCATATCTATTAAGAGTAATTATCTAGCTAAACATTATCTGTCACTAGCTCTACAGGTTCATGGAGAGTTAAAGACTATAATCAAGTTATCTTTGCAGTTTTGTATAGATAAACCCATTCAATATTTTATCTTCTGTCCTTTCACCTATAATACATCATTAGTTCCCCTTTCATGACCTTTGGTTAATTGTTTTACAACCTCTTGGAATGTGCTCTAAGTTGTAGATGCCTGCTTTCTATCTCAGAAGCAATTAACTTAGGACACTTGAAGACTGGCAGAGTTCTCTTTGCAGTTTTAGCATCAGAAAGGACTTAATAGCAGTTCTATTATAAAAGAGCTTAATAATTACTAATATAATTTTAGGAATTCTTATAGAATCATCATTAAAAAATAAGAAATCATCTATTTGTCTAAATAGCATCACGACAGGACAGTACATCTTCATTATTCTGAAGAAATCTGCTCAAAAGAGTAGACTAATACCTATTGAGATATATATATATATATATATAAATAAACAGGAAAAGCATATTAATAGCAGGAATCCATCCTAAATGTAATCTCCTAGGCCTTGCCTAAAGAAGAGAATTTGTCATGACTTTACAGTCCATGGTGGAGCCATTTCAGGAAAATCACCTGCTAGTTTTTAGCTTCTCCTAGATGGCTCCTGGCAGCTTTTGAAGTTAAGGGAGCTATTTATGTCATGAAACCAAGCTAGTAGGATTTTAAAGGTTACTCACCCTCAATGCCCAATGCAACAGATGATGAAAACAGAAGATGAAATGATCAATAAGATTGCTCTCTTACTAAAATTAGATCTCACCCTGGGTTGCCACAGGAAGCTCAGGAGTTATGAGTACCCCGAAATTAGCACTCTTTAGCTTGGATTAGCATAATGAGATGGATCTGGGTCGTAGAAATACAGCTTCAACAAGCAATGTATTTAACATGATGCAACATAATGTCATTAGGAGACCTGGAGGCCTTATGAAGGTTCTGTCATCCTAAAGGCTGGTATCCAAATGTACACACTTTCATATTGAGACAATATGATTTATCTCATGCAGAAAAGTGAGTATAGCCAAAACTCATATATAGACTACTTTGCACATGGATTTTATATGATGTTCTGAATAGCAGTGCAAGGTAGTTCCTTTCTTAAGGTCTTCATTTTAGGGGCTGGAGAGATAGCTTAGCGGTTAAGAGCACTGACTGTTTTTTCCAAAATGGTCCTGAGTTCAAGTCCCAGCAACCACATGGTGGCTCACAACCATTTATAATGGGAGCCAATGCCACCTTCTGGTATGTCAGAAGATAATGACAGTGTACTCATATAAATAAAATAAATTTTTAAAAAATTTTAAAAATCTTCCTTTTATAGAAAAGGAACTGAAGTTTGTGTTCAGGTGAAGATTAGACTCTTATCTTTCAGTCTCTGGCTTGATGCAAGACCCCACCAGGGGGGACTGGGCATACTCTTCACCCTTCTCTTTACCTCAGCTGAAGAAGGCAATCAAAGGTGGCTCAAAATATCCCTTCCTTAAATTGTTTCTTCTGTTAACTTATTGGGACCTTTCAACCAGGTTCACTTGAGTTTTCCAAAGTGGCATTAAAAACAAAGCACAAAAACCTGACATGCTGTTAGCTGCCAATGTAGAAACTGTTGCTACTGGATAAATTTAAAATTATTATTATTTTAAATCCAATAACCATTGATTATGTTCTCTGTACTTAGCTTGTTAAGAGACACACAAGACCAAGATACAAGTTCCTACATTTACAAATCATACTGGAAGACAAGATTTAAGTACATGAAAGTTACCTAAGAATGATCTAGAAAGCAAAGTAGACAATAAATTGAGTTTAAAATAACTAATAGATTCTGCAGCGACAGTTTGCTCATCTGTGGAATTCTAGAATTTAATAAGGTTAGTCTAAAAATTCCTTCTTTCAAATGAACAGCTAACTGAAGCTTTCATTTTGTATAACATAGCACCATTCCTGGCAACTCGTCTCACCATTTTCATAGAATTATACACTGGCCACTCCTATTTGGCAAGCGGAGAAACCTGGGCACGGAGAAGGGGTAAGGGTCTGTCCATGGATACAAACCTTTGTAGTGTGGCAGCATTTAAACTCAAGGCTGCAGGGACTATAGTGCTCTTTGCCATAGCTCCCCCGATACAGGAGACTCCTGCTCTCCCACAGTTCCTGACTTTTTAATGGGAGGATGATGCATGATGTTTTGTCCTTGGAATACTTATTTTCTATTTTCCATTATTTCACAAATTTGGCCCTCTTGGTTCAGATTTCTACAATGTGAGACCAATTTTATAATGTTTTCTTGGCTGCATTATATTCTCTAGTAATTTTGTCTCCCCTTTTCCCCTGAAGATAGTAAAACTCACTCATATTTTAGCTTCAAGTTCTGCTTCTTCCCTGGTATCTAGATTCTTCTGTCTTTCTACTCCTCTTTCTTAGCTTTGAATCCATAGTCTTGTCCTGGGGAGATTTCTGCACATTGAATCACCAGAACCCAAGTTTCTTCCATGACTGCTTCAGTCTTATATGTGTGGAAAAAGTAAGGAAATGTGGGGGAGGAGGAGTCTAGCCTGCACTAGAGGAGCTATGGCAGAGAGGATAAAAGTACCCTAGTCCCTCCAGCCTCGAGTTCAAATGCTGCTCAGTTTTCCGAGTCTTTTCTGGGTATTATTGTGGGTATTGTGGATCTGAGGAATGCAGAAAGTGATGAGAGCAGAGTGAATTTCAATACAAGCAAAAAAAAAAAAAAAGTGTCAACTACACAATGAAGTTTCTAGGAGAATGGCATTTAAATTGGTAATAAAGTCTGGTAACTTCAGGAAATGGAGAGGCAGTATCCAAGGCTGAAAGGAGCTGGGTCAAAAGTCTTTGGGTGCCTCAGGCCAACAGTCTCTTCCCTGAGATGAAGCTATGCTGTTTCCAATATTAATGAACCCAAGAAAAGGAAAAGCAACACCCCAACCCCCAGGGATATTCCCCTCCAGTTATAGCTGAAGAGCTCTGGGCCATTTTATCTATTACCCAATTCTCTCCTGAAGTCCCACGTGTTTTTCAACCACTCAAAAAACATGTCAGAATGCAAGCAAGGAAGCTAGATAAGGCCAATCATCTGAAAAAGTGAGCTCTTTAACAGTTTCTAGGAATAAATCAGTCATCACACACACACACACACACACACACACACACTGTTACATATCAGTGAGACCACTGTAAGGTGGCAGGCACTGTGGTAGATTGAACTGTTATGTAGCCTGTGGTTTTTCCACCTCACAATCTGGACTGCTGGCCCACTTTTAACTTATGTTTTTCTGTTGTTCTGAAGGAGCTTACTGTTCACTCTGAGAGGGCTGATAACAACATTTTTGTCTCAAAGTAAAGATAGAAAAGAATGTATGATACACATAGCAAAGACCAGAGATTGTCCTGAGGAAATTAGCAAATGTATTTCTTTATATGCTTAATAAGGACTATTACTTAAGACAATAATCATGTAAATATTTTCAACAATTATGGTTATTTTGGCTTTTAAAAAATATTTCAAAACAGATGAAGAAATTACAAGGTTATGAATTGCCATTGTTTTCTCCAAATCTCAGAGGTTTTAGAGAAGCAGAGAGAAGTGATTCCATCTGGGCAAATGATGTACTGCTCGCTGGGCTAAGGACCACAACCGAGCTCTTGAATTTAAGATCAGAACTAGCTTACAACTTAAGAAACAACTATTTCCATTTGAGTTTGGCTGTATTTGAAGTAAAAGGTGTATTTCTCTCAAACCTGAGGTATTTTTCCTTCAAGGTGTTGTTGGTGATGAACTCTGTCCCAAGAGATAGTCCTCTACACACTTCTTCACATTACCTCTTTTTACATTTTTTAAAATGATTTATTTATTTTATGTATATAAGTACACCATTGCTCTCTTCAGACACACCAGAAGTGGGCATCAGACCCTATTGCAGATGGTTGTGAGCCACCATGTGGTTGCTGGGAGTTGAACTCAGGACTTCTGGAAGAACAGTCTGTGCTCTTAACCACTGAGCCATCTCTCCAGCCCATATTTTTAATTTGTCAATTTCTGAGAATAAGTTTCCCCTCTTTACATGACCTAAAATGTCCTGAAGGTCAAACGTGTCTATTTCTGATGGTGTTGTTTGGTTCATCCCCTCTTCTAACTTCTCCCTTCTATAACATTCTCCCACACAAGTAGAAAGTCAGTATTAGAAAGTCAGTGTCCTAAGTCAAGACTTCAGTTATTCACTGTATATCATTAGGGCAACTCTGATTTGGGCCAGTCTAAGGAAACATAGAAAGAGCAAAAGCAAATTCACACTTAAACAGGCATGGGATAGTCAGAACTTATATGGGCAAAGAAATGGGTTTAAGAAATACTTGTCTTTCTCTATTATATCAGTCATATTTTAAGAACTCCAAGAATAGAAGCCAGATCAGAGACAACAGGCAGCAAATGCTCAAGTCTTTCTTTCTGTTTGCAAATAGGAAAGGCATTACAAGTGTTCCCCTCCAAAGCCTCAGTGTACACAGCACCTTGGCACTTATGATTACTGTCTGTGAACTCCCAAGTATTATAGATATTTATAAGCTCCAGTTTTAAAAGTGTCTTCACACTCATGTTCCATCAGTTCTGTATTAGAGCTTCTGGCAAGGTAAAGGATAGGTTTCTGTATCCTAGCTTGGTGAAGAGGAAACCTAATCTGTTGAGCCCATGAAAAGGATGACAGCATCTGAGCCTGTCAGTAAAATATTTATTAAATTGAACAAATATAAAGATGAGGGTTTTAAGGTACATAGGATATCTACTCTTAAGAAGTAATTTAACTAGGAAGAAATGTCCAATGTAGAATAAATTAAAATCACAATTGAAGGATTAAATAAGTTAGGGTAAGACACAAAAGATTAAATAGACCTTTCATGGTAAAATGAGGCAAGAGGGGTTTCACTTTCTAAGTGCACTTACATAGCCTCAATCCTATGCAAGGGGTGAAATTCCCAAGCTGTTGCTTACTATTCTGATTTTACTCAGATTTTTCATAACGTCTAAGAAGTCTCTAAGCTTTATACCTTAACTCTTATGATGTCTATGTTTGTCCCATCCTCTGTTGTTTAACATTTGAAGTGGAAGCACTAGCTAAATTAACATTTTTTTAAAAGCTACAAAGAACATGAAAAAAGAATAGGGGGAAATTTAGTCTTCTAGAACATTCTATCCTTACCACCTGGAAGTGCTGAAGGGAATGATTTTAGAAAATGGTGCAATGACTAATGAATTACACATTCAGAGAGAGACTAAGAAAAAGGGAGTCTCAGGAAGACAGGATGACCAGGAAAAAGGAGACTATAAATAAGAAATCAAAACATGCCCTTTGTAAGACTGTTTCTTTCTGAAACAGTCTGATAATTATGTTCAACAGTGACATGAAGGTTATAGCAGTAACCACGCACTTTCTGACTGGATTTGAGTATTCTCATAGTCATCTGCTCATGATCAAGCCAACAAAATCAGCAAACATTCCAGCACTAATTGGACTCAGTGAATTACAAATAAACAAACAGAAAGATAATGGAGGTGGGAAGACAACAGGCTGAGGGGGCCTAGAAAGCATAAAAGAGTTGGGAGTGGATATGATCAAGACACATTGTATATGTGTATGAAATTATCTGATAAGTAAAAGATATTCTAAAAACAGTCAAGATTATTACACAGAGGCCAGGCATGATGTCACACACCTTTGATCACAGAAGAGACAGGATAATCTTGAGTTTGAGGACAGCCTGGTTTAAACAGTGAGCTCCTGGACAGCAAAACTACACAGAGAGACACTATTTCAAAAAACAAAACAAAATTACTACATGGAAATGTTTATGAATAAATGATAATAGTTACAGATATTATGAGCCCTTAGTACACAGACTGGGAAGTTCTAAGTACTTATACATTAATTCAATGGTCACACTAATTTGAGGGACTTCCATTATTCCAAGTGTAGTTATAAGGAAATTGAGGTACAGAAAGTTCTAGCAAGTTTTCCAAGTACCATAGCTGGTTCCTGGCATCGAATAAAATAAAAACCAGAATCCCTAGATGTAAAAGGTATGTTTCCAGGAAAATCAACAGGGTAATTTGGTCTTTTAAGTCCAGTGCTTCTGAGTGTAGTTTTTAACAGATTTTTATTTTATGTGAAGGAATGTTTTGTCTGAATGCATAGAAGTGCATTGCATACATGCCTGGTGGCCAAAGGCAGAAGAGGGTACGAGATCCTCAAAAACTGGAGTCATAGATGGTTTTGAATAGCCATGTTGGTGTAGATAGCCGAATTCAGATCTTCTGTTAAGAGTAGCAGGTATTCTTAGCCGCTGTTACCTCTGTTTTTTTTTTTTTGTTTTTTTTTTTTTTTTTTTTTAAAGTCAGGTGGACTTGTTAGAGGCATAATCATGTGACCAAGCACCACAGATCCGGTCAGTTACTCTGTAAGATGTGAGTCAGCTCTAACATCTCTGCAAGCTCTGTTAAACCTCTGGTTCTAGGAGACCATATTTGGGGTTCTGACCTGTGAATATTCAGTTACTAGTTTCGTTGTAAACAACTCAGCACAGTTCGTGTTCAGTAAACAGTAACCCGGCGCTCTCCATCCTTTTAGAAAGGTCCTACCTCATCCAGCGATGCAGTGGAAAAAGAGTGATGAATAAAATAAAACTTTTTCCTGCACTGCTACTCAGGAAGCTCAGCTCAGTAACAGGTTTGTTATAACAGGCTTTGTTGATTACCGGCTGTCAGCATAAAGAATACCTAAAAGGCCTAAAAGGGTCCGTGACCTCAGAAGCTACTTCAGCCAGGCAGTTGCTAGGCGACTTTCTGGCGTTGGGATAGAGGTAGGGCAGCCTTCGCAGGTTCCGCCTTCACTTCCCGCCCTAGTTCCTGCCCCCTCTGGCAGTAGGAGCGTCAAAGCGAGCGACCGGTCGGAAGGCGGCAGCGCAAGCGCGCTACTTCGCGCGCCGCACTGAGTGACGCACGCTCCCGCTCTAGGCCTCAGCCTCCGCCCCGCCTCCTTTACCCCCCCACCCCCGTGTATTGCTCCCGCCCTGAGCCCCCGGCTACATCTTCACAGGGGCCTTCTGCAACGCCGGTCCTCCACCTCGTGAACACTGTGGAACTGGCCTAAGTCTGCAGACCCACCTCCCGTGCTCCCGTGGCGGCGTCGGTGATGTGGGTGGGGGGAGGAATGGGGAGCCAGCGGTTGCCTAGGACCTACTTCCGGAGGACAGACGGAAGTGGCTGCGGTGTCTGGTGGGAGGGGAAAAGGAGTGCGAGGGGGAGGGCCGGGCCGCAGGGGGTCGAGGGGGTGGGGCCTGCGGGCGGCTGGGACCGGGCCCCGGCCTGGATCTGGAGCCGGGAGGGCCGAGGCTCCGAGCCCGGACCGATGGGCGGGGCCCAGGTAAGCAGCCTGTGCCTGAGGGACTGAGTCCTAGGCACAGCGGAAGGGAGGGTTCTGAGTACAGGGAGGGTCTCAGTGTCACCGTGCGGTGAGATCGCTGAGCACTGAGCGCGGGGTTCGGAAGAGGAAGGGTGGGAGGAGTTAAGTTCTGGGGGGGTGTCATGTGTGTCGGCCACGCCCCTACAGGAAGAGGGGTGTGTGTGTGTGTGTGTGTGTGTGTGTGTGTGTATGTACTAACAGAGGATAGGGCAAAAGGGAGGGGTGTGTGTGTGTGTGTGTGTATGTACTAACAGAGGATAGGGCAAAAGGGAGGGGTGTGTGTGTGTGTGTGTATACGTATACTAACAGGGGATAGGGCAACAGGGAGGGCTTCCAAACTGAGAAACTGGGGCTACTACAAGCAGGACACAGGCCTCAAATATTCCAGGAGAGTGGCCCCGTGAAGGAGTTTGAAAGAAATTGGGAATTACATTCTGGGCATAGTTTTGCAAGCAGTGGGGGAGGTGAGGGTTGCAGGGAATGCCTGTGAAAGGTGCCAGAGGCTAGGTCTGGGTAGGATTTAGTCCAGTTGACAGGAGGTAGGAGATGAGAACACTGAACTCCCAGAGAAGCATGAGAAAAGATTAATAAGTGGTGTTTTCGAGAACAGTAGACCCTATTTTCTGCATTTTTTAGAAGACAGTCTTCCCATACTGACAGTACTTTTGGTAACATTTCTGCATTGAGAATAGGCATGACACAAACACATGCTCCAAATGATGAGGATACAGTATGTGCATGAAGAATGTACTTTTGTACAAATTGTGTGGAGTAGTTAAGAGAGTTTGTTGACCGATCATGGTAAAGGAGTGTAGTAAATATGCAAGTCTTAGAAATCCATTTGGGCATGTATTAGATGAGAGTGTCATCCTGTTTAAATGTTCCACAGGTTCACACAGAAATCAGCCTCCTGGGCCATGATGGTGTTAAAGCCTGCTTCTTCTCCTGAGCCCCAACAGAACACAAGTGGACCAGTGGATGATTTCTCTTGTCTGAGCAAGAGATGGCATAATCCCTGGAATCTGTCTACCACTAGCCTCTGAGCTTTAAAAGCCAGCTGGATGAAGGGATGTAACACGCACCTGGGAGGGACACTGAAGTCAGCAGTGGGGGGGGAGGGGCCCGGACACACCCCTTCCCCCCCAGACTCCTCCCCATCAGGGTCCAGTGGCCATGGACTTTGGACCTGGATAAGTGGAGAGAAGCTGTACTTTGGTGGATCTGATTCTCAATTTTGGAAATGAAGTATTAGGGGTGGGGGGTTTGTTGATCTCCAGGGAAGCAACAGAGAGAAGAAAAGAAAGGTAAGGTTTCTGTTACTTTCTCACTTAGTGCCTTGTTGTTGTATAGGAAATGTGAATGGGACCAGTCTGGGAATGCAGCCATGTCGGAAGTCGTGGCACCTCCCGTGCCCTCCTGAGAAAGAACCCTTCTCCTGATGGTGCACAGGAAGCCTCTACTTCACTCTTTTAAGGGGGCAGAGTTGTTCCTTTCCTGTTCCATACTGAGGCTCCAGTGAATAGCTGGTAAAGAATTGTGAGTTTAGGTAGGTGAGGTTAGGTCAAGGAGAGCCTAGAAGGAAATCAGGCTTCTGGAAGGGCTGTTGGATTAGTTACCTTTAAAAGCCTTTCCTCCAGTGAGATAATAGGATTTCAAATCTGTCTGGGCTAAGGCTGAAATGGATTACTCTGGCCATGCAGACTGCTCTGTTTTGGGAATCTATTAACAGAATAAGACTTGAAGGGAAGTGGGGAGGGGAGCTGGAGGATAGGAAGTGGTTAGAGAATTTACTAAATGATCTCTCTTCCTTCTTCCCCAATAAGGAAGCTTAGGTCATGAAATCTCATGGAAAGAACAAAAACATAAATTGAGTTTGGGGAACAGTAAAATCTGTAGTCTAGCTCAGACTTTCCTGGTCAATGTGCAACTTGAGATATGATAATTACCTCTGTCCTGTTCTCTTCACACTAGCAGATATTTCAGTTAGGTTGCTACTAGGAACAAATGGAATAATTTTACATTTTGAAAGTACCCTGGGCCTCGTACATATAAAACGGCAACATTGACTTTACTTGATTTCTTGTTTATTGTAACACAAAGAAAAGCTCTGGATGAAAGTTTGTTCATTTATTGAATGAACATGCTGGCTAGAGCCGTAGCAGACATATTGATTAAAGGCCTGCCTGGCAGTTGTTTCATCATGTTATATAAAGGTGGACAGTTTTAGGAAAACTTAAATTGAGGGATCCTGTCAGCTTTGGGGGGTAGAAATTTTAAGTCTAATGATCTAGTGAGAAGACAGAACTGTATTTCTTGGAGTGGGTACTGGACCTTTTCTCCTCTGTCATATCTCAGTCTGCTCTCAGGTGACAGTTGTCTCCAAACTGACATATCTTGGGCTTTTCTCTATAGGTTGTTAATAACACAAGCGAGTTTGTTCTTAGTTGTCTTGGTACCTGCCTGCTCCTTCCTTGAAAGTTTTTTTAAGTTCAGCTTACTTATACCAAGGTGCCTGTTTTTCCTAGTGATGATGTCAACAGCAGAAAGGAAGGGACTTGTCGTATGAATTTGAGGCAGCATGTGCTGGCCAGGGATAGCTAGACTCATTGAGCCTGTAAGTCAATAAGTTACAGAGGGACATTGCAGTCACTGAAGACAACAACTCTTCTTGTCATAGGAGTTCCTGTCTTTCCTCAGTGGCCTGAAGGCTTGGAAAGTCTGCTCTGAGTAGGTCTTCTGACTCTGAGCTCTTTCTCTTGTCTGAAGCTTGTCTGGACCCCTTTGAGACCAGGCTTCTACATATGAATCATAGTTGGATGTGTCACCTTCCCTTCATCCACTCAATAAATGCACGGTTGCCAGTCTTTGCTTATGTATGGGGGATCATGACTTCTTATGGCAGTGCCTCCTGAGCCACCTGTAGGGCAGGATATGTTCTAGAAGACTTCCTCATCCTATTGAGGAGTCCCTCCTGGCCCGTAAGTACCTATTGAGGAGGTGTGTTGCATTGATTGTGCCATCCAAAGTGTCAGGTCTGTTATCTCCTTTCCCTCATTAAGGAGAGTGTGGGGATTGCTTTTCTAGTTTGAGGAGGAGCTATGGGAGCCCTGAGCAGGAAGAGCTCACAGAAGGGGTGTGGCATATGCTGATAGTACTTCTGCCGGGGAGTGCTGAGTTGCCTTTAGGATCAGCCTGCCAGAGAGAGAAACTCGGTGCCCTGAGAGCCTTTCTGGTAAGTCCTCTCCTCCTTAACATGAGCTAGATAGAGGTTTCACCTGTCAGAGCCCAGCTCTCCCATTTCCCTTGACTCTTCTGTCAGATATTTCTTTCAAGCCTTCTCACGGGGTCAGCAGATTGCTAGGATGGCACACTCAAGTGTGTCAGGCTGTTAACCAGGACTGGTGATCAATTTAATCATACATTGTGTGAGGATTTTTAACTGAATGTATTTAGACCTTACTTTATTCTAAAAGGAAGTGCAGGTAGCTAATGAAGGGGTTTCGGAGGCATTGCTCAGTGGCCTTCTGTTAGTAAGCTGGGGTTTCTGTATCACTGTGTGGTTTGGGACAGACATGTTAGGAGGAATGAAAAGGGAAACTTAAACACTAGTTTAACACTTGGTTTTTTTTTTCCTCTTATGGCTTTATGCTAAGATCTCTTCAAAAATTCAGAGCATGAATCCTTTACAAACTGTAAACACTTTCAGGTATCTAAGTTGTAGTTTGTGGGGGCAATTTCCTGAAGTTTTTACTTTCTTTGTTAGTTCTTTTCTGGTGGTGGTAGAGTAGGCAGGCAAGCATATTACCTCTTAGTTCTCTGTTATCCTGTGACTAGATCTTCCTGTTTTTCCATTTGCACATAATCTGATCCCAGGCTCATCGCCAGTGTCCAAGACACCAAGCTCCCATTTCTTACCTTCTCCAGTGTAACCTCTATCGAGCTCCAAGGCCTCAATATTGATACATTCTTGTTACTTAGACCAAATGCTTTATTGCTCCTGTTTAAAAATTTACCCAATCCCAATTCTATGCTATACCCCTTTTTTTCAGAGGGGGTATTAGCCTTTTTGCATTTGGGGATCATTTTGTGAGCCTTAGAATTTAATCAAATTGCTGCAGAGATGAATGTGGTGGGGAGTTAGTGTGTTCCGACCTGCTTCCTGTCTAACTGCTTTGGCAGGCAAATCAGTCTGACATGGCCTGGGCTGCTCAGTCTTCACCATCTTCAATACCCACAATGTATGGATTTTATCCAGGATGGTGATTTGCGCTCCTTATATTTCGGATATCTACGGAGCAGTTTTCCAACTTTTTATACTTCAGGGAACTTGGTCATTTTTCTCACACTTTGACACTGAGTGTGGAAGCTATAAGTCCCTTACTTCCTTTTTATATAAGTAAAAAGAGGCCTAAAGTATCTAAACAGAGGCATTCTCTTACATGCATGGGCTTGAGCTTCCTGTCACAGTCTGTGCAGTCAGCTAAACTGGAAATGGTGGGCATACACAAACCACACCCACACACAGTCCTCCTCACTCATGTGTCAGCCCTTTCTACTTCAGGGCAGGATTCCAACTGCTGCTGTGAAGGTTTCTCTGCTGCCCCACTGTGTCCCTGTCACATGGGCACAAAGCCATCTCAGCAGTCCTTCTCAAGGACCAAGGACGTGGGTACCAGGTTTGGAAGCTGGAATGCCTAAATCTAAAATCTGGCTGACTTATGACTTAACAGCTTACATATACCCAAAGCCTCAGACTTCTCTGAAGAACAGATTGATGCTGTACTCTGCAGAGAAGCTGGAAGAGTATACAGAGAGGTCAAGAAAACAGGCTTGGAAGGAAAGGCAATTAGTACCTCGTGTCTTACAATTTTGTTTTACTTCCTCATCTGCCCACAGGGCCCTTAAGACACTCCCCACTTTCTGCGTAGTTTCTGGTGTCTGGTAGGAACAAGTTAGTGAATAATCACTCAGTAAACACATGTCTAAAAGTCCTGGGCAGCCTGGGCTCTGGCAGGCTAGTGAAGTCTGCAGGTAGGAAGGTCTGTCTGAGGTTGAGTGTATCAAGTGATCAACTGGCAGTGACCTCTGAAAAGTCACCTGCTGGGCAGCCTGTGGTTTTCTGCTCCCTTCTTGGGTGAAAGATCCAAGGGTGGTGGGAGCCAAGGCCTGAGCTAAGGGTCAAGCACAGCAGGATGTGGGAGGGAGTGCCGGCTGTGGTACCACCGGGAATGACAGTAGGGATTCCCAGACATCTCTGACTCCAAAATGGTCCAGCCAGTGAGATGTGGCTTGCTTTGAGTTGCTAATTATGCAGGGCCCAGATCTCAGAAATAGTCTGTGCTCTGGACCACTGTTGACATCCAAGCCAGGCCCTGAAACTCATGGTCTTCATCTCCCCCCCACACCCCTCAGCCTATTTGAGGCTTGATTGAGGTATTCCTTGTCAAGTACTCTGTTCAGCTGGGTCCTGATGAGTCTCCCTATCCCTCCCAGGCCCCACCATGTTTCTTTTGCTTTAAAATTCAAAGAAATACAGATACAGGGGTTCCCATGGCACTCCCCCATTCACTTTTAGGGTTACTACAAAAGCCTGTGATTGATTCTTTCCCTCCTTAGGACTTAGGTTTTGTGCACAGGCCTAACTTTAGTTTCCCCACCCATAAAGGGGCGCGCGCGCGCGCGCGCGCACACACACACACACACACACACACACACACACACACACACACACGAAAGAAAGAAAAGAAAAAGAATCGAAACGGCAAGCTGGCTCTTACCCACCTTGGGCAGCAGGTGTTTCCTCTCTAGCTTCCCTTTGACACCTCATACTTGTTGTTTGCACACCCTCACCCCTCTCTTGCGGGTTTTTTTTTTTTTTTTTTTTTCAACTAATAGTCTGCAACTTCCCGTGCATATAGGGAATCGTTTCCAGGTTCTTATGGGGGTCGGTGAAGACTCTTCTTGCTTCTAACACCACCACGTGTCCAAGTCAGGGAAGCTCTAGATTCACTGGACTGGACAAGGTACACTCTTGGGAAAAGTCTGTACTGGACAAGGTTGAGGGTGTGGGTGGGGTTGGCATCTACACAGGAGCTGCGACTGAGAGGGAGAGGACCCCAAACAAACATCTCTGCTACCACTGCCTTTCAGAAGTTAGGGGATTTGGGAAGACCGGTTGTTTAGATCTTGACTGGTGATCAGGAAGTCAGCAGTAGAGGAAGGCCCCGGAAGGAGGGGCCAGCGCGGACTCGCCCGTGGCAGGGCGGGGACCAACAGAGGGGCCTAGGGGCTGGGGGAGCGCCGCCCCGCCCTCCCGGGGAAGGACCACATTGCCGGCTAGCAGGAAGGCCAACCAGACCGGACGAGGCCGTTTCAGCGCTGGGTGTTGCCGGTCCTGGCGAGCCTGGTTCCTGGCGGGGTGAGTTGAGAGGATCCTGTGAGCTGGGCCGGGGGACGCCAGCGTCCTCAGTCCTGGGGCTTGTCCCAGGAGGACAAGGAGCCCAGTGGAGGGAGGCCGCGCTGCCAGGGAAGTCGGGTCTGAGTCCCGAGTGTGCTCCAAAGCCGGCGGTGAGAGTGGCGGGCCCGCCCCGGGCCGCGCAGCGCGCAGTCTCCCCCGCGCGGGGAAGTGGGAACTTAACGCACAGCCACAGGATTCCCGGCCTTCAGCTGCTGGAGGGAGGGGGCTGTTGTGAAACTCGGCTGGGGCTGGAGGGCACCGTGGGTGCGGGCAGGGAAGAGATGGGGTCGTCCTGAAGAAGTGGGCGACTGGAGTGGAAGGTGGACTTTATGCAAGCCTCACCCCAGCGACCAAGCTTCATAAGTTGCTAGGGCTGTTTTTTGCTCAGCCACAAGGAAAATTTGACTCAATGTTGAAATATGTAATTTGGCAAGAAAACTTTTTCCCTAGCCTCCTTGCTAATATGTTTGGAACAGGGGGCCCCCAAGAGGTGCAGAACCCCCTATTGTACAAAATGTGGTTCAGAGGAACTGTGGCCCACCCATTCCGTGTCTCCATGAAAGAGTGGCCTTCTGGTGAAGCTTCATTTGTGTTAACCTTTGCTACTGTAATGGCTCTCGTGCTTGAGACTATTGTTGGCCAGCTTTTGTCTGTCATTTTTAATCCTATTTAGACTAGAGCGTCCCTGATTCTGGGGTCTTCCCGTTTCCAGTCACCAGTCCTTGACTGTTTAGTATGGAGATCACCAAGAATGGCAATATTACATCCCTGCCTCTGTTTCTCAGAAGGCTCTATTACCGTGTGTTCAAACTCCATGTCATTGCAACAGGTTCAACTCACTTTCTACTTAGGACATCAGGGTATCCCATTCTCATCCAGACATCAAGGACGGTGGAGACCAAAGTCAGTTGTCTGTTTACAGTAGCTCTTCGGTAATGGCTTCAGGGCTTTGCCTGGCTGTCTGTTACCAGGCTGAAGCAGCATTGTGTTTCTCTTTGACCTGTTCCCCAGGTGACTAGCCTGTATCCCTCCTAGGTCTTACCCTCTATACCCTTGAATTATTTAGCATTATCTACTCGGGCTCCTTTTCAGTTCTTCTTTCTCTCTGAAATTATGGAGCCTGGTACATCATACAGAGTATAACAAGAAAGTAATTCACTTAGATAGCCGTTATCTGTGATGGGTACTATGTGCTCTGTACTTTTATCATACTGGCAAAGCAGAAGCAGGAGGGACAGTTCATTAACGGTTCTTCCGTCTGGAGACTTAGTTTTAAGGCTGGAGGTAATGATTGCTCTCCTGCTCCTGGTTGGAAACTGACTAGTTGCTGCTTACTTGTTGCTTAAGAAGCACCTTTGGCAGAGAGGGGCAAGACTGGGATCTAGAGTGTCAGAAGCTAGATGTGACAGTGCACGCTTGTAACATCAGAACTTCGCAGGCTGAGGCAGGAGGATCATCAGCTGTAGTCAAGTTTGCACTATGTATACCCTCTTTTTTTAAAAAAAAACAACAAGTGTTAGAAAGGAATCTGCTCATAGGCAGTCCTTCAGATTAGAATGTGAGTAGGCCCCAGAGGGATTGGCAAGACTTGCCCAGAGCCACCTGGCATCCGACTGAACCTTCTGTATTCCTGTATTCCGAGACTCAATTCTCATCCCACTGTGATGCAAATGTTGTTGTTTGGTGGTATGGGTTCACCTGCTTAATTTCCTCAAAGGAGGCCTAAGAACACTAGAAACATGAAAGCAAGTTTTGAGTGTGTACATTACAGGCAGATCTCATAACCAATGTATTAAAGACTCAGGTCAGGGTTGATGGATACTTTATTTTGTTATTTGTTTGCTTTTTTTTGTTTGTTTTGGCTATTTACTTGAGGGTTTTTTTTTTTTTTTTTTTTTTTTTTTGCCTTGACTGTCCTGGAGTTTGCTCTGTAGACCAGGCTGGCCTTGAACTCACAGAGATCCACCTGCCTCTGTCTCCAGAGTGCTGTGATCAAATGCATGTACCACCATGCCCGGCCTATGATATTTTATTTTTAAAAGGAAAATACAGCAAAATAGTTTTTCAAATGGCCCTGTTCATAAATATCCTGTTCTACATGCTGTTGCAGTTTAACTTTGTCCTCTTCCCACTCACTGGTAGGATTCTCCATTTTCATTTCTCTCTTAAAAAATATTTGTGTGGGGCTGGAGAGATGGCTCAGTGGTTAAGAGCACTGACTTCTCTTCCAGAGATCCTGAGTTCAAGTCCCAGCAACCACATGGTGGTTTACAACCATCTGCAGTGGGATCTGTTGTCCTCTTCTGGTGTGTTTGAAGACAGTGACAGTGTACTCATATACATGAAATAAATAAATACATCTTTAAAAAAATATTTATGTGTATACATATTTTGCCTGCATGTATGTTTGTGCAGCACTTGCATGCCTGTTGTTTTCAAAGGCCTAAAGAAGCCCTTTGTTTTTTTAATCTATTTTTTATTGGATATTTTATTTACATTTCAGATACCATCCCCTTTCCCCATTTCCCCTCCCTAGAAAACCCCTATCCCATGCCCCCTTCTCCTTTTTGTTCTTATACAACTTTTTTTAAATGTTAACCAAAGGCTTTATAAGTTTGGTAATGCTCAATATCAATCAGAAGTGTAACCTAATACCCAACCTAGATTTATCAACTATCTTTGACTGGTGGAGACATGTGAACATCTGCCTCCATGTCTGGCCCCTCTCTCTTTCTCTCTCATCACCTGGCTCCTCCTCTCCTTACTCCTCCTCCTCTCCTTACTCCTCTTCCTCTCTGTACTCCTCCCACCTTAGCTCCTCCTACATATCACCCTTCCTGTTAAAATAAAACTTTTCTCTCAAAATATAGTTAGAACATAACTATACCAATTTATGTCAGTAAGGTGCAAGATAGACCTAATACCCAGTCCATCATTGTGTTGACTAAGGAGAACCTCTGTCATCTCTCCTAACTAAAAGACTTAGTTCTGAACCTGGCTTTTTTCTTGGCTTTAGAATGAATGTCAGCTGAAAACCATCCCCTCAAGTCTTTTCTCTCAAAGTAAATAGCCAGGATTGGCTATGAGACTATAAGTCTTCAACCCTGTCAGAAATCCAGAGTGACTGAGTTAACTGAAGTTATGGGAAGCACAAAGCATAGCTTCTAAAACTTAGCCAATTTATAGAGACCGCTGAACACCTGGACAGTCCCTATACTACAGAACGTTGGAGCATCCGATCTTCAGCCTTCTGGCCCAGGATCATCTGACAGACCTAGTGATGCAGAATTATTAAGGGCTGATCACTTAAAGAGGCCCTTTGAATTGGAGTTACTGAGAGTTATGAGCTGCCATCCAGGCTCTGGGGGTTGAACCTGGGTCCTATAGAAGAGCAGCAAATGCTTTTAACAGCTGAGCCAGCTCTCCACCTCATTGTTATCTCTTAGAAATGGTGGGAACTAGTAGTTTCCCTAGGAATTGAATAAAGCAAAAGAGAGCCAAGGCTGCCTAAAGAAAAGGCTTCAAGTGGCCTTGTTGAGGTCTTGGAGCACTTTCTTCTCTTTGGAACCCAGCCACTGAGTTCACCGGAAGCCTGGGCCACATGGAAGGAACACATGATGCTGTTCCAGCCAGCACTCCAGCCAGTGTCCCAGTCAACATCAGCATCAGACTACAGATGTGTTATGGAACACGCATCTACAGGAGGCTAGCTTCAGCTTTTGAGTCTTCCAACCCGAGGTCCCAACATCAAACAGAGATAGGTCCTTCCGTCTGTGCTCCACTTTCTAAATTCTTCAACTGTTGATATTGGATGAGGAAATAGGTGATTGTTACAGTTTTAAGCCAAACAATTTTGAGGTAATTTGTTATTTGTCCTCCCACCCCCCCCCCAAAAAAAAAATACTGGTAAGAAATGGGTGTGAGTATAGCAATCTTTAAGACTGGGGCTGGGAACCTGAAGGGAGCAGGTCGGGAGAGTGCTCACCCTGCTTCTCAGGAATCATTTTTTCATGATTTCAAGTACTGACTGCTTAAATGAGTCATCCCAGACTTGGTGGCTTTTCGTGTCGCAGTCTGATGGGGCCGGTTCCCTTTCGTACTTTGTGGGTTGACTCTGGCAGTCAGCTGGAATACCTTCACTGTCCTGCTTTGGTCTGTAGCCCCGACTTAGTTCCGACTTCCCAGCATGTCTCCTGAGGTTACAGGTGTGCTCCATCATGCTCAGCTGTCTTGTCTTTTAGGGATGACTTATAGGAGTCACAGGGTCTCAGAATCAAAATGAGGGAATGTGGAGGCCCCCTCCCCCAAGGAAAGACTATCCATCATTTTGAATAAGGAGCTCACAGGAGGGGAGGTGTGGCAGTTGTCTGTGGAAAGTGCAGTTCTTCACTTTTGCTGCTGTTTTTATCTTCGTTCTCCCTGCTTTAGTTAATACAACAAATGGTCCTTCATGCAACCTCTCATCACACTGTACACATGGACCAAGCACACGGTAGCAGGTCTCGAGGACATAGAGCCTCTCTTCTTAAGGAGTGAGATAAGAGCTAAGGAAGTTCCATCTTGGGTTCTGTTACAACATGGAGAGTGCAGTGAAGAGTAGTCGTGGGGGGCTTGGTTGTATCTGGGATGTCACAGGCTAAAGAATGTGAATGTTCTTAGGTGGGGTACTGGGTAACATTTCAGGAGCAAAGACACAACAGTGTGCAGAAGTAGTACCTGGGGAAGTAGCCTTCTGAGACTGTTGTATGGGATCCATGTGGTTTGTGGTGGAAAAGAGATTATATCAGTATAAAAGTCTGTTGTTGTAAAGTCCATTTCTGCCAAACGAAGTTTTCATTTTTTTCCTGTGGGCAGTGGCAGCTTCTGATGGCTTTTAATATTAATGTGTTCAAGAGTCTATTGCTACCAGAAGGTGACTTAGAAGCCACAGGTAGATCATCAGGTTAGCTGGGGAGCTACATCAGAGGTTCCAGCTTCAAACAATATTCATAATAAACAATTCGGGTTAACGGGTCCGAGGGTGTGAACTGAGAACTGGCAGTGAACGGTAACTTTCAACCTTGGCATAACTCTGAGGCTTCTAGGGCAGCTTACATTTCTAAAGTTAGAAGCTTGCATGGCATGGGGAACGGGTTCGTGAGCCCCAGTCTCTGACAGGAGCTGTGGATAGCTGCTGGCTTCAGCAGGAGAAAAAGAAAAGAGTTTTCTTTAAAGATGTGGCTCCTGCAGTACAAGAAGACCTACAGAGCCAACTGACGTGGGTCCACGAGGGCTTACAGAGACTGATCCACCAACCGAAGAGCATGCAGGCCTGGACCGAGGCCCTGCACATGTGTAGCAGAAGTGCAGCTTGTTCTTCATGTGGGTCCAGTAACAGTAGGTACTTCTCTGATTCAGACTCACTTCCCCCTTTGGATCCCTTTCCCTAGCTGGGTGCCTTGTGTGGCCTCAGTGGAAGATGCGCTTAGTCCTGATGTGACTTGATGTGCCAGGGCAGGTTGGTACCCGGGAGTGGGGAAGGGGTGGTAGGGTGGGAATGGGAAGAGAGGAGGGAGGGGAGCTGTGATAGTGACCTAAAGTGAATGAATAAATGAGTAAAAAAAAAAAAAAACATGTTGCTCCTGGAAGGTCCACCATGTTCTAGGGAATGGCCCCATACCCATGAGTATATGAGTAGCACAAATTGGAGTGTAAACCAAGAGGACAGGGAAGCTGTGGGTGGATTTGGTCATACATTCTCATTCTCTCTCTCTCTCTCTCTCTCTCTCTCTCTCTATATATATATATATATATATATATATATATATATATATATATATATATGTGTGTGTGTGTGTGTGTGTGTATGTATATATACACACACATGAATATGATTAAAATTCGTACATTATATGAAATTCTCAAAGAAAAAATTAATCTGGTGTATGTACTCTGTTATAAACAGAGCAATGCACCCTGATCCACCATGTTTATTTCTGTGGCAAAATGTGAATAGACACTCGAGTGGAATGGAGAAGATCAATAGCCTCACATTAAATTAGATCAGATGCTGCCAAATGAGGTGCTACCAAATGAGGTGCAGTAAGATTTGATTATCAAATGGGTTTTGAAAACTTTTTTCAGTGCATTTTGGATTGAAAATGACAGTGGAGGGATTGTACATGTGTGCGGCACCTACAGTGAAGACACTGTTTAGGTGGCAGGTACATCTAAATGTTGAAGTTTGTACCTTGGCAGTGTGTGGTGCTGATCTAACCTTGTATTGTCTTTTGCCGTTTCACTGGTGTTGATGGTGATGGAGACATGCACTATTATGATCTGAAGGCATCAAGAAAGAATTATCTTGGCATTTATTTTGTTATATAGCTGGTAATGTTCTAAATATGCTGTGGAATATCCCATCCAATCCTTAAAGCAACTTGCTGAGGTATTCAATTATTCTTTCATTCTTAGAAGTGAGAAAATTGAGTCTTACAGATGTAGGAAAACACAGTCTGATGCCAAGCATTGCTTCTTGGGTATCTGGCTTTGCTGCTGCTGCTGCTGCTGCTGCTGCTGCTGCTGCTTCTTTTCTTCTTCTTCTTCTTCTTCTTCTTCTTCTTCTTCTTATTATTATTATTATTATTATTATTTTATCACTACTATTATTATTATTATTTTAAAATCTGTACCAAACTTCATATGGTGCCCGAGGGGACCCTGAGCAGTGTTCCCTGGAGGAGCTTCCACCCCGCCAGCCAAGGATCACACCTCTAGACATGGCATCTGCTGTAGAGAGCATCACACACAGTCAGTGTATGTTCATATACTACTAACATCTAGACATGGATGAACGTCCTGCCCTGAAGAATATGTAGGAACATGCATGACACAGGGAATCTTAATGGACTTGTGTGGAGAGGCAGCTAGGGCTTCAGCAAGGGAATTGTGCATTTTCATGGCAGAAGAATCAAGTATTGTTAGAGAGTTCATAGTGAAGGGCTGAGGAGGAGGGTAGGAAGAGACCAAGAGCCTGAGAGAGGTTTTTCTATGAGCCATCCAGCCACTCTAAATGGATGTAGACTTGCTAAAAGTCCTGCTGACAGGCAATCCAGGCTTGCTTTGATCTGCACGCTAGTGGATGCATTACACCTAGTTCAACATCTAGAGAAAACAAAAAGTCATTTGAAAGTAAAGTCGAAGGGTAGGTAGGTGATTTCTTGGGGATTTGCCACCATCTGAAAACTTGGAGGTAGACCTGAAGTGACAAGTCAAGGACACTCCCCTATCCCAGAAGACAGACAACATTTAAGGTAATTCTTTTTGCTGTTTCCTTGTCTTTCTCCCATCCTTTTGTTTTAAAGACTTTTTCCTACTTGGTCACCTATTTAGGAAGCAGGAAGTTGGGGAATACCCTGAAATCCTGGCCATTGGAATTCAGGGAAAGTTTCAACATTGACCACATTCTGAAAGGGATTGAAGGAGAACTGGCAACTGGTAAATCTCTCAGCTCTCCCAAGAAAGTAGTGTAATGACAAAGCTGAGTGGAAATGGCCCCAGGTTTCTGCTATATGGTGTTCTGGAATTATGGGGGGTGCCTGGTTTTAGGAGGAAAACCAGTGATGGGGGCAGGCAGGGGTTTGGAAAGACAGGACCCAGATCAGAGGGCTGCAGAGAATAGATCTGGTATTCAAGGTTTTGACTAAAATAGAGAATGGGGTAAGTGTGGAGCAAGGCTTATTCTCGTGCCCTGGCCCTTCTAAGAGCCTGGCAGGAGCAGGTCTGTGATTGAGGGGTTCCAGGTAAACCTGCTGTCTCTGCTTTCCTTACTGCATGTGCCCAGCTGGGGAATGCAAATTAAAACTATGCACAATGCAAATTAAAACTCATGTTGCCGTATTTTATTTTTTTGAGAAACTTTATTTGAAAAAAAAAAAAGTTTCAGGAATACAAATGGCCCTTCAGAGTGACATACTGATGTTATTCAGGTTTACCTGTTGTTAATGTCTGCTCCATTCAGTCTGTGTAGTCATTTCTGTTCTGAACTACTCGAGGGCACCTTTCTAAATATTTCAGTGTGTATTCCCTGAGACTTGTGATGTGCTCTCTTCCATACCTCTATGGCTATCAGCTACTATATAGACTTTAACCTACTGTCTGCATCCAATTTTACTTTATGATTTGTGACTTACATTTTTTTAGGTTTATTTTTTTTCTATATTATGTGTATGAGTGTTTTGCCTACTAGTATGTATGCATTGTTGATGTCTTCAAAGGTTAGAAGGTGTCAAATCCCCTGGCACTGGAGTTGTAGATGATTGTGAGCCACCTTGTGAGTGCTGGGATCTGAACTCTGGTTTTCTTCAAGAGCAACAAGTGCTCTTAACCACTGAGTCATCTCTCCAGCCCCTTAGTGTCTTTTCTGTAAGAAGAGGTTTATTGGAGTGTAATTGACACACAGTAAACACACGCATTTAAGAGGCAGTTTATTTTGATATATACACCCATTAAACTATCACCGTAATCAAGACAGTGACTACATCCACCCACCCCAAGTTCACTGATTTCCTCCAGCCCCAAACTGAGAGCGTGGGCTCTTCAGCAGTCACCAAGAGACCAAGTCAGCTTTTCTCTTTTATTTTTATTTTTGCCAGTCTCATGAGTAGCATCATCTCAAGCTAGTTTTAATTTGCATTGTGCTTATGCTTGAAGTGGACCGACCGTCTTTGATATGTTTGAGGACTGCAGGTGATCTTCTGAGTTACTGGTACTGGCTCATTTTCTATAATTTTTTTTTTTTTTTTACTTCAGTTTCCTCTGTTATTTCAAACTCCCCCCAGGGTGGTATTGTGTATCTATGGTTGATGCTGCAGAAGTACTCCGTTTGCTCTTTGGCTTCCTTGTGCTATTTCTATCCACGACGCGACAGCCTTTCAAGTAAGGAAAGGGTTCTTTTGTTAACACCAAGATTTCGAGTCATAATTAGAAAGCCTTTTTGTGCTGCCATGTTTCTTCCTACCTTTTACTTTTGTTGTTTCTTTGCTTTGTTTTGTTTTTATTGTTTTAAAATTATGGTGCACTTGTAATTATTCTTGTATATTGATATAATTTTACATTTTCCCAAATGCCTGTATAGTAATTCCAGCCCTGTTCTAGTCATCGGATAGTCGGCTCATTCATAACCATCCAGTCGCCAGCCTTGAGTGGATACTGCTTTGATGCCTCATTGAGCAGGTCCCTCTCCACCACACATTGTCACTGTTTTCCTAGATGTTCTGATGTGTTTTCTTCTTCCGGAGAGTTCTGGTGACATTTTATTTTCTTTTTTTTTTTTTTCTTTTTTCTTTTTTTTTTTTTTTTTTTTTTTTTTTTTTTTTTTTTTTTTTTTTGTGGCTCCATGCAAAATCTTTTGTGCTTTTTGGTTTTTGTTCAAGGCAGTGTTTCTCTGTCTGTGTAGCCCTGGCTGTACTAAAACTCACTCTGTAGATAAGGCTGGCCTCAAACTCACAGAGATCTGCCTGCCTCTGCAAAAGTGTTTTGATTGAGATTTTTGATGGTCCAGTGTGGTTTAATCAAGGAAAGAGATGAAGTGTTTTTCAGAAATTTTAATTTTGTTTCATACAAGTTTTTGAATGCTTAAGTTTACTTTTAAATATTTTGTTTTCATGGCTTTTCTATAGGATTTTTTTTAAATGTCCATTACTTGTAGTTATTATTGTGGACATGAGTATGTTAGTTGTTTTTACTATTGATTGCAATATAACTGTTTGTAGAAATCCTCATAATATCAGCAAACAGTTTTACTTCAGCCTTCAGTTGTTTCGTCTAGTCTACTTGTATTGGCTAATTAATAACCATTGAGGTTGTGGGCATCATGGCTTTTAAAATTAATGTATTACTATCACACAGATGCATGTGTCTTGTTTTGGTTGTCCTCACCCTCTCTGTTCCCCCTTCTCCTTCCTTTCTGGACCGTAGGATCCTTTCCGTTCCCCAATAATCTATATCTTTTCTATCACTCCCCACCCAACCCCCCCGCCACCCAAGGGCCTTGGTTTTTCTCTGTGTAGCCCTGGCTGTTGTAGAACTTGCTCTGTAGACCAGGCTGGCCTTAGACTCAGAGACCTGCTTGCCTCCTCCTCCTCCCAAGTACTGGAATTAAAGGGGTGCATCACCACACCTGGCCTCTCCTCTACTTTGAAGCTGTTGTTTGTTACCACAACAAGAGAAAATGTACGTGTTTGGCTTTTGCTTAACACGATGCCCTTCAGTTCTTTTGACAGGATTGTGTTCTTTCTGGCTGACACTGCTCCATTGTGTATCTAAACCACACTGGTGTATCTGTTAATCTGTCACCGACACGAGGCTGATTACATAACTTGGATATTGTGGGTAGTGCCTCTAAGCATGAGTGGTGTAGGCAGCCTAGCTTTACTTCTGACATCATTGTATCAAACAAAGTGACCTAGACACAGAGAGACAGATGTTTTCTCATTGTGTTCCTTACTAAGTCCATTATAACATTTGATTTTTAAAAAATCAGTAATTTTAGTGCAGTTTGACTTGAGGAGTGGGGGTCAAATGGTCTTACCTCTCACTCCTTCTAAACTAGACTGGATGAAAGACAAGAAATGAAATCTGTGGTCGGGAACCAGGAGTTGGAGTTTTCCATTTTGTTTTTATTATTTTTCGGCTCTATTCCACAAGCATCATTCTCTGCCTCCTTGTCAAAGTCACATTGCTTTTCTCAGGACTCATTAGCTCATTTTGAAGCGGTGGATGGAACATGTCAACTTGATCCTGTAGTCAGCCACCCTCTCTCCTCCTTCCTCAGTCTCTCACCTGTGCCCAGCCTCTCCCCGGTGCTGTGTGAAGTTATATAAACTTGAGGTAACAATTGGTTTTCTCTCTCCCCTCTTTAGGTACATGGCTTCTTCCTACTCTCAGCCTAGAAGAATAAACCCTTAGACTGTGGGGAACTGAGCCAGGCAAGCCAAAGGCAGCCTTGAGCCCTTCCTTGCCTGTCCTCCCCTGCGGGGGCCAGGATGCTGAAGAAGCAGTCTGCAGGGCTTGTGCTTTGGGGTGCTATCATCTTTGTGGGCTGGAATGCCCTGCTGCTCCTCTTCTTCTGGACACGCCCAGCACCTGGCAGGCTGCCCTCAGACAGTGCTCTTGGTGATGACCCTGCCAGCCTCACCCGTGAGGTCATCCACCTGGCCGAGGACGCTGAGGCGGAGTTGGAGCGGCAGCGGGGACTGTTGCAGCAAATCAAGGAGCATTATGCTTTGTGGAGGCAGAAATGGAGAGTTCCCAGTGTGGCCCCTCCAGCCTGGCCCCATGTGCCTGTGACACCCTCACCAGCTGTGATCCCCATCCTGGTCATTGCCTGTGACCGCAGCACTGTCCGGCGCTGCTTGGATAAGTTGTTACACTATCGGCCCTCAGCTGAGCGTTTCCCCATTATTGTCAGTCAGGACTGTGGGCACGAAGAGACAGCACAGGTCATTGCTTCCTATGGCACTGCGGTCACTCACATCCGACAGCCGGACCTGAGTAACATTGCTGTGCAGCCAGACCACCGCAAGTTCCAGGGTTATTACAAGATTGCTAGGCACTACCGCTGGGCACTAGGCCAGATCTTCAACAAGTTCAAGTTCCCGGCCGCTGTGGTAGTGGAGGATGATCTGGAAGTGGCACCAGACTTCTTTGAGTACTTCCAGGCCACCTACCCACTGCTGAGAACAGACCCCTCCCTTTGGTGTGTGTCTGCCTGGAATGACAATGGCAAGGAGCAGATGGTAGACTCAAGCAAACCTGAGCTGCTCTATCGAACAGACTTTTTTCCTGGCCTTGGATGGCTGCTGTTGGCTGATCTGTGGGCAGAGTTGGAGCCTAAGTGGCCCAAGGCCTTCTGGGACGACTGGATGCGCAGACCTGAGCAGCGGAAGGGACGGGCTTGTATTCGTCCAGAAATTTCAAGAACTATGACCTTTGGTCGCAAGGGTGTGAGCCATGGGCAGTTCTTTGACCAGCACCTGAAGTTCATCAAGCTGAACCAGCAGTTTGTGCCCTTTACCCAGTTGGACCTGTCGTACCTGCAGCAGGAGGCCTATGACCGGGACTTCCTTGCCCAGGTCTATGGTGCCCCCCAGCTACAGGTGGAGAGAGTGAGGACCAATGATCGGAAAGAGCTGGGGGAGGTGCGGGTACAATACACTACCAGAGACAGCTTCAAGGCCTTTGCTAAGGCCCTGGGTGTCATGGATGACCTCAAGTCTGGTGTCCCCAGGGCTGGCTACCGAGGCATTGTTACTTTCCAGTTCCGGGGCAGGCGTGTCCACCTGGCACCCCCACAGACGTGGAATGGCTATGATCCTAGCTGGAATTAGCAGCACCTGCCTTCCCTCCTGGGTCTCCTTGCTGTGTGATGAGCTGGGTCAGGCCTGCAGGCCCTGGGCTATACCATCCTGCCAGTGTCTCTCTGTTGGATCTGTAGATCTTCCCTTTTTGTCCTGGCCATCCCCCAAGTGGCATTCTAGTGCATAAATCACAGGATGAGGGTTATACTCCTGTTGTCAAGGGAGTATTGTGTGGTATGTTCAGGGCGTATTGAACAAGAAACCACTGTGTGGTATGGGGAGGGTTGGGCCTGTTGGAGCCAGGCTTGTAGTGGCCTGAGTTCTCTTCAAGGGCATCTGTGGAGAGCTTGGCAGCTCCAGCTCTCTCTCCTGACCAGGCCTCTCGACCCTAACCTGACTCCTGTCAGTACAGGAGCCCACTTTATGTACCTATCCCCCCCTTTCTCCACCTTCCCCCAGTGTGGGGCTGGATTATGGAAGAAGGAATGGATTTGTGGCCAAATGAGACTAACCAAAGGGATTTACTGTCAGAGTTAGGCTGGATTGCTGGGTTGCCGTGGTCACTGCCTCCTGGCTTCTCTTCCTGCTGACTTTGTTCTTGTCCTGCAGCAGAGCAGTGTGTTGTAAGACGGAAAGTGGGAACGAAAGCAAGACTTGTCCAGTGGTGGAGCCAGTTGTCAGGAGTGGCAGGCAGAAAGCCTATGCTTGGGTACACCCGCTTCTTGCCCGTGGCCCCACTCCTTTCTGAAAGTTAGTTCCCTCCACATTCTTCGGGAGGATTCAGTGCCAGCCTAGTGGAAGACAGGGGCTCCATGCCTCTTTTCCCCTGGGGTTTGGTACAGAGGTTCCTCCCTGAGGGCTTGCTCCTGGTGGCCGTCTCAGCAAAGACACCAGCAGCTGAGACCAGGCCATTTGTGCTCCTGAGCCAACTCCTGTCCTCTGCCTTCCCAAGCATCTCCACGTCTTCCCAGGCCAAGATGCAGGTGGCAGGCTGGAGAGAAGCTTGTGTGTCTTTGTTTGTTGCCTGACCTTAGTTTCATGGAAGAAAATGGAATCTACAGAATTATTTTCAAAAATAAAGTAAAGGCTGAATTGTCTGAAAAATATGTGTGTCTTAGGGAAGAAGGTGAAAGGGGGTGGGGGAGGGGAGTGGCAAAGGGAGAGAGTAAAGTCTGCAGGAAAGAGCTAGACAGTGGGAAAGCAAGTGGACACCTCGAGGATAGAGAATGGCTGGGGGTTGAGGGACAATGTAGGATGGGGCCAGGTGGGGTAGCAAGGCTAGCTTGTGAGGAAGGCCTGAGGTTGCAAGCCTGCTGTTAATCTCAAGCTGACCACAGGCTCCTCCGTTGGTAAATAGGTCTGGGAGTGGTCTGCAAAACAAAAATAACAAAACCCTGGCATGTAAACCCTCCAAATAGTGCTGCATACCCTTTGCTGGCTCAGGCAGCATCTGTTGGGCAACTCCGCAAGCTGCCCATGAATCCAGGGTTTGCAATGCATATGCAGCGGGCTATGCTATGTGGTGGCACCTAAGGCTCCTGATTGTGATAGTGACAGCCAGAGCACGTCTGTGCCACCCTCCATGTTTACTGAAACTTCTCGTTTCACAGGCAGCACTCTGGAAACTTTTATTCCATGTGTGTGTCTGTGTGCATGCGTGTGAGTGTGTGTATGAATGTGTGTGTATGTGTGCATGCGTGCATGAGTGTGCATGTGTGTGTGTATAAATTATGCCTTTTTATGAGAGTCATATCATCCCTTAGAATACTGTCCATGTTACTTATTGAGACAAGGTCTCCCACTGGTAGAGGACTTAGCCATTATACTAGGCTTGCTGGCCAGGAACCCACCAGTCTCCATTCTCCCAGTGCTGACACAACTGGCATCTTTATGTAGGGTCTGGGGGCTGAACTCAGGTTCTCTTGCTTGCGTTGCAAGAACTCTGTTAGCTGAGTTACCTCCCCAGCACCAACTTACGACAGAATCAAATTTGGATCTTGCCACTGGTGGTCAGAGATCACTGGACAAGTTCTATCCAGAAGGGGAGAAGTGGAGGCTAGCGGCCTTGTCTGAGGACTTAGGAATGTAGATTGTAGAGTAGAATTTGTCTCAACCTTTTACTTAGTGGCCTTGGTTGTGTCCCCCCCTTGTTGCTCTGAGGTGGGTTATTTAACACGTATTTTAATGTTAAAAGGAGTTTGTAGCTATAGACACAGGGATTGGAGAGGAGACACATCATCCCTGACCATTGAGTGGGGAGTAGTTTGTCTGGACTTTGTGGTCTCAATACTTAATGTATTCAGCAGTCACTGGCCACATGCTTTGTTCTGAGCACTGCCGGTCTGTGTTGCTGCGGTCTCACCAAAGGAGAGGCAGGTATAATAGAGGCGAACTTGATCAGGCCCATAGGGATGGTTGGGGAAAACCCAGGATTTGAATGGAATGCGTGCTGTAAATAGCCAAGATACTGGTTATATAAAGGAGAGATACCATTCTGTCCTTCAGTGCCTTCTTAGTACCCCTCCCTCCCCAGCCTCATTTGACCCCAAGGCAGCAGGTGACACCAGACTTCCAGAATCTGCAGCTGGTGGTCTCCTACCTTGGATGCTGGGTGGGTTAGAGTGAGCCCAGGAAATACAAAGCAAGACAAGGAGGCAGGGCATAACTTGAGGCCCGCTAAAGCTGCACAGATACTTAAGAACAGCCTGGGTTTTTCAGTTTTTCCTTGAAGCGAGTGCCTTTTTGAGGTCTCTTCTATTCGTTTGCCTTTGAAGTATGTCTCCAAGGGGTCTGTTTGCTGCTTGCTAAGGCATTCTTGAAGGTCATGTGAGCACAGTCAACTAGGAATCCCAGTGCTCCTGTGGAAACCAAGTGGGCGTGCCAGCCGAAAACACTGTGCTGTTAAATGCCATTGTGTTCTTCTACCTTTGGGTTTAGAGATTCCACAGTCACCCCGAAGTCACTTATGTCCATTCACTCATGACTCTGCGGGCTTCAGAACCCCTATCTATGCCTTCTGCATGTCCTTGCCCTCTTATCTAGGTCCCATTGACATCTCATTTATGGAGCGACTCACCCCAGCATAGACAGATGTATTGGCTGTGGCCTCTGTAGAAGTTAGGTGGTTCTTCCTCCCAGTTCCATGCTACCAGAAATGAGGTTCAGACTCAAACACATTTACAAATTGGCCACATACCTAGGCTCTTCTCTGATTAGATCATAATAACCCATTTATTCTAGCCTACATTCTGGCATGTGGCTGCTTACTTATGCTCAGGTGTCTGTCACTCATTCCTGGGCAAATCTCCTGAGCCTGGCACTATCCCAGAATCCTTTCTGCCTCCTGGATGTCCCACCTCCTATTACCTGCCTAAGCTATAGGCTGTCAGACTTATTATTGGCAGGTGCCACATCCATATATACACAAGAGATTCTCTCTACAGGTCTCTGGCAAGGCTTCTGAGTTTTCAATAGACTTGCCCATCTGACCCTTGTTGGGTGAGTTCCCAGGAGAACTGAAGTTCTTAGGGAAGACTGAGAGGGTGGGAATTAGAAGGCAATTACCATGCTTGGTTGAAAATTTACTAAGAATGTCTTCTCCCTTCATTACATATTTGTTTTATGAAGACAAAACATTACAATAATAGCTATACTTTATTTTTTACCAGATTTTAAAAAATTTATTTGTTCACTTTACATCCCAATATCAACCTCCCCTATCCTCCCAGTATCCTCTCATGCAGATCCTCCCCACTTCTCCCTTCCCATCCCCTCAGAGTACCAAATCACTCCAGGACTAGGTCCATCCTCTCCTGCAGGGGCCAGACAAGGTGGCCCGTTCTTTATCAGATTTGCACTGTGGTGCAGGATCCTTCCAGATATCTTTCTCACACAAATAGAACATTCATTTATCAAATTCATAAAGTTCTGCAAATACTTAGCTTATATAGGTTTACATAACTAATTTATGTAACATAATATTAGCCTCATTTTAAAGAAATCAGGGTTTCAGCCTTCCAGGTGGGAATTGGGTAGCGGCAAGTGGTTTGCTACCCGGGAATCCTTGGCCCTGTTTTCTACCCAGCACACTTGCCTAGCCTGGATAAATTGCAGGGAGTTTATGTTTGGAAGCAGAGGTTAGAGGCCCTTTCTGCTAAGGGATCAAGTGCCATGTTCTCTTCCCTGAGACTCAGAGGCCAAGCCTGGTGGCACAGATTATCCAGATGTGATGGCCTGAGCTGGAATCTGCACTGGGTGCACTGTCTGTATGTCTCACGCTGGATCACACAGGGGTCCTGCCAACACTTTGTCTAAGAGGTCAGGATAGTAGTATCTTCTGGAAGCTTATGAAGATGATCTAATAGGTGGAAGCAACATGAAGAGAGTCCCGTGGAAGGAAATCTGTTGCTTCCTTTCCCCGGCGTTCAGCATGGGTCTCTCCATTTTAGGCCTCACACCTTCACATAAGTCTAAAGGAAGCTGAACAGCAACCTTAGAGGCTGGGTGAGTGGGGACCACGTGGCACTGAGGTTGGTCTGCTTTGTTCCACCGCCACCCTTTGCTCATTTGAAGTGTGGCTCTTCCTACTAAAACTGTAAGAGACTAAGAACTAGATTTAGCTGCCTACAACAGGAAACAGGGATCTAAAGAAATGAAAGCCAGAGGCTGGAGAGATGGCTGATCGGTCAGGAGTATGTACTGCCCAAGCCAGTTCAGTTCCTAGCGCCTATGCCAGGCACCTTACCTCTAACTCCAGTTCCAAGGGATTTGACATCTTATGCTTCCTGGGGGAACCAGTATGCATGTGGTACACACTCAGGCACACACACACACACACACACACACACACACAACTAAAATAAATCTTAAAAAACAAAGGAGATGGAGGTGATGTAGGCCTGACATAGTGGCTTCTGAAGTCATCAGAGCCTCAGATACCTATGTGTCGGGCTCTCACCTTCCTTAGCATGAGGTCTCTGTTCTAGGTGTCATTCCTTGGCTGCAAGAGTTTCAGCTACCACACACATTAGGCTGGGAGAAAGGAAGACAGGCCAGAGGAAGGCCTGCAGTCAGGGCCTGATGGAAGGTTCATGGCCACTGGCAACACACAGGCATGCTATCAGCGAACGAGATTGTGAAAGAAGTCCACCAGCTAAATCGATTTTTAGTTAAACTTTTCTATATTACTAAGGAAGACGGGAGTGAAGGTTATACATTAAGAATCCAGCCTGACCTGGAAAAGGCAAATTTGAACTTCCGGTAACCCTTACTGGCTTCAGTGAGAACCATCCTGTCGTGGTGGTGAGGTTTTCTCAGGATCACACAAGAGTAGTTTTCTTAAAGGTCACACATATCTACAGAAATGCCAATCTACAAGCACACACAGATGAACCAAGGACTTATCTTCAGCATACAGCTCTCGGCTCGCCATCCAAGATAGAACTAGACATCAGGAAGGAGGAAAGGAGGCCCAACAGTTCTTCACAGACTGACACCAGTGCCCAAATCACTGCCCCTTCCCCCACTCCATTCACTAGAACTTAGCCTAGGTCCCATAGTTGCAGGTGAAGTGGGAAATGGAGTCTCAGCTTGACCATGGTGTGCCCAGCTAATGTGGACGAGGGAGAGGATGGTTAGCAGGCAGGCAGTGTTCATGAGTATGGAGATATGGTCATATACCTCTTGGGAATGTAATTATATATCAGAGTTACTACTTAGGAAAAAGGAAGAACGCAGGCCCTAAGGTGAGTGGCCAGACCTCACCACGACCCTCCACTCCTCCCCAGGAGAAAACTATTAGCACACCCTGGGGACCACTGCCCCATCTTACCTAAAACTGCAACAGAAGTTAAGCTGTGTATATGCAAAGTTATGTTGGTGAAGGTACATTAGTCCCTTCATGCCACCATAACAAAATAGTAGACACAGATCATCTAGGAAGTAGAGGTTTATTTTGGCATGTGATTTGGAAGGTTCAAGTCTAAGCTGGGCCACTCTGCTGCCTGGAGGGAGGATGCATGCAGTGTGAGTGCTCTGATCTCCAGCTAGGAAGCAGACAGAGGAGATAGGCTAGGGTCCTACAGCTCGCTTTGGGAAGTACAACCCCAAGTGACAGTAGATCTCCACAGGCTCCCTCACTGTTCACCACACTGCTCTGGGGACCAAGCCTTTTACATGTGGCTCTCTGGAGGGTGTCCGATGTCCAGCTATAACAACAACAAAGAAGCTTGTGTGATTTCTGCCTGGTTTGCTTAGAACAGTGGTTTTAAGCCTTCCTAAAGCTGCTACCCTTCAATACCGTTCTTCATGTGGTGGTGACCCCCAAACATAAAATTATTTCAATCTACTTCATAACTAATTTTGTTACTGTTATAAATTATAACGTAAATATCTGATGGGCAGGATATCTGGTATGCAAACCACAAAGGGTTTGCTATGTCTGGTTGAGAACCTCTGGCTTAGAAACTTGGGCTGAAAGCTATGCTT
Source organism: Arvicanthis niloticus (assembly GCF_011762505.2). Taxonomy (NCBI): domain Eukaryota; kingdom Metazoa; phylum Chordata; class Mammalia; order Rodentia; family Muridae; genus Arvicanthis; species Arvicanthis niloticus. The sequence goes on along the minus strand of NC_047663.1, from coordinate 71,614,127 downwards.
GTAAGAAATCTCAGTGCTCTGAGACCACCTCACAGGAGAGGCCAGATGGGATAGCTGGTGGGCTGGAACATCTGCTGCTGAGTGAGTTCTTGGCTTTGGTGTTCTGTCCTTGAAGTGGAGAAGTCTCTGGAACCAGAATGGAATGCTTAAACAAATGTTTCAAGGATAAGAATTTCCTGATATTTACCCAGTAGTACCCTGTAGCGCGCTACCTCGCCGATAAGTAGAACGCCACACTCAGGATTCTTCTGACAGCATTTATTGAACAGCTCTCAGGATGGTAAGGTGGAGGGAAGGACTCCGAGCGCAGAAAGCCCGCTGCTTAAATAGAGCTTTGGGAGACGTGCAGATCTCTCATTGGCTCAAATCTTTCATCCAATTGTCATACTCAGTTTTCGCGCCATGCGCAGGCGCATTCTCAAGTAAAGCTTCAGTGAAGAACCAGGAAGCAGAAGCCTGCGCCATCTTTTAATGGCAAATGCGGCTCCTCACAGTACCCAAGGGTGAGTATGGTGTTCTCTGTATTACTAAGGTAGAAATTATCTTTGAATTAATGGATATAAATATTATTTTATTCACTCCCAGCTTTTGCCAATTTTATATTTGAAGTATTTTTTTCAAGTTTATTATTATGAGAATTTAAATCCATAGGGAAATTGAAAGGTTAGTGACCCACATTTCTTCCACTGAGATAATATAAGAATCAGTACTTTGTCATGTGCCAGCTACATGCACATTACACCCATGCTCTTTATCTGTCCCATCAAATAGCAGATCACAGGACAAATCTTTTAAAAATCACTTTTAAAATTAATTAATTGACATTTGGGGCCCTGGTTTTCTCTGTGGCATTTTCGCATGTGTATGCCATCATTTGTCCTTATGTCCCCCCTGTCTCTGCTTCCCTCACTCATCCCTCTGCCCTCTTCCAAACCATCCTCCTTTCTGCTTTCATGGCCCTTAGTCCAGCGGTTCTCAACCTCTGGGTCTCAACCCCTGTTGGGGTGGGGGGTGAACGGCCCTTTCACAGGGGTGGCATATCTGATATCCTGCAGATCAGATATTTACATTACAATTCATAGAAGTAGCAAAATTACAGTTATGAAGTAGCAACAAAGTAATTTTATGGTTGGGGGTCACCACAGCATGAGGAACTGAAAGAGTCGGGACATTAGGAAGGTTGAGAACCATTGTCTTTTTCCATTGCCTTCACTTCTTCTCTCCTTAAGGCCTCTTCCTCGTTTCCCAGGTCATGCTCGTCTTTCTTTCAACACAGGCATGCGCACACTTACATCAATGTTACACATGAGAGGAAAGGCAGTATTTGTCTTTCTGAGTCTGGCTCATTTTGTGTAGCATAACAATCTCCGGCTCTGTTTACTTCACCCTAAGTGTTATGATTTAATTTTTTTCCTTACAGCTAAATGAAATTTCACTGTACACACACACCACATTTCCTTATGTGTTCATCTGCCTGATGGGCATCCAGGCTGCTTCAGTTCTCAGCTACTGTAGATACATCACAGCAACAATATGGATGTACAGGGATTGCTGAGCTATGCAGACCCAGAATCCTTCACATTCATATCCAGGAGTGACACAGCTGAATCATATTTTAAGTTCCAATAGCTCACACTCTTGTAAACATGATATAAGGGGTCCTCTCTTCCCACAGCACCCCCAAGCATTTGTTTTCCTGGTGATAGCCCTTTTGACTGGGACGAGATAGGACATCAAAGCAAAGCAGTTTTACTTTGCATTTCATGCTGGCTAAGGATATTGACATCTCAAACATTTAAGGGTACCTGCTGGTCCCTTGAGTCTTCTTTGGAGTACCGTCTATCCAGATCACCACTCCATTTATTGATGATGGTGGGGCGCTACTTTTCATCGGTTCTTCACTTATAAATATTTTAGTAATCATATAAGTAATGTGTTAACTTAAAATCCATTGTAAAATGTAGAAAATCAGAAGTAAATGAAACTCATTCATAATTTCACTTCCTAGATTAATTTTTAATCTTGGTATATTAAACAAGTGTGTAGTCAGACTTTGGTCTTCATTAGGCTGGAGTGCCCTCTAGTGTTCGCTTGGAAAATCACACTAGACAGGAATTCATCACAAGGTCTCTTGTGAGGTTTGGTTGAATTGATAAGACTCAAGGGTTTCTGAAACTGCTGAAGATACTTTTTGCCCCTCTCCAGTTACATCTTGTCTTATGTACATGTCATACCTTCTAGAACTTCTGATACAATTTACTCTTGATATTGTTCAACCTACCATCTTGGCCCTATTGCAAGTTAGCACATTCAAGCATCCACATTTATATAGGTCTCTATGATGGATATTCTAAAATACTGGAAAAATACTTTGTTTTTCTCATAAAGTTAAGATCAGTAAAAAAGACCCTAGTCGTATCACTTAGAAGCTACTGGTTGGAAAGCCACAGCCAGAAACTACACACTTTCTGCAAGCAGTATTCTCAGTGCCTCCCTAGGCAGCCCAGACAGCAACCGCACTTCACAGACATTAAGCTGACCTTCGTTTGTTGGTATACAAGAATAGGATCAATTCTTTCTCTGGGGAATAAATGAATAAAGTTATTGTAGTTTATAACTTCCAAGACTTATTGTGACAAACCTGTCAGGAAGAAGTAAAAGGGGATTGTTTGTCACTGTGCTGAGCACACAGTGAGCCAGCAAGAAGAAGAGAATGGTCTGTGATCTGGTGGTAAGAAGACCATCTACATGTCTAGTCTCCGTCAGCACAGGGGAGAATGCCAATATCCACCCGGTTCCCTTCACTAGCTTATGTCTTCCTTTGTATTCTCTCTTCCCCAAATCCCATAGTCAGTTCAGGATAGGAAAGGAAAGAAAGCCCGTCTTTGTTGGAAGCTCAGGCTACCCCACTGTGGGGCGGGGAGGTCAATGTACCTGCTGAGTTTTGCCTGGAAACAATTTCTGCCTTCTGCCCTTTATTACCACATAGTGTAAAAATCGATTAAAGTGGAGGTCGAGAGCCCTATTGATGGGATCCTATCATTCAATTGGAATGCGGGCTCCCCTTAGGGGGGTAAGAAATGCACACAATTCAAGGCAAGATAACATTAACTTGTAACAGACTCCTGGGGTCCCTGGGAGCTTTGTTTTACTGGCAGACTTATGCTAAATCCTAGAGGTCCAGGTACCCAGCAGCTTTTTTCTTTTAACCATGATATCATGAGGTTTTAGTACCTTCAGAGTCTAAGGAGGAGCACCCTGCCCTCTCCCCTGCACCTCCATCTTTTTCCTAATAATAAAATGTATGCACCTTAGAGACAGTGTGGTAAAGATGTGTAAAAGGTCACCCATAGTCCCTGCACTTTAATCACTGGTATCATTTTTGTCTTTCACTACTTCTCTGCAAGAATTTTAAGACAGTTATCATGGGGACTGGAGAGTTGGTTCAGTGGTCAAGAGTATATACTGATCTTGCAGAGGACCAAGTTCCCTTCCCAGCATCACACTGGGTGCCTCACGACTGCCGGCAACTCCAGCTCCAGGGGATCCAGTGTCCTTTTTTGAATCCGTGGGCCCTGCAGTTAGTTATATGCCCATACCATGCACAGACACAGAAGCACATAATCAAAGTTGAAATCTTAAATGAATACAATTATTATTATTGCAGAGTTAATTATATGGTTCTTTTCCTTATGAGAAAAGAAGCTTCAGTGAGCACCAAACCATTTTTACACGTGTAAGTCAGAACCTGATACAAACAGAAGATGGGGAAAAGCCACTCATGAAATTTTTAAAAACTACATTGATAGGTGGTGGTGGTGCATACCTTTAATTCCAGCACTTGGGAGGCAGAGGCAGGTGGATTTCTGAGTTTGAGGCCAGCCTGGTCTACAGAGTGAGTTCCAGGACAACCAGGACTACACAGAGAAACCCTGTCTCAATAAACCAATACACACACACACACACACACACACACACACACACACACACACACGGTAAATATTGTATGTGTATTTGGTAAATATTTATATCTATCTGTCTGTCTGTCTGTCTGTCTATATAGTTTTTCTCAGTTCTTCTCCCACCCCCACCTCTTTCTCCACAAGAAATAAATCAGACAAAAGAAAAGTTTATTTCCCCAGAGTCACTCTATTTACTGTGGGTTTGTAAGAACAGTCTTATTTTGGCTTGGATTCAAGGAGGCTGACTCAGTGCTGATGAGTTAGAATGGGAATTCTTATGGACACAGGCATGAATCGTAAGCAGAGACAGGAAATAGCTCAGTGCTTGAATATGGGGGTGCATGCCTTCGATTGCAGCACTGCAGAGGCAGGAGGAGGCAGGAGGAAGCAGGAGGAAGCAGGAGGCAGGAGAAAGAAGCAGGAGGAGGCAGGAGGAGGAAGCAGGAGGAGGCAGGAGGAGGCAGGAGGAGGAAGCAGGAGGCAAGAGGAGGAAACAGGAGGCAGGAGGAAGAAGCAGGAGGAGGCAGCAGGAAGAAGCAGGAGGAGACAGGAGGAGGAAGCAGGAGGAGGCAGGAGGAGGAAGCAGGAGGCTGGAGGAGGCAGGAGGAGGCTGGAGGAGGCAGGAGGAGGCTGGAGGAGGCAGGAGGAGGCTGGAGGAGGCAGGAGGAGGTAGGAGGAGGAAGCAGGAGGAAGCAGGAGGCAGGAGGAGGAAGCAGTAGGCTGGAGGAGAAAGCAGAAGGAGGCAGGAGGAGGAAGCAGGAGGCTGGAGGAGGCAGGAGGAGGAAACAGGAGGCAGGAGGAGGAAGCAGTAGGCAGGAGGAGGAAGCAGGAGGCAGGAGGAGGAAGCAGTAGGCAGGAGGAGGAAGCAGGAGGAAGCAAGAGGCAGGAGGAAGCAGGAAGGTGTCTGTGAGTTTGAAACCAGCCTGGTCTGTGTAGAAAGGTCCAGGCCAGCCAGGGCTACATAGTGAGAGTCTCAAAACCAGCCCCCCCCCTCAAGATCATGGCTTATGTAATTTATACATTATGCACAATGGTGCCAGTGTCTATAAGCACATTTAGACTGTACACGAAATCCTTAGCAAACTTCTCCCTTGCAGAAGCAGAGCCATGTTCAGACAGAGAAAAATAGTATTTTAACCTACCACACACTGGGTCAGCTGAACACGCCACTTCTAAACAAGTTGACGATGACCTGTGGCTGATTGCTTGGTGGATGAGCTATCTGTGTCCCTGCATTTTCCCTCATTGGGACTGCAGCCAGCCACTCTGCTGTTCCCTTGGGAACCCAAACTGCCAATGGACTGATGTGTGTTTAATTTACTGCTCTCTTTGGCTGACTTGTCTCCCCGCTAGTGGCTTCCAACAGGGGATTCTGGGAAAAGAGAAACGACCTGCCTCTGTGCTGATGGCTGCTGGCCTTATCAGAGGCGTCCCCTTGAGATACTCTAAGACGTTGGAATTCAGCTCATCTCCAAATTGCTCACTCCAGACTCGATTGGAATCAATTCCTGCCTTCCTTGTTAGCTGGGCCAGGGTGGAAACATGTCTTTGGCTGTTTTATCCTCATTTAAATTTTTGATGCTTCTATGAAAAGTTTTGTTGTTGTTTTGTTTTGTAATACACTAAACTGCTATGAGCAATGCCATTTGAGATAATTGTGAAAAGTCAAGACTTCTTAGTACCTGACAACATCAAATAAAAGTGAAGATAAGGAGGCTGGAGAGATAGCTTAGTGGTTAGGAACTGGCTCTTTCAGAGGACCTGGGTTCGAGTCCCAGCACCCATGCGAGTGAGTTTTAAAACTTTGGATAAAAAGAAAGAATTTTTTTTTGTTCTGAAAATTTCCACTCTTTTCTTCTGCTTAAAGCTTTTGCAAATTTCTGGAGGCCAGCCTGGTCTACAGAGGGAGTTCCAGGACAGCTGGGACTATACAGAGAGACCTCATCTTGGGAAAAAAAAAAAAAAAACCAAACAGCAATGCCAAGCAACAACACAAACAAACAAACAAGCCCCTCAAAAACACCTACAGCGAATCACTCTATTACAGTGCTAACATGTATGTTCTATTCCTATTTTTGTATGTTGTTTTATTTTTCAAAAAAAAAAAAAAAAACCCATAATGTGGTTAATTACCTCTTTAATTTCTGGCATTTCATAGTAAGAAGAAAATTTACTGCACGTTACTACATACTCAGTTCTTAATCACTACTTGCTTTTAAGGAAAACCTGTGGCAAATATTAGGTCCTAGAATTCGCCTTTTTCATAACCCTTTACTGTATTCTCCATATACACAGGATTTATTTATTTACTAGTATATGGCTAGAATTGACCTCGGACCCTGCATCAGCTGGCAAGTGCTCTATAAGTGAGCTACATCCTAACCTATATACACAGTGTATCATCATCTTGCACAAAAATCCAAGGATGGGAAACCTATGTACAGGAAACACAAAACTTTCCCATAGGCAAATTTCAGCTTTTCATATATTTTACAATGACTCGGAATGAGGAAACCCTCTCTCCAGTAACCCATGGTGCCCCCCTGTTTTCAGGAACACACTGATTGGACTTCTTTATAATAATTTCACCTCTTAGAATGTGTCCTGCCTGAAGTTCTATCTCTAGCAAGTCTATAAATATTCTCAGTGAGGCCTTTCCTCCCCATGGGCAGGCTGAGCTTTGTGGTGCCATATAGGCTGTAAGGTGGCGTCTGTTGTCTTGCCTCTGTGCAGGTGACATTAAGTAGCAGAACTTGGGTGGATAAGAATGAAGGCAGGTCAGCATGGTATGAACTGACTTTCTTCCACACTTGCTAAGTTGTTGTGGCCCACACTCTGCCTCAACACTTTTCTTCAACACTTTTGGGGCTAAGTGCTCTGGTCAAGAGAGAGTGTGGCTCTTGGGGCAAGAGATGCGAAGAATGGAGACAAGACAGGGTGTGATTCAGTCTCTTCTATTTTCTCATGTCTCCCCTCTTGAAGGGAATTCTGAGGTATTTATATACACAAGCAGGAGAACACAGGTGAAAACATTTTACCACGTGCACCATACAGCTGAGGTCACTAAACAGCAAAACAAGCTATGTGGGATAAACAATATATTTATCAGAGTGTGCTTCAGCTGTTAAAGGCTTTTGACAACCAAGTCTTTCATCAGGGTATATGGTTCCAGATGGCTGCAAAGTTGATCTAGCCACTTTCTACTAAAGTCAGCTCCCAACACTAAGTGACGTTGGGGGCGTGGTCTCTCTTCTGGCCAATGTACTTTGGGCTCTTGTATTATCCCACACCCACGCAGACCTTTTGCTGGCAGTGGGTTTGAGCGTGGTTACCTAGACCAACTTCTAAGCATGCCAGGATATGAATCACCTTTCTCTCTGCATCTGCTTAATGCTTGCTACCTTCCCCACCCTAGACCAGCAGTTCTCAACCCATGGATGCAAACCCCTTTGGAGAGTTGAATGACCCTTTCACAGGCCTACGACCATCAGAAAACACAGCTATTTACATTACGATTCATAACAGTAGTGTAATTGTAAGGAAGTAGCAATGAAGGGTCACCACAACACGAGGAACTGTATTAAAGTGTCTCGGCATTAGGAAGGTTGAGAACCACTGCAGTCTAGACCCTTTCCTCTACCTGGATAGCTGACAGGATGGAGAGCCATGTGACTCTGTCAGCTTTCCTGGGCTCAGTGCTGGTAGGCTCTCTGGCTGAATCAGACAGTGAAGCATTAAGCCTTCCTGGAAGCTGGGCCAAGGCACGGAGATGTCAAAGCTGCCCTGCTGCCTCATTTGTTTTCTTGTCTGGTGTGGGTCTTCAGATCAGTTTCAGAGGGCCGCTCCAGCCAGCACCAGCTTAGCTCAGGGGAAGTAAAGCACGTTCTGGAGGTTGACAGCTTTGAGTTGTGAATACTGCCTTGGGCAAGTTAGCCTTTCAGAACCTCATCTTCATCATTCACAGATGAAAGAATTTCCTGCTGGGCTGGTGGGAAGATTAAGTAAAGACTCGGACTTGCGAGCATATTTCATTGCAACGAGTATGTGTCCAGTAAGTGCGTGCGCAGTGCCGGTTGCCCAGATTTGCTGCTGTTACAGTTGATCACTCTGATCAACTGTATCCTGATGAGTGGGAGCGGGAACGGAGAACAAATGGCAGCTGACTGACAAGAAAGGAGTGTCTTACCAGGAGGTTTGGCCTCCATTGGGGCTGAACTAGACAGGAAGTTGCAGGATTCAGACATGGGTTACCAAGCAATGGCTCCATCAGTGCGGTCTGTAGTCAGAAGGATCGGAAGGTGTTCCAGGATGCTGAAGAAGGCGCAGCTCCCGAGGATGGATGGAGGCTTGCATGGGGAAGCAAGAGAATTGGATGGTCCAGACACTGCTTGACCTTGTCAAGCCTTTCATTTTCTAACCTCAAAGTAGGGACTCCCTTGTGCTACTTGATGATAGTGCGAAGAATGAGAAGCAGTTTCCAGTGTGTTGAAGACAGGCACATGCCAAATGCGATAACCGAGGAAAGCTCCCCTTTCATCTAATTGGATGGCAGGTGTCATGAACAATAGACACAAATAAACAAGCTTTTTGTCCTTCCCTGTCCTCTGCTCCCTGTGAGTGGTTTGCCAAACAGAAGCTAGCTAATACAGGGGAAGAGGCTAGAAGGGGAATTGGTACATTAGCCTTTATTCTGCTATAGGTTTCTTAAATAGTTTATTTGCTAGGCGGTAATGGGACACACCTTTTAATCCCAGCACTGGAGAAGTAAAGGCAGGTAGGTCTCTGAGTTTGAGACCAGCCACTTGACAGATCAAGTGTCAGGACAGCCAGGGTTACTTAAAGAAACCCCATCTTTTAAAAAAAAGTACTTATTGATCTTATTATATTTATTTATTGGGGGCATGTGCATGCTACCACACACCTGTGGAAGTCAGAGGACAACTTATGGGAGTCAGTTCTCTCTGGTCATTATACTTGGTAGCAAATGCCTTTACCCACTGAGCCACCTCCACATCTCGGCTTTATCCTTTACAAGTTAACATTGCTAACATTTCAAAACAGCTCAAGCTATGAATATGTTTTTTGTGTCTGTATCTGTGTCTCTTTGTGTGTGTTTTTGTGAATCTCTCTCTCTCTCTCTCTCTCTCTCTCTCTCTCTCTCTCTCTGTGTGTGTGTGTGTGTTATGTGTGTGTTGAAAAAGAAAGTCAGTTACCTCCAACAAAAAATTTAAAAATTCATGTAACTAAGGCAATAAATGACCAGTATATGAAATCTGTAAAATGGTAGCAAAAGAAATGAAAGCAATCGGAGATCCCATGACAGCAGATTAGAAAGTCAAATATTGTTAAGATGGCAACACTATTTTAATTCAACTTCCACAAAAGTGGAGAAATACTTTATTTGCAGGAAAGAAAGACACCTACTCTAAAATTCATATGGAATTTGAAGAGCCCCTGAAAGGTCAGACTCGTCCTCAATGGAACAAATGTTTAGTTGGATTAATGAGGTGTGTAATGGAGAACAGGAGCATTTGATTAGAATCCTATAGAAACAAGACACCTGGATGGTGATGAACATGGTAGGCTTATATGAGACACAGACTATGATGTGATTTTAGGGCTAGCAGGACTTGGGTCCAAGTTGGGGATTTGTGAGGAATCTCACAACATAAAGTTGCATGAGCCAAGTGAAATTATGTATTCTAAAGACCATGAATGAATTGATTTAAACTGGGCAGTGATTGGGGAACAGAGGAGCTAAGACTGGGCAGTATGCAGGGGAGTGTAGGAGCTGAGGATAGTGAGAACATCTCGGAGAACCAGCCAGTTGGTTATAATTGCCACATTGGGGCCCAGAGGTCTCAAAGGCCACAGGTGATAAATAATTCTGTTGCCACTGCTTTTAAAGGCAATGTCCAGAGGGGAAAGGGTAGCTTAATAAGATACCAGTTCCTTCCTAGTCTTAGTTAGGGTAAGTGAGCCCAAGAGTACATGGAGAACAGCTCCTTCTTCTCATGTGCCTGGCTGGTGAGACTCTTGGGGGCAGAGAGTCATAGATAAACAAGACTGGTCTAGGGTCAGGTGGCCTTCAAGCCCTCCGCACCACAGATGAAATTAGAACCAGAGAGGAGCAGGACTCACATGATGTTCCAGATAGAACTGAAGAAAGTAAGCACAAGTGTTTTCTTTTCCAGAGCTTGACTGAGTAGAGTTGGTGAGCTGTGCGGGGTTTACAGTCTCTTTCAAAGCTCTATTTCTGAGATGCCTAGCACCTAAAATGCAAAGCAAAGTGACGACGTCAGGTCCAGGAAACAGAAAGCAGAGCCATGAACACAACTGTTGAAACTAAAGGAAGAACAATTTATTAAGGGGCAGAGGGTAGAAGAAGGTTCTTCCTAATTTGAGGCAAAGTCCTCCGTGTTTAAAAAGCAGTGTATTCACCCAGACTTTGAATTTCAGACTTTGAATTTCACTTGAGCAGACTGTACTCATTTTATATCGTGGTGGTTTTCCATTTTTTCCCAAGACAGGGTTTTCAGTGTAGCCCTGGCTGTCCTGGACCTTGCTCTGTAGATCAGACTGGTCTCAAACTCAGAGATCTTTCTGCCTCTACCTCTCAAGTGCTGGGACAAAAGACATGAACTACCATCACCCAGCTTTATTTTCTGATCATATACTATAAAATGTTGATGAGTTATTATTAAATATTCCATAAAGGAATCTTGAAGACCACTATAAATATTCACAAGAAACTCCAGAGTGGGTGTTGGTGTTATTATGAAGAAATGATTGGGTCTGTAGAACACACACTAGTGCAGAATGAGGCCAAGGATGATTTAGTGCCTACTCAGCTTTGGTTGAGAGTTAGTTCTCTGGAGACTGAGGAGAGGGTTACATATGCAAACATAACATGGGAAAATTGGGTTCGATTTAATATATTGGTACCCATTTAAATTATCTTTCAATGACACTGTGCTGATCTAACTCCTTCTGTCAAGCACCAAGCATTTGGGCACTGACACATCTGGTACTGCTGATCATCTACATCACGGAAACTGGTGAGCATCGACCTTCATCTCTCCGTGTGTTTGTGAGTGCCTCTGTATATGAACGGTCTCTTTAAACAAGGAAATACGTTTGCAGTTCTGATAGTAAAACCAGAGTTTCCCAAACACTAGGCAGACTCTGTACCACCAATCTATCTCCAAGCCAATAATAAAATTGTTACAATCAGATACTGTATTCTTTATGCTGCCACAGTAAGTTGATGACATGGTCTTGTAATAAAGGAGACACACTTGAGCCTGAGGATTTACTGATGATTCTGAGCGAAGGAGGGGCTTTTATAGATGCTGGGGGTCTCATCTCCAGTCCTCATGTGTGCGACATGTGCATTACATTTGCTTTTCCCACAGCCACCTTCTCACCGTTTTTTAAAGCAATTTCCATGGTGCTGAGTTAGGTCAAAATCTCAGTGCAATGAGAACAAAAAATATCAAATCTATAGGACTGAGAGGCCTGGCTAAATCTAGAAACACGGAAGCAGCAGAGATATGGTTCAAACAAAGATGATATCATTCTTAATCCAGAGGTTTTCTGCCTGAAGTAGGAAAGTGTGGAAGAGTGGAGAGAAGTGGGCTGGATACCAGAAGAGATTAAAAAAAAAAAAAAAAAAAAAAAAAAACAACTCATGGTTTAGGAGTGCTTAAGGAATACTGTAAACAGCATATGAACCCTTATTCTTCATAGGATGCACTGAGTTGCCTTCGGGTACTTATTCAGGTCAAAAGCTATGAGAAGCTTCAACACCAGTTTGGGTAAAAGCTTCATTTTGGTGGGCTTCTCAGACTGGCCTGAACTAGAACTCATCTTCTTTATTTATATTTCGATTTTCTACTCTATAACTCTCTTTGGCAACACTGCCATCATCGCTCTCTCCCGAATGGACCTTCGATTGCACACCCCCATGTACTTCTTCCTCTCCCACCTCTCCTTCCTGGACCTCAGCTGCACCACCAGCACCGTGCCCCAGCTCTTGATCAACCTCCATGGACTTGACAGGACCATCAGCTATGGAGGGTGTGTGGCCCAGCTGTTCATATCTCTTGCTCTGGGGTCCACAGAGAGCGTGCTCTTGGTGGTGATGGCTTTTGACCGCTATGCTGCTGTGTGTCGGCCACTGCACTACACGACCATCATGCACCCCGTTCTCTGCCAGGCATTGGCTATTGCTTCCTGGCTAGCAGGTTTCTTGAACTCTCTGATTCAAACAGGACTCATGATGGCCATGCCACTCTGTGGACACCGACTGAACCACTTCTTCTGTGAGATGCCTGTCTTCCTCAAGTTGGCCTGTGAAGACACAGAAGGAACAGAGACCAAGATGTTTGTGGCCAGAGTGGTGATTGTGGCAGTGCCTGCCATGCTCATCCTAGGCTCCTATGCACAGATTGCTAGGGCAGTGCTGAAGGTCAAGTCAGTGGCTGCACGCAGAAAGGCTGCTGGGACCTGTGGCTCCCACCTCCTGGTGGTGTCTCTGTTCTATGGCTCAGCCACCTACACATACTTACAACCCAAGGACAGCTATTCTGACAGCAAGGGGAAGTTTGTGGCCCTGTTTTATACTATCATCACCCCCATGCTCAACCCTCTGATCTATACCCTGAGGAACAAGGACGTGAAGGAGGCTCTGTGGAAGGTGCTAGGGAGAGCTGCAGCCATAGGGTAGGAAGGAAAAGCTGATCAGTAAAACATTTCATATTCTGAAGTCCAGAGGGTTTCAGTGGAGAGGGGAATTGGGTGTCCAAACAATTACAGTAAGTTATGTACATGCATGAAACTGTTACAGCATAGGAAAATAGAAGACAAAACAAATAAACCAAAACCAGTCCTGGCATGGTAAGATGGCTCAGTGGATAAAGGCAGTTGCTTTCAAGCCTGATGATCTGAGTTTGATGCCTGGATTCCAAATGGTGGAAGGAGATAGTCAGGTCCTCCAACCTCCGTGTGTGTGTGTGTGTGTGTGTGTGTGTGTAAGAAATAAATAATAAAACTTAAAACATTCCCCAGCAGACATAGGGCTTTAGTGCCTTCCTTATTTGGGTTTTGGAGTGGGGATGTTATCTCTGGTACTGTCTGTCATCACTGGTCAGCCAGAATAATGCAGACACAGATACAACTTTGCACAGGAGGAGACTGGGAGTGGTTTATTGTGTCAACTGTCGACCTGTGGAAATGGGCTGGGTTCTTGGCAAGTCTAAGTGTCAGAGGATTTTTAATTTTGAAAGGCAATACTCAAAGTCAGATCTCCATGTTGTTTCACAGAGTAGACACTTGTGACCCAAGGCAGAGGGATTGAGTTCACATTGAATATCTCTCTTTTTTGTGTCTTCAGTTTTACTTAAAATACTCATACATTCAGATACAATACTTTGATCCAGTTCCTTCTTCCAATTTCTCCCATGGTCCTCAACACCACTTTGCTCTCACAACCTTATGCCCTTTTAAAGAGTTTAAAATCCACTGGGTGTGTGTAGGGCTACCTGCATGTGCATGGGTGTGGAGCACCAGCTCCAAGTGGGACCTCAATATCACCCCATTCTCCTAATGTATCCTGACCCTGTCTGATGTCAGTCATAACGTAGGCCCTGTTTTTAAGGCCTCTCACTTTGGTGCTTTCCATTCTTTCATGGAAGAGACAAGCTGATCATGAGCGGCGCTGCTTCATGGAGCATGTGGACTTGAGCCATGGGTTAGTTTTCCCTCTTGGAGAAGAAGGCAGAATCATTTCTAGTGCAGTAAAGCAAGGTGGCAAAGCTCTCCCAGCAGAGCTGTGAGTGTCTGTTTTTGCCAACTGGTGAGATTCCTTCCCTGTCAGCAATAAGAATGGGAAAGTTAGTATACAAAATTCCAAGAACTCAATAATTATTAAACTTCCAGACGCAAGATTAGTAGACTTAAGGAAAAATTCAAAAAGTTGATATTTTATGTATGTCCAGATGTAAAAATACTAATATAGAAAAACTATATTTGTAAGAAAATTAACAATAAAAGTGGAAAGGCTACTACTTATCATTTGATCAGCTATCTAAAGTTGATTTGGGGTTCCATTTCACTCGCCTTCATCTGTTTAATTCAACTACCAGAATTCCATTAAATCGCTTACTTCCATGCATTTAAATGGTGGTTTTATAGGTAAAAGTGCAGGCATCTTTGTTAATAAACTTTTGTAAATGTAATAAATTTGTGTGTTTTGTTAAATTTATCTCTTGTGTAATTCTTTCATCAATGGAAAAAAAAATGCAGTTCTCACCTCGAATGGTGTTTTCTGACTTTTCCTGGGCAGATTTGAGAAAACAGTTAGAAACTAAGACAGAGAAACAAATCAAAGAAATTATTTTACTCAACTCTACCTTCGCACACCAGGGATTTGATTTTGGGTTACTTCTAGGAATAGGGGTGACTCAAAGGCAGATGTATTACCAAAAAGCCCACCCTAGTATAGGAAAGCCACAGTCCCAGGCCACTCTGTATTACTTGTAGGCATCTTAGCCATTCAGACAGAGTCTTTTCTCTGAAGTAGTTGTTTCTGCTTGTGTAAACTCAGGGAAGGCCCTTGTGATTCTTGTTAGTTTCAGGATCTTCTTAAGACTTGTGAGTTTTGTTTACTTTTTGAGCCTTAAGGAAACTTCCTCTACCTTCAAAGAGGGAACTTTTGAATACAGAGGAAACAACCATAAGAAGACTCTACCTCTTCTTTTGGTGCTTACAGTCTTATTGTATCCTCTTCTCCAAAAGGACTCTGAACCTTGAAGGGGGTGATATGACTGTTTGATAGTTTTCTCCATCTAAGAATTATTATTGGTCCACCATGCCACAGTAGTAGTTACATGATTTCAGAATCTTGGGCATTTATATATCTGCTTTGTACTTCTTGTCCAAAGAGAAGTCTCCCTCCATGAACAGGTGTAGCTAATAGTAGCAATGGTCTATAAGCACACACACACACATGCACACACACACACACACACACACACATGCACACACACACACATACACACAACATACACACAGACACACTCATTGTTAGACGGTAATGTGATACTCATATTATATTATTTAAGAAACGGATAGGTTCTCTACTGGAATCAATGACCAAGCCTGTCTGGAGTATTGTACATTTGAGGTTCCTGTGGTTAGGGGACCTCCAATTGTACTGAAAAGCAGCTCACCCATAGCAGCTGTGCTACTATTGAAACCATGAGCACAGCTGGCCTGGCATTTTGTTAATGGCATGTGGCACATGGGGTCCGTAGCTGAGTGGAACTGTTGGTAACAACTCTGTAGAAGCCAATGTGGTGCCTTCTAGCATTATAAATGGCAACTAAAAGGGAGAAGCTGCCAGGTTAGCCCTAGCTTTATTTTTTCATGACTGTCTGCAAAAGCCTTTATGTTTTTTATAAGCAATAAGCAATAAGGATATTCTGTCTAGTTCTACCATCCATCAACACTGTCAGCACGAGTATCATAGCCTATCCTCGTAGACTCAAGGACCTTACCTGGCTAACAAGTCATAGAGAAGTAGCTCATTCTTCTTACTAGAATTTCTACTCCCACAACTTAAGGCATCTGGCAGTATTTTTTTTCTCACTCAACTGGGTGTTTTGTTTAACTCTTTGAGTGCTATCAGTAGAGTTCTTACAGATTCTTTTACTAATCAGTGAGATACTCAAGAGTTTAGCAAAATGTAAAGAAACCCTTTTATAGAGAATGGACAGGATTTCTGAAGGCCCACATCGTTCATTTTAAATAAGTTGGTGCTGAGCATCCAGTGGGATATTTAAAAAGAAATGATAATAACGTGTATTACAGTATAAACAGATTTCATGACTTTTACCAATCATTTAGTTATTGCAAACAGCAGCATAGAGAGAAGACACCACCCCATTGACTGTCCTCCTCCTGGGATACCTGGCTGACACAAGGCTATTGTGCACTGCACTTTTCATGATGCTCTTGGCAGGTATAGCTTGTGATGCTCATGCTGGCTCAGTCTCAAGGGCAGCATTTTGACCTCGTATGCCTGCTTCTAGAGGTAGACCCTCAAACCTGACAGGCTACAAGCTAACCCTGTGGCCCTTAAATTCCATTGGCTGCTGAAATGGTCCTAGGTAGGACAAACAATCTGTGACCATTGTATCCTTTTTTCTACATGCTCTGAAGATGTCTGTGCACCTTAGAACAGGCTTAGTATTTCTCCTGTGATCTGTTGTCATCATTTAAATTCTTCTAGAAACTCACTACATAGCACTAGGCTATCTGTCAACTTCTTACCTAGGCAGTCCATTTGACATACTATAATTTTTTTTTAAAAAAAAATAATGCTTTTAATTTTTAAATTTGTTGTGGACAAAACCAGGGTATAAAGTAAGAACTACTAATGTTTGGAGTAGAATTTTTACAAGAGCAAACAGTGCATCAGCTTTTCCATGAAGAAATGTTTATTTGAAAAGACAATCCCCATGAACAGGAACAAACTTAGATGAAAATTCCATGGCAAGAAGATATTCAGATGATGGTGAACATGGTTGGCTTAAGTGAGACTGGTATATGGTCTGAAGGAAAGGCTGATTAGACTTGGGTCAACATTGGGAAAGTATGAGGATTCTGATAACATAGATTTTCACAAGCCATATAACAAGGTGTGGTTTGAGGACCTGGAAGGTCACCTTGGATTGGGCAGTGTATGGGGGATAGAAAGAGCTGAGTAGAGCAGATATGGAAGCAGCCAGTTAATTATAATATACTCAGGGCCCCCAGAGGACTCCAAGGCCACACTTGAGTAAACAATCATGTTTCCACTTTGATTAAAGAGGCCAGGCAATGTCCCAGGGGCAAGCATCATACAGTCTGCCTTAAGGTCAGATTGAATGATATACCAGCTCTGTCTAGTGTGAGTTGATTATGGTGGTGAGCCAGAGAACAGTACAGGCTCTCCTCTGCCTCTTAGTTATAGGCCTCAGCAGGTGAGCCTGCTGGTGGTGGTGGCCTCAAATACGCATGATTTCCTCAGGAATGTAGCTGAGATTCAGCCTTCAGTACCACAGATGCAGTTGGGACCAAAGAGAAACAGGTCCTCTCAAATACTTCTCAATGACACCAGTGTGGCCTGGGTTTCATATTATATAGAAGTCAGCAAGATTGAGGGAAGTCAACAGAATTGTTTTCTTTCCAGGACTGTGGTGAGTACTGACTGGGTAGGATACTCTGTATTCATGGTCCCTTCTGAAAGTCAATTTCTTTCCTGTTTAGGATCTAAGATGCAAAGGAAATTGTAGACACCAGAACTAGGTGACACAGACCAAAACCATGGTTAAAGTTGCTGAAAACAAATGAAGAACTGTTTATGAGAGAGGCAGAGGATGGGAGAGCATTCTTACTTGGAGGTAGGTTTCTGTGTCAGGATTCAGAGTATAAAATATAATTCACTGTTCGGACTTTGAATTTGTAATTAAGGTGACTAGACTCACATTTTCTTTTCTTATACTACAAAATGGTGTATTATTATTAAATATTTCATATAGGACTCTTGAATATTGCCATAAATGCTGATGGTATAGATTGAATGTGGTGTAATCTCTCTTCAGTGAGTGATGCTGTAGGCAAGAGAGAATGATGGTGTGTATTGAAACGCAGACTGAAGTGGAATGAGATCAAGGATGATTCAGTGCCTGCTCAGCTTTGGTTGGGAGTTAGTTCTTCAGAGACGGATGAGAGTGTTGCATATGCGGGTATAACAAGAGAACGAGAACTGAGTTCAAATTTACAGATGTATTCTTTAGTAACAAAGGTGATTAGTAAGGGATGTGCCAAACTTTCTACTGTCTTCAGACAGGTTTTGTGGTGTTTTTGTTGTTGTTATATTTTCTGTTATGTTGTTTGTTTTAGTTTTTGTTGTTTGTTTGTCTGTTTGTTTGATTGATTTTTACTCAAAGGTAGCTCCAATACAGGCAGACTGTGTCATTAACTCAGTGTATTGGTTGAAGGTTTTTTTTACACAGTCTTTAAAAAGGTTTTTTTTTTACTGTAAATTTGTATTTCTTTTCAGATTATCATAAACCAGTAGTGTGGTCATGTCATTTCAATCTCTCCTTCACACCAACCTCTTCCATGCCCACACTTCCTCTCAAACTCATGACCTCTCATCTTTAATTACTGTTTTACACACACACGTGCACCCTACTGGGTTTGTTTAGTGTTCCTTGTATATATGTGGTACACAGACTTCTTCCTTTTTTAATATATATTTTAAGTAGGCAAGATGCTGGATGCTGGGGAAATTAAAATCCCCAATAGAGAGTTGTTAGACCCTTTCCTGGTCCCTAGCTTCCTTCAGCAGAGGGCATCTAGATGAGCTGCCTCTTGGTGGCTGCTGTCAGAATTCCCTCATGGCCACTGGTGCTAAAAGCCCAGAGCACTAAGCTTCAGTCACAGGATCTGTAGTCACAGGTGGGATTCTTTCTCCCACTTTCCCCCACACATAATATATCTTGGTTATGATTTCCCTTCCTTTTACTCTTCCCAGCTCCTCCCCCACCCTCACTCCACCCACCCCACTTGTTTCTCGTTAGAAAGCAAACAGGCTTCTCAAGGATAATAATAGAATATAATATAATAAGATGAAGCAAAAACTAGTACAGCAGAATAGGATAGAAAAAAAAACAAGCAGAAGGAAAAGGCACAAGAAACCGATACAGACCCAGAGACCCACAAATCTACACACTCAGGAACTCCTTAATAGCACTAACCTGTAACCTGTGGGGTAAAAAGTTAAAAAATATGTATTCATCAAATAAAAATAAGATTTAAAAATGCCCTGACAAGACATTGTGAGGCAGGGAACCTCCCAATAAGCCATTGAGTTCCTTTTCTGTTGGCCATCTAGTACTGGGCATCCAGCCTACCCTTAAGATTAGTTTGCTTTCCAAATGAGGCTCCCTTGGAGAAAATTAAATTTTCATTTGCTCAGACTATCAATTGAAGTTGGCTTCTGGGGTGCCCCCCCCCAATTCCTACCCCAGAAGCTAGCTTCTAAAGCCTAAAGTAAATAGTTTTTAGAGTTTGGTGCTTTAAGCTTCTGGGTCTGCCAGATTTGCCCTGACTCCTCATGGGTATTGCCAGTACTGGGTCCAGCATCTAGCTGGCTAACATCAAGCATTGAAATTTTAACTTCATGCCCCTGCTTCAAAATTATCCCAACTTTTCATTCATTAAAATGATCACTGCTGATCTAAAACTCTGAGTTTTACCATATTGGATCATTGTTCATTTGTTTATCATATTAAAATTATAGCAACAAGCTTTGCTGGTTGAAAATGTATTAGATGGGGACTGAAGACATGGCTCAGTCTTCAGTTAGTGGTTAGGAGCACTTGTTGCTTTCCCAGAGGACCTGGATTCAGATTTCCACCTACTGGGTCACAGTCATCTGTAATACTGTTCCTAGGGGATTCAGTGTCCTCTTCTGGACTCTGTGAGCACCAGGCACACACAAGGTGCACAGACATAGATGCAGACAAAGCACCCACTCACACAAAATTAAACATGAAAAAAAACCCAAAAGTAAATATGTTATTCAATTCTACATGCCATGATATAAAATCATTGTTTAGAAGGAGAGAAGTAAATAAAAACCCTGAGCTAATAAGTGAGCAACTGTGCAGATATGCAGAGACATCCATGTACATCAGACACAGTGTCAAGGTTATAAATGCACAATTCATTCATTTATACACTCATTCATTTATTAATTCATTGAATCATTCATTCATTTAATCACTCAGTCAGTCAGTCAGTCAGTCAGTCAGTCAGTCAGGCAGGCAGGCAGGCAGGCAGTAATTTTCTTTGATAGTTATTTTCCAGCTACTGCAGTGAATGACTGACATACAGTCCTGAGTGAGTTTTGCAGCCTCATTTGCATGAGTTAACTGTTAGTGTTGAAGGCAGAACAGCGATAACAGCGAGAACAAATTTTTGTAATATACAAGATACGTTATTTTACGTAACTACAACCAAAATTGCTTTGAACAAATTATTATTACTACATTTTTTACACGTAACTAAGCTGAGACTTATAGAAGTGTGTATTTCAGAGCAGGAGACACAGCTGGCTCATGATAGAGTTGATCTGTGGGGACCTGATATGGAGGCTTTGAGTTCAGCATTGACCATTGATGACATTATTCTTGTTTGTTAAACTTGACAGAAATAGGAACTAGCTAAGTGTGCAAAAGTGTTTCATACTAATCCTAGGCTAGACGTTGGAATCAGGTTTTTGTTTTTTCTCTTTGGCATGCTTTCATATATTCTTATTCATATTTTTATAAGAACTATCCACCTTTGAGAGTTTATGCTTATCATATGTCCATTGTTTGACAGTGTGTTAGCAGTTGAACTCCAGGCTTAGAGGAAACTCACTTTTATGAGCTAAAAAGGTAAAAGCGCACGTTTCAATAGCCATGGTATATATTAAATGAAGGTAGGACAAGTGTGTCACCCTCAATACCATAAAGTCAGTAACAAGTTTATTATTATTTTGTAATAAATATTGGTATTTATTTTTATATTTTGCCTGACGTTTACTACAGAGTTGCTCCTAGCAGGACAGACACAGGTCGAATGGATGTCACCAAGTGAGCAGGAGGATCTAGCAAGAAATACTTTATGAGGGTTTGGATAGAAAAGGCTCTTTCTGTGGAGTTGAATTGCAGACATTTTTAGTTGAAGAATCAGGGTCAAGAGGGGCATTCTTCTTTCTCATCACAGGAACACAGTTCTTTCTATTTTTCCCCCCAAAGAAACAAAACCATTTCTCAGTGTTGTGTGGCAGATGGCAGCGGCTGTGAGTGGGACTCTAGGATGGGTGAACTGACAAGATCCATGGTGCAGAAGGAGGCCGAGGAGGACCCAGGGCTCAACTTTGTGATCGCCATCTGCCTGAGCCTGGATTCAGATCTGTAACAAGCTAACAAATAGATCAAACGAAGGAACAAAGATGACAACATAGAATGCTGTGGTATGTATGTAGACCTTGGATTTCAAAGCTCTTCTTTCCTTTTGAACAAGAAAGTTCAGATCAGCAAGACTGCAGAGCAGTCAGGCTAAAGTCTTGGAACAAATAGCTGAGTTATAGTCCAAAGAAAAGTGACATTATTCCTAATCCAGAGACATTCAGTCTATAGAAGAGAAAAATAGGAATGGAATACTGGATAAAGCAGAATTGAGTAATGAAACAGATGATTTGGAATTTTGAAGAAGACTGTGAGCAATGTCTTAATCTATTTTCTTCATCAGATACATTGAATTGTCTTCTGCTGCTGTGTAGGTCAAAGGCTATGGGAAGCTTTAACACCAGTTTGGGTAAAAGCTTCCTTTTGGTGGGCTTCTCAGACTGGCCTGAACTAGAACTCATCTTCTTTATTTATATTTCGATTTTTTATTCCCTAACTCTTTTTGGCAACACTGCCATCATCGCTCTCTCCCGAATGGACTTTCAATTGCACACCCCCATGTACTTCTTCCTCTCCCACCTCTCCTTCCTGGACCTCTGCTTCACAACCAGCACCGTGCCCCAGCTCTTGATCAATCTCCATGGACTTGACAGGACCATCAGCTATGGAGGGTGTGTGGTCCAGCTGTTCATATCTCTTGCTCTGGGGTCCACAGAGAGCGTGCTCTTGGTGGTGATGGCTTTTGACCGCTATGCTGCTGTGTGTCGGCCACTGCACTACACGACCATCATGCACCCCGTTCTCTGCCAGGCATTGGCTATTGCTTCCTGGCTAGCAGGTTTCTTGAACTCTCTGATTCAAACAGGACTCATGATGGCCATGCCACTCTGTGGACACCGACTGAACCACTTCTTCTGTGAGATGCCTGTCTTCCTCAAGTTGGCCTGTGAAGACACAGAAGGAACAGAGACCAAGATGTTTGTGGCCAGAGTGGTGATTGTGGCAGTGCCTGCCATGCTCATCCTAGGCTCCTATGCACAGATTGCTAGGGCAGTGCTGAAGGTCAAGTCAGTGGCTGCACGCAGAAAGGCTGCTGGGACCTGTGGCTCCCACCTCCTGGTGGTGTCTCTGTTCTATGGCTCAGCCACCTACACATACTTACAACCCAAGGACAGCTATTCTGACAGCAAGGGGAAGTTTGTGGCCCTGTTTTATACTATCATCACCCCCATGCTCAACCCTCTGATCTATACCCTGAGGAACAAGGACGTGAAGGGGGCTCTGTGGAAGGTGCTAGGGAGAGCTGCAGCCATAGGGTAGGAAGGAAAAGCTGATCAGTAAAACATTTCATATTCTGAAGTCCAGAGAGTTTCAGTGGACAGGGGAATTGGGTGTCCAAACAATTACAGTAAGTTATGTACATGCATGAAACTGTTACAGCATACAAAAATAGAAGACAAAACAAGCAAACCAAAACCAGTCCTGGCATGGTAAGATGGCTCAGTGGATAGTTGCTTTCAAGCCTGATGATCTGAGTTTGATGCCTAGATTCCAAATGGTGGAAGGAGATAGTCAGGTCCTCCAACCTCCATACGTGTGTGTGTGTGTGTGTGTGTGTGTGTGTGTGTGTGTGTGTGTGTAAGAAATAAATAATAAAACTTAAAACATTCCCCAGCAGACATAGGGCTTTAGTGCCTTCCTTATTTGGGTTTTGGAGTGGGGATGTTATCTCTGGTACTGTCTGTCATCACTGGTCAGCCAGAATAATGCAGTCACAGATACAACTTTGCACAGGAGGAGACTAGGAGTGGTTTATTGTGTGGACCTGTGGAAATGGGCTGGGTTCTTGGCAAGTCTAAGTGTCAGAGGATTTTTAATTTTGAAAGGCAACACTCAAAGTCAGATCTCCATGTTGTGTCATAGAGTAGACACTTGTGACCCAAGGCAGAGGGATTGAGTTCACTTTGAATATCTCTCTTTTTTGTGTCTTCAGTTTTAATTCAATATCCATACATTCAGATACTATACTTTGATCAAATCCAACCCAGTTCCTTCTTTCCATCTCCCCTGCCCCTCAACACCACTTTGCTCTCACGATCTTTATGCCCTTTAATAGACTTTATAACCCACTGAGTCTGTGTAGGGTTACCTGAGTGTGTGCACGGTTGTGCGGCATCAGCTCCAAGTAGGACATTTTCATCACCCACTCTCCTAATAGATCGTGTGACATCAGTTGTAACATAGGCCCTGTTTTTAAGCACTCTTACATTAGTGCTTTCCATTCTTGCATTGAAGAGACAAGCTGATCATGAGCGGCGCTGCTTCATGGAGCATGTGGACTTGAGCCATGGGTTAGTTTTCCCTCTTGGAGAAGAAGGCAGAATCATTTCTAGTGCAGTAAAGCAAGGTGGCAAAGCTCTCCCAGCAGAGCTGTGAGTGTCTGTTTTGCCAACTGGTGAGATTCCTTCCCTGTCAGCAATAAGAATGGGAAAATGAGTATACAAAACTCCAAGAACTCAATAATAATTATTATACTTCCAGATGCAAGATTAGTAGACTAAAGAAAAATTTAAAAAGTTGATATTTTATATATTCCCAGATTCAAAAATTAATATATAAAAACTATACTTGTAAGAAAATAAGCAATGAAAATTTAAAAGAATCAAGGTAAAATGCTATTATTTATCATTTGTCCAGGTATCTAAAAGTTGATTTGAGGTTCCATTTCACCCCTCTTCATCTGTTTTATTTTTCTACCGGAATTCCATCAAATTGCTTACTTCAATGCATTCAAATGGTGGCTTTATGTGTAAAAGTGAAGGCATCTTTGTTAATAAACTTTTATAAATGTAATGAATTTTGTGTTAACTGAATTCTGTTTTATCATGTGTTTGCACTAATTTTGTTTGCGTTTGGAAATTATTTTGCATAGTTAACATTAATTTTTTCTGTGCATCATGAGTTTCATTATATTTATATTTTGTTTCATTTTTTATTAATGAGAAAAATACAGTCTTCACTTCAAAAGATGTTTTGTGACTTTTCCTGGGCAGATTGAGAAAACATCTATTAACCTAAGATAGAGCAACAAATCAAAGAAGTTATTTTACCCAACTCTGCCTTAGCAAACCAGTGAGTTGATTTAATGTTACTTATAGGAGGGGGGATGACTAAAAGGCAGCTGCAGTACCAAGAAGCCTACCCCAGTATAGATGGTGACTCAGGAAAACCACAATCCTGAGCCACTCTGCATTGCTTGCAGGTATCTCAACAAATCAGACAAAGTCTCTTCTCTGAAGTAGTTGTTTCTGCTTGTGTAAACTTAGGGAAGGCCCTTGTGATTCTTGTTAGTTTCAGGAACATTTTAAGACTTGTGAGTTTTGTTTACTTTCTGAGCCTTAAGAAACTTCCCTCTACCTTCCAAGAGCGAACTGTTCAATACAGAAGAAATAACTACAGAAAGACTCTGCCTCTTCTTTTTTTTAAAATAATTTATTCATTTAATTTTACTTCACATGCGTTGGTGTTTTGCCTGCATGTATGTCTGAGTGTAAGGGTGTTGAATCTTGGAGTTACAGAGAGTTGTGAGCTGCCATGTGGTTGCTGGGATTTGAACTCAGGACCTCTGGAAGAGCAGTCAGTGCTCT
Source organism: Arvicanthis niloticus (assembly GCF_011762505.2). Classification (NCBI taxonomy): domain Eukaryota; kingdom Metazoa; phylum Chordata; class Mammalia; order Rodentia; family Muridae; genus Arvicanthis; species Arvicanthis niloticus. Next base: position 71,589,509 of record NC_047663.1, on the reverse strand, counting down.
TAACCGCTGAGCCATCTCTCCAGCCCCTGCCTCTTCTTTTAGTATTATATTACTACTGTACCCTCTTCTCCAAAAGGACTATGAACCTTGAAGGGGGTGATATGGCTGTTTGATAGTTTTCTCCATCTATGACTTAGTATTGATCCACTATGTCACAGTCATTGTCACATCATTTCAGAAACTTTGGCATTTATGAATCTGCTTCATACTCCTTATTGCAAAAGAGAAGTCTCCCTTCATGAACAATTGAAGCAAATAGTAGCAGTAGTCTATATTTACACACACACAAACACACAAACACACATATTATTAAAATGTAATTTGATACTCACATTCTATTACTTAAGAAAATAATAGCAGTAGCTTCTCCACTGAAACCTCTGACCTCCTTTGTCTGGATTATAATACATTTGAGGTTCCTGCTATGAGCTGACCTCCAATTCAACTGAAAAGCAGCTCACCTATAACAATTGTGACACTGTTGCACCCATGAGAACAGCTTGTCTGGCATTTTGGTAATGTGCACATGGGGTCCATAGCTGAGTGGAACTGTTGGTGAAAATTTTTCTCCAGAAGCCAATGTGGTGCCTTCTATCATTACAAAAGGCAACTAACAGGGAGGGAGCTACTAGTTTTATTCTAGCTTTACTTTTCGATGTCTGACAGCCAAAGGCATTGATATTTTCAGCAATGAAGGCTTTCTGTTTATTTCTAGCATCCACCAAAACCATCAGCAATAGTATCATAATCTATGAGGTATCAAGGACCTTCCCTGGCCAAAAGTCATAGAGAAGTAGCTCACTTTTCTTTTTGGAATTTTTACTCCCAAACCTTAAATCTTATATGAGCTTCTTTCAGCCACCTGTGGTGGTTTTGTTTGGGTCTTTAAGTGCTATAAGTAGAGTTCTTACAGATGCTTTTATGAACCAGTGAGATGCTCAAGAGTTTAGCAAGATGTAATGAAACCATTTTATAGAGAGTGGACAGGATTTCTGAAGGCCCACCATCCTCTATTTTAAATAAGTGCCAGTTGGTGTTGAGCATCCAGTGGTATATTAAAAAGAAAATGATAGCCAAGTGCATTACAGTAGAAACCGATTTCATGACTTTTGCAAATCATTTAATTATTGGGGACAGCATCATGGAGAGAAGACACCACCCCATCAACAGTCTCTTCCTGGGGTACCTGGCTGATACAAGGCTGTTGTGCATTGCACTTCCCATGATCCTCTTGGCAGGTCTAGCTTGTGATACTCAGGCTGATTCAGGCCCAAGGGCAGCACTCTGACCTGGTATGCCTGCTTCTAGAGGTAGACCCTCAGACCTGACCTGACAGGTTACAGGCTAACCCTCTGGCCCTTAAATTTTATTGGCTGCTAAAAGGGCCCTAGGCTGGGTAAACAATCTGTGGCTGTTGTTTCCTTTATTCTATATACTCTGATAATATCTTCACATATTAGGACAGGCTTAGTATTTCTCCTGTGGTCTGTTGTCAGGATTTAAACTTTTTCAGAAACTCACTACACAGCATAAGATTACCTGTCAACTTCTCACCTAGGTAGTCCATTTGACATACAATAATTTTAAAAAAAATAATGCTTTTAATTTTTAAATTTGTTGTGGACAAAAACAGGGTATAAAATAAGAACTAATGTATGAAGTAGAATTTTTACAAGAGCAAACAGTACCTCAGTTTTTAAATGAAGAATGTGTTTATTTGAAAAGACAATCCCCATGAACAGGAACAAACTTAGATGAAAATTCCATGGCAAGAAGATATTCAGATGATGGTGAACATGGTTGGCTTAAGTGAGACCTGGTGTATGGTCTGAAGGAAAGGCTGATTAGACTTGGGTCAACATTGGGAAAGTATGAGGATTCTGATAACATAGATTTTCACAAGCCATATAACAAGGTGTGGTTTGAGGACCTGGAAGGTCACCTTGGATTGGGCAGTGTATGGGGGATAGAAAGAGCTGAGTAGAGCAGATATGGAAGCAGCCAGTTAATTATAATATACTCAGGGCCCCCAGAGGACTCCAAGGCCACACTTGAGTAAACAATCATGTTTCCACTTTGATTAAAGAGGCCAGGCAATGTCCCAGGGGCAAGCATCATACAGTCTGCCTTAAGGTCAGATTGGATGATATACCGGCTCTGTCTAGTGTGAGTTGATTATGGTGGTGAGCCAGAGAACAGTACAGGCTCTCCTCTGCCTCTTAGTTATGGGCCTCAGCAGGTGAGCCTGCTGGTGGTGGTGGCCTCAAATACGCATGATTTCCTCAGGAACATAGCTGAGATTCAGCCTTCAGTACCACAGATGCAGTTGGGACCAAAGAGAAACAGGTCTTCTCAAATACTTCTCAATGACAGCAGTGTGGCCTGGGTTTCACATTATCTAGAAGCCAGAAAGATTGAGGGAAGTCAACACAATTGTTTTCTTTCCAGGACTGTGGTGAGTACTGACTGGGTAGGATACTCTGGATTCATGGTCCCTTCTGAAAGTCAGTTTCTTTAAGGAATTTCTACAGTCTAAGATGCAGAGCAAATTGTAGACACCAGAACCAGGCAACAGAGACTGAACTATGGTCAGAGCTGATGAAAGTAAATGACAAACTGTTTATGAGAGAGGCAGAGGATGGGAGAGGATTCTTACTTAACACACACAGTGTCCTGCATGGATTCCCCTCTCCCTTTCTCTACCCCCTTGCTTTACCTCCCCCCTCTCAATTTTGTGGCAGTGATAGTCTATTCTGTGAGGCCTCTAGACACTTTAAAAAATCCTACATATCTTTCACTTAATATCCCGTGACTTGTAGCCTCTCATTGTCATCTAAGCTGTAGCCACATGATATTGTCTCATGTTATCATATTCTTTCATGTTGTGTGCACCATTGAGGTTATACAAGTTTTTTTTTCCAATTCTGGCTGCTTATTTTTCTTACAAAGTGTCCCTCAGTTGGCTCCATGATGTCTCATGGGCTGCTGCCGGCTTTATTGTTGTTGAGCTAAACTTTGTGAAGGGTGTTTGACAGTGGTAGTCTTATCTTTGCTATGTGAATACATCTCTCCCAGCACTTCCTATGTGAGAGACTCTCCTACATTCTTTGTGTCTTCCTGTTGCCCTTAGGAACAGCAGTTGACTGTGTGCATTAAGATTTGTTTCTGGCTCTCCCATTCCAGTGATCTATGTGTTTTTTTTATTGTTTTTAAAATTACTGTTTCTCTGTAATGTACTTGGAATTATGGCATATCTGACTTTGTTTTTCTTTCCTAGAGATAATTTGGCTATTTAGGTTTGTCATCTACTTTCTTGTGACCTAGTTAAAAATTTGCAACCTTGGCATCTTCCATTATTACAATTATCCAACTGTGATTAAGACAGATAAAATGATCCAAGAGTAGAGGGCTGTTAATGTTAACAGTGAGTCTCCATTGAAAACATACACACACTTTTAAAAAGTAGTTTCTTACTGTAAATTTGTATTTTTTGAGATTTTCATAAATGAATAATGGACCTATATCATTTCCATCTCTCCTTTACTCTGACTTTTTCTGTGCCCACACTTCCTCTCACACTCATGACCTCTCATCTTTAATTACTGTTTTACACACAGGCGTACACTCTACTGGGTTTATTTAGTGTTCCTTGTAAATATGTGGTAAAGAGACCTTTTCATGTTTGTTTTTATTTTAAATAGGAAAGATGCTAGATGCTGGTGAAATTAAAATCCCCAATAGAGAGCTGTTAGACCTATTTCTGGTCCCTAGCTTTCTTGAGAAGAGGACATCCTCTCGGTGGCTGCTGCCAAAATTCCCTCATGGCCACTGGTGGTGAAGGCTCAGCTCTAAGCTTCCTGTCACAGGATTTATAATCATAGGTGGGATTCTTTCCTCCTTTTAGTTTTTCTCTCACATAATATATCCTGATTATGATTTTCTCTCCTACTCCTCTGAGCTCCTCCCCAACCCCTCTCATCCACTCTCATTCTGTCTCTCATTAGAAAATATCTCAAGGATAAGAATAGAATAGAATAGAATAGAATAGAATAGAATAGAGCAAAAGTAAACACAGCAAAATAGGATAGAAAAAAACAAGCAGAAGGAAAAAGAGCCCAAGAAAAGCATAAGAAATCGATATAGACAGAGACCTGCTCGTTTACACACTCAGGAACCCCTTAAAAATACTAACTTGGAAGCTATGATGTATATGCAAAAGATATTAAAAAATATCTGTCTGGTTAAAAGATAGAAAAAATATGTATTCATCAAATAAAATAAAAATAAAAAATAAGATTTAAAAATGCCCTGACAAGACATTGTGAGGCAGGGAACCTCCTAATATGCTGTTGAATTTATTTCCTGTCTACTGCTGGGCATGGAGCCTACACTTAATAGTTTGTTTCCCCAGTGAGACTCCCTTGGAGAAAATTAAATTTTCATTTGCAGGTGGCTATCAGTTGAGAATGGCTTTAGGGGGAGGAAATTCCTACCCCAGAAGCTATAAGGCTAGCCTCTAAAGCCTAAAGTCCGTAGTTTTTTAGGGTTTTGGGGTGATAAGCTTCTGGGTCTGCCAGTTTTGCCCTGATTCCTCATGGGTATTGCTAGTCCTGGGTCCAGCATCTAGCTAGCTAGCACCAAGTACTGAAAATTAAGCTTCATGCCCCGGCTTCAAAATTATCCCAACTTTTCATTCATTAAAATGATCACCACTGATCTAAAGCTCTGAGCTTTACCATATTGGATCATTGTTCATTTGTTTATCATATTAAAATTATAGCAATAAGCTTTGCTGGTTGAAAATGTATTAGATGGGGACTGAAGACATGGCTCAGTGGTTAGGAGCACTTGTTGCTTTCCCAGAGGACCTGGATTCAGATTTCCACCTACTGGGTCACAGTCATCTGTAATACTGTTCCTAGGGGATTCAGTGTCCTCCTCTGGACTCTGTGAGCACCAGGCACACACAAGGTGCACAGACATAGATGCAGCCAAAGCACCCACTCACACAAAATTAAACATGAAAAAAAAAAACCAAAAGTAAATATGTTATTCAATTCTACATGCCATGATATAAAATCATTGTTTAGAAGGAGAGAAGTAAATAAAAACCCTGAGCTAATAAGTGAGCAACTGTGCAGATATGCAGAGACATCCATGTACATTAGACACAGTGCCAGGGTTACAAATGCACAATTCATTCATTTATACACTCATTCATTTATTCATTCATCCATTGAATCATTTATTTATTCATTTACTTCAGTCAGCCAGCCAGGCAGGCATGCATGCAGTAATTTCCTTTGATAGTTATTTTCCAGCTACTGCAGTGAGTGACTGACATACAGTCCTGAGTGAGTTTTGCAGCCTCATTTGCACGAGTTAACTGTTAGTGTTGAAGGCAGAGCAGCATTAATGATGAGAACAAACAAATTTTTGTAATATACATGATACGTTATTTCATGTAATCATAACCAAAATTGCTTGGAGCAAATTATTATTACTATATTTTTTACAGGTAACTGAGACTCACAGAAGTGTATATTTCAGAGCAGGAGACACAGCTGGCTCATGATAGAGTTGATCTGTGGGGACCTGATATGGAGGCTTTGAGTTCAGCATTGACCATTGATGACATTATTCTTGTTTGTTAAACTTGACAGAAGAAGGAACTAGTTAAGTGTGCAAAAGCACTTCCTACTAATCCTAGGCTAGACTTTGGAATCATCTTTGTTTTTCTCTGTCTCTGGCATGCTTTCATATAATTGTAATCATGTGTTTATGAGAAGTGTCTACCTCTTGATGAGAGTGATAGCTTATGGCTATTATAATCCATTGTTTACCAATATGTTCAGTATGTTAACAATTAATCTGCAGGCTTAGAGGAAACTAATATTTATAGGTAAACACATGTTTCAATAGCCATGGTGTATCTTGAATCAAGGTAGCACTCATTTTTCACCCTCAGTACCAAAATGTCAGTTACAATTTTAATTCATTATTGATTATTTTTGTGATAAACATTGATACTTATTTTTATATTTGGCCTGACCTTTACTACAGAATTGCTCCTAGCAGGACAGACACAGGTCGAATGGATGTCACCAAGTGAGCAGGAGGAGCTAGCAAGAAATACTTTATGAGGGTTTGGATAGAAAAGGCTCTTTCTCTGGGGTTGAATTGCAGACATTTTTAGTTGAAGAATCAGGGTCAAGAGGGGCATTCTTCTTTCTCATCACAGGAACACAGTTCTTTCTATTTTTCCCCCCAAAGAAACAAAACCATTTCTCAGTGTTGTGTGGCAGATGGCAGCGGCTGTGAGTGGGACTCTAGGATGGGTGAACTGACAAGATCCATGGTGCAGAAGGAGGCCGAGGAGGACCCAGGGCTCAACTTTGTGATCGCCATCTGCCTGAGCCTGGATTCAGATCTGTAACAAGCTAACAAATAGATCAAACGAAGGAACAAAGATGACAACATAGAATGCTGTGGTATGTATGTAGACCTTGGATTTCAAAGCTCTTCTTTCCTTTTGAACAAGAAAGTTCAGATCAGCAAGACTGCAGAGCAGTCAGGCTAAAGTCTTGGAACAAATAGCTGAGTTATAGTCCAAAGAAAAGTGACATTATTCCTAATCCAGAGACATTCAGTCTATAGAAGAGAAAAATAGGAATGGAATATTGAATAAAAGGGAATTGAATAATAAAATAGATGATTTGTGATTACTTGAAGAAGACTGTGAACAATGTCTTAATCCATTTTCTTCATCAGATGCATTGATTTGTCTTCTGTTACTGTGGACGTCAGAGGCTATGGGAAGCTTTAACATCAGTTTGGGAAAAGGCTTTATTTTGGTTGGTTTTTCAGACTGGCCTCAATTAGAACTCATCTTTTTTATTTATATTTTGATTTTCTACTCCTTAACTCTCTTTGGCAACATCACCATCATTGTTCTGTCACAACTGGACCTTCGATTGCACACCCCCATGTACTTCTTCCTCTCCCACCTCTCCTTCCTGGACCTCTGCTATACCACCAGCACTGTGCCCCAGCTCCTCATCAATATTGAGGGACACGACCATACCATTACCTATGGAAGGTGTGTGGCCCAGCTGTTCAGTGTCCTTGCCCTGGGTTCCATAGAGAGTATGCTTCTAGTCGTGATGGCCTTTGATCGCTATGCTGCTGTCTGTCGCCCACTCCTCTACACGACCATTATGCACCCCCTTCTGTGCCAGGCTTTGGCTATCTCATCATGGGTAGCAGGCCTCGTGAACTCTCTGATCCAGACAGGTCTCATGATGGCCATGCCTCTCTGCAGGTATCAGCTGAATCATTTCTTCTGTGAGATGCCTGTGTTCCTCAAGTTAGCGTGCAAGGATACATCTGGAACAGAGGCCAAAATGTTTGTGGCGAGAGCCATAGTCTTGGTTTTCCCTGCAACACTGATTCTAGGATCCTATGCACACATTGCCAGGGCTGTATTGAAGGTCAAGTCAATATCTGGCCGCAGAAAAGCTTTTGGGACTTGTGGATCACACCTCCTTGTGGTTTCTATGTTTTATGGCTCAACCATCTACACATACTTGCAGCCAAATGACAGTTATTCCGAGAATGAGGGAAAATTTGTGGCCCTTTTTTATACTATTGTCACCCCCATGCTCAACCCTCTGATCTATACCCTGAGGAACAAAGATGTAAAGGGGGCTCTGTGGAAGGTGCTAGGGAGAGGCACAGATTCCAGGTAGTAAAAAACAAAAATACAAAGATACCCATTTTTTTTCTAAATGGCTCTAGGATGATTGAGTCCATAGGTCTCTAGGAAACAATCCTTCCAGGCTTGTGAAGAAGAAAGTTTCATTGGGAAAGACAGTGACATGAGAAAAGATAACATGGGGTAAAATGATCAAAATTCAGATATACATTTATGAAGCTGTCAAAAATAATAAGTGTGTTGTCAGTAAGCACCAGGGCTTGCTGCCTTCCTGGTGGAAAGTTGGAAGCAAGGGGCTTCTATGGTTCGTTTTAAGTCACTGTCTGGTTATTGCTCAGCAGTGGGTAAGTGCTGATTGCCGCACAGCCTTTCCCCCTCCCCACCCCCCCCCAAAAAAAAAAACTGAGTCAAGGAGAGTACACTGGTGCACTCTGAGGAGATGTGGGGAATGAGGCTCAGAGTGAGATAATTAATTCTGAATTACTCTTCATAACGTCAGATCCTAACATGATGTCACATAGTTGGTGGTATGATCTAAGGCAGAGGACACAAGTTCACTGTTGCTGTTTCTAAGTTTTGGTGATCCCGTCAGATTCTTGCTGTATCAGAGTCTGCTTCAGAAGTTTCTTACAGTGTTTACTCTTCTGTGATACTTGGAGGAAATGATCAGATCATGAACAGAGCCGTTTCATAGAGTATGTGACTTTTGGACATGGGTTCATTTACTTAAATGGAGAAACCTCCCAGCCTGCCTCTAGTGACATATCTCCTCCCATATGGCTATACCTCCTCATCCTTCCCAACGAGTTTCATTAACTGGAGACCATGCATTCAAATCTATGTCCTATGGGGGCTGTTCTCATTCAGACTACCATACCTTCCCGCTGATGGTCTTGGTCTGTGTGCTGAAAAGCCCAGGACTTTGCTATCACATATATTTGTGCTCATACCTTGCTGGAGCTCTGAGTGGTCCAAGCATGTACTTTACCTTAGTTTTGGTTTTCTTTTCAGTAAAATGTGCACGATATTAATCACTATCAGCATTTTATGTGTGGTGAATATGCAATACATTGTCTCATTTCCTGTTCTTGTTAAATAAAAAATAAAGTAGTTTAGAGTATCTTTTCTCAAACACACACACAGTGGAGAGGATGAGTGTAATCAGATTGTATTATCTTCTTGTCTGGAATTGTCAATGATTAAATTTAATAAGCAAGCTCTATCAATATGATATATCTTTTGGTATTGAAGATCTCCACCTCCTCTGTCCTAGGATTTGACTGAAAAATTTGAGAAACTCTTTCACATAAGTACTAGAGCTGTGTAGACACGTTCCCTTTCTCATTTTCTGAGAAAAACACGATATTAAAACTATTCTGTGACTTCTTTCTCAAAACCCAATAGTCAAACTGTAGAATTTTGATGTCATGAAATTCTATACAGCAATTAAGAAGAGAACTGTCTCAGGGGACAGCCATTTTGCTTACTGCTCATTTCTTCTATTTTTATCTGCATTGGGATATATTTTTAGGAGTGAGTGGGAAAAATTTTCATTCTCAGAACAGACGGTATCTCATTTTAATCATGGCTTGCCCTACTTACTAATTTCTTGTCACAGACAACTTTCAGCATGAGTCTGTGCTTATGCATCTAAAGTGTTTGTAGGACTTCCTATCTTTCCCTTCCCTCTTTTCTTCTCCTCCTCCTTCTTCCTCTTCCTCCCCCTCCTCATCTTCTCATCTTCCTCCTTCTCCTCTGCCTCTTCTCTCTGTCTCTCCCTCCCTTCCTCCCTCCCTCTTTCCTTCCTACCCCCTCTCTCAGAAAAACTATTTCACTATATAGGACATCCTCCTGCCTCTGCTTCCCAAATGCCAGTCCCACTCAGATGGGACTTTCTACTATGAAGCTTGTTCATCTTGAGCAAAGAGAGGTTAACAGGATGTAACACAAGAAAATAAGTTTGATTTAATGTCATCATTAATGATTACAATCTATGAGCATTTTTGGGGTGTGAGCTTAGCCTTTAATGGCTGAGCTATTTTTCCAGCCTAATCCTAGAGAATTTTTTATTTACATTTCATATATCATATGTTTAAATGATTGATTTATTCTTGTTTGTGCATTGGTATTTTGCCTCTATGTAGGTTTGTGTAAGGGTGTTGGATCCCCTGGAACTGGAGTTACAGAGAGTTGAGAGCTCTCATGTAGTCACTAGAGATTGAACCTGGGTCCTTGGGAAGAACAGCCAGTTTTCTTATATTTTTGGTTGTGAGCCTAGCATTTAATGGCTGAGCCATCTCTCCAGCCCACAGCCACTTTTCTCAACCACTGAGCCATCTCTCTGCCCTCTCTCTCTCATATAATATATTTTGACCATATTCTTTTCCCTCTCTTAACTCCTCCCAGATCTTCCCCACCATTTTTAAATACTTTTAAGAAAACAATTTATTTATTTTTATTTTTATGTGCATTGGTGTTTTGTCTGCATGTTTATCTTAGTGAGTGTTGGATCCAGTGGAACTAGAGTTAGTTACAGACAGTTATGAGCTGCCATATGGTTGCTGGGAATTGAACTCAGGACCTCTGGAAGAGCAGCCAGTGCTCTTAACTGCTGAGCCATCTCTCCATCCCACTCCCTACCTCTTACTCACCTGTGTTCTTTCTTTCTTTAAGCAAAGCAAAACAAAACCCCAAATCAAATAAATCAACCAACCAAACAAAATTAAGACAAAAAATGAAAATAAACCAAAACAAAAAGTGTATACACATCACACGCACACCCACCCACACACACACACACACGTGCACACACACACCATATAGTCTGTTTAATGTTGGCAAACTACTCCCTGGCATAGGGCCTGCCTTGAAATGTGGTTGATATACCCAGTGGCACCCCACTGGGAAAACTGATTTCCCCTTTCTCAGGAGGCATCAATTACAAATAGCATCTTAGTTAAGGATGGGGCTTTGGACTGATACACATATGAACTCATATAGACTGTAACAGCATGCACAGGCTCCACACAAGTTCAAACCAGCCAAACTCCCTGAGGAGAGGTAGACACAGTCCCACCCCTAACCAAGATGCTGGAGCATCTTTGATAATATCCTTCTCATTTGTTTTCAATCCAAATGTGAAAATAATGAAAGATAATAAGAAAGTATACGTTACTGTTACTCAGTAGTAATTGTGCACAGGTAGAAGTGTATCTCACAATACTAAACTGAACCTTAAATCTCAGCCAGCTTCCCAAACAGAGTGCCCAGCCCCAATGTACCTGTGAAAGAGCATTCATGGAAATGCACTGAGTCAGTTTCCCTCAGATGACCTGAGAGACTGCCAGAATACTCCTGAGACACTGGTGCCACCAGCTAGATATTCCTCTGATGAATCATGCAAATGGGACTTCTGACTTTCCTGCCTTCCATAGGCTGTTCTTGAAGGCTGTCTATCAAATGGAGCTATTGTGCTCCTCAAACTACCACCCCCTCCAACTGTATGCACTTATTGTAATACAAACACTCTACCGTTAGGCATTGGAAAGCCTATTGTACCACAGCACTTTCTATTGATGGTCTTCACTGCCCTTATCTTCCAGCTCTTGTGCATGTACCTCAGAGGCAAGTCAGACTGCACAAAACAGCCACAACGATTTTAGCTGTGAAAGTGGAGTGTGGATTTACAGGTTGTGCTGGGAATGGGGCTATAAACTGTCCAGACCCTCGCAAGCAATTTGTTATCAACAGCTTTTCACTCTATTCCTGCTTGGTTAGTGTTCAGCTCCAACCAAAACAGCCTCGCTGTACTCAGTTCAGGAGCCAATGACCTGATATTTATTGTCTCTGTATAGGTGATGGCGTTTGCTGTGGAAGAGTCATTGAGTGTAACCTGTACTAACAGAGAGAGTTGCTACCGCATCCCAGGAGGCAGATACAACTTTGTGACATGTTCTTTGCTTTTGCAGATCTTGTACACAGTTTTTGTCTTGTCTTTTTATTCTTTGATTGAAAATAGATTTTTTTCCTCACGTAATATATCCTGATTACAGTTTCCCCTCTCTCTACTCCTCCCAACTCCTCTCTACTTCCCCTCCCATTCAGATCCATCCCCTCTCTGTATCTCATTGGAAAATGAACAGACTTCTATGGGATAATTAAATATAATGAGATAAAACAAAAACAAACACATAAGAATTGAACAAAACAAACACATGGTGGGAAAAGAGCTCAAGAGAAGGCATATGAAACAGAGACTCATTCATTCATGCACTCAGGCATCTCATGAAAACACTAAACTGACAGCCATTATATATATATATAATGCAAAAGATCTGTGAGAGAAAAAATACATACATACATACATACATACATACATACATACTAAAATAGAATTTAAAAGTAAGGTAACATTAATAAAAAAATCACCCTGGCACTACACTAGAAAACAGGAAACCTCCATAGATGCCATTGAGTTCATTTCCTGTTGGCCATCTACTTCCTGTGATGCAATCTACCCATAAGAGTAGTTTGTTGCTCCAGTGAGACTTCCTTGGAGGAAACTAAATTTTCATTTGCAAATAGTTATCAATTGAACACAGCCTCTGGGTTAGGAGTGAGGGCATGTATTTGTTTACTTCTTTCTGCTCTAGAATACCATCTGGTGCAGACTCTTGAGTGCATGCTGCCTTGGTCTTTGTGAGTTACCCTATGCATCTATCCTGTTGATGTAGAAGGCTTTGTCTCTTTGGTGTCCTTCATCCCATCTGGCTCTTACACTCTGTGTGCCTCCTCTTCTTCAGGGCTCCCTGAGCCCTAATGGGAGGGATTTGATGGAGATATACTATTTAGGGTTCGGTTGCTCACAAGTTTATGCAAATGCACCAACTTTAGAAAGAATGAGTATGATTTTATACATCTTGTTTATGTTGTCAGTCTGTCTGTGGCTATGTAAGATTCTGTCCCTTCCTAATGAACTTTTCTTATGGGTTTCCAGTTGGTCTTGGAGGTACACCTTTCTCAACCCACCTTCCTACTGGCCATCATTTTTGTTAGACAATTGTGACATGCTTTATTCCAGTACTGTTGGTGTGATAATTTTTCATGATGGGGACGTTGTTCCTTACTGAGTGAGTCTTAGCTTAAATGACATGTGTTTTGTCTTCAAAATTCAGTGTGAAACAAATTTAGAACCAACTAGGAACCAAAATAAGGCTTTACCTAGTGTTTCAGGAAAATATTTACATGAAAGAAATCCCTCTTTGGCAATCAGTGTGTTATTCATGGATCTTGTATAAAATATTGCATTAGCACAGTACTTCTAACCCTCTAGGTTAACTCAACTTTCATCTCAGTAGCTAGCCTAGGCACCATTTGGAAGGCTCAGTCTGTGTCTGCACATTGGCAAGCTGAGGTCCTACTGCTGTTGGAAGACTTTGAATGTTGGAGAAACTGTACCAAAACACAGTCAGACAGTCACAGCTGCTGGATATGCTCAGTAGACAAATACCATACTAGCCAACTAACAATAATGGTTCAGTTATCATCAACAACTGTGGAGGCTGAACTAACAAGGGTAATACGACATGTATTAGGATTTTAGTTAGGAGTAGAAGGGAAGTAGGCTGGTGGAGGATACAAACTAGCATTAGATTAATTTAGAAATATACCACGGTGGGAAAGTATCTGGGTGGAGAAAGTTAGGCTATTGCTAATATCCATAGGATTTAGAGGTTGTTAACGCTATGTAGAGTTGTGGTTGTAAAGTATAAAGAGGAGGAGATAAGAAAGATGGAAAAAGGAAGAGGTTGGAAGGAGAGGGAAAGTATAGGAATTATGCATGAGAAGAACAGTAATGAGTACCAATTGACGTTGCAGAGAAACATGCAGAATGATCCTAAAACATACATGAGAAATTCACAAACAAAATCAAAACAATTATGATTTGTGTGTGTGTGTGTGTGTAGGTATGATATTGTCCTGTCCAGCAGGGCATTAAACCAGGTCTGGGAGATCACCTGAAAGAGAAGATGGGGGACAGGTGTACTCAAAGAATCATGACTTGCCTATAGGCTGATCAAACCATTGATTTTACTTTTTTCACACAGGGGTTATATGTACATAGAGGCAGAATGTGGGGAAGAGAATGACACAGGAGCATAGGTGTTCAGGGGGAGTACAGATATCTTCCAGAACAGAGTGTCGTCTGGGTGAAGATTCAGGGGACTGGTCACTATGACTTTGCCTATAATTCACTTGTCCTTATCTAAGTTGGTACCGTCCACCAAGGCTACCTATCTACAAGGTCTATGACTACTCAGGCTGGTGAATTTCCACCAAAGCTGCTTGTTTACAATAGCTTATAGACATCTGTTTCAGTGCTTTTCTACAGAGACCCAAGACTTTATGTTAGCATGCATGTATGTCAGGCCTATTGCTGATTTTAGGCCTTCAGTGTATAAGCAGGGCTGCCCCTGACATGATATTAAAGAAGGAAAAAATACTAAAAGTGGCAAAATTAAACATGTAAGCAAACAACAGAAAGGGCAAGGTATAAAATGTACATTATGTTAAAAATATCTCATCAGTCATTATTTCTTCCTGTTAAATTTTAACTCCTTAAACTACAATTAAAACTTAAGCTCACAGAACTCATGCACTAAAATGTGTACATTATTTTTGTATATCAATTGTACTACATGAAGTTGAGTCTTGCAAAACAACACAACCTCAGTCTTTGAGAAACTGCTATGTGTGTGGAAGATGAATTTCCCTGTGGCAGTGAAGGTAAAAATGAAGGAGAAGGATTTGAAGCTCAAAGAACAGTTTTTGATAGAAGAGCTGAAAGCCGAGTAAGGGTATGGTTCATCCAGAGACATTAAATCATGCCTCATGACCACATTTGCACACAAATTCAGAGATGTTTTGTGAGTTGGACAAGGACTTCAGAGTTTGCCTCCAAGTCTGATAGGTTGTCCTAGGTTCTCCAGGCTTTCTCTTCTGTCCTCTTCTTCAAGAATTCAGCATAGGGAGCAGAGGATAAACGTGTCTGTCTGCTTTCAAACCTGACATGATATCTCTGGGACCCATATGCCAGAAAGAGAGAATGCACTCTTGAGAATTGTCCTTTGTCATCCAAGCCAACACACACATGCATGTACACACACACACACACACACAAACATAAACACTAAAGAAAGAAAAAAGAAAGAAAGAAATGTAGTAAATAATTTAAAATCTCAGGATTGAAAATCAGATGGCCTAAAGGATGCAGGTTGAAGTATCTAAAAAAGAGAGGTTGCCCACTGGAGACATAGCATGCTCCTTCCAAGAGAGGGGCAGTGACTGTTCAGCTCCTATTCATTTCAGTGAGGCAGTTTGGGGCTAGTATTTCCTGATCTTTGGAATTTGTTGCGGATACTGAATAATAATCAGCGATTTTTAAACAGTATATGGGGAATAGGAAAAACCAAACCCTGTGATTCAGATCTTGGGAAGATCTTTGGTTAATTTTAATTGCCTCATTGGGGCCTACAGGCCTCTAGAGACTTAGCTCATAAAAAAAATAAGCTCTCCCTTTTGTGAATCTTAAAGGGGGCAGTGCCCCTAGGACAGAATCGAAGGGCTCAGTTTTTGGGATGATAGCTGATGTGGTAGCCACCTGGTCCAACTTAGCCTGAGTGAGGTAGTGCAGGTGTGGTGGAGGTTCCTCTCCCTAAATTATGAACCTCAGCAACCTCCACAGCTCAAGGAAGAAACCACTTATTCTCACAACCTCTCCTGGTTGTGAGACAGTAACTATCTCTCAAGCTCTCCACCTTACAGATGGAGTAAGGTCCAAGTGGCTTTCCCTGGCTGGTGGATGACAACAATGTCATGGAGGGCTCACCTCACCTTTGATGCCAAGAGGATCCAGAAAGGTAAGGGCACAGGGAGCCATGGGTGAGTGATGACTCGGTGGCATTTCAGCTCCCACAGACAAAGCCAGAAAGCACTAGGCATGGCGTGAACAGTTATGCACGGTTTGGTTGTGTCCTTGGTTTGAGTGTGGAAAGGTGGAACTCAGGCAACTTTACACTAATTGAATCTTTCTCTCTCTGTCCTCCCACTAAAGTATACACAGCAGGTCGCACAATAATTTTATGAACTTTTCAGTAGCATTAAATTAGAGAACTTGTTAAACGTTTATCTTGGTTTCCTCATTAAGTGTAAAGAGCAGCTCAATAGTGTTTTGTTTTGCTTTTTTCACAATTTCGATTCTGCGATGCCAGGGCAATAACATGCAAAATAAGGCACATGCATCACAGTTGGCGACAAGGAGTAAAGGCAAAGTTAGAGCTGTTGATGATACATCAAAAAAGACTTCTTGGAGTAGACAGGAAGGGAGCCATGAGGGGAGACCAAGGTCTACCAAGGTGAGTGAGTCCTTGGTGTAAACACAGGAAATGGATTGGTTCGCTCATCTGCTCATCTTTTGGAAGTCAAATGAGCTGACTCAACGCTAAAAAATGCTGGTTGTTTTTACTAAGAACATGAGAGAATCCTGAAACTCATGTAATAAGAAAGGTGTGGAATAGAGTGAGATTCTGGATGATTTTAGCATGAGAAGCTTCGGCTGAATAAGCAACAGTTATGTCTGTGGGGAAGGAGAAAGACGAGGGGCGGGGCACGATGGAGCATGCGCAGAAGGATGCAACGATGCCTAAGATGTTCGATGGTGAGCTGAGTCTTCTAACAACTAATAAAAAGTTACAAATGCAGATAAAAATAGAATGTACACACACACACACACATCACAATAATAATCAGAGAAGACGTTATCAGTTTGAGGATGGCACATGAAATGAGTTGGAGGGAGGTGACCTGGGAAGGGCTGGAGGGAGGAAAAGAATGGGGGAAAGTAATGCAGTTATGTTTTAATTTAAAATTTATAAAAAACACTCCATGAGGAACACTTATGCAAGGATAGGAAAGCATAGATAAAGCAAGAACCCATGCTACCAAACATTGATTGATTTAAGGCTGACTCTACCAACAATGGAGTTAGTAGAACCTCCTTTGCTTAGTCAGATGATTGACATTCCTCTCTTGAATATGACTCTATTTATTAAAATCAATGATGTAGTGGAATGGCATTGAAAAAACTGAAAAAAATTTAATTGTGACCTTAGCTCTCAAGAATTTTGTTATTTGCAGAGATCATAAATGGTCTTTCTGTTGCTAAAAAGCAACTGTGTCAAATATATAATATAAAACCAACTTAGTCAAGGGGATTAGGAATATGTATTTAAGTTTTGAAAAGACAATTTAAAAGGAGAAATTATGGAGTGTCACTTGTGAGTACAGTCCTACCCCAATTTACTGAGCAAATGCTTGAACATTTTACAACATAATGGAAGTTAAAGCTTCAGGCTCTGGAAGAACAGCCACTGTTCTTAACCTCGGAGCCATCTCTCCAGCCCTCAGGCTCTGGATAAGCAGGAAGCTTTCAAGTGTCTGGAACCCCAGTTGCTTTCCAGGCAGTATGTATTTAGTCTGTTTACCTTTCTCTTAAGTTTCCTTATACTATGATTTACCCCTGAAAGTCTGAGTTTCAGCTTTGGAGAAGCACAGAGGGCAGTTACTGTCCCTCTCATAGCACAGGACTTTAACTATGAATAGAAGCCATCAACTGTATGCACATAGACTTGGTTTTATAATGTAAGATCGTAATTTGAAACACCATTTCTCACCAAGGATGTTTTCACGTCCTTGTTCTAAGAACAAGACAGACATGGCTCTGTTTCTCATAAGCCCTGTCATGATGGAGCTAAAGGTCATAAATTAGTGTCACAGGTGGAAAGTGATATGTGAGAAGATGGAGTGTCCATATGGTCATACAGCAAGGAGCTTTCAGTTCACACCAAAGTAGAAAAGAGGTCTCCCAAGAAGCAAGAGTGTTAAGCTCAGACACTGACATCTGGGATTAGATAATCTGTGTGTATGTGATGGTGCATTGTAAAAGATGCGGCACCACTCCTGGCCTCAACACTTAACAGAAATGTTTGTACATGTGGGAGAATCTTCCAGAATGAACGACTTCATCTCTGATTGAGAAATGCTATTTATTGTACATGGAGTGGCATGTAAGGTGTGCTCACAAAAAAATGTCAGTGTAGAGGCTGGTGACTAATTTTCTGGCCCACTGTCCAGCATACCTGAGAAGTACTTCCCTGAGCTGAAGCACACAGCAGAAGAAGTGGTTTGTTTTGTTTTTTAAAGAAGGGGAAAGAGTTTCGTGTTGAATATGCTGGGGTCCAGGGAGCTTCCAAGTGAAAGTGACAGGCAAGTAGATGTCAACTAACACAGAGGGTTTGTTATCATTAACGGTCAAGGGAGGCCCCTGTTAAGGAGATAGCTGGGGTTTTATTAGTAACTCATTATTCACAGTTCTCAAAAGGAAGAGGCATGGTGTACATGGCTCCACAGAGTGATGTGCCAGAGTTTGATAGAAAGGAAGGAAGTTGAGAGGAGATGGAGACAAAAGCCACAGACCACGAGACAGTGTACAAGCCTTAGATACTGTGGTTTTGAATAATTTCAACATCCTTTATGACATGAATAATTTTCTGGTCTTGTGTTAGAGACGGTAGAAGCCACTGTTAGACTTCAGCAAAGGAGCTGGAAGAGATGTTGACTCTGACTGTTTTCAGGAGATGTTTCTTACAAGCAAGTACTTTGCCATCTGTGAGAATTTCTGTACCTAAAAGGGGAAGTCCCTTTACGGTCAGTCAGTCCCCAAAGTATCAAAACATCAGAAATACATAAAATAAAGATTGAAATAAATAAACAGTGGAAGCCTGAAACGCAGACAATAGACAGGGATGGAGACATATCTGAGTATAATCAAGAGTGAGTTTGACTCAAGCCCTGAAATGGGTGGTCTTTTCCAGGAAGAGTTTATAACATGGGAATAGAAGGGGCTCGATGATGTACAAGTAAAGCAGACTGTGACAGAGGATGACAGGCATCCAGGAAGGGAGGGGAAATGACGGGACAGCTACTCAACGTGTCAGGTGCTATACAGATGAGAAGCAACAGAGGGTGAGCAAGGAGCCTGGGATGAGGGGGAAAGGGTGTAGGGAACTCATGGCCACAAAGGAAGGAAAGGCTACAAATGGGGAGGAGTGGAAACAGGGTATCATCACTTAGGCACTGGTCTGAGATTCCCTGCCAGAGAGTCAAGGAACAGATGACACAAGCAGCTGAAGAAATGACTCCCAGCTTTCCCTCCAAGTGTGAAAGGAGGTCCTTATTAGAGTTTCATCTAGTCTTGATAAGACTCAACAGTCAGCCGGCATGGCTCATCTGTGCTGAGCCTTTGGCATGTACATTCCCAGGCCGCCTAGTTTCTAATATGTGGACGTCAGGTTTCCATGCTGATCTCATCTGTCTTATACTTCAAGATTTGAAGCTCAGTTCATTTTTTTTTACTGTTTAATATTATCTCAAATCATTTCTTTATTAAGGTTTCTAAGCTTTCATTCATTTGTAATCATATTAATATTAATCACAGCTATGTTCATGAACATCATTATTTATAAAATATACAATAGGAGTGGTTAAAATGTCAAAACGTTATTTCACTGAGTTAGAAACAAAGAGTGTTGATTCCCTTTGTGTCACCCAGGAAACACATTTCTATGACCTTTGTGTGGTCTCATGGAGGAGAATGAATTTATTAACTCATTTAACAATATTTGTTGAGTTCTATTCATTCCCTCGACACTCTGTTTGAAGATAGGGCTTCAGCAGGTAACAAAGCAGACGCTGTTGCATAATCAAGATTAATGAGACAGAGAGACAAAGGCCACAAGACCCAGAAAGACAAGCGCGTCGTGCTCTTTCTCATGTGGAAGGTAAAGACACCAAACTAAATGTAGAGCGCTGTAGGCCGCTGCCCCGACTCGGCTGGTCAAGATGGCGCTGGCTTCCAGTATGATCTACTGGTAAACAAGTGCACTGTGCATGAAGTCATCCTTGGGCCAACTTAGTTTTGGTGCCAACCCCTCCCAAGTGGGATATGTTTATGAAACACTGCAATTCTACCTATTGTCCTCCTCCACACGCACCCTCCCCCGGGGCTGAGCATATAAGCAGCTCGCTCCGGGTGTTCAAGGTCCCTGGGTAAATGATGAATGAAGCGCTTCAATAAAGGTGCTGGGAAGGATCCAGTTGCTCGCATCTTTCCTTGCTGGTCAAGTGGGGGCGTAACAGAGCGCTGGTCACTAGAGTTTGGAAAGGTGGGTGTAAAATGTGAATAAGGGGAGGCTGGGTCCTGTGAGTGTACATTCTGTACATGTGTTGAATTACCTCACAGGGCCCAGTTATATGCATAATTTATACATGTCAGTAAAAACGAGAAGTCATTAAAATATTATGGTAAAATATTTGAAAAACTTCATGAAAAATATTCTTAATAGCTTGAAGAACATATGATGACATTCAATCAATCGTTTTTTAAAGCCCCGTTTTAATCTGTTTCATGATAGCTAAACCAAGACTCACAGAAGTGAGTGAAGTGAATTTGTCTGAACAGGTGACTCAGCTGGTCAAGGCTAAAGCTGATGCCTAGGGATGTGGTAAGGACTCTAAGTGCACCATAGATTCTAAGATGGTGGCCATGCAGAGGTCAAACTTGACATTATACACTTGTAAGTATGCATATTTAAAAAACCCCTCAACAATGACTCCTCTGGTATCATCGCAAAGACCTAATAAATGTATATTATGTTAATAAATACCTTTGACATTTTAATTTATTTACATAGGGATTAACATTTATTGTACCATTCACGACTCTTTATCTTTTCCACAACAGTGTCAAAGATGGAGTCCAAATGGCTTACTGGTATCCTTGACTCTTTAGCCTTCTAGTTCATCAGACTTAGCAAGAGAAGAAGGACTGGGCAGCTGATCACAAGCAGAGCTTCTGGGACTGAGATTCTGGTCACAGCCATGGAGAAAATGGGGGCAGTGGAGGCAAAATTGTGATCTCATCCTGGGTAGTCCTGAATCTTAATCTATGCAAAGCACTCTGTCAGGTGAACCAAAGAGAAGCCAAAGTGACTGATAGACTGATAATAATGCTATATTTTACTCTTTATATTTTTCAAAGAAACTTTAATGTTACCTGTTCCTGGGTTAGTCTTAACATCAGTGCAGGAAGGTAGGAAAGACGTTATCTCTGCTGCCAGAGGCATCCATGGGATTGTGAGAACTGGATGAAGTCCACAACACATACAGAGCAGGGTAATAGGTCAAACAAAAGACAGTACCGCAGTCCCATGATTTCCAGGCTGAAGAGGAAAACGATAAGAATTGAAGACATCTGAACTAGCAAGGCAGAAAAGAAAAAGCTTGATTTTGGAGTATTTCAGGATTATCTATAACAATGCTCTGATCTGTGTTCTTCATAGCAGACATTGAATTGTGTTCTGTGATTGGAGCATGTGAAAGGCTATTGGAAGTTTCAACACGAGTTCCAGGCAGAGTTTCCTCTTGGTGGGTTTCTCTGATTTCCCTCAACTGGAACTCCTTTCCGTCCTCATTTCCATTTTCTGCTCCCTAACTCTCTTTGGCAACTCCACTATCACTATTCTTTTACAACTGGATGCTCGGCTTCAAACACCCATGTACTTCTTCCTCTGCCACCTCTCCTTCCTGGACCTCTGCTACACCACCAGCATTGTGCCCCAGCTACTGATTAATCTCCAGGGATATGATAGAACCATCAGCTATGGAGGGTGTGTAGCCCAGCTCTTCCTTTTCGTTGCTTTAGCCTCCACAGAGAGCGTGCTCCTGGTGGTGATGGCCTTTGACCGCTACGCTGCTGTGTGCCGTCCGCTGCACTATACGACCATCATGCACCCCATTCTCTGCCTCTCACTGGCTATTGTTTTGTGGGTAGGAGGATTTATGAACTCTCTGATTCAGACGAGCCTCATGATGGTGATGCCTCTTTGTGGACACTGAACCACTGAACCTTCTGTAAGATGACTATTCTCCTGAAGTTGGCCTGTGAGGACACAGAAGGAACAGAAGCCAAGATGTTTGTGGCCCGAGTTGTAATCTTGATATTTCCAGTAACACTTATTCTGGGCTCCTATGCAAACATTGCTCAGGCGGTGCTGAAGATAAAGTCAATGGCAGGATGCAAAAAGGCTCTGGGGACTTGTGGGTCCCACCTCGTGGTAGTTTCCATGTTTTATGGCACAGCCATCTACACATGCTTACAACCCAAGGGCAGCTATTCTGAGAGCAAGGGGAAGTTTGTTGCCCTGTTTTATACTATCATCACCCCCATGCTCAACCCTCTGATCTATACCCTGAGGAACAAGGATGTGAAGGGGGCTCTGTGGAAGGTGCTAGGGAAAGCCATCTTGGGATAGAAGAGCAAAGGTCCAGCACAATTTGGTTAAACAGTCTTGGGTTAAACACTCATCTTGTTCTTGCAAAGCAGTTAGTACATAATAAGGGTCAGCAGACCTCATGGGCTTGAGGCTTCCTTGCTTTGCAGTTAGAAGTGGAGATCTCTTGAAATGTTTTGTAGTTCAGTGTCTATAGTCCAGGTGAAACAAGGACTGCGAGCTGATTTATACTGTGGTGCTTGGAAAATGGATATTGTCTCCTCTTGTAGAAAGAGGAGGCAGTTTCTAGGCAAGCCTTGGAGGCAGAGAAGCGATATCCTGATGGTAGTGCCTTCCAGAGTCCTAATATGGTGCAGTGCAGAATGCCCTATGATACAAAGTCAAGATGTGCATTGATACCCGTGCTTCGAAGTCCTTCCATATTGTCTATGTCCCTTCACATCTCAGGAGCCCTTTTGAAGGTCTATTGAAGTGGATACCCTTCTATGATATTTGGAGAACATAAGGAAATAATAATTAATGGTGTATCATGGAGCACATAGAGGCCAGATATAAATGTTGTTTTTCTACTTGAGGTAGCATGCAAAGTATTAGGAGGCATTCTGTAATGGGGCTGGGGGGGTGGTAAGGCGTTATGGTTTCCTCAGGTGCACAATGCACCTCAGAAATGCTGCTTGGTGTTGGGAGATGATAATGTTCACAAAAGAGAAGAGACTAGAGAAACTAGAGAATAAATTAAACATCGTCTTAATTAGTATATACTACTGCTTTGTCTGGCTCATTCTTTCCAAAGTTCTAGATTCTTCTGAATCACCTGTTCGTACATCAGAGGTCAAATAGTGTACCTTTACAGAGTTATCTAGTCTATGGTAACTGTTCTCATTTCTAGAACTCTTAATGTAAGAGTTCTCTATAAGCTCACGCCTTGTGCCTATAAAACACTCTATGCTGTTACATTTAATTATTTCAGTGCGGAATGTAGGCTAATTCCTACCTCATATTAGTTATATCTATCAAGAGACCAAATGCCAGATAATTATTTTGTGTTTTTATTTTCAGGTTGCCCAGATACTAAATAGAAATGCAACATTTAAATATGCCCTATTTTGCTCTAAATTTTATCCAGCTAGCTGCTACCTAAGATTCTATATTTTATATTTACTAGCTCGAAGAACTAGCCAATATTGTACACATATAAATGTGTTTTCTCTTTATTTTGTTTATCAAGGTCTAAATAATTCAAGCATCTGTATAACCTAATAGAAAAAAGTATTTATTTTGACTCAGAATACAATTTAACAAAATTGTTTTGTGGTTATTATGTTTTATTATTAAGCTTGCATAGAATATAGCAATTCAATTATACTAGTAGAAACATACTTCATATTCAAGAAATCTGAAGAAGCCACTGGTGTATTTGGGCACACAATCATCCATGGCTTTCCACAAATTTTATCTTGTGAAAAGGAAATTGCATTTCTATGGAAACCTAAACCCCTTAGGATCTTCTCATCCAGGACAGTAGCTAATTGGTCATCAGAGATCATGGCTCCCCAAGCCACTCCAGAGACGGTGATTCCCAAGTCTCTCTACTGTGATAAAGGTAGTTAGAGGCAACATTCTTGCAATTTGTAGAATATTAGCATACCTCTTGCCATTTCTTTTTCTGTTTTTTTTTTTAATATTTAGTTTGTAAGTTTTTAAAATAAAGTGAATTGCATGTATTCGAGGTTCATAAACAGATGTTATGGGTTCCATAGAGGAAGTAATATCACCAGTATCTAAAACAGATTAATGTACCTTTCATCTTACAAGATACTTTTAATCTCTTTTTGGATTAGAGAAAAAAGGCCTGATGATTAACAATTACTTATTGGACACAAGTATCTCACATAATACATTTTTTTTTTTAGCTAGATTACTGTTTTCTAATTAAATATCTAGACTTGCCCACCTTAGGTATCAAAATTTTGTATCCTTTGAACCACATCTCCTGATTTCCTCTCAGTTCACTACATATCATCAGCTCTGTTTTATTCTCTCTATATTTGATTATTGTGTGAACTTTCCCTGAAAAGTCTATTTTTATTCACCCCAATAAAGAAAGCAATGATAAACCAAAGAAGTAATTTCACCCACATGCAAATTGGTGAACCAGTGATTTTTGTTGGCTTTAATTACAAAAGCTTGGGTGACTCAAAGGAAGCTGTATTATTGAAGAATTCACTCAAGCATGGTGTCAACTACTGAAAGCCATGCTACTGGAGTTCCTTGTGCATCATTTAGACAGATATACTATGGAGAAGTCTCTTCCTGAGAATTATTGCTTCAAAAATCTTGGAGAGGGCCCTGTGAGTCATGTAAGTTTCATGAGCCTCTGAGTCTTGCGAGTTTCTTCTAAGTTTTATAAGCCTGGTGAAATTCCTGTCTTCTGCCTGTAGAGGAAACAACTACACAGCATTAACTTAAAAAACAACTATGGATAAGCAAGCTAATGTTTTTCTTTCAATTTTATTTCACTTACTATAATATCCTTTTAGCTTATCATATTCAACACACTTTGGGGAGGCAAAAATGAAAGCACAATACCTCCAGCAATTTTTTTGTTGTTGCAAAAGTAACTACACTGATTTCCCTGTTGTTACTACATGTGAATACGTGTTATTAAAACCGACAAAACGCCAGGCATAGTGAAGGCCTGTGGAATTTTATACCATTCCTGAGATTCAAGCAGAAGCAAGGCCTTTCTTTGCCCTGGTACCATCCCTCAGAGCTTCTGATTTGAAAGGCCTGTCTTTTGTCTGTTAACTCCTATCAGCTATTTCTAAATAAAATATAGAAAACACCCTAGCAATAAACTCCAAGCCATAAATTTGCTATAGGCCCTTAACTCACAGGCTAGCCATCTCAAATTAGTTAAGTCCAGATTACCTTACATGGATAGTTGGTTTTCAAAATGTCAGAAGTCCACAGAATTGACGTTACAAACATTTCTGTAGTAATGTTCACTTTGATTAGAGACCTGTTTGCTCCTGACAGCTTTCTGTATTGGATTCTAAGAAGATACTGAGCATCTTTGGAGTTAACTCCAGTTGTGGTGAGACAGCCACTAGGCAAGAATTGCCTCTTTCCATCTACAGACAAGTTGCTGTCCAGAAAAGGACACACTTGCAGAATAGTCAAATGATTATATCTGCCTAGACAGAGTAATCAGCCCTTAATAATTCTGCATCACCAAGGTCTGTCAGATAATCCTGGGCCAGAAGGCCAAAGATTGGATGCTCCAATGTTTTGTAGTATAGGGACTGTCCAAGTGTTCAGCAGTCTCTATAAATTGGCTAAGTTTTAGAAGCTATGCTTTGTGCTTCCCATAATTTCAGTTAACTCTGTCATTCTGGATTTCTGATGGGGTTGAAAACATATAGTCTCATAGTCAATCCTGGCTATTTACTTTGAGAGAAAAGATTTGAGTGGATGGTTTTCAGCTGACATTCATTCTAAAGCCAAGAAAAAAGCCAGGTTCAGAACTAAGTCTTTTAGTTAGGAGAGATGACAGAGGTTCTGGTTAGTCAACAAAATGATGGACTGGGTATTAGGACTATCTTGTATCTTACTGACACAAATTGATATAGTTATGCTCTAATTATATTTTAAGAGAAAAGTTTTATTTTAACAGGAAGGGTGATATGTAGGAGGAGCTAAGGTGAGAGGAAGAGAAGGAGTAAGGAGAGGAGGAGAAGAAGGAGAGGAGAAGCTAGGTGATGAGAGAGAGAAAGAGAGAGAAGGGGGGATATGGAGCCAGATGTTCACGTGTCTCCACCAGTCAAAGATAGTTGATATATCTAGGTTGGGTATTGGGCTACACTTCTGATTGAGCATTACCAAACTTATAAAGCCTTTGATTGACATTTTTAAAAAATTGTATAAAAGCAAAAAGGAAAATGGGGCATGGGATAGGGGTTTTCTAGGGAGGGGAATTGGGGAAAGGGGATGGCATCTGAAATGTAAATAAAATATCCAATAAAAAAATTTAAAAAAAAAAGAAAGGCCTGTCTTAAATACTGTAGCTCCCTCTAGTGGTTGGAAGTCTCTGTGAGGCAGTGCTGTCTAGGATGATGCCCTACCTTGACAGGATCCTTAGGGCTTCTCTATGCAGCAGTAGCTCCGAAATTCCTAACCATTCCTCTGCAGCATAACATTCATTTCACAAAATTAATTTCTATCACAATAAAATGTTCTAAAATATGTTTTTATATTTGTTTTTTTAATTGGATATTTTCTTTATTTACATTTTAAATGTTATCCCCTTTCCCTGTCCCCTCCCCCCCAAACTCTCTATCCCATCCTCCCTCCCCCTGATTCTGTGAGGGTGTTCCCCAACACACCTACCCACTCCTGCCTCCCTACCCTTGGATTCCCTTATAATGGGGCATCAAGCCTTCACAGAACCAAGGGCCTCTTCTCCCATTGATTCCCCACAAAGCCATCCTCTGCTACATATGCGATTGGAGCCATGGGTCCCTCCATGCATACTCTTTGGCTGGTGGTTTAGTCCCTGGGAGCTCTGGGCTGGTCTGGTTGGTTGATATTGTTGTTTTTCCTATGGTGTTGCAAACCCTTTCAGCTCCTTCAGTCCTTTCTCTAGCTCCTCCATTGGGGACCCCGTGCTCAGTCCAATGGTTGGTTGCAAGCATCTGCCTCTGTATTTGTCAGGCTCTGGCAGAGTCTCTCAGGAGACAGCTATATCAGGCTCCTGTCAGCATGCACTTCTTAGCATCAACAATAGTGTCTGTGTTTGGTGACTGTATGTAGGATGGATCCTCAGGTAAGGCAGTCTCTGGATGGCCTTTCCTTTGGTCTCTGCTCCACAGTTTGTCTCCGTATTTGCTCCCGTGAGTATTTTGTTCCCCCTTCTAAGAAGGACCGAAGCATCCACACTTTGGTCTTCCTTCTTAAGCTTCATATGATCTGTGAATTGTATCTTAGGCATTCTGAGATTTTGGACTAATATCCACTTATCAGTGAGTACATACCATGTGTGTTCTTTTGTGATTGGGTTACCTCACTCAGGATGATATTTTCTAGTTCCATCCATTTGCCTAAGAATTTCATGAATTCATTGTTTTTTAATAGCTGAGTAATACTCCATTGTGTAAATGTATCACATTTTCTGTATCCATTCTTCTTGTTGAGGCCCACACTGCCCAGCTTGGGGGCCACTGTGTCCCAGCCCAAGCCGCTGCTCCAGTCTGCAGGTCAGCATCTAGAGAGAGAGAGTGGGGATTGAGGGGAAGAGACGAGAAGAATGGAGACAAGACAGAGGTTCTGATCAAGTCTCTAGTCTCTAGTCTCCTTTATTGAAAGGAAATCCTGGGTATTTATATGCTTTGCCATGTGCCTTGGAGGCGTGAATACCACGTGCGCCATGCAGCTGGGGGCACTAAACAGCAAAACAAGATATGTGGGATAAACAAGATGTTTATCAGAGTGTGCTCAGCTGTTGTAGGCTGTTGAAAAACAAGTCTCATGTCAAGGTATATGGCTCGAGATGGCTTCAAAGATGATAGCCGCTTTCTGCTAGGAGTTGGCTCCCAACACTTCTGTTGAAGGACATCTGGGTTCTTTCCGGCTTCTGGTTATTATAAATAAGGCTGCTATGAACATAGTGGATCATATGTCTTTGTTATATGTTGGAGCATCTTCTGGGTATATGCCCAGGAGTGGTATAGCTGGGTCCTCAGGTAATTTTCTATGTCCAATTTTCTGAGGAAGTGCCAGACTGATTTCCAGAGTGGTTGTACCAGCTTGTAATCCCACCACCAACGAAGGAGTGTTCCTCTTAATCCATATCCTCGCCAGCATCTGCTAACACCTGAGTTTTTGATCTGAGCTATCCTGACTGGTGTGAGGTGGTATCTCAGGGTTGTTTTGATTTGCAGTATTTTTATCTTTTTCATTAAGGAATACTTGTATCTATGCTCATCAAAGAAGTTGGTCTATAGTTTTGTTTATTTTTGTTATGTCCTTACCCAGTTTTGGTATGAGGTAATACTGGCATTGTATAATGAGTTTGATAACATTTCTTCCCTTTCTATTTTGTGGAATAATATAAGAAGTATTAATGTTAGCTGTTTCTTTAAAATTTATAGGGGCTGGAGAGATGGCTCAACTAGTGAAGTGTCTGCTGCACAATCATGAGGACCTGAGTTCAGACCCCCAGAACCCACAAAGCCAGGGACAGTGGTATGCATATGGAACCCTGGTCCTGAGAGCAAAGAGACAGATATCTGGAGCCAGCCAGTCTAGCCAATTGGCAAGCTCCAAGTTGAGTGTGGGAGCCTATCTGAAATTAAAAGAGGAAAACACTTCTCACTGATACATGCCAGGACTCCCCCTGAGCTTCTCTTGGTAGGGAGACTTAATTATTGTTTCAATATAATTGCTTGTTGGGAACCTGTTTACTTTACTTATATCTTCATGGCTTAATTTGGCAGATTGTATATATTAGTAATTTATTCATTTCTTCAGATTTTCAAGTTTTGGGGAATGTAACTTTTTAAAGTATTCATTCTGGACTTCCCTGGAGTCTGAAGTTGATTTCCCTTCTCTCTCTAATTTTATTAATTTGTGTTTCTTCTCTATTTCTTTGGTTAGTTTTAGTTGGGAGTTATCAGTCTTGTTTGTCATTTCAAAGAAACAATTTTGTCGTTGTTTTCTCAAGACAGGGTCTCATGATGTAACTCTAGTTGTCCTGGAATTATTATTTAGACCAGGCTGGCCCTGAACTCACGAAGATCCCCCAGCATCTGTCTCCCAAGTGATGGGATTAAAGGCATGCACCACTATGCCCAACTACAGAAACAATTAATAATTAGTTAATTAATTAATTTTTATTTGTTTTACATCCTGACTAAAGTTTCCTCTCCCTCCTCTCCTCCCAGCTCTTTCCCCATCTCCCCTCCTCATCCACTCCTCCTCTTCAGAAACATTTTTGATTAGTTCTATATGTTATTCTTTGAGCTTCTAGTTTATTCATTTCTTTTCTATTCTTCATTATTTCTGCTATCTACTGAATGTAGCCTAGCTTCTCTTTTTCTAGAACAATCATTAGTGGGTTATTTGTCTGAGTTATTTCTGACTTTCCAATGTAAGTATTTATTGTTATAAACATTTCTCTACAAGACAACACATTCTTAGCTGTATTCCAGAGGTTCTAGTAAGCTGTATCTTTTAATTTGATTCTAAGAATTTTAACTTTTTCTTCCTTACTTTTTCAATGAGCCAATGTTTTAATAATTATGTGTTCTTCGATCTATAATTATTTATGTAGTTTCTATTGTATTTTCTAATTTTATTTTACTGTGCTTCAATAAAATATAAGGAACTATTTTAATTCTTTTGTATTTGTTCAGGCTTGCTCTGTGCTCTCTAATGGTTTGTTTATTTATTTATTTATTTATTTATTTATTATTTTGTGTATATGAGTGTTTTACTTGTATGTATGTCTGTGTACCATGTATCTACAGGGTTAGGGTTAGGGTTGGGCTTAGGGTTAGGTTAGGCTTCAGTACTCCTGAAGGCCAGAAGAGGACATTAGATACTCTGGAATACAAAGGATGTGAGATGCCATATGTGTGCTGAGAATTGACTTTGTGTCCTTTGGAAGAGCAGACAGTGCTCTTATCTACTGAGCCATCTCTCTAACTTCTATTGGGATCTATTTTTAGAGACTATTCTTTGACCACTGAGAAAAACGTGAATTATGCATCTGTTGAAGAGTGTTCTAGATAAAATAATCCAATTGATTCACGTCATAGTTTAGCTCTGAAGCTTCCTTGTTGTTTTTCAGTTAGATATATCTAAAGGGGGGGGGGGGGCTTTGAAGTCTTCCACTTTTACTTTTTCTGGTCCAATCTGATCTATCAGTCCTTTAGCATTTTATTTATAAAACTCGTCACTCAGTTTGGCCACTGACTGACAGTGTATAGATATTTACAACTGTTACATCTTCCAGACGAATTGTTCTCTTTATTTTACCAGTGCTCATCTTTATGCTTATGAGTAGTTTTTATTTTAAGTCAATGTTATCAAATATAAGTACAGCTATGCGAGCTTGCTGCTTGGTTGTATTTAATCGGCATGTTGATTGCTGTCCTTTGACTCAGCATGCTGCTGCCAGTAAGCTCCATCTCCTAGAGATAAGAGAACTCTCTGACCATTGAATCCACCTTTCTGTCTTTTTTTATGTCTTAGATGTCTTTTCTTACTTTATTCACAAGCTTATTTGAATGCTTTATTGGATCATGATTTCTCTTATAAAGTAAGATTCTGAAATGTTTCACTGGTATTTCAGCCAACTTCTTGTCTTTGGTTTCTGCTACTGAAGATTTGTAAGCTCTTGGGTGTGTTGTAACGGCTTTTTCTCTCACATCTTTTGTGTTTCTTTGTTGAGTTTGGTTGTCTGTTGGGATGAATTCTTTTCCTGCTTATTTTGCTTCCCTGCCCCCCTCCAGTTTGTGTTTGTTTTGCTCTACATATGTACTGCGAAGTTATCTTCACTTGACTTTATGTTTCCCACTGCCACTTAGAGGGAAGCTGACTGCAGTAACAAATACAATGATTTGACAACAATCCTGTGTTGGTTTGCATTGGAAAACAGCATTATTTCACTTGTGTTTCTGAACACTTTCAGAAATAATACCAGAGGGTACTGTTTTCAGAAAATGTGTTTTTATAGAGTTTTAGGCATCAATAATGAGATAATAAAAGAAGGAAAGAAAGATGGGAGTAAGTGTGAACGTTCAGCCAAGAATAGGTTAGAGGCATGAGAGAGAGAGAGTAGAGAAGGCATTGTATACTAGGCTCAGAGGAAGAAAGGGCAACCATAGCTACTCAGGTGAGATGCAGGGTAAAATATAATGAACAATAAAAACACAGAAGTATACATGAAAATATAAGAAATTAAGACAAAGTGTATTAGTTATTTCTCCTGGTATTGTGATAAAAATATCCTGACAAACTCAATTTAAAGGAAGAAGGTTTTATTTAGGTCACAGTTTGAGGGTATAATTCATCATGGTGGCAGTAGGAGGAGGTGGTTGGTCATATAATATAATATGATATAATATAATATAATATAATATACATCATGGTGGAAGGAGCAGAAGTTGGTTGGTCACATTGAATATAATGTAATATAATATAATTAATATAATATAATCCATCATGGTAGTGGGATCAGGAGGTGGTTGGCCATATTGCATCCACACTCAAGGATCAGGGAGTAATAATTGCCAGCAGTCGGCTCTCTTCAATCTCACTGCACTTGAGGCCAGTGCTAAGATTGAGTTGTTGTGGGACAGGGTCCAGGTGCTACTTTTCTTTCATAAGTCAGTTTTTAAAAGTCATTTCTTACTCTTAAAAACACAGTCACAACTGTACATGGTATTTTGTGCCATTTACATTGAATGTACAATAAGTAAAGTGAAGTAATAATATTTCAAGTATTTTGAATTCTTCCTTTCATGGTTTTATGGCCCTCTGGATGAAAGGAAGAATTATTGCACTTATCACTTTTAATCTAATGATCTCAGATGATGCCTGTCTCTCCTTAGACTGTAAGCATCCTTGGAGTCAGAGACAGTATTTTCCACTGAAAAAATGGTGCCGTTGATCTCCCATCACACACCTCAAATTCATAACCACTAATACGCAAACAGTGAGACTTTATAGGTCTCATTTACATTACTGATAAGGAAACTGAGGTTGACACATGTCAAGAAAGCTTCTGAGTCAGTACTCAGTTTGTATTAAGAGATCTAATTTCCTCAGTGGTTACAGATTAACATTAATTGTCAGTTTTAGTCCCACACTATGTAAAACAGCTTAAGTGGTCAATAAAAACCTCTGGAATACACTGACAAAATATAGTGTTCTTTATTTATAGGATTAAAAAGAACACTAAAGCATTAAGCATTATGTGTGATCTAAATATAAATGATCAAGCTTTTCATGACAGAAATTAGATAACTGAATCAGTGAGAAACACAGACAAGAACACGAGCACGATGTGAAGTTTCTAGAAAAGAAAACGCTTTCAGTATGTATTGAAGGTGGGACTGAGTGGTGAAGAGCTAGCTGTCAAGATTGGGGTTGGAGTAGAGGGAGTGTGAGGAATCCAAGCAACTGTAGAACTGTATTCTGAAGATTCTGGCTCCAGCAGCTTGATTTGGTCAGAGTTTGGGGAACTAGGGGAAACTAAGGACTGTAAGACAGATCTCAGGGACCCAGTCAGTTGGTTATAATCACTACATTGGAAATCACAGGTCTCCACAGCCACACTTAGAGAATAATTCTTACATAGGCGCCCCTTGATTCATTATAATTGCCATACTGGGGCTCAGAGATCTCTAAGGCCACACTTGATAAACACTTTTTTTTTCCTGTGGAATCTCTCAGTGGATTATAATTGCTACTACAGGGCCCAGATGTCTCTAGAGCCACACGTTGTAAACAATAGTTGTATGCTGCTGTTATGGAGATGAGGCAACATCCCCAGGGAATGTGTGATGCACTGAATCTTAGAGTGGTGGTTTGACAATGTATCAGCTCCTTCCTGTTCTCAGTTGGTTAGGGTAAGTGTAGGGTGCACAGCAAGGATGCTGCTACCTTCTAAGTCATGACTCACAACAGTGTCTCTGCTGGGATAGAAGGTATGTGATCATGATTTCTCAAGGCCCTTACCTATGGTCTCTGCCACAAAATAAGAGACCAAGAAAGGCTTGTCTTCTTTGAACATCTCTAGTTATAGACAGACCCAATTTGGTTTCCTATTGACTTTGAAGCCAATAGAATCAAGAATGCTAATGCAGTGTTATAGTTATAGACAGATCTAATTTGGTCTCCTATTGACTTTGAAGCCAATAGAATCAAAGGTGGCAATTCGGTAGTTACCTTTGCTGTGGGTAAGTGCTGACTGAGTAGGCTACTTTATCTTCAAAGTTTAAAACTAGAAAAATCAATATTCTGTTACAAAATTGGCATTAAGTTCCACTCCTGCTAATTATCTCACTGAGGCATAGAAAAGTAAAGATTTGCCAAAGGTTTCACTAATGATATTCTTTCCACCATCCACACATCTGTCCACCTACCGAAGGAAATATGGCATCTCAAAAACATCCTCACCTGCATCTCTTTTTCTACAACTGCATAAAATTAGGAGAAGTATCCCTTTAATAAAGTGTGAATGTTGGTTTAGAATAATCTTAAGTCCTTTCTGATGTTTGACTCCTGAATAGTCAAGGCACTAATATGCAAAGCAAACTGTAGACGTCGATGCTAGGAGACAAAGAATGGAGGCGTGGTTGCAGGTGCTGTTGATAAATCAAGGGAGACTTGTAGGAAGAGTGGGGAGCAGAGGTAAACCCATTTTAGATCATGTGTAGCGCCAGGAAAAACAGGCACCATGTTAAATAATTTAGACTTTGTCCAGTGAAATGAATTAGCCCAAACCTTGGTTATCTGACTTTACACTAAAAATGTTGTGAATTTTTGGCTGTTTAAGGATCTTGAACACAGCATTCAAAGCTTATGCAGGAGGATGGGATAACAGTTTTACTTCTAGTGAGACAGAAATAGCATCTGTATTAGGGGATGAATGAGTTTGTAGAAAAGGTAGGAATAGAAATTGAGTACAGGTATGCTTTGATGCCTGGGAGGTTTGGTATGGAGCTAATCTCCCAAACACTGAGAGAGCCACACATGTAGGTTTAATGAAACAACGTGAAATTAGATTCAAATTTTAATTCATGTAGCACAGCAATGAACATGACTAGAAGGAACTTACAAGATCTCTGCCTTTGTTCCAATGAGATACAATTTTATCTCTTGAATGCTGTTCTATAGGCTAGTGATGTCATTAAATTAGTGGAGTCATATGGAAAATGTAATTGTACAAATTTAAACATGCTTTCTGATTAAAAAACGATACATTGCAAAGGCGGATACATTCACAGCTCAGAAACAAACACAGGGCTGAGCACAGATGATAACAAACGGGCACATATCAAAACATTTTGTTTGCCAAGGAGGTCAGTAGTAGAAGGTAAGCCTTCAAAGTTATATTGGGAGAATAAATATGGGAAAATGGCTGAGTGGATGTTTTTAAATAGTCTAGTTAGTTCAACCATATATATATATATATATATATATATATATATATATATACACATATATATACATACATAAGTATGTGTATATATATATACATATATATGTGTGGATATACATATATATCCATCCATCTGTGTGTATATATATATGTATATATGTATATATGTATATATATATACACACAGATGGATGGATGGATGGATGGATATAGATGTTTGGCTATATATGTATATATGTATGTATATATGGATATAGATGTTTGGTTTAATATGTGTGTGTGCACATACATATATAACTTTTTAAGCATCATCCCTGAATTTCACCTTGCATGTTCTGAAAGAGCAGGCCAGTTTATAGTCAGAGGGATATTTACTTCCTGTCCAGGCAGTTTGCCTTCAAACTTCTTCATCCTTATTTTACTTTTTCTCTATACTAAACCACAATCTGTCTTCCTAAATCCCATCGGCTATGATGAGTTTTAGCCTTTTGAGAACAAAGCAAGTCGAACGTATTTTCTGTGTGAGAGACTGTCAAGTGGGGATGTGAGAGGTTGCACTTATCTTGAAGCCATTTTACAGCCTGAAATTCAATCTCAAACATCCATTTCTCAGTTAGGATGCATTCAGGTACTGTGCTGAAACAATCTACTTTTTCAGCTGTTAAAGCAGGTCTACTGCCAAGCACATGTATAGTCCTTAATATTCCATGTGGGTCATTAAGAATCAGTTGTACCCACCCAACATCACTTCATTCTCTTATTGAGATGAAAGTTGGGGGCATTATGAAAGGAGACAGACATTATTATCAAAGAGTCAACCTCTCTTGTGAAATGTGGGTCCCACTAGTCCTTGAAAGTCCTGATCATTTTCCTAAGAAGTTCTGTGTTCACCTGTTTGTTCTCTCATGGGACTTTCCCACACCCCACACATATGTGTACCAGGTTCCCACAGAAAGTTCTGTGTTGACGAATTCCTTATCCAGGGTGACTGGGATCCCAGCCTACATGTAAATCTAAGAATAATGCGCAGGCCTCCCTGAGGCCTATCCTTGGACTCAGGTAGAGAACTTTCAATTGTTCTTAAAGAGCTCCCAGGAGAATTTCCTTTTCAAATTTCCAGATGTGGATGTGATGAGACAGACTTCAGCAAGTGCTCTGTGAAAGGAATGGAAGAAAGCTCTCTGAGAGACAAGGAAGGTTCTATAACTACACCTAGTGGTGTCTAAATTCTAGGCTCAAGGACAGTGCATGGAGAAGAAGGTAAGCTGTGCTAAACACAGAGCCACTACAGTCAGTGATGACATAACATTAATGTGACCCTTTGGGTGGATATAGATGTTTGCTTATGTAGATTGCCCTGTTATCAGCAGAACCATGGGGTTTATGAAGCAGTACACATCCTCAAAAGAAATGGCTCACTTAAAGCATTAAAGGGGGGAATCAAGGACCTCCCTTAGGCAAATGAAAGCCAATATGTTAGAATAAGAATGGAAGAAAAATTGACTTTTGGTGCTCCCCAGGACTGAAATTCTCTCTTCAAACACCAGATCACAAGGGAGGAAAATGGTCAGTCCCCTAGGAGGAAGGACTACTTCCACATCAAGTGCTCTGAACAAGACAGAAATTACTGCATGGTTCTGTGTCTCTCTAAGGATCTGGTAGTGCACTTGAGTAGGTGAGTGATTCAAGTCTCAGGAGTATACTGAGAACTATCATAATATTGGGCACCAAGACTGTGAACATGAGTAAATCAGTTTGCTGATGTGATTTTCTCAGGGAACCCACAGAGTATGGTGCATGGGACTGAGTGAAAATAGATAGCATGCATTAGCAAGGAAAAGATGACGTAGGTGATGGACAGTGGAGTAAAAGACCCGACGTCCACACTAGAAGAACTGGAAGCAAGAGATGGGTGATTAGAATGAAGAAGTACCTTGGATGTGGAAATGAGGCAGGGGTTTTGTTAAGTGAGTTTGTGGCTTGAGCTACTGTACAGAGGAGTTATAAAAATGATAAAGTATTTGAACAGTTTCTTTCTGGGTCCTTTAACTTGAGAACCTGCCTTCAACTTTGACCAGAAAACCTATTAGATTTTCAAGTCAAAAGAGTCAGGAAGAAGCCATGTTTGTGCTGAGTGTGAGTCCATGAAAATCAGTTGTCTGCCATGACCATATTTATGGGCCATGGGACCATAAATATTTATGGGACTTTTCCTTTTTTGTGTGAAGCATTCTGATGTTGGTCACACTTAGTTTTGTGTCTGGTGGACTGGACAGCTCCCATATGTCAGTTGTGTACCCAGAAGTGACCACTACCAAAGTCAAGACTTCTGGGTGCATTGGAGTGTAGGGGAAACATAGCACTGAGCTCTGCAATGGAGGGAGAGGAGAAGAGGGACCTGGCACTTTGCCTATCAGGTCCCACTCAGCAGGGAACCATGTAGTGAGAGGGAGGAAACTGCAGAAATAAACTCCTGGGTCCGTGCTCAAAGTTCTCAGTCCCGTTGCTAGCAAACCACATAGGGCACTCCAGAAGCTGAGCAGGCCACTGCTAGCAGACTCCACAGCCATGCCCACATGACGAGGCATGCTCCTTACAGGCGCTGACCACGGTGTCTGCGCAACCCAAACTGGCTGCTCGATATTCTTGATGTTTCTGTGTCCAACTCTCCCTTGTTGGAGTAATGGTTTTGCGTAC
Organism: Arvicanthis niloticus; assembly: GCF_011762505.2. Classification (NCBI taxonomy): domain Eukaryota; kingdom Metazoa; phylum Chordata; class Mammalia; order Rodentia; family Muridae; genus Arvicanthis; species Arvicanthis niloticus. The sequence continues at coordinate 71,552,521 of NC_047663.1, read as the reverse complement.
TGTGTATTCAAATGCTGATTTCTAGAGATCTAGTTGCTGTCCAGACTTTGGTATTTTCAGTACTATGCAGCATCTCCGGACTCAAGGCTTTGTAAAAACATTGTTCTCCATCACCTTCTGATGGGTTAAATGAAGAGCTGAACAGCCAGTAGTTGGGATGGGGAGGAAAAGATAGGACTTCCAGGAAGAGGGGGAGGGGGAGGGGGAGGGGAGGGGGAGGGGGAGGGGGACGGGGACGGGGACAGGGAGAGAGGGAGAGGAACAGGGACAGGGAGAGGGAGAGGGAGGAGAGGGAGAAGGAGGAGAGGGAGAGGACCAGAGAGTCACAATCGGACATGAATAAAGAAGGAGGTGTCAGGGAGAGACTAATATGGTATGTAATGGGACACGTGGCTGGGAAGTAGGCTAGGCCAGCACTGTCCGGTTAGAATAGCTGAGTATTTGCCCAGCTATAGTGCCTGAAGCTCTTAATAAATATTCAGAGCAAGGGTGGATATAGAAAAGCCCATACTTTCTTTCTTTCTTTCTTTCTTTTTTTTTTTTGTTTTTTTTTTTTGTTTTTTTTTTTTTTTGTTTTGTTTTTCGAGACAGGGTTTTTCTGTGTAGCCCTGGCTGTCCTGGAACTCACTCTGTAGACCAGGCTGGCCTCGAACTCAGAAATCCACCTGCCTCTGCCTCCCAAGTGCTGGGATTAAAGGCGTGCGCCACCACTGCCCGGCAAGCCCATACTTTCAAACTTCCTCTCTCAACTATTACCTCTTGATGCTGTCTTCCATTTAAACACCATGGGGCTCTGACTTCCAACTGTTACTTGTCTCTCAGCTCGCAAAGCAGCTTGATCTCACACAGGCGCCTTCTCAAGATGGCACTTGGTTAAAGCTCTCTGAGATCCAGGAAATGCTCAAACAGACTTGCTTTCCAGTGTTACCTGGCCTCCCAGGAATAGTTACCAACTCCCACAGTGCATTTACAGCTTGTGGGAATTATGGGATTGCCCTCTGGCTAAAACTGAGGGTGTGTTTTCACCTGGGCTAGATGGCTTCTTCTGTGGCTTTGGCTTTCTCCACTTCCCCCTGGCTACTAGGTGAGGCTGGAACAATGTTCTGCACTTTTCACTCTGTGGCTTTTCTTATTCTCTACTTCTTAGCTCCCCTTTGTTCTACATGATTCCTGATGCTTTTCCTCTGTCACTCTTTGGAATCAAGCCAGTTTTTCTGTGTTCTCAGTCATATAGAAAGTTTACAAACCTCTTTCTTCAGAAGTCATCTTTTTAATATATTAAATAAGTAAGTAAATATCAAGATTTCAGCATGATACCCTCTATGCACATTTGTCCCATGCAGTGGTAAAACTAAATTTGGTTTTTCCTCTTCAATACCATCTTACTGACAATAGTGTCAATACTGACAATTGACAATACTGACATTGACAAATTGAGTATAGTAGCTTATGTATTCATGCTTCATTATATTCAGATCCTTTTGAGTTATGATTTCAGAATTTTTAATATGACTGAGGTTTCATTCATTTGAAAAATCATCAGCATATCTGAATGTTATTATAACCAGCAATAAAAGTATAGCTCATGGATGGCCAAGAATTCTTATATAGGGCTGGAGAGATCATGGTTCAGTGGTTAAGAGCACTGACTGCTCCTCCAGAGGTCCTGAGTTCAATTCCCAGCAACCACATGGTGGCTCACAACCATCTAATGCCCTCTTCTGATGCCCTCTTCTGGTGTGTCTGAAGACAGCTACAGTGTACTCACATAAAATAAAAAAATATTTAAAAAAGAATTCTTATATGACTAGATTGTATGTAGGACAGATGTATTCTTATTTTCTGCCTCATAGAAAACAAACATTTCTGGGGCACTTGCATATTACCAGGCTTGGAGCCAAGGTATATAATGGATCTATGAATTGATTTAACAGTATTTGCTGGGAGCCTTTGCTGCCTTGGGAACAGCACTGGAGCATGGAAATGCAGCGCTGACTAAATTAAGCAGACTCATTAGGACAGTACTTGCAGAATAGTGGTATAGACAGAGAATGTTGAAAATGTATGCAATATGTTTTTGTCATTTAAGGATGTATCTGAAATTAATCTCCACCAAAAGCTTGTGAACACGACTTTTTGCTGATTAAGTGAGCTGAGACTCTTGAAACAGATGATAGGTAAATAGGAAAAGCAATACTCAGGTCAGAGGGCAGAGTTTGCTATTGAGTGGCCTAAGGTGGCCACTCGCATCCATCCTAGCTATGCTGGATACACCACCTGTACTATAACATTTTGTTTTTATTGCTCACCTTTCAGGCAAAGAACCTGAATACCTTCCTGGAAGCAGCGCTCAGCATTGAAACATCGATGCCCCCCTCTACACCAGATTTAATGCAGAGGGAACATGCCAGCATCCCAAAACTCTTCCCAGTGAGCTCCGGTGAGACTTCAGTTGGCTTTCAGTTTCTTGTCTTGATTTCCTATTAACTTTCTTATCACTTATTTGATTTCTTTAGTACAGAAATATCAACACTGAAAGCTACTTTTATGCACTTCCCAAAGCTACAATTCACTACAATGCAGTTGTAGCTTAATCTTCTGAGTAGAGAACATGGATTTGTAAGAGGTTGGAATGAAGAGCCCAAATTTTCATGTTGACATCTACTGCAAGCCATGAATAAAAATAATATCAAAATGGCAGCCTCTCATATGCCATAAGGAAGAACATTAATATTTGAAAACTCACTCTGTTCTCTCTCACCCAGGATCTCATAGCTCAGTGAGAGACACAGACACACAAAAGACTTCTTGTGTATGACAAGCACTGGAGCAGAGCCATTACAAAGAGTTTGTTCTAGAGAGGAAAAAAATAACTCTTCCTGGGAAGGCCAGAGATGGATTTCCTAACTGCATTTTTTTAAGTGAAATATATTTGGGAAATAGTGACTTGCAAAAAAAGAATTGTTGCAAATCGGTCACCACCAACTTGATTCTGAACTTTTCTCAACCCTCTGCAACAGATGCTGCCAATGGTGGGAGGCTTTCCAGGGTTGGCACACTGACAGCACCCGGAGTGATGGATGGAAACTGATGAGTGCTCAGAGGAGGGACTCATGATGTCAGCCTTGTTAGTCTTCAGTCAGTATCTGCAGAAATACTCCACTTCTAGAAAGGGAAGAGGAACAATCAAAACAGCAGAAAGGGAAACACTAATGCTACATTTTACATTCTGTTTTACCTCTTTATTTTGTAACTTTAGGGGGCCATATGCTCTATACATGCTCCATTAGTCAGCCACACCCAAAGGTCCACACTGGATCCTAACAGGGGTCTTCATGTTGACGCTGTGAGGGAGGTGATAGTTACATCACCCTTAGACAAAGAGACCTAGGATTGCTGTCAAAAGAATCCTCCCAAATGCTTGAGTGGTAAGAACAAAATCAGAGACATACAAGAAGTAGGACCAGAGTTCAAACAAAATCCATTCCCTCCTATCCTAGTGACTTCCTGTCTAAAGAGGAAATGAGAAAAAAATACTGGAAAGTGGAATTGGGTAGTAAAATAGAGAATGTGATGCGTGATTCTGGAATGTTTAGGGGATCACGGGGATAATGTTTTAACACACACTGCTCATCAGAGGCTCTGCATGAAGGTCCGCTCTTTGCTCCAGTGAAAGGCAATGGGAACTTTCAATGCCAGTTTATGGGAAGGCTTCATATTAGTAGGCTTCTCTGATTTCCCTCAACTGGAAGTTTTCCTCTTTGTCTTTATTCTAGTCTTTTACCTGCTAACTCTCTTCGGCAACACCACTATCATTGCTCTCTCGCGGCTGGATGTCAGATTGCACACACCCATGTACTTTTTCCTCTCCCACCTTTCTTTCCTGGACCTGTGCTATACCACAAGCACGGTACCGCAGCTTCTCATTAACCTCTGTGGGTTTGATAGGACCATCAGCTATGGAGGCTGTGTGGCTCAGCTCCTCATTTTCCTTGCCTTGGTCTCCACAGAGTGTCTGCTCCTGGGGGTCATGGCCTTTGACCGCTATGCTGCTGTGTGCCGTCCACTACACTACACAACTATTATGCACCCTCAGCTGTGTCAGGGACTGGCCATCTCCTCCTGGGTATCTGGCCTTGTGAACTCTGTGATTCAGACAGGACTTGTTATGGCCATGCCCCTCTGTAGTCATCGGCTGAATCACTTCTTCTGTGAGATGCCCATATTCCTGAAATTGGCTTGTGAAGACACTAATGGAACGGAGGTCAAGATGTTTGTGGCCCGAACAATAATCTTGATCTTCCCTGCTGCACTGATTCTGGGCTCCTATGGACACATTGCCAGGGCAATTCTGAGAATCAAGTCAATGGCTGGACGCAGAAAGGCCTTTGGGACTTGTGGGTCCCACCTCATTGTAGTTTCTCTGTTTTATGGTTCAGGCATATATACATACCTCCAACCTATCCACAGATATTCAGAGAATGAGGGAAAGTTTGTTGCTGTTTTTTATACTATACTCACCCCCATTCTCAACCCTTTAATATATACTCTGAGGAACAAGGACGTGAAGGGGGCTCTGTGGAAAGTACTTGGGAAAAGCACAGACTTAGTGTAAGAGGGGAAAGCAAGACCATTGTCTGTGATATCACTCATAATCTGAAACCCACCTTTGAGGGACACTAGTGACTAGCAAGCAGCTCTGAGGGTCCCAGAACCATCTTCTGAGAATTTGAAGTGGGAGGAGTCTCTTGGAGTGATCTCTAGGTTAGTGTATAAGGTCCTTGTCTAAGAGAGGAGGGGCTGATCTATTTGGCTACTTTACCAAAAAAAAATGTTAAGGAAGGCTTGCATTTAAACTGTAAGTAAAGTAGAGATAAGCCCTAAGCATTTATAAGAGTGAGGGAAGGCTTCATTATATATGACATCACCTTATCCAAAGTCATTGATTCCCAGTCTGATGTCATATAGGTGACCCTTCACTCAAAGGCATAGGGCATGAATTTACAACTGGTTTTCCAAATAATTACCATGCTAGCTATATTCCCGAACACCTTAGGTTCTGTTTCTACATCTCCTTATATAGTTACCCCACTGACCTTCCAGTGGCTCACATCACTTGGAGAGATAAGGAACCCAAGGCCTGTGGCAGAGTTATAGATATGAAAGGGTCTGCCATTAGGACACTTATACCCAGAGAAGCATCAGAGTCTCACCAGCTGCACCAGGAAATCATGGCAGGAGGCTCTCATAAACAAGCTTTCATATAAGAGGAAAGAGACTAGAGAAGATATACATAAAAATGGGATGATCCACGAAGGAGAGGTACATGAAAGAAGAAAGAAGAAAACAAAACCAGAAGGTTTCTGATTTAGGCAGATGGAGAAAATTCAAAGAGACAGTGGGTTCTTGACATTCTACCATGGTCATTTCTCTCCATGTATTTGACAGTTTGTTTTACATCCATCTGTCTGTCTGTCTGTCTGTCTGTCTATCTACCTACCTGTCTACCTACTATCTATCTATCTATCTATCTTTCTACCTATCTATCTACCCATCTACCTATCTACCTATTTATGTGTTCACATGCACGTGTGTGTGTGTGTGTGTGTGTGTGTGTGTGTGTGTGTGTGTGTTTAAGTGCACTGAAGCACACATGTGGAGATCAGAGAACAGTTTACAGAAGTCAGTCCTCTCTTTGCCCTGTGTGGAGCCCCGGCCTTTTCGATCTTTCCATGTGTTTAGAAGATGTTTTCTGTCAAAGTGTCTATGTCCTTCTAACTAAGCTTCTAAGTTTTACTCTCAGACACTATATTGATTCAAAGAATATGAAAAAGCAGATCTTAAAGCTTTAATATTATATAGGAAAATATTTTATTTAGCTTCATCTTAGAGGTAGTTTATATTTTTCAATTAAAAATATAAAATAAGAATCCATAAGAAGAGTAGAGTTCCTAATATTTTGTAGCTATTTGACTGAGTATATATAGTGCACAGATTAATAAAAAGGTTGAGAAAGCCCACAGACATTTTAATAAAATTTTATATACAGTAGGATCTTCATAAAACAGTAAAATCCCAAGAAAATCACTAGAGCAAGTTGCTTTTATATGTTTTGAAACAGAGAGTAAATAACATATAAGGGAATAATAAAGTAAATGTATCTCTCAGATAGTGTAGGGCTGGCTCTAAGAGGTATTCTAGGGCTGGGGGAGTCAAGCCTTGTGTAAGATAATTCTTACTTAAATCATTTACTTATTTGAATGTATTAAAGTCTTATCTCCTACTATCTTGTGGCTAAGTCTTTTTCCAGAATGTTAGGGGAGTGATGACAAGTCTCTACAAAGAATCTCTTTTTTTTTTTTTTTTTTTTTTTTTTTTTTGGGTTTTCGAGACAGGGTTTCTCTGTGTAGCCCTGGCTGTCCTAGAACTCACTCTGTAGACCAGGATGGCCTCAAATTCAGAAATCCACCTGCCTCTGCCTCCCAAGTGCTGAGATTAAAGGTGTGGGCTGCCACTGCCCGGCTGTTTGTTTGTTTGTTTGAGGAAAAGGCAATCTAAAGGCCTCTTTCTGAAATTTTGTTTTCTCTAATGATTTCAGTTTGAAATAATCAAGATTCTTCCTAGACAGCATTTTTTTTGGCACAGCTCAGCCTCAACTCCTTTAATATTGATGAAGCCCATGGCAATATTGCAATAGACAAATCTGTAACAATTAGATCTGGGTAACTGGAATATCTATAACCTCAAACATGTATCATTTCTTTGTATTGTGAACATTCAAAATCCCCTCTACTTGGTATTTTGAAGAAGACAAATGTTGTAAACCATAGTTAAGTTTCCATGTAGGGAGAAGACATTGTTCTCCCCCTGCAGCAGAACCCCCAGACCTATGGAGCATCTCTCTCCTTTCTCCCAGAGACATAGTTTGTTGTTGTAGCTGTCATTGTGATGCCTTAAAACATGAAGGATGGATTAGGATTGGAGGCATGAGTAAATGCTATCTGTCTATCTGTCTGTCTGTCTGTCTGTCTATCATCCATTTATCACCTATCTATGATTTATCATCCATATATCATCTATCTATCTCATTCATAAATAAAGGAAAAAACTAAAACTAAAACAAGCTGCAAATGAGGACTGACAATGTACACAGTTATAGGCTTATATTTTTCAAAACTTAATTTTAACAAGAGTTCTTAAATGCTTTGACCTCCATTCTAGCCCACCAGAGGTAGTGGAAGGGAAAGATTAATACAGCAAAGGAAGGTGTTTAGAAATAGTTCTTTTGAGCAAATCCAATCTGCCATGTCAGGATATCAGCACTTCAGTTCACACAACACAGCAGTGGCAGCTCGATCCACTGGCAAATACCATTCATGAATCAGCAACAGCAGTTTGAGAGGCTCTGCCAACGGGTCTGAGTCCAGGGAAGCAGCAAGTAGCCGCCAGAACACCACCATGACACTGAGATAGTTTCATACAATCTCATTAGCAAGCACTTAAGGGTATATTTTTTTATGGTTCTGAGCATTGAATTTTTATAACACTGGGCTAGATTCACTAATTCTGAGATACAATCTTACTCCTTAAAGTGTTTTTAAGATGAGGTAAGTAGATACATTCAAGCAATTTATTGTTTGTTTTATATCCAAGCAATTTAAAGTATATTTTTAAAAAATCATCTAAGATCTCATGTCATCTTAATATTTTGTTAACACTTCATCTTTTTTCTATGCACCCTTCAACACACAAGGACAGTAGGTATGTCCTTGTTTTTATTAATGTTTACTTCTTCCTAATCACTGTATACATTATTTTTTATTTTGGTTTTGGCTAACATTAATTTTACATCTTAATTTGGTTCAATATGCTAGTTCAATATGTGAATATAAATGAACGTATAAAATCCTGCCTCTATCATCACTCCTCTTCATTCTTAGCCAACTCTAGTAATCACTAATTTCCTTTCAGGCTAATGTTTTTAAGATCTACATATGAGAGAATGTCTGGTGCTTCTCCTTCTATGACTGGTTCACCTAATATAGTACCCTCCAATTCATCAATTTTGCTCAAATGATGAAATTTCATTCTTCTTTATAGACAAGTAACATTACATTATACATATATGGACCATTTTCTTATTCATCCATTCACTGATAGGCATGCAGAGTGATTCTGCATCATGACTAGTGTGAATAGTGTCACAACAAACACAGTAAGCACGTATCTTTTTGGAATGCTGATTCAGTTCCTTGGGATATACACCCAGAAATGGGACATCTGGATCGCATGACAGATCCGTTATAACTCCAGTCTTTAAAAGAACATGCACACCATTTTATATAATGTCTGAACCAAATTACATTCCTACTAACTGTCAGTTTTTCTTCTTCTCTGTGTCCTCATCAGTAACTGATGGTTTGCTTGTTTTGGTAATGGTCATTCAAGCTAGAGCAAGCTGGTATCTCATTGTGATTTTGATTCAAATTTTCTTGGTACATAACAAAACCAAACTTTTTGAAACACATATTTTCATCTCTTGTGTATCTGCCAGTTCAAAGTATTTTCCTACTTCATACTTCACAAAAGAAAGCCTGAAGTAATAGGTATTCAACTTGGTGAACAGACTAAAATCCATTGAATTGTAGATTTCAATTTTTCATTGTACATGACATCACTAAATGGTCATGTTGTCAAACTACCTTATTTTTAAATGGTTTTTATTGACCAGCTTAGATACCCCTCAGGCCCAGATCTAGGGATTTGAATTAGCCCACCCCAACATCTACCTCATCAGTGAACTGCTAGAGTGCATAAAGGGGCCGATCCTACAGATCCAAAACTACAGATCTCCAGGACACCTGGCAACAACAGGATTTCTGAGAGACATCCCAGTGAGGATCCAGTGTTGACAGAGTAGCAGAAGCCAGAGGCCTCCTACTAGACCAAGGAGTCACTGCCATGAACATTGCAAGGAAAGAAGTGTGGAAAAAGGGTAACTGTGGGACACACTGTGACAGACTACAACTTCCACAGTAATTTTTCCTCTGTTGTGGGGAAGTTGCAAGGGTGAAGGGCAGGTATGAGAAGAGGGGAAGATGAGTGGGATTATGGGCATGATGTGAAATTTGTAAAGAACCAAAAAATAAGTTTAAAATATTTGCTATATTAAGTACAATAGTGTTTTATATATATATATATATATATATATATATATATATATATATATCACAGAATTTTAGAATGCACTGACAAAATTTCTTTTTTAGCTTTGTTGTGGATAAAATTAATATTCACATATCAAATGTAGCAGAAATGTAAAACATAAAAGGTTTTATCCTGGAAATAAATATTTAGCTGGATTGATGGTTCATATAAATAGAATACACAAGCACTATTTGAAGAGTCCAGAGATTTAAATGAGTGGGGAGCCTATGCTTGCTCCCGAGTGAATCTTAGAATGTATTCTGATGGGTCAAGGGCTGATAGAACTATTGTTGAAGCTGGGAAGTGTGAGGAATCTCAGAGTCAGGTGAATAGGAGGAGGTGTGCTGAGGATGCTGAATACAACCTTGTTTGGAGAACAGAGGGAATTGAGAACAACAAGGTGGATCACAGAAATCCTATTAGTTGAGTATAATTGCCACAACAGGACCCAGGAGTCTCCAAGGCCACCCTTTGCAAATGATTTTTTTCTTTGCTGCTTTCATGGGCCTTGGCAATGTCCCCAGGGCATTTGTGATGCACTAAAAACAGTGTCATGGGGTGATTTGGTAATATATCGATCGGATCCTTCCAACTCTCAGTTAACCAACCAAAGGGAGCATGGGGTGCATTGCAAGGATGCCATGGGCTTTGGCAACTGCTTTTCTTGTGCAGAACTGTGGGAAATGATGATCTCCAGAACAGGATCTTTTTTATTGAAGACCTCTACTTCAGGAAAGAATTCAGGACCACAGAGGGACATATACACCTTGCACATCCCTATATGTAAATGGTCCCAAATGAGTCTCACTTCTCCATTGAAGCCAATAGAATTCAGTCTGAATTCTGATGGTTTCCTTTCCTATTAGGTAAGTACTGACCAGGTGAGTTACTCTAACTTCACAGATTAAAAATCAGGATATAAATATCCCATTACACAAGCAAGGCTGGCCTCCACTCTGATGGTTGACTGGCTTGAGGACATTGAAGTTATGATTTATTTCTGATACTCTTTCCTTCTCTGTCACCTGTCTACTTACTTCACTAGACACAGCATGCCAAAATATTCCCGCTTGCATGCATTTATCTCCAAATACACACAATTAAAGGAATAAATAATTTTCTGATATGAAGAAGAAATGTCCATTTAAAATAATTTTAAAATCTTTTCTAAAACCCAAAACTAAAAAAATCCAAGGCTCTAATAAGCAAGTAACTTTTACTTATCAGAACCAGGGAATAAGAATAGGGGTGTGGCCAGCTGATAATAATACATGAAGGAAAATTTGTTGTAAGAATAGACAGAGGGAAGGAATGCACTCTAAATGAAACAACGTTATGTATGACTTATACAAGTTAAAAAATTTATTAATTTATCCTTGAAATGTCTAATACTGTACCTGGATTTAAACCTGGGTTACCTGGTATGATGCTAAAACACTGGTTCGCAACCTGTGGGTTGCCACACCTTTGGAGTCAAATGACCCTCATTGGAAAACACAGATATTTGTATTACAATTCATAGTCATAGCAAAATTACAGTTATGAAGTAACAATGAAATAATTTTATGGTTGAGGTCACCACAACACGAGGAACTGTATTAAAGAGTCACAGCATTAGGAAGGTTGTCAACCACTGCTGTGGAAGTTGTGATAGGCCGAATGTTCAAGAGTCTTGAAGATCGCTGTGAAAACCTGTGGTATAGAATGGGCTGCTTCGTGGTTTCTAATATGAATGAAATGTGGTCCAGATCAAAGAGATAAGCATACAGATGGTGATGGGGAATTGGTAGAGGGATGTTTTGGTGTTAAGGTTTAATAGTGAATCAGCTGCCCAAAAATTGAGAAAACTGCACCTACAGGAGGCACAAAAGGAAGATGTAAGTTAAATTCAAATTACACAATGTATACTGTTAACACTGAAGATGATTAAGGAATAATTTTTAGAACTTCTGATTAGATATAAAATAACATTTTTATTTAAATGTGATTCTAGTAAATATACATTAAGTCAGTGTGTAAATGAAGTAGTACTATTTGGTTTTGGGAAATAAACATGGTTTCTCATCGGTGAATTCATCATTTACAGAGATAATAAGTAGACACACATGTGCACACACATACACAAGGAAGTCACTGACATTTGTATTACAGAAAACCAGGTGTGGAAGTGTCAAAATGTCTTGTATTTAAGGGAAAATAAAGAATAGTGATGAAGTTTTTAAAGATGATTTTATATTGTTTGAAAAACAAACATTAGGGACGTGTAGAATGCCTCAAACCTGCTTCAAGCCATTACAGCCAACCATTTGGTTAATGAAAAAAAATGTGTTTTGACCTATACTTAGAGATGAGCTTATGGTCTCTGAGTGAGAAGACAGATTCGAAGGTGGAAGATAGCTGCCATTTAGAGATAGCTCCATTTCAGACAACTTTCTTTTTAAGTTTACTCCTGGCTGTCCCACAGTCTTTTCTCTTGTAAACTTCAGCAGTTTATCTGAGTTCTGGCTTTTTGCCGTGTGGTAGATCTTTAGATATGAGCAAAAGTTATTATGGTTGTCTTATGATGTCTTTTTTCTAACCTAGAAAAGTTAATTTAAAAATATCTGCTTCTCAAGCAGTGTGCTTGCCTGACTATTGATTGCACTGCCCTTTAATCCTTTAAGCGTGAAGCTGTAAAAGGATAGTTCCTAAAGAGTGGCACCTGAGGTGAATATCTGCATCCTAAGGACTAAGTTGTCTGCACTTAACATAATTCCATTCCTTCATGGAGATAAAGAATTTGGGTCATAAGAAAGTGAAGGTTTACACATTGTCCTTTGTATTGAGGAGTGTTGAGCTTGGAAATCTTTGAATTTTATGATCACTGTGCTCGATATGAGGAGGACTGTCAACTGAAGGTCTGTGTCCATTGACAAGTAGATCCACGTCTCACCTGCATACATTGGCTCCCCAATGGGAAGGCTTAGTGCCAATGTCTTGGTCAGAGTGGTCATGTCAAAGCCCAACTGGAATAGGAGATGTAGGCTAGGTACAATAAGTCAGAGTCCAATCTTTGATTTCATGTGGAAAGGACTTTCACAAGTGTTCTTGTCACATGAAAAAGACCTCCAGGAAGATTTGTGTTCACATTTTCCAGATGTAGACATAATGAAGCAGAGTTCATCACCAAAGTTAACAAAAGAGTAGAGAAACCCTTTATGAGAGATTGGAGAGGTATCATAAACATGATTTTTTTCCTGAGTGACAGACATGTGGGCATTCTAGAAGAGACAGATTTTAAGTCATGTGAACACTGAGAAGCACTAGTTTTAGGAGAACCAGCATGAGTGTTGTGATTTTATAGCTCAGCCCATTCTTTACATGATCCTGCAGTCTTCATTACATATTCCCCAGAGAACGATTCACAAGGTGGCACCTAAGTGTCTTTGTCTTGATTAGATGGAAGAACATGGATATGATGGAAGAGGCATTTAAAAAGACTAGAGCTTAGGTAACCTGGTATTGGTATCTTTTTATCCAACAGATTGTAGATTTTAAAGAGACAAGATTCCAAGGAAGTAGGTATATCTCCATATCCCTGTGCCCAGCTGAGACCAAAGCTGCCACTGGGCTTTGTTCTTTGGTAAGATCTACCTTAGCAGAGACGAATCAAGTGTGTTCCTACAGCTGCAGGAACCTATTGGATGTTTTGTGTGGCAATCATATTCCTGACCCTAACACTGTAAAAAATAATGATCTAGATCAATTTATCAATCTTATTTTAGTAATAAAAAATGAAATAGAGTTAATTTTTATTGGAATTAGATGCCTGAAACAAAGATGTAATGAATTAATGGCATTAGTAAGAAAATTGTTGACTTGATAAATCAAGTTGTTGAATACAGACACTGCTACAATGATGAAAGTAGAGGTTAAACGTGGGGAAATGATGATACAAACAAGTGTGGATGCAGAGATAACTGTGAGGCTGCATGAAGAAAGTTTGTTTTTTTTGAGATTCTATCCAGGAACACATCCATCAGACGATGTAGGATTCTGGAAGAATTAGCCTTCGGATTTCTTCTAAAATGTAAAGTGATCACAGATCTGTGCCACCATTTGTATCTAGTTTCATAAAGCACTGACAAATCCATCACTCAAATTAGTACTATTGGCTTAGGCTAGGTTTGGTTAAAAAAAGAAAAAAAGAAAGGACTAATGAAGCTAGTAAGATGACTCCGTGAGTAAAGTGAGAGACCTTGTCTCAAAAAAATAAGTGCAGAATGGCTGACATCTGGCCTCCAAACACACACACACACACACACACACACACACACACACACACGGGCACTTGTACACACATTCGCACAAACACTCACACAGAGGCATGTCAAGTTTTCAGTATGTTTTCTTATATTCTATATCTGTATAGGTTATGTTTGAAGCTAAGTTTAAATTTCTCTGTTTCTTGTTCTCTTGCATACTATAGTGATCACTTACTGTTCATGACTTCATGAATCCTTGTTTCATTATATTGAAATCATTTTTGGAAATGGTTATTATAGAATTAATAACCATTAATTATATTAAGTTTTTGAAACATTGCAAACATTTCAAGCATTTTTTAGAAACCCCGTTAACAAAAGCATAAAGCAGGAATATGGGCAACCTTTGTGCTAGTAAATGATAAACAGCACATATGAGATATCTTCCTGTTGCTCAGAAACCAAATGTAAGCTATTTCCTGCCTACTAAACATGTTGCTTGGGCATGGAAAACATTCACTAATCCATTCTTTGGTGTGTGATGAGAGACCTTTCTTTCCAAGGCACTGCATGTGACATGGTGTAAAATGCTAAATAAGTTAAGTATCCCTTTCATGTTCCTCAAAGAAGAGCATTGCAGTGACTGAGTGACCTTAATGCTCTATTGGAGGACCTGAATAGAGTTTCCAGCACTCATGTTTGAAGGACTCACAGTTTCCTGTTGGTCCAACTCCAGGGAGATCCAACACACTCCTTTGGGCTTCTTGAGTAACTGTACTTATGTGCACATGTCCCACATACACATAACTAATATATACATAAATCTCCTTTTTTAAAGAATGGAAGAGAGATAGACAACTGTCCAAAGTATTGGTCATGTATTCTTGTCATTTCTAAATTTATAAGACCATTCAATGTCAATCAAGATCTCACAATCCTGTGGAAATTTTGCTTTATATCTAAGACTCACAGAAGCAAGTCTTCAGAACAGGTGACATGGTAAGTGACAGAAGTTATATGTAGGAATCTGATTATAGACTTCATCAGCTGATGTGTGTGACTACCACTTTGTATTTATAATTCACATTTTCCATCTTTCCTACAAAAGGCTTCAAGTACAATACACAAACACTTTCCTGGAACCACAAGGAGCCTGGAGGACCTTCTATTAAATATAAGATGATGCTAATTTGTCAAATTTTCTCATATTGAGCACAGGTGAACTTTCCATTAATTCTTTTTTTAAATCTTACCTGATAAACTTCCTTATGTTCTAGTTTAATTTTTAATGGCATTTTATTTTCAGTTATGTGTATATGGTCTCTGGTGCTGCTGGAAGCCAGAGTCACAGGATAACCTTGGATCTGAAATTATAATTAGTTGTGACTCACCTAGCAAAGATGTTGGGAACCAACTCCAGTGTCACAAGAGCAGTCCAGCACTTAGCCTCTGAGCTATCTCTCCATTCGCCCCCCCACCCATTTTGATTTCTGCCATAAGAAACCTCACCCTTGAAATAAAACAGACTTTTATGTATATCCCACTGGCATAATAAAGTTTATTCCTATTAACTCTCAGGGTTCCTCATGGAAATGTATTTTCATAAGATCTGAATATAGAATCAAACGTTTCTATCAACAAAAGTTCTAAAACATCTACTAAATGATATCAACAGAAGTAACACTAGGTACCTCTTATACTCCATGAGGTAAGACACTAACTATTTTTTTAAGACTGCAATTTTTTGGCACGTTTATGACTACATGTCAAGAACAGCTTGTTTCCAATTAGAATTTCTGCATATGGTTCTTTGATAAATAATTACTAATAATAAGAGCAATCATAGATGTTTGGAGCAGTTTTTGAAAAAGCTCATAGTGGAAAGGATACATCTACAGAACAGCTCCTGTGCCTATGGCTCTGGGAACATTGTGATGGAAGAGAAATCAGAAGAAATGTAAGACCCGGAGACTCATGAAGTTTACTTTGAGACTGTGTTAGAAGTTATGCCCTAAAAGTCTCAACAGCATGACTTCTTCACCATGAGATGAATGAGGACAACAGTAGACTAACACAGATGGGGAAACCCACAAGGCCTCAACCCTACACAAAGAACTGCAACTAAGGAATGCTGACAACAGGAGAAAAAGCCTTCCCTGGGGAATAACGTAGCAATTGTTTATCCAATACTAAATGGTCAGCTCTGAATACATACATACAGGTAACATTATACAACCTGAGCAGGCTATATTGAGAAATATATACACATATACATATATGCATGAAATGCCAATTAATGAGAAGTCATAAATTTGAACAAAGAGGCCATGAATTTGAATGAGAGCAAGGAGAGGTATATGGGAGAGGTTTGAGAGAGGAAAAGGAAGAAATTGTATAATTATACTGTAATCTCAAAAAAAGAAATTTACAAAGAAATCTAAAAACTAAGAAAACTGATTCTCCAAATTTAAAAAAAAAAAAGATGGTCATTCCTTCAAATTTTAAAAATTTACTGTGTTCTGTTCCAACCAAGAACTAACAGGTCATTGACATGGAAGAGGTTTTCACAGAATGTAAACATTTCTAGAGAGAACATTGTATGAAAAAGTTCTGGCCTGAGGGCAGAAAATAGCTTTCCGGTAACTTCAGGAATGAATTAATCAGAGAATAAAACAGTATTTTTCTGCCATGCTTATTCATGATACAGAACATAGGTAATATTTTTTTTTTATCTAAAGGGATCCAAACTCTTTCAGTCCTTTGTGGCAGATGGCAGTTGTGTGAGTGTGGAGCCCAGAACAGGTGTAATGACTACGCTGGCTATGCAGGAGGAAGCCGATGAATACCAGAGGGCAAATTTGTGATCTCAGCCTGGTTATTCTTGAGTCTTCATCTACTGAAAAACTCTGTCACATAGAGCAAGATGATGAACAAAATAAATCACAAGTGGTACACATTAGATTTTATTAATTGACTGATAATATTTTTTTTAGAACTCAAACTGAGGGAGTTGCATGTGCTGGACAAGCACTTAACCCATGAGCTGCATCTGCAACCCAAAGCTAGATTTTAAAAGCAGATTCCTGTTACTGCTTTTGGATCTATATCTCGGTGTTGTGATTCTAGCAATATATCGTCTCTCTTTACAGACATGGAAACATTGAGTCTACAGGGTTTGAGTGATCTCAATAAAATCATGACACAAATCATCAGAACTAGAACTCAAGCAAAGAGGACATCATGGATGTCTCATATCTAAAGATGAGAAGAGACAGATAACTGGATATGTGGAACTAAATAGCAAAATGGAAAATGCAACCTATGAATTTGTAGTATTTAGTATATAATTTGGAAACCCACACTGCTCGTTGGGAGCATTGAGTTGTTTACGATTTGGAATGGTCAAAGGTGATGGGAACCTTCAATTCCAGTTCAAGCAGGGCCTTCTTTTTGGTGGGATTCTCAGATTGGCCTCACCTGGAACTTGTCTTTTTTGTCTTCATTTCAATTTTCTACTCCCTCACTCTCTTAGGCAACTCTTCCATCATTGCTCTCTCTCGACTGGACCTTCGACTGCAAACCCCCATGTACTTCTTCCTCTCCCACCTCTCCTTTCTGGACCTCTGCTACACCACCAGCACTGTGCCTCAGCTTCTCATAAATCTTCATGGTCTAGACAGGACCATCAGTTATGGAAGGTGTGTGGCCCAGCTCTTTATTTTTCTTGCCCTCGCATCTACAGAGTGCATGCTATTGGGGGTCATGGCCTTTGACCGCTATGCTGCTGTGTGCCGTCCACTGCACTACACGACCATCATGCACCCTCAGCTGTGTCATGCACTGGCCATCTCCTCTTGGGTAGGGGGCCTTGTGAATTCTCTGATTCAGACAGGCCTCATGATGGCCATGCCTCTCTGTGGCCATCGACTGAATCACTTCTTCTGTGAGATGCCTATATTCCTAAAGTTGGCTTGTGAGGAAACAAAAAGAACAGAGGCCAAGATGTTTGTTGCTCGAACAATAGTCTTGGTCTGCCCTGCAACACTTATCCTGGGTTCCTATGCTCACATCACCAGGGCAGTACTGAAGGTCAAGTCAACCGCTGGGCGCAGAAAAGCTTTTGGGACTTGTGGATCCCATATTCTGGTGGTCTCTCTGTTCTATGGTTCAGCCATTTACACATACCTTCAACCCACTCACACCTATTCTGAAAGTGAGGGGAAGTTTGTTGCCCTTTTTTATACTATAGTCACCCCCATGCTCAACCCTCTGATCTATACCCTGAGGAACAAGGATGTGAAGGGGGCTCTGTGGAAGGTGCTAGGGAGAAGCACAGACTCTGAGTAAAATGAAAAAGAACTGGGACATTTTTTTTCTGTCATAGGTTTTATATTCTGGTCTAGGACCATTGGTCACCAGCAAAAAGCCTTTGGTAAACCCCAGTTTTAGTGTCTTCCTATTTGGGAGGTGGGACTGGTTGAAGTTCTTTCTATATCAGTGCCAGAGAATGAAAGTTGGCTTATATCACAGTCTACAGAAGGCTTGGGAAGATAGTGTGTTGTAGCTCCATGCAGTCTCCTGACTGGTGAGCATCTCAGAGTGAGAAAAGACTCGTAAGTGTGCTGGTGTCTTTTCCTAAAGGTCTTTGATTCCCTATGGGGAAGAGAAGCCACTGAGTCTTAGTACAAAGTACATGAATTCACTGCTATGTGTTTTAGTGGGAAATGTGAGATCCATTTTCATACTCAGAATCTAAAGAATTAGCTCTTAATTTGGCCTTCCCAGCTACTCATTTCAGGTTCAGTCTATCATGATGCGGAAAGCATGAAAGAGCAAAGCAGTTTCACATCATGGTTGGCCAGGAAGCAGAGGGGAGCAAAATGCAGGTACTATACTGGCTTTCTCCCTTTTCCCTTTTATTCTCTCCAAGCCTATAGTCCATAGATCTTGCCACATGCATTCGCCTCAGGCAATCCTTTCTAGAACTGTATCAAAAGACGTGTCTCAAATTTGATTCCTTGGTGATTCTAAATCCAGTCAAGTTGTCAAAGAAGAACAGTCATTATAAGTCAACCAGTTAACCTGAAACCCAAACATATCACTTTGAAGTTATAGCATTCCACTTATGATTCCCTCAAAAAATTCACATCGGTTTTATCAGGAAAAATTCATTCATCCTGTTTTCATGAGTCCCGTTAGTCTTAATAACTAGAGAATTGTTTAAAAGGCCAAGTTCAAATTCTCCTGTCAGGCTCAATGCAAAGTCTTGACTATGAGCCATTGTAAACATTGAAAAAGAATTGATAACCCTGCGGTGGTGACACATGCCTTTAATCCTAGGCAGAGGCGGACCTGGTCTATAGGGTGAGTTACAGGACATTCAAAAGCTATTCAAAAGAGAAATTCTGTCTTGAAAGCGAAAGCAAAAACAACAACAAAAATGAGTTTACATACTTCCAACATACAATAACAAAAAATGAACATTCTTGTTCTAAAGTGGGGAGGTGGGAACGTAGAAAGGAGATGGGTGCAAACTAAGATTGGAACAGCAGCTCACACATTAAAACCTGTAGCTCAGTAGCAAACACCTGAGTCACATAGTCACATGATTTGAATTCCACTGGATATGGATTTTGACAATAGATGCTCAAAATTCTCTTAGGGACGAAGTCTCTTCTTAATTTTAATTTTCTAACTCTCCTTTACCAGCCTCTAATCTGCCATCTTACCTTGAAGTTTTCCTCTGAATGAATTTCTACCATGCCCAGGCATTTGCGCACACTGTCACTAATCCCCGAACAGCTGTACAGAATAAGCCACATCATCACCTCCCTGATGGAGAAACTGAGTCTTAAACATGTTAATAAAAATTTTCAGGATTAAAAAGCATGTTACCTACAGCTGTTTTTCTACACTATGTTGTAATTCCTTAAATGCTTATAGATAATTTTGATTATTAAAAATTTAACTCCATATAGAACAACATTAATTTTCAGTATACAAGCTGGAGTATATTGATGAAATGTTGTTTTGAGTTTGTTATTGATGAAACAAGACAACAGGAAAACATAATAGGTGGGTGTGTGGGATTTGTTTTGTTTTGTTTTTTTGTTTTTGTCAACCTGACATAAGTTAGAGCCATTTGGAAAGAGAGAGCAACAACTGAATAATTGACACCATCATATTGGCCTGTAGGAAAGTCTGTGGGGGCATTTCTTGATTGGTGATTGGTGCAAGATGGCCCAGCCACTGTGGGCAGTGCTACCCCACCCCTAGCAGTGGTCTTGGGTGAGATAAAAAGCAAACTAAGCAAAACAAGGAAAGCAAGCCAGTAAATAGCATCCCTCTCCTCCCCCCTTCTCCCCCCCCCCCCCCCGCCCCTGGGCCTCTGCTTCTTCCTGCCTCTAGGTTCCTGCTTTGAATTCCCGCACTGACTTCCTTGGACTATAATCTGGGAGTTGTAAAATGAAATAAACTTTTCTCCCTAAATTGATTTTGATCCTGGTGCTTTATCCCAGCAATAGAAAGTAACCTAGTACAATAGTGATACATTGTTTCTGTGTGGGAGAAATTAAAACATCAAGCTTTCCTTAAGGAAATATTTAGATCAATGGTGCATATAAACTAGACTGTGAAAATGTCTGAGGTGTGGTCCACACATTACACTTCAGTTGGGAAAAGGGATTTGGCCTGACTGGTCAAGGACATAAGAAATGAGATGAAGGTAAATGCAGTCTGCAGAATCTCAGATGGTAGATTCATAGGGCAAGAGTTCATGGTATGGGGATACTAACTAGAAAAACTTCACTTGGTTATCATAGAGCATTGAAGACTGAAATTCACAACTTAGAGCCCATTGGTTGGTTGTAATTGCCACCCTGGGGCTCAGACATCTCCAAGGCCATCCTTGCTAAACAATTTTTCTTTGCCACTACTGAGGAGTCTCTGACAATTTCCCCAAGGCATGTGTGATGCACTAAGCTAAGAGGAGGTTTGGTAATATGCCAGCTCCTTCCATGTCTCGATGGTAAGGGGCAAACTGGGAAGATGCAGCCACCTCCTAGGTTATGAGCACCAGTGAGAAAAGTCTCCCTGGAGAGAGAATCATGGATAATCATAAAAATAAGTAAGTTCTTCAGACAGGAGCTCCCATCCAAGGTGGGAACCCTACAGTAAAAATCAGCCCTACCTAGAACATCTCAAGCTGCAGATGGGTCACACACACCACCTTTGAAACCAAGGAAATTGATGATGGTCGTTCAACAGTTTCCTTTGCTGGAGGTCTGAGTGAATACTGACTGGATGGCTACAGCAACCTCACAACTTCAACAGCATCAAGAATAATTCCATTAGGTAACTAAGAGATTTTCCCTCTGCTCTTTGCCTGGTTCAAGGATAGAGAAATATTAAATTAAAATAAGACTGTTTTATCACTAGTCAGCTTTCTCTAAGATCCATTCTCCTATTCTCTCATTTCACTACAACAATATGTGAAAAATATTCTCCAAGTCAGAAGGTAGAGAACGGGGGTAGTCAACATTATTGAAGTGAAATCAAGGCGGACTGGCTAGAAGATTAGACAACTGGGAGTTGGTCTTAGAGGAAGTTGACATTTTGTATCAGGAGCTGCTGCTTAAAGCACTAATTTTATGTAGTCATTGTCTATTTAACTGACCGGATTCAAATCTTGGTTATCTGGAATTATACTAGAAAATTCTGTAGTGACACCCGGGGTGTCTGAGAAAATAAAGATCATCCTAAAACCTTGTGGAACTGGAAGGGATAAGGTGTGTTTTTCAGTGAGAAAGGAATATGGTCCAGATCAGAAAAATAACAATTTATAGAAGAGTCGATGGTAATGGGAGTTAGTGGGACATTCGGGTGGCTAGAAAGGCTTGAAAGTAAGTTAACCTTTCATAGAGTAACAAGAGAGCCCCACATGCAGGCATAATAGGTGGAAGAGAAATCAGATTAAAAGTTAAGAGTACATGGTTGAACAATAGAGCTTCGGAAAGAAATGTGAAATATGCCCTTTGCTGAAATAGATTGGATGTCCCTACTTGAATGTCATTATATTGTGATCTGAAAATGTCATGCAATTAGTTGACAGCAAGCTGACCATGGTGGTACAAGCCTATAATCCCAGAACTTGGGAGGAAAAGTCAAGAGGATGTGAGGTCAAAGTCTTCCTAGACTATTCAGTGAGTTCCTCTTTCAAAAGGTAGCCAGACTCTCACAATGAATATAGCATGGACACTCCTGATGGCTGATCTTAAGCATTATTTACAGAGCTTATGCACTGGCTCACAAGTGTATGCACGTGCTCAGACATAAACACATATTTTAACAAAGATGGTTACTGACTATTACATTTCAGAAAGCAAGCACATAAATGTCAAAATGCCTTATGTGTACCAAGGAGATTAAGAGTAGTGGATTCAACCTTTAAAAACTTGAGATCAGAAAAATAAGGAAAGTCACAGCTGGGCAGGACCCCTCCCAATTATTCATTTAATGCAGGAACATTTCTCTAACTTCCTGAAATGTTCAACTTTCAGAATTTGATATGGAGGCTTTGACTTTTTGAAAAGATCATTTTTTTCTAGATAGTCTATTTTTAGACTTCTTTATTTAATTTTTTCACACTGATCCACAAAAGTGTAAAGTTATGGCAGGATAATGTTTGAGCAGCTAGTGGGTGGCTGAGAAGCAAGAATGAATAATTAGAACCTGTTGCATTGGTTAACATAATTTCATTTTTTACTGAATAAAAGATGTATATAAAAACGGGAGGAAATATAAAGTGTTGAAGAGTTACTCTACTCAAATATGGACTCCAGTAAAACTTGAAGGTCATTATTCTCCTGTGTGTATAGAGAGTAGTCAGCTGGAAAAGATCTGTGTCTATATATGGGTACCCTGACACCTCTACCCTATCTTTGCTCACATGTTCTGGGCTCACATGGGAAGCACTGTCCAGTCCCTGAGCCAATATGACAAAGGTCAAAATCAGCCTAGATTACGAGATGTGCAACTAGGAATGACGTGTGGCATCTGCCAGAGTCCTCCGTTGGATTCATGTGAGGAATAGCTTACAGGTGTTCTTGAAAGATGCAAAAAGCCTCCCAAGACATTTTGTTTTTATGATCTCAGAACATGTGCATAATCAAGAAGGCCTCAGTTAGTCAAGAAAAGAGTGAAGAAAAACCCTGAGTGACTGGGCCTTGGTGAGTCACAACTGCACCAAGTTCCTGAGTGACAGATACATGAGCAGTGTGGACACAAGGGGGACTGGGAACTGATGGCACTGGCCTCAGGATAAATTTAGTGGGACATTTCACATAAACGTGAGTGTTGTGGTTGGGCAGATCAGTGTGCCTTCTGCAGGACTCTGGGAATTAAAGAGCAGTACATAGCTCCCAAAGATGGCTCTCATAGGCAGCCACATGCATCAAGGTCTTTCAGGGGAAAGTCGATAGAGAGGGTGTCAGAAAGTCTTCACCTTTGCAACTGCCTTGTATTGAGAATCTCACCTTGCACACCAGATGTCCAAATAAAAAGATTTCAAGAAATTAGGATACTATCCCAGCCCACTTTTTAAGGAATATTGAAACTGCTACAAGAATTCGTGCTCTCCTAAGGAACTACTGAAGAGCTGGTATGAAGAAGTACTGCTGGTTCAAGGTCATAGGAAGGACTTTCATGTACCAGTCATTATTCTAAGCACCAAAACTGAAAGGCCTGGTGAGATAGGGTAACTTATGGATCTAATCTTCAGATATAATGACTATAGCAAGTTAAATTATTACTGATCTGGTTGCAGGAGGTAGAGGGAAAATAAATGGAGGATTTGGGCCAGAAAAGGGAGAAATGATAGGTCAAGGAGTCAATGATATTATTACCCAAAAATATGGCTGGAGTAGATGAAGGACATAATGGGGAAGGAGACAAAAGGCAGAGGAAGTCCACAGAGGTTTCGTTGAGCAAGTCCTGGGTTTAGGAATGTGTACAGGTATGGGAGGGCACCTATGGAAAGAAACAACTTCAGGTTTCCTTCTAAACCAAAGAGTCACAGCTTTGTACCATATTTTAATCTAGGCTTAGCTTGCAATTGATGACACTGCAGTTAGGTCAGCACTGCTCATTTTTAAAAGCTTTCTGTTGGTTCTTTGTGAACTTCATACCATGTACCCCAATCCCACTCATCTCCCCCTCCCCCTTCCATCCTTGCAGCCTCTTTCTACCAATAGAGGGGGGGGAGTCTCATCATGGAATCTGTAGTGTGTCACAGTGTGTCCCACAGTACACCCTTTGTCCATACTTCTTTGTTTGCAAATGTTCATTGTCATGACTAGTTGGTCTGATACAAAGCCTCTGGTTTCTGCTAGCACAGCTGGGTTTTATTTGCCTTTTGGTCAATACATCCCAGGTCATTTTCATTCTCTACTCTTCAACTGGGTGACTTAAAAGTTTTCAGTTTCATCTCTTCCATTCTGTTTGTGTACAGCCTAAAATTTGAAGTTAAACTGAATTCTGCCTTACATATATGGTGGCCATTTACTGGTTTGTAGCATCTTGTTTTGTTTTGTTGAGATCTGGTAGGATTATGACACCAGTATCTTTCCTATAATCAATCTAATTGTGTACTGCAAGTATAGTAAGTTGTCTATATGTCATTACAAGCATCATTGATTGACAGGGAAGGGACCATAAAGTTCTTGTGCTTATGAAACTGTTGTGTTATGAAACTGTTCTTTCCTTATTCAAGAAAACAAATATTGCTGGTATTTTTATGGAACCAGGCATGGAGCCAGATGTGAAATAGACTCACCAATAAGTTCAACATTTGTTGAGAGCCATTTTTCTCCTAATCAGTGAATTGGGAAATTAATAGTTGAAAAGACCCAAACACATGACACTTAGAACTCAGCTGTGTACATTGACTGCTGGTGGAAATATATCCTATATATACATTTTTCTCATTTTAAAGGGTTTCACAGAACTTGATCCCCATCAAAATCTTGTAAAACAGATTATTTCATATTTATGGGAAGTAAGCTTCCAGAACAGGTGATAGAGTCCATATGTGAATGTGTGAGGAGAGGAAGGAGTCCATATGAGTGTAGGGGGAGGGATGACTGTGACCTTCCTAAACAGCTGTGCTCAACTGTCAGAGTCATCAGAAACAGCTGGCTCAACTGTCAGAGTCATTCAGAAACAGCTGGCTCAACTGTCAGAGTCATTCAGAAACAGCTGTGCTCAACTGTCAGAGTCATTCAGAAACAGCTGGCTCAACAGTCACAGTCATTCAAAACCATCTTAGGTGTCCTGGTTACAACATAGGTATATTTGTTTTCTCTCACAATTCACTTTTTGTTTGTATTTCCCATGGAGGCTTCGAGCATGGCAGTCAAGTACCTTCCTGGAGTCATTATTCTAGTACTAGGTCACTGGTGATGACTTCCAGTATAGTCGACTCAATGAAAAGGAGAATGTGTTAATTTGCCAAAATCGCTTGTGAGGAGCATGGATGAAGGTTCTGTTGGTTACTAACATCTTTCTCTCCTTTCCTATATCTGATTGAGAATTTTAAAACCATGATAAATATCCACTTATAGTTACTTTTATCCATACCTTGCCAATATAATTTGTGAAGGTGCATTCATAGTTAATTCTCAAAGATGTAGAAGACAGAATTTCATGAAATTGGAGAGTCAAATGCTTTACTCAAGTTATTTAATATCTACTAAACACCATGAGTGAAAATAGCATTAGTGTAATGATACTTATATACTGTAAGAGAAGACTTTAACTTTGTTTTTATTGGCCATGTTCCTAAGTGCCTAGGAGCTTCTCAGCTTGGAAGAAGGCAAGGAAGTGTAATTTTTTTTTACTGAGTTTATTATAGGTGTCTTTGATGAGGCAGGGACAGAAAAATTCTTGTGTTACTAACTGAAAAGTAGTACATAAGTGTAGATAGAAAGTGTACAAAGAAATTTTGGCTTGAGAGGAGACGATTCCTCTTCCAGGGAAGTTCAGAGGTGGGTTTATCAGTGGGTGCAAAGTAGAAGCATGTTCCAGGCTTGGTATATGGGAAGTCATATATGCATTGCAAGCCATTTTGTTTCCCTACAGAGACAGATCTGTACTCTCCTTGGTCCTTCCGACAGAGGATAGCTGAAGGAGCGAATCTTCTGGGAATGCCACCTGGGTTGTGTATGCTCAGCAAAAGGAAGCAGATAAGAACTAGGGTCAGGTTTGTGACCTTAACCTAGTTAATTCGGATCTTTAGCTACTTGCAGATTCTGCTTCATAAACCAAAAAGAGGAACAAAGAAGAATACCCTTTGTGCCATGTTTTTGTAAGGTTCATTTTATCTATGTATTTATTTTAGTTTTCTTAAGCACTGGGATTGGATATGGATCTTACACATGCTACAAAACTTCTTTTTCAGTCATCTCCACCATGAGCCCCACATCAGATTTTTAACAATATTTTTATTAATTATTTGAGAATTTCATACACTGTACTTTTAACATATTCACCCCTTTCCTAAATCCTCCCATAATTACCTTCTCTATTCTTTTATCCAACTTTGAGATCTAACACTCTGTCTCTTCTTTATTTCCTTTCTTTCTTTCTTCCTTTTCTTCCTTTCTTTCTTTCTTCCTTTCTTTCTTCTCTCTCTTTGCTCTTGCTCTCGCTCTCACTCTCTTCCATACAGTCTTATTTGTGTTGCCCAACTAGTGCTGGGATCGGGGCCCAACCTGGTGTGTATGTGCAACCTACTAGGTCATACCATTAAATTAAACTGATTCTTTCTGTCTCCCACCAGGCATCAAATACCAACATCAGATTTCTAAATGCAATTTCAAAGTGTCTGCATTTGGATTTTGCATCTTAGTGCTTTCAGGGAAGCAATATAGAATCTCTCTACTTTCAGACAAAGAGAAGCAATGGACTAAAATGACTGAGTTGTCTGGTAAAGTCCAGACAACAAGGGCCACAACACCTGAAGCCAGTGATCTCCTATCTGAAGAACAAAATAGAAAGAATGGACAGATAAGCTAGAATAGCAAACTAGAAGATAAAACAGTCTTTGAGTATTTCTAGTGTTTTAACCCATACTCCTTACAGGAAACAATGAGCAGAGTTTGGTATTTGCACAAGTGAAAGGCTATGGGAAATTTCAACACCACTTCACAAGAGAGTTTCCTTTTGGTGGGTTTCTCAGATTGGCCTCAACTGCAAGTCTTTCTTTTTGTCATTATTTTGTTTTTCTACTCCCTAACTATCTTTGGCAATACCACCATCATCGTTCTTGCAAGACTAGACCTTCGACTACACAAACCTATGTACTTCTTCCTCTCCCATCTCTCCTTCCTGGACCTCTGCTATACCACCAGCACCGTGCCCGAGCTCCTGGTCAACCTCCATGGACTTGACAGGACCATCAGCTATGGAGGATGTGTGGCCCAGCTCTTCATTTTCCTTGCTCTGGCCTCCACAGAATGTTTGATTTTGGTGGCAATGGCCTTCGATCGCTATGCTGCTGTGTGTCATCCACTCCACTACACCAGCATTATGCACCCCATCCTCTGCAGGGCATTGGCCATCTCCTCCTGGGTGGGAGGTGTTGTGAACTCTCTGATCCAGACAGGGCTTGTGATGGCCATGAGACTCTGTGGCCATCAAATCAATCACTTCTTCTGTGAAATGCCCATATTCCTCAAGTTGGCCTGTGAGGACACAGAAGGAACAGAAGCTAAGATGTTTGTGGCTCGAACAGTAGTCTTGGTCTGCCCTGCAGTACTGATACTAGGTTCCTATGTTCACATTGCTAAGGCTGTACTGAAAGTCAAGTCAATGGCTGGACGCAGAAAGGCTTTTGGGACTTGCGGGTCCCACCTCATGGTGGTTTCTCTCTTTTATGGCTCAGGTATTTATACATATCTTCAACCCGTCCACAGGTATTCTGAAAGCAAAGGAAAGTTTGTTGCCCTTTTTTATACTATTGTTACCCCCATGTTCAACCCTCTGATCTATACCCTGAGGAACAAGGATGTGAAGGGGGCTCTGTGGAAGGTGCTAGGGAGAAGCACAGACTCCGGATAAGAGGTGAAGAGAAGAGCTTGTAACATCTCTGTGGTAGCTCTCATGTCTAGAATCCCACCTTGATCTTTCACTGGTCTCAGCAAAGAGCTCAGTAGTTCTCAGGATTTTAGATCCTTCCTTTTGAATACATTGAGATGCTTTGTAGGTCACTGTCTATGATCTTCATGCAAAACAGAGTAAGCTCTGATTTATATCGCAATTTTAAAAAAAGAATGTACTTGGGGAGCATATTCTGGCCACACTGGAAAGTTGTAATGGGCTGTAAATATTTGGGACAGTGACAAGAGATATAATTAACTGTGATATCACTTTTTACAAAATCAGTGATTCCCAATACAGATAACACTATGCCTAAACACATAAGTCATTAGCTGACCAGCTATTTCCTAAATAATTGTGGCACACACACACCCCAACAGCTTAAGGCCGCTTCTAACTTTCCTGACATTTTCTACCCTTCTAGCTTCCTAGCTTCTGTTCCCTGGAAATCAAGGAAATCATGAGCTGAGATACTTTACTCAGCATATAAAGCTTTGGATCTTTGTAGCGAAAATTTTGGAATTTTGGTTTCCAAACACAGCAATATTATATGAAGGTGTTTCTGTTTTAATCCCAGGTATGGGGTATGGGGCTGCTTCTGACTGTCTGTAGTAGCTAACTGATTTGTCTCATGCTCTAGCAGAGGTGTGTAGTTTTGCCAGCTGCAGATAGTTTCTGCAATTGTGTGACATTTGGAATTCTGGAAACTTTTCAGAAGGCATATAACTGCTAGAGCCCTGAAAAGTGAGGTTGGCGGTCGGTGGTCATAGGTGGTATGGGTGGGTTTGTGGTCTGTTATGCTCAAAGAAGAAACAAGAAGAAATTAAATTTGGGGATCTCTTCCTTTTCCTCTCTACCCTCTTTGTTTCTCTACTATTTTCCTCTCCCTTTTTTCTTTCCTATCTAGTGCTACAGTGTTGAAGGTGTGGGAAACAGTGCAGAAGGGTAGAAGGAAGAAGCCACAAAGTAGTAAAAAACAGCTACAGCTCTTATGTATGAATCCTTCTGAAGAAGCTTTGACAGCCTCATCCCTATACTCCAAATAGATTCAAGGCACTAACATAAAAATTGAAGAATATTAGATTATTAGAAGATCATATGGAGATTATATTACGGCTTTATCTTGGAGATCATTTTGATATTATACAATTTAACTGATGTATAGTAATTGTGAATGTCATTGAGAAGTGAGTGATTTCCTGAGATCACCCCTTGGTTCTCATGTGGGTTTCTTTGGCTAAGTAGAAAGCAAATTCATACAGAGCTGATTGTCAAGAGAAAAGCATACAATTTTATTAGTTTATCATACATAAAGAGCTTAACAGGAGAGTAATTTTCCAAGAAAAATGCTGAAATGAGTTGTTTTTAGACTTTTCAGAAAAAGAACAAATAATTTGTAAAGGACTGGCAAACAAATGAATTTCTAACAGAGTAGCAAATTCTAGAGATTTCACTAAGAGACATACCTGTAGGTATAAAAGCAAGCTTAAGATGAGTATTGCTTTAGTTGGATTCTTTATTCAGATTCATTACAACCCTTCATTACAGTCTTGGTGACTAAGTCAAAATCATCATTATGGCTTTCTGCTTGCAGGAAAAGGCAGACTACATAGGCATGCCTAAAGTTTCATTTTCTCACACAATTTCTGCTTCAATAATCTATATGCCAACACTATTTCCATTTTATTTTCTATTTTGAGATGGCCTAATCTTAAGTCCTTTAGTAATTTTTGAGTGTGGCATGATGTTTTAATAGACAGATACAGTGTACAATGATTGCTTTGGCTACTCGGCATGTCTGTCATCACATTTATTATTTTTTGTCCTGAAAACAATCATAATCATCTCAAGTAGCTGTTTTGAAATGTACAATTAAATGCTGTCAACCACTGTTGTCCAATGTGCTGTAACATTTTAGGTATTATTATTCATATCAGGGCAGGTGAACCCAGCCAGTAATTTTCTAGAGTTGGCTAGTCACTGGGGTATTTAAAAGGAGATTATAAAGTTCCATTCAAGATGGGCAATCCATGAAATATTTAGATAAGGGACTAGAACAAGAAGTCATGCTGGGAGTGTAGCTGCCATATCCAGTAGGGAGCGAGATGGGTTACAATGCATGGCCAACAACATTCCATGCTACAGAGTCTAGCCATGGGGAGTGGTAAGATTCAGGTCTAGAAATGTTCTCTAACTATGAGTGAGAACTCCCAATGCCATGTCTCATGGTTTCACAACATATAGGGCAAAAGAATTTTGAAAATCAGGAATGCTCAAGGCCCACATTTATAACAACTCCATTTGCTCTCGAAAATTTTCCTATCAAAGACTTAATGACTTTTTAAAATCTCTTTCTATTGTTTGAGAATTCATATATGTGTATAATGTGTTTTGATAAACTTTCCCTTCAATGCCTGCCCTGGCTCCTCCCCTACTACCTTACCTCTTTCCCTTCTAATTTCATATGCTTTGTTTTTAAACCCACTCCATCTGCTTCCTGCCTTTATGGCATGTGTACAGCACCATCTGTGAGACCACGTGCAGACTCTCCAGGGACATATCCCTGAGGAAAACTGACACTGGCTCCACCAGCAATTATCAATTGTCAATGGCTCCTCAGCTATGAGTGGGGCTTCATGAAACCACCCCTTCCATGCTGGCACTTTGGCCAATGTGATCTTGCTTAGTGAGCATGTGACCTTGGCCAGTATGACTACATGTGTACAATAACCCTGTCATGCTTGGGAAATACTATATCACTGCAGGTGTCCACTGTCGGAGGCAATTTTGATCTTTCTAAAGCTTCTACTGCAATGATATCTGAGTTTTGTGGGAGATGGCCTGAAATAAATGTCCCACTTAGAGCTGAGCACTCGAGGCTGCATGTTTAATAGCTGTGGTTCTCTGTACTTACTGTCATCTACTGCAAAAACTTGTTTTTATTGAAGATGGATTTTTTTCCAATAGGATATTCTGACCACAGTTTCTTCTTCCTGAAACTCTTCCCAGATGCCTCCCACCTCTTCAACCACCCAAATCCACACTTTCTCTCTCTCTCTCTCTCTCTCTCTCTCTCTCTCTCTCTCTCTCTCTCTCTCTCTGTCATACACACACACGCACACACACACACAACTATAGAAAAATCCTATAAAAACACAAAATTGAAAAGCAAGGGCCTGGTAAGATTTTTTTAAGCCAAAACAGAGCATTCTAAGAGATACATCCTTCACAAATGTCACTGAGTTCCCCATGTTTGGCCTTCTGTTGGTGGGCATGGGGCCTGCCTTAAGCATGGGTTGTATACCCAGTGAGATTCCAATACAGAAAAATAATTCTTTCTATACTGCAGTATTTAGTGATTTTTTTAAAGTTACTACACAATCTAAATCAAGGCAAAGAAGAAAGCCTTTTTATCTAAACAAAGTTTCATGTGAGTCACCTGAGGGATCACGTGATTATCTTTAAAGGCTCCTCCACAGAAAAACCTGAGCAACCATAGGCTTCAATGGCAGCCATTATGAGTGCTGAAGGCCCATCTTCCCTTCAGAAAAAGAGACTTTCCCTTATTTCTCCTCTTTGCAGAGATGGCAAAGTCTCAAGAAACAAAAACAACCAAGGCTTAGAACTTGTTGACAACAGTTTTTCTGTGCCCTGGTTGTCAATGCCCCTTTAAAATCTCCCTTTTTCTGCCTGAGTCTGCATACCACAGAAAACATTGATTTTTTTAAGATTGTGGATAAAACAGGATAATGTAAGAAGTAATGATAGATTAAATATTGGTGGTGACATACAATATTTTGTATTTCATTTCAAGCTTTTTGTCAAGGAAATAAATGTTTAGTTGGCTAATGGTCACACATAGGAAAGGATAAAAGTGTTATCTGAGGAGTCCATAGAAGGAGACATGTGGTTAAATTCCAAACGAGACTTGGAATTTGGTCTGACTGTTGATATGACTTGGGCCAAAGCAGTAGAAATGTGAGGATCTCAATATGCTGAGTCTCGAGATTGAGGAAGGTATGTCGAAAGGATGAGGAATAGAAATGTTTAGTTTGGATGCAGCATAGAAAATAGACAGATGTGTAGAAAAGATATTTGAGAGTCTGCCAACTGCACATAATTGCCACTTTGGGGGCACAGAGGTCTCTAAGGCCATTCTTGATTAGCAATGTTTTTGTCAGGAGGAATAGACAATACCCCCAGGACAGAACTGAGATGTTCATGCTCTGAGGGTCAGAATATGTGTAGATAGCCTTACAGTCCAGAGGTTCTCTGATAAAGCACCAGGTTCTACCTGGTATCCCTTTATTTACTAGGATAAACATTGGCTGCACAAGGGGCATACCTCTGCCTTCTAGGTTAATCATGATTTCTCCATGACGGGAGCCCTGTCCCAGGACCTCTACCCTATAAAAGGGGTATCAGTACATCAAAGAAGTAAGTCTGCCTTGAACCTCTCTAGATACAAACTACAAATGTGTCTCACAAGCCAACAGAATCAAGGGCAGTAAATGGTTCTCCTGGAGCTCTAGGTGAGTAAGGACTGAATGAGACTCTAAGGAGCCACAGTCTAGAATTGTGAAATGCAATACTCCACTGGCCAATTGGCACTGGGTGCTACTCTCCACCTTGCTGGTTGGAGCACATACAAATATGAAATTGATGAGAATGCATGTCTTATTATTGATAGTCTTCATTGGCATCTATCCTCCTACCTGAATATGTACAGCATGTTAAATTTTAAAATTTTAAACCTAGAAAGACTTTCTGGAAGATAGACAAGGATAGGAAAACCAGTCCTAGATAGAGACACAAAATAAACAATTTGTCAATTTAGTTTTTCATGTCAAAAAAAGGTAGCAGGATTAAAAATCATGATTTTGTGGGAGTATACTGACAATGTCATCATGTTTGAGTGATTCTCAGTATTGAAAATCACCCTGAAATAAACTGTGAGATAGCATGGGATGCTGTGGTTCTAGTGAGGAGGGACAATATCCAGATCAGAAAGATACTGCTCCTGTAGCTTAGCATGTGGGGCAGGAAGCTGATCTGGTACCTGACAAGGTTTGATAGCAAGTTCACAGCCCAGATACTGAGGACAGAGATTCTTGTGTGGCATAATAGAAAAAAAGTGGACTTAGATTTGATTGTAAAATACAGTGCATGGTGAAGCTAATCAGAAAAAAAATCCTGAAAATCAACCCCCACCCCTTGCTCAGACAGAAGATTAAATATTACAGTTTGAAAAGGGTTCCACTGAAGTCTGACAATATTAAATGAGTGGACTGGCATGAAACATGTAA
This sequence comes from Arvicanthis niloticus, assembly GCF_011762505.2. Classification (NCBI taxonomy): domain Eukaryota; kingdom Metazoa; phylum Chordata; class Mammalia; order Rodentia; family Muridae; genus Arvicanthis; species Arvicanthis niloticus. The sequence goes on along the minus strand of NC_047663.1, from coordinate 71,519,610 downwards.
TAACACGTGCTATTGCAAAAGAATTTCAAACATGAATCCTCACCAGTAAAGTAATTGTGAAGATTATGTACAGATACACTGGCCCATGCACACAGTCGTGTACACAAACACAGAAATCTGGACACAGATAACCAATGACCTTTCTGTAGCCAAAAATCAAGTACACAAATGTCAAGATATCTTTGTGTGGCACAAAGAGATTTGGTACAAGAAATAAGCTTTAAAAAGACATGCAAAACAAAGACCAGGGCTGGGAAGCAGTCTCCAACATCCCAGTGTATCAGCCAATGAGTGCAGGACCCTTTTGCAGTTTTCTGATCAAATCTTCAGCTCTAAGTGAGCAGGCACCTGTCCAGGTACAGGAGAGTCCCATTCTTTCACAGCATGTATTTTTAGATCATTGCATTCCTTTTTCAGTACTGCTCACATTAAGTCACAACCTGCCTTCTTGGAAATGTCACCAGTTGGTTAAGTTTGGACCTTTTAAGAATGAAGGAAACTGGGTGTGTTTTCTGTGTGCTGCTTGTAACGAATTTACACACTTGTCTTCTAATCTAAAATCTCTATTTAAATCCCTGGTGCACATCTAGGATATTTATGTGCTTTGTCAAACTTATTGTCCTTTGCTCTGTTATCAAAGTTTTAAAAGAACTTTGCACCAAGAATTTATTACTGTGTATTCTATCTTATGTCAGGCATCATATTTTTACTTAGGAACGCAGTTGTAGGAAGGTAGGTATGGATAGAATGGAAACAGAAACCATCATGAAATGGTTATATGTCAGATAAACATTATTCTCTTCTTCACTGGAATACAATATTTAAGCAATATGAAGTGAAATAGAAATTCTAAGTTGTCCCCTTCACTCGAGCTTCTATGGCACTATTGTTGTTTATATTCATTCTTTGACTGAATACTATCTGTTATTTCTGTGTTCCCACCTCTTCTCTAAAGGCACTGGACTGCCACAGGAAACCTCAGTGCTTCCCAGTCCTTGTGCTAGTACAACTACAATCTAATCTTTGCTGGGCTATGAGATATAGAACTAGAAATAATGGGAGGGACCCATCAGTTCATATGTAAAGAAATTTGGATCTAAGTTTGAAAGGTAAAAAAGGCTCCCGGGATATTTTCATTTTGTGACTTAGCAGTATAGATGCAGTGAGGCTGATTTGCACATCTGAGCGCAGGAAGAGTAGAGAAAAACTCTTTGAGAGATAGGAAGTTGGCATTACTGCAACAAGTGGTACCTAAGTCATAGGTACACAGGGACAGGGAGGTAAGATTTACTAGACAGTCACTAGCATCAGTTTCAGATGTGACTTAGAATTTCACTTCAGACAGCATGGCTGTTGATGTGAAGGTCAGACCATTCTCTACAGAGCCCTGGGGATCAGAACCTCAGACCTTTTCTCACAAACAGAAACAGTCATGAGTCTTTGTGAGACAGATGAAAGTCAGTTCAGTGGAGGAGAGATGGAAGAAATGTTAAGTTATAGTCACCATGGTATTGAGACTCTCACTGCACACTAGATTCCAAATACAAGGCCAGATTCCATGGAAACAGGATTATATATACACCCAACTGTCTACATAGGACAGACACAATGGCAGTGCTTCATACCTAAGGCTCTACTCTAATCTGAAACAAGTCTATCCCTGTAGGTTTAGGAAAACATCAAGCATTCTTCTGCATTGGTCATTGCACAAGATATTAAAACCTTAAGGATGAATTATGCCAACTTCCTAATCCGATTTTGTCAGGAAGACTATAAAAATTGCATTTTTCATAGTTATATTTATAAGAAAATAGAAGACTAAAGATATTGTCCAGAAAATAGATGACATGATATATCAATGAATCAAAGAGAGAAATCCTCATGAAGAAGCTAGCTAGGGTTAACTTTGGGTTTCCTCCCAAACTAAGGGGGTTTTGTTGTTGTTGTTGTTGTTCTGGGCCACCATTTTATCAAATCTTAGCTTGCATTTGTTAAAATCCATTAGTCAAGTGGGCAGCACAAATTATTCATGCTGACTCTTTGGACACTATTCCAGGGTCACTTTCTGGTTTCTACTTATAACATAAATGATTGTCAGATGGTCCCCTCAGTTCCATCTCTGTCCAGCTGACATTTTGAAGCTCAGTTCAATTTTGCCTATTCAGTGTTGTTTCCTAGACTGTGGAAGTGGCTTAAAGTCTGTACCTCTTGGTTACATTGTGTTTAAGTCTTTGGGGACCTAGAATTCAGGAATTTTCAAATAATAATTCTTTTGATGTTTGTTGAATTGCAGTATGTTATGAATGTCTACATGATAGTAAAAATATACTTGAGATTAGCATGTACAGCATGAGTGGCTAGCATCTAGCTTATCACTAAATGAGAATAACGCAGTGTTAATTCTTCACTATTACACAGAAAATAAATATACCTGAGATACTCGGGTGTTTCACTCACAATAGCAGGGCATGGAATTCATTAATTCACCCAGCAGTGATCATTGAGAGATTTTACCCCTCCAATGCTGCACTGTAAGCTGAGGACACAATGCTGAGTAAGGTCAGCAGATCCAGTTGGATGGTCTTTAGAGAATACTGGTAGAATACACAAGTGTTAAAAGTACATACAATACATCTTTCAAAATTTAAAAATGCCTCAGAGTACTTAATCCCCATCAAATCTATCTTGCTTGTACTGATTAAAGAAGCATATGTACTAACACTTTATCTGTATAGTTTACATGTTTTCCAAAAGAGGAGTATGTCAGTACTCAAATACATCACTTGAGCATTGATCCAGCATGGTGCCATTATTGACCTTCTAATACAGCTTTAATGAAAAGGTGATGTATGAACTTGGCACAAGTTCTCATATTAAGCAGAAACTTCTGTTAATCACTGGTTTCTTTCTTTGTGATGAACTTTTTTCAGATATTTTTCATATTTTTACCACAAGAGTTATTAACCCTTAATGGCAAGGAATTTGATCCATATCCCACTGCTATAATATATCAATGTGTGTTCATGGTTAATTATATTTCATGAGATATATTAAAGAGATAATTCAGCTGTTTCACACAAAGCAACGTTATTTACATCTTCCCCATGCCCTGGATGAAAGTAACCGTAACATAGCAATTATCAATATTATTAATTTTAACATGCTATAAGGGATGACATGTCTTTTTTATATCACTGTGTTGTGGGGTACACAGAAACTCTGATCTTTTGAGGAATAAAGATATGAAAAACATTTTCATTGAATGCAACAAATTCCAGAGAACATTGATGCAAAGAACTTTGGGTTGGAGAGATGAGAACAACTCCTCCTGGGAAATCTGAAGGTGGGTTGATAAGTTAATTGAAAAAGTGCCATACTCTCAAGTGTGATGACTCATAAGGAGAAACAAATTTGTTCTGAGTAATTTCCCCTTAAAAATACAGACCTCCATTCTTTTTATCTCTTAAGTCAGATGACAGTGGTGTGAACAAGACTTCAGAAATTGGTGCACAAACCACATACATTGAGCAGAAGGCCAAAGATGTGCAGAATGGGACAACCATGTCATCTCTGCCTGCTTAGCCCTGGAACTTAATAGACAGGAATGCTGGGCCTTATAGAGAGCAAAAGAGAGGACCATAGAATTCTATGTGCATTATTGCATGTTTATATTTCCTTTATTTTGCTTGATGTTTGAAGTGCTTGGAATCCAAACCAAACATTCTATTGGCAAGATGAATACCAGCCCTACATTTGATCTTTAAAATGAAATTTCCTAGTTAGTACATTTGGATACAAACATCTGTTCTGTTATCCAGGCAAGAAATCAACTCTACTTTCACAAAAGTCAGCATCAGACTCAAGGGGCTGACAAACGTGGCTAGAGTTCTGGAACACACAGGCTTAGAGCTAAAACTCGAACAAACGTTCTATCATTCTAATCCACTCATCTCTATAATAATGAGAAAAGCTATTATTCAACAGATGTAACTGAGCAACAACATGGAAATCAAAGTGCCTGGTTCAGGGAATGTTGTTTAGATTCGTGATCTTCATTGTGGGCACTAAGTTAACCTCTGCTGTTTGTGCACATAAAAGGCTATGGAGAGGTTCAATGCCACTTTAGAGAAGAGATTCATTCTGGTGGGCTTTTCAGATTGGCCTCAGCTGGAAATCATCCTTTTTGTTTTTATTTCAATTTTCTACTCCCTAACTGTCTTTGGCAACACCACCATCATTGCTCTCTCTCGAGTTGACCTTCGATTGCACACCCCCATGTACTTCTTCCTCTCCCACCTCTCCTTCCTGGACATCTGCTTCACAACCAGCACTGTGCCCCAGCTCCTGATCAACCTCCATGGACTTGACAGGACCATCAGCTATGGAGGGTGTGTGGCCCAGCTGTTCATATATCTTGCTTTGGGATCCACTGAGTGTGTGCTCTTGGTGGTGATGGCTTTTGATCGCTATGCTGCTGTGTGTCGGCCACTGCACTACACGACCATCATGCACCCTGTTCTCTGCCAGGCATTGGCTATTGCTTCCTGGGTAGGAGGCTTCCTGAACTCTCTGATTCAAACAGGCCTCATGATGACCATCCCACTCTGTGGCCACCAACTGAATCACTTCTTCTGTGAGATGCCTGTGTTCCTCAAGTTGTCCTGTAAGGACACAGGAGAAACGGAGGCCAAGATGTTTGTGGCCAGAGCCATAATCTTGGTCTTCCCTGCAACATTAATTCTTGGCTCCTATGGACACATTGCCAGAGCAGTACTAAAGGTCAAGTCAATGGCTGGACGCAGAAAAGCTTTTGGCACATGTGGGTCCCACCTCCTGGTAGTTTCTCTGTTTTATGGCTCAGCCATTTACACATACTTGCAGCCCAAGAGCAGTTATTCTGAGAGCAAGGGGAAGTTTGTTGCTCTTTTTTATACTATTGTCACCCCCATGCTCAACCCTCTGATCTATACCCTGAGGAACAAGGATGTGAAGGGGGCTCTGAGGAAGGTTCTAGGGAAAGGCACAGACTAGAAGAAGGAGAAAAAACAGGACCACTACAACTTTCTATGATATATCTCATATCCTTAAGTCTACCCTGTTCTACCAACCAAGAAATAGCCTACAGCAAGTCTCACAATTTTGTTGCTTTCCTCTTTGAGAGCTAGAAGTCATTATCTCTTTAATTTCTTTCTCTGTTAATGCCTACAGTTCTTACAAGAAAGGAGTAAAAGTTGACTTATCTCAAACATAGCACAAGAATGCAGCACCCCTTTTCCAAAGCCAGTGATTCCCAAATATATGTCGTGCAGATGCCACTTTGTCCATAAGCATAGAACACTGCTCAATGCAATGTTTCCTAATTAGCCCAGCGTCCTCTCATACATCAGGGTTTAGGTTCTCAGGTCACCTCTGCCTTTCTAGTCTTTTAGTCCTGGTAACTACAGAAATAAAAGGGGACTGTGGTCTGAAGTAGGTCATCAAACATGACTTTTAAATATGATTTCATTTAGCTTAAAGAAAGTACAAAATCTGTAAAAACAGCACTAAATAAAAGCATCAAAATTTACTCAGATGGGCTACAGGTTTGTTTGTTACCATAGTAAAGATACTTCCATTGAAGGGAGAAGAGAATAGAAATGATGAATAAAACAGTAAACATTGAGAAAGTTGTATAACAAAAAAGAAAGGGTAGAGTAACTTGAGAGTGAAGAAAGAAGGAGTAAGAGCAGAGATGAGATACTGAAGAGATGTGGAGATGGGGCAGGGCTTCAGATTCTACCACACCTGTTTCTTTCATGTACTTCAATGGGAGTTTATCAGAATTGTAGATATCCTTGTAAATAGCTTTAAAGTTTTAGTATCTTTCAGGCTGGATAAAAATCTTAATTTCCTAGTCCAATTGCTATTTATGTAATCTTTGATGTATTTTTATACCAATAATTGTGAGAGTTAAATATACTCTTTGGTAATCCATGATTAACTAAGCTTTAAGGTTTTGTGTTTTTTTAAAAAATAACTTGCCCATGTTTCCATGATATGGACCTGGAACAGTTTTTGTAACCCCTATCTATCCCATATAATTGCACTTCATGATTCTCTTTTTCTGAGAAAGGATTCCCTTCTCATCCCAGTTTCCCCCAAAATACTGCTTGTTAACGTTAGTGAATCACCATGCTAGGAAATCACTGTGTCACTGAGCTTTATGTCCAGCAGCCTCAAGTCAAGCTTAATCATAGAGAAGTGAGCTTGGAAAGGAATATAGTTGGAAGGGAAAGCAGACGTGAGCTGAAAGCACATCACAACCTCTCCCTGCTCTATTCTGTCCTGGCGGCTGCATTCTTCTGAAATGTGAACATTCTTCCACCAGTCGGAATGTTTTTGTTCTTCACATAACCTGAATGTATGTTCCCAATATCTTGAATCTTTTGTGTCAAAAGATCTATGCTGAAGAATGCACATTGTCACAATTAGTTCCTCAACATTTTAAATGGATATATTCCCTCTCTGGACCTCAATAGTTTCACTGACTGACTCTGACACTGAAGCTTAAGCAGTTTTGGCATGGCTTAATTTCAGTTACCTAAGCATTAATGTACTATTCTTTTATTTTGCATATAGTAAAAAAAAAAACTGTGTGATCACTTGAAAATAGCAAAACCCATTATAAATCAATTGGTACAACAGGGCACATGCAGCCATTGCTTTTGCAATTTATATCTTGTTAGATGGAGTTTCTATCTCCATGTAAACCTCTAACCTCTGGTTATCCGTGGACCTTCCCATTTATTACAGTAACTAAAGTATTTTTAGCCACAAAAATAAAAAAATGCAGAAAAAATGAATGCAACCTGAGATAATCATATTAACATAATTAAACCAATGTAGGACAAATCTATGCTTTTTTATTTGCAATTTCTAGACTTTATATAGAGTTTTGTATAAAGGTTACACATAAATGTGTCTACATAATTTTAGATATTATATATGTATATACATTATATGTGTAAAAGTTACACATGAATCATGTATAAGTATTACATGTACATTGTATCTAAATGCATATCACACACACAAATATATATATATATATATATATATATATATATTCACATACATACAAATGGTCACCTATATATGATCATACATATATCAACCAAATGAAAACATGGTTATTAAAAAACAGAATTGACAAACCCTTGACTAGAAAGCAAATAATGAAAACCCTAAACAATTAAACCTATTCTGGCTGACACTGGAAATGCAAAAAAAAAAAAAAAAAAAAAAAAAAAAAAAAAAAAAAAAAAAAAAAAAAGATTGCTATGAGAAACAATAAACCAATGAGCCTGGTGACCTAGACTTAGTGGACAGGTCCTTGGATACATTCAACTTAGCATGACTGAATCATAAACAAATATAAAGGCTCAACAGAAAAATAGCAAAATGATATTAAATGAGTAATTTCTTATAAAATCTCACCAAACAAATACACAGTACCAGATTACTCACCGTTAAATTCTACCAAACTTAATAAGGAACCAACATTTAACCTTCCTTCATTATTCCAGAAAAACTGAAAAGCAGAAAATTCTTCCAGATTCACTCTGTAAGCCCAGCATTACCTTGCTAACAAAACTAAATAAATACAAACACACACAAACAACAAATAAACATAATCATAGGCCAGTATCACTGATGAACATAAGCACAAACATTTTCAGTACAACAGTAGCAAAAGAAAATCCAATGGTACATTAAAATATTTACCATGACAAAAATATGATTCTCCAAATTGCAAGAATGGGTCAATACATATCAATCACATGACAAACACCAATAAAACAGAGAACCAAAAAGCATATGATGGTGCCCTTATTGGGTTGGCTTGTCCAACCTGGATATGAGAGCTTTTGTCTTGTCTTATTGTATCTTGTTTTGTCATATTTGGTTGTTGTCTCTTGGAGGCCTGCTCTTTACTGAAGCAAAACAGAGGAGGAATGAATCTGGGGAAGAAGAAAAACATTGAGTGAAGATGGGAAGAATGTAGGGAGGGGAAATTGTGGATACGATGCAATGTAAGAGAAAAGAATCTATTTTCAAGAAGAAATAATTTGAATAAAATATATGATTTCAACAGATTAAAAAACTATAAAATTCATCAGTTCTTTAAGATAAAAATCTCTAAATAAATTAGCTATAGAAATGTACCCCAACATAATAAGCCATACATATTAAGTATACATATTGGGTATTGAATGGAGAGAAAAAAAAAAAAACAGTTTTCTCTCCAAGATCTAGAACAAGTCAGTGATGGCTCCTTTTACAACTTTGACTTAACATAATACTGGATGTCTTAGTGAGAGCATTCAAGCAAGAAAAATAAATTAAAGTTCACCCAAATTAAATATGAGAACAACCAATTGTTACTATGGGAGTATAACATCACTTTATGTAAATAAAAAGCTTCAAAAGTTCACAAAAAGAACTGTTAATAGTAAGTTCCTCAAAGTCACAGGATACGAACTGACCATCAAGTGGCAGAGCTGATGCAGGCTTTCTCATTGCCAAGGCACTTCTCATGTGTTCTCTCTTATCTCTGCAGTGTTGGGTTATACTGTTTCTCAGGTCTGAGTCCCCAAAGAAAAGTGTTCACTTGGTGGCCTCCTCATAACTGAGGATACTGAACTAACAGTAAAGAATAAATCAGGATGTCCTCTTAAAGCACACCCAACATCAGTAAACTGCACCCTGTACCCTGAACTCCATTTTCCAGCCCACAGCATGGCCTGCTGGCACCAGGGACAATCAAGTAAGACCCCACCCCTAGACCTTGCCACCAAGTCCTCTTAAAACATACCCAGCACTGAACCCCGGGACTCCATTTTCTGGCCTACAACTACAACTCTTTTTCTGAAGACCACCAGTACCAGGAATACCAGGCCACACTGGTATTGGGGACCACAGAGGCAAGCTTAGCACCCCAAACCCTAGAGGCCATGCAGAACCCACATACCATAAAATCCTCAGGTGAGACATTCTACTGGACTCTGCTGGTTGCTAGAACCTCAGGCCACTCAGGTCAGCAGACAGAGGAAAGAGAAGTCAAAAAACCAAAAACTACCCCATCTAACAAAGATAAACTCAGAAACCAGCATCCAAAACCTGCAATAACTGTGAAAACTACATGGATAAAGGCCAGCACAAGAGCACAATCTCCAACAACTAGAGCAATATGATACCACCAGATATCCTAAGTCAGCTGAAACACAAGAAAAAATGACCTTAAATACAATATTATGAAAATAATGGAGGCCTTTAAATAGGAAATAAAATAAAATCCATTAAAGAAATACAGGAAAATATGATTAAATGAATGAAGAAAAATGAAGAAAACAGTTCAAGAATGGAAAATGGAAATAGAATCAATAAAGAAAACACAAACTAAGGGAATCTTGGAGATGGAAAACTTAGGGAAGAGAACAGGAACCACAAACGCAAGCATCACCAAAAGAATACAAGAAATAGAAGAGAGAATCTCAGGTGTAGAAGATACAATAGAAGAAATCAATACATCAATCAAAGTAAATCTTAAATCTAAAAATTTTCTGACATAAAACATCCAAGAAATCTGGGACACTATTAAAAGACCAAACCTAACAATAATAGGACTAGAAGAAGGAGAAGATTCCCAGGTCCAAGGCCAAAAAAATATTTTCATCAAAAGCATAGAAGAAAATTTCCCCAACCTAAAGAAAGAGTTGCCTATAAATACACAAGAAGTTTACAGAATACTAAAGAGACAAAAGGCAGCCTGCTAGCCTCTGTGTCAGCCCTTAGTACCAAGACAAAAGGCAGACTGCCCTTGTCTCTGCTTTAACCCTTGACGCTGAGTCTTGCAGTCCCTTCCATGCTAGTCCCCATGCAGAGTTAAACAGCCAGCATTGCCCACTAGGTGCAGATGTCTTCTGCCTTTGAAGGAGGTAGACAATTAATGCCCCTGAAGTGATAAGGCCCCTACTCTCGAGCTATGGGAAAGAGACAACCAAGTGTTCCCAGGCAGCTGTGGCAAGCTTGTAAAAATGCATTAACCTCTGATAATGGAATGAGTTATTTCTTCCCAGGTCAAAAGGTCCTTTTCATGGCTTATGCTCTAAGATTAAGAATTGACAAATGGGATCTCATAAAATTGCAAAGCTTCTGTAAGGCAAAGGACACTGTCAATAAGACAAAACGGCAACCAACAGATTGGGAAAAGATCATTACCAATTCTACATCCGATAGAGGGCTAATATCCAATATATACAAAGAATCCAAGGAATTATACTCCAGACAACCAAATAACCCTATTAAAAATGGGGTACAGATATAAACAAAGAATTCTCAACTGATGAAACACGAATGGCAGAGAAGCACCTTAAGAATGTTCAACATCCTTAGTCATCAAGGAAATGCAAATCAAAACAACCCTGAGATACCACCTCATACCAGTCAGAATGGCTAAGATCAAAAACTCAGGTGATAGCAGATGCTGGCGAGGATGTGGAGAAAGAGGAACACTCCTCCACTGTTGGTGGGATTGCAAGCTGGTACAACCACTCTGGAAATCAGTCTGGCAGTTCTTCAGAAAATTGGACATAGCATTGCCTGAGGACCCAGCTATACCACTCCTGGGCATATACCCAGAAGATGCTCCAACATATAACAAGGACACATGCTCTACTATGTTCATAGCAGCCTCATTTATAATAGCCAGAACCTGGAAAGAACCCAGATGTCCTTCAACAGAGGAATGGATACAGAAAATGTGGTACATTTACACAATGGAGTATTACTCAGCTATTAAAAACAATGAATTTGAGAAATTCTTAGGTAAATGGGTGGAACTAGAAAATATCATCCTGAGTGAGGTAACCCAATTACAAAAGAACACACATGGTATTTACTCACTGATAAGCAGATATTAGCCCAAAAACTAGCAATACCCAAGATGCAACTCACAGACCACATTAAGCTCATGAAGAAGGAAGACCAAAGTGTGGGTGCTTCGGTCCTTCTTAGAAGGAGTAACAAAATACTCAAGGGAGTGAATATGGAGACAAAGTGTGGGACAGAAACTGAAGGAGGGGTGGTCTGGAGACCATGTGCAGTCAAAAGTAGACTCTGATGTGGATGTCAGGAAGTGCATGCTGACAAGAACCTGATATAGCTGTCTCCTTAGAAGTCTGCCAGAGTCTGACATATTCAGAGGGGGATGCTCACAGCTAACCATTGAACTGATCATGGGGTTCCCAATGGAGGAGTTAGAGAGAAGACTGAAAGAGCTGAAAGGGTTTGTGGCCCCATGGGGAGAGCAACAATACCAACCAACCAGAGCTCCCAGGGTTTAAACCACCAGCCTGGGAGCATATAGAGAGAGACCCATGACTCCATCTGTATATGTAGGGGAGGATGGTCTTGTTGGGCATAGGTGGGAGAGGAGATCCTTGGTCCCATGAAGGCTGAACACCGAGTGTGTGGGGGAATTCAAGGATGGGGAGGTAAGAGTGGGGAGGTAGGTGGGGGCACATCCTCATAGAAGCATGAGGAGGAGGAATGGGATAGGAGGTTCCTGGGTGGTGGGGGGAATGGGGGAAGGGGATAAAATCTGAAATGTAAATATAATATCCAATTTAAATAAATAAAGAGCAGTCAAAAGTAAAAAGAAAAGAACCTTTTCCAGATGTATGATCCTACCTTGCTGTCTGAAAAATGTCAGTTTTGAAGGATAGCGTTCCTTCATTCCTTTGCCCCCTACCCAATCATGTAATGCTAAGGCTCCCCAGCTTGTGAATCTCCCATATATACCCCAAACCCTGAGCATCACGTTCCTAACCTGCGGAGCAGGGAAGGCTGCAACCCGAGTCCAGACTGTAATAATAAAGACTCTCGTGTATTCGAATTGGTGTCATAATCTCTGGCAGTCCCCTGGGGTTCTCGTTAACTGGGTGTAACATTCTGGGGACTCATGCACCAGGATTCCCCAGCAGATCCCCAGAATCTGAGACTGTAGAGTCTAGTGCCAGTGGGTGAGTGGTGAGTATTTCTGTACTGTCTGTGTCTGTTCTTGCTTTCAGTGTTGGAAGAGCCTCAGGGTGTCTGAATACGCGGCAGACGGTGATTAACAACATATGCACTGGAGGCTCACCACTGTGGCGTCAGGAAGACGTTCCTGGTCCCAAGGGTCTATCAATTACATGTTGGTGGGGAGGAATTCGTGATACAGGAAGAGAAGCCTCATCACAGGCTACTTTCCTCCCTGTGTCACCTCCAGTTTCAGAGGAGAGAGTTCCAATGTTTAGATTTCTTTCTGGTTCCAGTAGAGACATGGCTATTTCATGCGTGTGGGTTTGTCTGCTGTGTTTCTTGTAGTGTTTGGTTTCTGCCGGACTTTGATGGACGCTATGGAACAGATTGATTTTCACCCTCTCGATGTTATTTTAGCTCACTTTAAGGAAGTTAGGGCTAGAGCTCCCAATCTCTCTGTGGGTGTGAGGAAGGGAAGACAACCATGACTGACCCCATCACCAGAGGGGACCTTTCATCTCCCCACAGTGTTGGCCGGAGAAGACAGTGTTCCAAAAGGCACAGGGACACCTGATCAGGTTGCCTATATAGCAGTTTGGAAGGATTTGGTTACCAATCCAACTGCCTTGGGTTAAGTCTTTTCTCTTCCCCCTTGTTAACGCTTCTTCACCATTGTCGGGCCTTGGCCATTTAACCTGCAGCATCAATCACATAGGATGTAGGTAGAGGGTGTAATTAACAAGTCTCCACCTCCAGAGATTAATATATTAATGAGTTATCTAAAGGCAGGGAGGCGTAGCTAATTAAGTTACTCCCACCCCTTTTCCCCCCTCCCTATAAAAAGCCAGGCCCCCTGGCTTTTTGGGGAGAGCACGCATCATCTACACCCATTCACCATGCCATGAACAATAAAAGCTTTGGAAAACTGGACTCCACGTGTCGCCTGGGCCTGCCACCGCCAGGTTCCCAGCCTTTGGAACCTTGAACTGCAGCCACCAGCCCACAGTGGCTGTGTGAATGTGGGACCCTCCTCCATCGGCGGTGTGGGAAGCCCAGTGGGAAGCAGTGGGAAGCCCCGCTGCTGGACTACCGTGGGACCCCACTGCCGGACTCTTCCCGCGCAAGGTTTTTGGTTTTTTTCCCACACACCATCAGGAACAGTGTTGCCCCTCCTAGGACTAGAACAGAAACGGGAAGTCCCCATGCCCCTCTATTTTATCTTACAGGACAGCACTCCTCAGGATGTCCTCTTTCCCCTGCCTTACACCCAAGCTTCGACATCACCCTCAATTCCAAAGGTGCCCGCCCCAGTACTGCCCACACTTCCACTAGAGGAAGCCCAGGTGCAACCTTCTGCCCCAGTAGTGTCATCTTCAGAAATGGAGGGGGGTGCCAGTACAGGGAACTCAAAGCAAGCATGTGATACCTCCTGAGGCTATAGAGCTGGAGGCAGATTCCACTGTTTTATCCCTAAGGGCCACAGGGCCAGTCAACCAACTAGGGAATCAACCCCACCATTATTGCCCCTTCCTTACTGCTGATCTTTATAATTGGAGGAGAGAGAATGCCAGATTCTCTGACATCCCTAGAGAGCTCATTGGCCTGTTAGACACCATCCTTTTAACCCATCAGCCCACCTGGGATGATTGTCAGCAGCTCTTGCAGATCTCTTTACTATCAAGAAAAAGGAACGCATCATTTTGGAAGCCCAAAAGAATGTTTTGGGAGCTGATAGCACTCCAACCAGAACCCTGCTGTCATAGATGATGGATTTCCCCCTAGGAGACTAGCCTGGGAGTAAAATATGGGTGAAGGTAGGGAGCATCTCTGAGTCTCTAATGGCAGGTCTCAGGGCATCCTCTCTGTAACCCATGAATTTGACTAAGGTTTATGATGTCAGACAGGAGAGTAATGAAGGCCCATCAACATTTCTCGAGTAGATTACAGGATGCTTTCCACCACCAATACATGCACCTAGACCCTAAGGAAGCAGAGAATTCTAACACAGTAACGATGGTGTTTATAAATCAGTTAGCAACTGACATTAGAAGGAAGTTACAGGAGTTAGAAAGATTAGGAGAAAAGTCACTGAGAGATTTAGTGGAGGTTGCACAGGTGTACCATAATAGGGAACTAAAGATGAAAAGATTTAGACAAGAAAGATATTGAACAAATATTTGGCCAAGGTCCTTCTGGCCAACAGTATTCCAGACCAAAGAGAGAGAGGAATCACTGAGAGGTATTGCTGAAGAGAAAGGGCCTAAAGGGGATCGTCTTCAACCAATATTAGGTAAGAACCAATGCGCCTATGGTAAGGACGAAGGGCATTGGGCTAAAGAATGCTGGAAACAAAAGCCAAAGGTTAAAGCCATGGTCTCTGAGGAAGAAGATTGACGAGTTGGGGTTCAGACCTCCCCCCCCTCCCTGAGCTCAGGGTAACCCTTAGAGTGGAGGAGAAGCCTTGATGGGCCACTGTCTTCTAAGAAGTCCTAGGTCCAAGGGAACACAGGTGCCAAACAATATTCATAGACTACCCAAAGAACAGTGGAGTTAGGAATGGGACAGGTAACCCATTCACTCATAGTCAGTCCCAAGTGTCCCTACCTTTTACTGGGGAGGGATCTCCTAGCAAAAGTGAGAGCCTGGATTCATTTTAAACCTGGGAAGTTTGGTTAATGAATCAGAATAGTGATCCAATACAGGTACTGACACTTAACTTGGATTCTGAGACTGAGTACAGACTATACGAGTCACCAGCTGCCCCCGAACAAGATTTGGATGTTTGGTTGACAAAGTTTTCCCAGGCATGGGCAGAAACTGGAGGCATGGGCTTGGTGGAACATCGACCCCAAGTGTTTGTAGAGATTAAGCTGGGGGCATTTGCCAAAATCCCATGTCTCAAGAGGCACAAAAGGGGATCATACCCTATATCTGAAAACTGCTGGCTCTGGGAGTCGTCAGGTCATGTCAATCAGCCTTGAACACTCCTTTATTGCCTGTGAAGAAGCCAAATTCCAATGACTATCACCCTGTCCAGGACCTACAGGAAGTTAACCTCAGGGTAATGGACATACACCTAATCCTGATTGAGCTTGTTGCCAGCAGATCAGATATGGTATTCTGTTCTTTGTCAGCTTCTTGCCAGCAGGTCCAGACAAACGGAGAGAGATCCCAGTCCAGCCAGGTCTCTACGGGGCTGAGCAGAATGGTGAGTGTCAGCAGCCCAAAGAAATACACCAGCCGGGAGTCTTGTAGAAGCAGGAACTCAACTTTAATCTAACAACCTCTTGTTTATATAAACTTGGAGCATAGGGAGGAGGGATTTTGGTGGGGTGAAATGATGTAGGGGCAGAGATGGGTGAGGGTATGGGGTGACTGACAGAGCCAATGGCAAAGCTCTACATCAGCAACAGCTGGGCAGAGGCAGGGCCAAACAGGTCCTGTTGAGTCACTCCAATATGGAAGTGACTAAGACAAGTCTCAAACTAGAGCCAGGCTTGGGCTCTCCCACAAGTCTGCAGAAATTCAAGCCAGGCTCGGGTTTGTCCACAAGGCCCAAATCAGGGCCAAAATAGGGCCCAACAGTTCTTGACCTAAAAGATACCTTCTTCAGCCTACCCTTGGCTCCCAAAAGCAAAGAATATTTTGCCTTTGAATGGCATGATCAAAAAGAGAGATTAATGGACAATTTACCTGGACCTGCCTGCCTCAAGACTACAAGAATTCACCCATTATTTCTGGCGAAGCTTTGCACGAGAACTTGGGTGAGTACCAGGCTAATAAACTACACATACCTCTTCTTCTGTATGTAGATGAACTGTTAGCTGTGGCAGAAACCAAAGTTTGAGAGTTTCCAGACGGGGACCCAGAATTTCCTACAGGCCCTAGGGAACACAGGATATCAGGCATCTGCCAAAAAAATTGCAGCTCAGTAAAACCAAAGTCACCTATCTCGGTTATATTCTGAAGGAAGGCCAGCAATGGCTTTCCATGGCAAGAAAAGAGACTGTCATCAACATCCCTACCACCCATAGCCCAAGACACATGAGTGTTCTTGGGGTCTGCAGGCTTTTGCAGATAATGCATTCTAGGCTTTACTGAAATAGCTAGATCTTTACATGAAACCACCAAGGAAGCCAAAGACTTTGTTTGGACTCAGGATCACCAAAGGGCCTTTGAGAGAATAAATCAGATCCTGCTGTCTGCCCCTGCTTTGGGGCTACCAGACATTACTAAGCCATTTCATCTGTATATTGATGAACATAAAGGAATAGCCAAAGGGGTCCTGACCAAAACTCTGGGGCCATGGAAAATGCCAGTGGCTTATTTTTCAAAGAAATTACACCTGGTGGCAGCAGAATGGCCACCTTGCCTGCGTATCATTGCAGCTATGGCATTATTGGTTAAGGAGGCAGATAAGTTAACTTCAGAACAGAATTTAGCTGTAACTACCCTCCATGCAACTGAAGGGATACTCAAAAAGCCGCCTGATTGATGGCTCAGTAATGCCTACATGACTAATTATCAGACCTTACTAATCAACACCAACCAAGTTACCTTCCAGCCACCTGTCTCCTTGAATCTTGAGACTCTTCTCCCTGACCCTGATTTGGACCATTCACTCCACCAATGCAGTGAAATCTTGACCCAGGGACATAGTACTCAACCTGACTTGAAAGAGTTCCCTCTGCCAGGGGCAAAGCAGATTTGGTTTAGAAATAGAAGCATCTTCATCTTCCAGGGTCAGAGGAAGGCAGGAGCAGCAGTAACCATGGAAACAGAGGTAATCTGGACTCAGTTTCTTCCCCCCAGGTACTTCAGTTCAAAAGGCTGAACTCATAGTACTAACCCAGGTCCTCATCATGGAAAAAGGACTGGCTGTTAACATTTACATGGACAGCTGATATGTACTTGCAACTGGTCATGAACACAGAGCTATTTATCATGAAAGAGGGCTCCTAACTGCAGAAGGAAAAACTATTACAAACAAAGATGAAATCCTACAGTTATTCAAAGCCCTCTGGTTGCCAAAGAGGTTGGCCATCATACATTGTCCAGGCCATCACAAAGGAAAAATGACAGTGGCTAGAGGTAACAACTTAGCTGACAAAGCTGCTAAGGAGGTAGGCCTGGAAGAAACAATTGTTTCTGTGTTGGGCGCTGTCCTGCCTGAGCCACCCAATCCCAATGGGTGGAATGCCCAGTCTATATCGAAGAGAAGATCAAATGCACCAAGGATCAGCCCATGAACCAATGTTCAGAAGGCTGGTGGAAAACGGCTGAAGGTAAGCTAATATTACCCACCTCCTTGGCAAAAAAAAAACATCCTCAGGAAAATCCATAGAGTCACTCACATGGGAGTGAGATGGATGGCCAACATGGTGAGACAATCTAAGGTGATTTTCAGAAACATGCAGAATACCCTTGAGAATATTGTGTCAAACTGCAGAGCTTGCCAGCTAACCAACACCCTTAACACTACCAAACATCCAGGCTCTGGACTGTGAGGTAAGAGACCAGGGGCCTACTGGGAAGTTGATTTTACAGAAATCAAGTATGGCTACAAGTTCTTGTTTGTGTTTGTGGACACCTTCTCCAGATGGATGGAAGCATTCCTAACAAAGACCGAGACTGCAAAGGTAGTAGCTAAGAAATTGCTGGAGGATATCTTACCCAGGTATGGATTCCTTCATATGATAGGGTCAGACAATGGACCAGCATTTGTGTCCAAGGTAAGCCAGGATTCAGCAAGATTTATTGAGGCAGATTGGAAATTACATTGTGCATATCAACCCCAAAGTTCAGAACAGGTAGAAAGAATGAACAGAACATTAAAAGAGACCTTTATTAAATTGACCATGGAGACTGGGGGAGACTGGGTAATGCTCCTTCCTTTTGCCCTGTATCAGGTGAGGAATTCTCCTTACTTACTGGGTGTGATTAACCCCTTTTGAGAGTATTATTGTGTTCCTGCCCCCATTGTACCTAACCTGTAGTCAGCTATGTTGCAGAATTGAAAGATGATGAATTAATAACTAAGGTCAGAGCAACCCAGTGAGCTCACAAGTATGTTTGGCCTAAACTGTGTGCCCTCTATGAAGCAGGCCTAGTTCCGGAACCATACAACTTTCAACCAGGAGACTGGGTTTACCTAATGAGATTTCACTGGGATGTTCTGAAGTCCAGGTGGAAAGGACATTTCATCATCCTGCTAACCACACCTGACTGCCATTAAAGTGGGCAGGATGGCCACCTGGGTGCTCTACACTCACCCTAGACCAGCTGATTCCCTCTCCCCAGAGGAGGATTATCAGACTCCAACATTACAGGAATGGAAAGTTCAGAAGGACACAAATCCTCACAAGTTAAAATTAACTCCGTCTTCATTTTTGTTAACTGTATTTTTGTTAACTGTATGTATTGCAGCCCCTAACTCACATCAGCCTTTGGACCTAGCCGGGGTGATTGAAAATCCTGAGACTGGCTATCATGCCTAACTAGCCTGTACAAGGAGGCCACATGGAACACCCTTGTTTCCAGATTTGACTTTTGATTTGTGCCAGCTAGCTGATAATTCATGGCCTGAAACTCGACAGACTTTACAAAATTCATATCCCAAGTGTAGATGGGAGACTTTTTTATATATGTCCCAGAGGGAGAAGAACTGCCACATGTGGGGATTCTGAACAATTCTACTATGCTGCTTGGGGATGTGAAACATCAGTTACGGTGTCAGCTCCTTAAAGCCAGCAGGTCCAGGCGAGAGGAGAGAGAGGTCCCGGTCCTGCTGGGTATCTCTGGAGCTGAGCCGGATGGTGAATGTCGGTGGTCCAAAGAAACACACCCAGCCAGGGGTATTGTTGAAGCAGGAACTCAACTTTAATGTAACAACGTCTTGTTTATATAAACTTGGAGCATAGGGAGGAGGGGTTTTAGTGGAGTGAGTGAGATGACATAGGGGGCGGGGAAGGGTGGTGGAGGGTATGGGGTGACTGACAAGGCCAATTGCAAATTAGCAACGGCTGAGGCAGGGCCAAAGAGGTCTTGTTGAGTCACCCCGGTACAGAAGTGACCAAGACAGGTCTCAAACTCAAGCCAGGCTTGGACTCTCCCACAAGGCCACAGAAACCGAAGCCAAGCTCATCTTTGTCCACAAGGCCCAAACCAGGCCCGAAGGGAACTGGGCGTAGAAGGTGCCAAGGAAAGACCTTACCTCGGTTGCCCAGCAGGGCGATGACTCCAAAGTTTTACTCAGGTTCCCTGCTACAGGAAAGCAAGCTAAAGCATGGGAAGACTGGAAATCATGAGGCCTTCAGCTTCACATTATTGGGGTAGCAGTCCTGGATGGCTTCTTACAGTTAGACTCTTAATAAAGCCAATTGTAAACAATTGCCAGCAGCTGTAGGACCACATCAGGTTTTGACAAACCCTAAGCCTGTATCAACACCATCCCCCCAGGCTATTGACCACCTTAAGCCCAGTCACTCAATCACAAGGACCCTCAATTTCAGAACTTTTCCTGAAACACACAGAACCAGTGAACTCCCTTTGGTCAATGATGTTAAAGACCTTTCAAATTCTGAATGTCTCTCAGACAGAACTTACCACCTCTTGTTGGTTATGTTATAATGCTAGACCTCTCTTTTATGAAGGCATTGGGTTAATAGCTGAATATAATGTGTCTGAAAGGGGATTCTGTGTGTAGATGATTGCAGGAAGGTCCAGCTTTAACCCTGCAGAGCTTATCAGGACAAGGTACCTGTCTGAGGAAGGTCCCCTGTCACACCAACACTTCTACAATCAAACCATTCCCACGGTTCATTTCAAATGGAATATTCCCCCAGAACAAGAATGGTGGACTTGTTCAACAGGACTGACCCCATGTGTGCATGGAGAGGTCCTTAATTACTCTACTCCTAAAGAGTTCTGTATTCCAGTCCAGTTAGTACTCTGTATAAACTATTGTTCAGAAGAGACAGTGTTGAGAACTCTGGTAGGGCAAATTGAAGGAGACCTCATGAGGCAGAAAAGGGAACCCATCTCTTTAACCTTAGCTGTAATCTTAGAGGCAGGGCTAGCTGGAGCTGGCACTGGGATAGCTGCATGGATATTGCAGGAAAAGAATTATAATAGCTTAAAGGCAGACATAGAGGAAGATATCCAACGTCTAGAAAAGTCCATTTCCCACTTGGAGCGTAACATGGACTCTCTAGCTGAGGTAGTGCTGCAAAATAGGAGAGGATTAGACTTAGTGTTTCTATAGCAAGGAAGGCTGTGTGCTGCTCTGCATGAGGAGTGTTTCTATGTCAACCATTGTGGAGTTATTAGGTAATTATTAGCCAAGGTTAAGGGAAGTATAGATAGATGCCAGAGGGAAAGAGAAAATTCCAAACGTTGGTACCACTCACTGTTTGATTCCTTCCCCCTGGTTAACAACTGTCATCTCCACCTTCATGGGACCTTTGGTTATTCTTTTACTCCTCCATGGTAATCGAATACCTACTCCTTACTACCATGCATTATCAATAAGCTTTTTCAGTACATGAAAGAGAGACTGGGAACTATTGATGGTAACTGATGGTAAGGAGGTCACAGTATCAGCAAATTAGCACAGACAACCCAGATCTCAGAAAGCCCAAGATTGGCCTCTAAAGTTACTAGCAGAAGGGAGACTAAAGAGGCAAAAGGCAGCCTGCTCACCTCTGGATCAGCCCTTGGTGCCAAGTCTCTCACTCCCTTCCGTGCTGGTCCCCGGTGAAGAATTAAACAGCCAGCACTCCCCACTCAGTGCAGATGTCTCCTGCCTTTGAAGGAGGAAGAAAATTAATGCCTCAAGAGTGATAAGGGTCCCATTCTTGAGCTATGGGAAAGAGACAACCAAGTGTCCCCAGACAACTATAGCCAGCTTGTAAAACTGCATTAGCCTCTGATAATGAAATGAGTTATTTCTTTCAAGGTCAAAAAGGTCCTTTTCCAGGTGTTGGTCCCACCTTGCTGCCCAAACAAACTTAATCAGTTTTGAAGGATAGCATTCCTTTACCTGCTACCCAATCGTATAATCCCAAGGCTCAAAAGCCCCAGTTTATGTATCTCCCATGTATACCCCCAAAACGCTAGACCCAAGTGTCACATTCCTAACCTGCTGAGCAGGGAAGGAATCTGGACTCGAATAATAAAGTATTATTTGAAGCATTTACTTGAAGCATTACTTGAAACATTGGAGTCTGGACTTGAATAATAAAGACTCTTGTGTTGTAATCTCTGATGGTCTCCTGGGGTTCCTGAAAACTGGGCATAAAAACACCAAATATATTGGACCAGAAAAGGCAATCCTCCCACCACATGATAATCAAAATACTAAATATTCAGAACAAAGAAAGAATATTAAAATGCAAAGGCAGACCTATTGGAATTACACCCTACTTCTCAACAGAGACTCTAAAAGCCAGAAGGACCTAGGCAGTATCTAAGAGACCACAGATGTCAGCCCAGAGTCTATATATACCCAGCAAAACTTTCAATCACCATAGATGGAGAAAACAAGATATTTCATGACATATCCAAATTTAAACAATATCTATCCATAAATCCAGCCCTACAGAGGCTACTAGAAGGAAAACTCCAACCCAAGGAGACTAAATACACCCAAGAAAACACACAGGAAATAAATAATTTCACATCAGCAAAACCAAAAAAGAGTATTAGACATACATACACCTGCACGTATGCATGCATACACACACAACTGCCACCAACATCAACATAATGGGAATTAACAATCATTGGTCATTAATATCTCTCAACATCAATGGACTCAATTCCCCAATAAAAAGACACAGGCTATACTACACCTTCCCCTTCCAATTTTATGTGCTTTGCTTTTAAACCCATTGTGTCCACTTATTTGCCTCTAGGGCATATGTGCGGCACCATCTGTGAGACCATGTGCAGACTTTCCAGGAACATATTCTTGAGGGAATCTGACACTGGCTCCACCAGCAATTATCAATTGTCAATGGTTCCTTGGCTAGGGGTGAGGCTTCATGAACCCTCCCCCTTCCATGCTGGCACTTTGGCCAATGTGATCTTCTTTAGGTTGAACGTGTGGTCTGGCCACTATGACAACATGTGTGCAATAGCTCTGTCATGCCTGGAAAATACTATTTCACTGCGGGTGTCCACTGCCTGTGGTTCCTTCAATCTTCCTGAACCTTCTCTTGCAATGATAACTGAGCTTTGTGGAGAGATGGCCTAATATAAATGTCCCATTTAGAGCTGAGCACTCCATAGTCTCTTAGTCTCTGCACGTTGAATAGCTGTGGTTCTCTGTATTTGCTGTCATCTACTGCAAAAACTTTTGTTTCTATTGAAAACAGATTTTTTTCATAGGATATTCTGACCACGGTTTCCCCTCCCAGAAACTCCTCCAAGATCCTCCCCACCTCTTCAACCACCCAAATCCACACTCTTTATTTCTCTCTCTCATTAGAAAATTAAATAAACAAATGAATCAGATAGAACAAGACACACACACACACACACACACACACACACACACACGATTGACCATACAGAAATCCTACACAAAATTGAAAAGCAAGAGCCTGGTAAGGTTTTAAAAAAAGAAAAGCTGAAACAAAGCATTATGAGAGAAACATCCTCCAAAATGCCACTGGGTTCACCGTGTTTGGCCATCTACTGCTGGGGATGGAGAATGCCTAAGACATGATTTGTTTACCCAGTGAGATGCCACTAGAGAAAACTAATTTTTTCTATACTGCACTATTTAGTGATTTTTTTCCTAAAAGTTACTGTACAATCCAAGTCAAGGCAGAGAAGAAAGCCTTTTTATCTAAACAAAAATTCACATTTGTACTTGTGGTGCAGAGTCACCTGAGGGATTACATGGGTATCCTTAAAGGTGCTTCACTGGAAAACCTTGACCAACCTTAGTCTTCAAGCACAGAGTCATTACTAGAGCTGGAGGCCCATCTTTCCTTCCATTAGAGGGAAAGACTTTCTCTCGTTTATGGTTTCCCTCTTTGCAGAGATGGCAAAGTTTCAAGAAACAAAAGCAGACAAGGCTTAGAGGTTGTTGAGAGCAGTTTCTCGGCACCCTGGCTCTTTTCTGCCTGAATCTGCGCTACTACAGAAAATGTTGATTTTAAAATTTATTGTGGGTAAAACAGGATAAAAAAAGGAACAATAATACATTAAATATTGGTGGTGACATACACTATTTTGTATTTCATTTTAAGCATTTTATCAAGAAAATAAATGTTTAGTTGGCTCATAGTCACACATAGGAAAGGATAAAAAGTGGTGTCTGGGGAATTCATTGAAGGAGATGTGTGGAGAAATTCCAAATGAGATGTGGAACTTCATCTGACTGTTGATAAGACTTGGGCCAAAGCAGAGGAAATGTGAGTATCTCAATATGCAAGCTCAAGAGTGAGGACGGTATGTTGAGAGCATGTTGAATAGAGATGTTTAGTTTGGATGCAGCATAGAGAATAGACAGACCTGAGGGCGGTGGGGCAGGTCTTTGAGAGCCTGCCAACTGCAAATAATTGCCACAGTGGGGGACAAAGGTCTCCAAGGCCATTCTTGATGAATAGGCTTTTTTGTCATGAGGAATAGACAATACCCCCAGGACAGAACTGAGATGTTCATGCTCTGAGGGTCAGAATATGTGTAGATAGCCTTACAGTCCAGAGGTTCTCTGATAAAGCACCAGGTTCTACCTGGTCTCCCTTTGCTAGGATAAACATTGGCTGCACGGGGGCATACCTCTGCCTTCTAGGTTAATCATGACTTTTCCATGATGGGAGCCCTGTCTCAAGACCTCTATCCCATAAAAGGGGTATCAGTACATCAAAGAAGTAAGTCTGTCTTGAACCTCTCTAGATACAGACTACAGATGTGTCTCACAAACCAACCGAATCAAGGGCAGTAAATGAAATGGTTCTCTCTCCTGGAGCTCTAGGTGAGTAAGGACTGAATGAGACTCTAAGGAGCCACAGTCTAGAATTCTGAAATGCAATATTGCACTGGCCAATTGGCACTGGGTGCTACTCTCTACCTTGCTGGTTTCATACATGTGAAATTGATGAGTTTTATTATTGATAGTCTTCATTGGCATTTATCCTCCTACCTGAATATGTACAACATATTAAATTTTAAAATTTCAAATATTGGAAGACTTTCTGAAAGATAGACAAGGAAACGGAACCCATGCCTAGATAGAGACACAAAATAAGCAACTTGTTAATTTAGTTTTTCATGTCAAAAAAGGTAGCAGGATTCAAACCATGATTTTGTGGCAGTATATTGACAATGTCATCATGTTTTGAATGATTCTCAGTATTGAAAATCAGCCTGAAATAAACTGTGAGATAGCATGGGATGCTGTGGTTCTAGTGAGGAGGGACAATATCCAGATCAGAAAGATACTGCTCCTGTAGCTTAGCATGTGGGGCAGGAGGCTGATCTGGTACCTGAAAAGGTTTGATAGCAAGTTCATAGCCCAGATACTGAGGACAGAGATTCATGTGTGGCATAATAGGAAAAAAGTGGACTTGGATTTGATTGTAAAATACAATGTACACTGAAGGTAATCAGAAAAGAATTTCTGAGTACCTCCCATCCACCCCTTCCTCAGACAAAAAAAATTCAATATTGCAGTTTGAATAGGGTTCCACTGAAGTCTGACAATATTAAATGAGTGGACTGGCATGAAACATGTAATAACACATGCTGTTGGTTGCAAAAGAACTTCAAACATGAATCCTGACCAGTAAAGTAATTGTGAAGATTATGTACAGATACACTGGCCCATGCACACAGTCATGTACACAAACACAGAAATCTGGACACAGATAACCAATGACCTTTCTGTAGCCAAAAATCAAGTACATAAATGTCAAGATATCTTTGTGTGGCACAAAGAGATTTGGCACAAGAAATAAACTTTTAAAAGACATGCAAAACAAAGACCAGGGCTGGGAAGCAGTCTCCAACATCCCAGTGTATCAGCCAATGAGTGCAGGACCCTTTTGCAGTTTTCTGATCAAATCTTCAGCTCTAAGTGAGCAGGCACCTGTCCAGGTACAGGAGAGTCCCATTCTTTCACAGCATGTATTTTTAGATCATTGCATTCCTTTTTCAGTACTGCTCACATTAAGTCACAACCTGCCTTCTTGGAAATGTCACCAGTTGGTTAAGTTTGGACCTTTTAAGAATGAAGGAAACTGGGTGTGTTTTCTGTGTGCTGCTTGTAACGAATTTACACACTTGTCTTCTAATCTAGAAACTCTATTTAAATCCCTGCTGCACATCTAGGATATTTATGTGCTTTGTCAACCTTATTGTCCTTGGCTCTGTTATCAGAGTTTTAAAGCAAACTTTCAACAAGGAATTTCTTAATGCTCCACATTCTATCTGACAAGACCAGCCAGATACAGTCAGCATGGTATTGAGACTCTCACTGCACACTAGATTCCAAACATAAGACCAGACTCCAAATAAACAGGGCAATCTCTACACCCAACTGTCTACATAGGACAGACACAATGGCAGTGCTTCATATCTAAGGACCTATTCTAATCTGGAACAAAGTCTATCCCTGTAGGTTTAGGGGAATATCAAGCATTCTTCTGCATTGGTCATTACTCTAGATATTAAAATCTTAAGTCTGAATAATGCCAGCTTCCTAATCTAATTTTGTCAGGGAGACTATTAAAACTTGCATTTTTTCATAGGTATATTCATAAGAAAATGGAAGACTAAAGATAGTATCCAGAAAATAGTTGACATGATATATCAATGAGTCAAAGAGAGAAATCTCCATGAAGAAGCTAGCTCAGGGCTTTATTCAAGTTTGATTTGAGAACCTGCATATGAAGAAGAAATTACCTTTGGGTTTCCTCGCAAACTAAGGGTTTTTTAGGTTCTGGGCCACCATTTTATCAAATCTTAGCTTGCATTTGTTAAAATCCATTAGTCAAGTGGGCATGACTTATTCATGCTGACTCTTTGGACACTATTCCAGGGTCACTTTCTGGTTTCTACTTATAACATAAATGATTGTCAGATGGTCCCCTCAGTTCCATCTCTGTCCAGCTGACATTTTGAAGCTCAGTTCAATTTTGCCTATTCAGTGTTGTTTCCTAGACTGTGGAAGTGGCTTAAAGTTTGTACCTCTTGGTTATATTGTATTAAAACCTTTGGGGATCTAGAATTCAGGAATTTTCAAATAATAATTCTTTTGATGTTTGTTGAATTGCAGTATGTTATGAATGTCTACATGATAGTATAAATATACTAGAGATTAGCATGTACAGCATGAGTGGCTAGCATCTAGCTTATCACTAAATGAGAATAGAGCAGTGTTAATTCTTCATTATTACACAGAAAATAAATATACCTGAGATACTTGGGTGTTTCACTCACAATAGCAGGGCATGGAATTCATTAATTCACCCAGCAGTGATCATTGAGAGATTTTACCCCTCCAATGCTGCACTGTAAGCTGAGGACACAATGCTGAGTAAGGTCAGCAGATCCAGTTGGATGGTCTTTAGAGAATACTGGTAGAATACACAAGTGTTAAAAGTACATACAACACATCTCTCAAAATTTAAAAATGCCTCAGAGTACTTAATCCCCATCAAATCTATCTTGCTTGTGCTGATTAAAGCATATATACTAACACTTTATCCATATAGTTTACATGTTTTCCAAAAGAGGAGTATTTCAGTACTCAAATACATCACTTGCAGCACTGATCCAGCATAGTCTCATTACTGACATTCTAATACAACTTTAATGAAAAGGTGATGTATGAACTTGGCACAAGATCACATATTAAGCAGAAGTGAGACTTCTGTCAATCACTAATTTCTTTCTTTGTGAGGAACTTGTTCATATACTTTTCATATTTTTACCACAAGAACTATTAACCCTTAATGGCAAAAATTTTTATGCATATCCCATTGCTATAATTCATCAATCTGTGTTCATTGTTGATTATATTTCATGAGAATATACTGAAGAGAAAAATCAGCTGTTTCACACAAAACAAAGTTATTTACATCTTCTACATACCCTGGATGAAAGTAACAGTAACATAGCACTTGTCAATATTATTAAGAATAGCATGCCATAAGGGATGAAATGTCCCTGTTAATTCACTGTGTTGTGTGGTACCCAGAAACTGAGCTTTTGAAGAATAAAGAGATGTGAACTATTTTCATTGAATGCAACAAATTCTGGAGAACACTGATGCAAAGAACTTTGGGTTGGAGAGATGAGAACAACTCCTCCTGGGAAGTCCAAAGGTGGGTTGATAAGTTGATTGAAAAGATGCCATATGAGCTGGAGAGATGGCTCTGCACTTAAGAGCACTGAAAACTCTTCCAGAGTTCCTGAGTTCAGTTCCCAGCAACCACATGGTATCTCACAAAAATCAGTATTGGGATCTGATGACCTCTTCTGGTGTGTCGGAAAACAGTGTACTGATACATGAAATAAATAAATCTTTTTTAAAAAGAAAAATAAGATGTCATGCATCGCAAGCATGATGACTCATAAAGAGAAACAAATTTTTTATAAGTAATTTCCCCTTAAATTACAGAGATCCACTCTTCTCAGTTTTTTTAAGTCAGGGGGCAGTGGTGTGAACAAGGTCTTGCAGATTGTTGCACAAACCACATACACTGATTAGAAAGCCAAAGATGTACAGAAAGGAAAGAACATGTGTTCTCTGCATGCTTAGTCCTGGGTCTTAATAGACAGAAACACTGTGCTTCGTAGAGAGCAAAAGAGAAGATAATTCTATGTGTATTTTTGCACATCCATTTATCATTTATATGGCTTGTCTTTTGAAGTGCTTAGATGCAAAACCTACTGACGCAAACACCAGCCCTGCATTTGATCTTTAAAATGCAATTTCCTAGTTAGTACATTTGGATACAAACATCTGTTCTGTTAGCAAGGCAAGATACAAACTCTACTTTCATAAACGAAGTATCAGATTCAAGGAATTAAAAAAACATGGCTAGAGTTCTGGAACACACAGGCAGGAGAGATAAAGTTCAAACAAATGCTCTATCATTCTAATCCACTTATTTGTATAATAATAAGAAAGACTGTTATTCAACAGATGTAACTGAGCAGCAACATGGAAATCAAAGTGCCTGGTTCAGGGAATGTTGTTTAGATTCATGATCTTCATTGTGGGCACTAAGTTAATCTCTGCCGTTTGTGCACATAAAAGGCTATGGACAAGTTCAATGCCACTTTAGAGAAGAGATTCATTCTGGTGGGCTTTTCAGATTGGCCTCAGCTGGAAATCATCCTTTTTGTTTTTATTTCAATTTTCTACTCCCTAACTGTCTTTGGCAACACCACCATCATTGTTCTCTCTCGAGTTGACCTTCGATTGCACACCCCCATGTACTTCTTCCTCTCCCACCTCTCCTTCCTGGACATCTGCTACACAACTAGCACCGTACCCCAGCTCCTGATCAATTGCCATGGACTTGACAGGACCATAAGCTATGGAGGGTGTGTGGCCCAGCTGTTCATATCTCTTGCTCTAGGATCCACTGAGTGTGTGCTCTTGGTGGTGATGGCTTTTGATCGCTATGCTGCTGTGTGTCGGCCACTGCACTACACGACCATCATGCACCCTGTTCTCTGCCAGGCATTGGCTATTGCTTCCTGGGTAGGAGGCTTCCTGAACTCTCTGATTCAAACAGGCCTCATGATGACCATCCCACTCTGCGGCCACCGACTGAATCACTTCTTCTGTGAGATGCCTGTGTTCCTCAAGTTGTCCTGTAAGGACACAGGAGAAACGGAGGCCAAGATGTTTGTGGCCAGAGCCATAATCTTGGTCTTCCCTGCAACATTAATTCTTGGCTCCTATGGACACATTGCCAGAGCAGTACTAAAGGTCAAGTCAATGGCTGGACGCAGAAAAGCTTTTGGCACATGTGGGTCCCACCTCCTGGTAGTTTCTCTGTTTTATGGCTCAGCCATTTACACATACTTGCAGCCCAAGAGCAGTTATTCTGAAAGGGATGGCAAGTTCATTGCCCTTTTTTATACTATCATCACCCCCATGCTCAACCCTCTGATCTATACCCTGAGGAACAAGGATGTGAAGGGGGCTCTGAGGAAGGTTCTAGGAAGAGGAACAGACTAGAAGGAGAAAAAACAGGACCACTACAACTTTCTATGATATATCTCATATCCTTAAGTCTACCCTGTTCTACCAACCAAGAAATAGCCTGCAGCAAGTCTCACAGGTTTGTTGCTTTCCTCTTTGAGAGCTAGAAGTCATTATCTCTTTAATTTCTTTCTCTGTTAATGCCTACAGTTCTTACAAGAAAGGAGTAAAAGTTGACTTATCTCAAACATAGCACAAGAATGCAACACCCCTTTTCCAAAGCCAGTGATTCCCAAATATATGTCGTGCAGATGCCACTTTGCCCATAAGCATAGAACACTGCTCAATGAAATGTTTCCTAATTATCCCAGCGTCCTCTCATACATCAGGGTTTAGGTTCTCAGGTCACCTCTGCCTTTCGAGTCTTTTAGTTCCTGTTACTACAGAAATAAAGGGGGACTGTGGTCTGAAGTAGCTCATCAAACATGACTTTTAAATACAATTTCATTTAGCTTAAAGAAAGTCCAAAATCTGTAAAAACAGCACCAAATAAAAGCATCAAAATCTACTCAGATGGGCCACAGATTTGTTTGTTACCATGGTGAAGATACTTCCACTGACAGAGAAGAAAATAGAAATGATGAGAAAAAAACAATAAACATTGAGAAAGTTGTATAATAAAAAAGAAAAGGTAGAGTAACTCGGGAGTGAAGAATGAGGGAATAAGGGCAGAGATGAGATAGTGAAGAGATGTGGAGATGGGGCAGGCTTCACATTCTACCACACCTATCTTTTCATGTACTTCAATGGGAGTTCATCAAAATTGTAGATATCCTTGTAAATAGCTTTAAAGTTTTAGTATCTTTCAGGCTGGATAAATATCTTAATTCCAATAGCAATTGCTACTTACATAGTCTTTAGAATATTTTATACAAATAGTTGTGAGAGTTAAATAAACTCTAGTAATCCATGATTAAACTAAGCTTTACTTTTTAAAGAAATAACCATATTTTGCAACATGTACCTGGGGCAGGTTTTGTAACCCCAATCTATCCCATATAACTGCACTTTATGATTCTTTTTTCTGAGAAAGGATCCCCTCCTCATCCCAGTTTTCCCGCAAATACTTCTTATTGAAGCTAGTGAATCACCATGCTAGGAAATTGTTGAGGCCTAAGCAGGAGTCCCTGTTCGGGCACCAAAAATGTTGCAGCCCAAGCTGCCCCACTTTGGGTGGCCAAAAATGTTTCGACCCTCTCCACTCCGCACTTGGCGGCCACTGTTTCCTGGCCCAAGCTGCCACTCCTTAGCTCAAGGTAATTACTAACCACATACATGAAGCAATGCTTTCTTCTTCATCCTTTCATACTGTTTAAACAACTAGTGTGTGTGTGTGTGTGTGTGTGTGTGTGTGTGTGTGTGTGTGTGTACCTAATAGAGAAAAGTTTTGTGACTAATGTACTACTCTTTTATTTGGCATGCAGTTAAAAAAAGTGATCACTAAAAAAAATAGCAAAACCTATATAAAACAATTGGTAGGGCAGGACACACACAACCATTGTTTTTGCAACTTATATCTTTTGGGATGGTGTTTTCATCTCCATGAAAACCTCTAACCCTTGGGTATCCATGGACCTTCTCACTTATGACAGTAACTAAAGAATTTTTAGCCACAAAGAGCAAAAAATGCAAAAAAAAATAATGCAACCTGAGATAATCATAATTAAGTCCATGTTAGACAAATGTATGCTTTTTCTCATTAGCAGTTTCTAGACTTTATATAGAGTTTTGTATAAAGGTTACATATATGTGTGTCTATATAGTTTTAGATACTTTACATATATACACACATTGTATGTATACAAGTTACACATATATACACATATTACATGTACATTGTATCTATATGGATGTGATATACATATATCTATATATATTCACTCTATATATGATTATACATATATAGAAATGATCAACCAAATGAAAACCTGGTTATAAAAAAATAAAATTGAGAAACCCTTGGCTAGAAAGCAAAGAACAAGAACTCTAAACAATTAAATCTATTCCAGCTGACACTGGAAATGCAAGAGAGAGAGAGAGAGAGATCACTGTGAGAAACAATAAACCAATGAGCTTAATGACCTAGACTTAATGGACAGGTCCTTGAATGCATTCAGTTTAGCATGATTGAGTCATAAAGAAATATAAAGGCTCAACAGATCAATAGCAATCAATGAGATTAAATATGAAATTTAAAAAGCATCTCACCAAACAAATACCCAGTACCAGATTACTCACTGTTAAATTCTACAAGCAATAATGAACCAATATTGAACCTTCTTTGATTATTCCAGAAAAAATAAAAACAGACAATTCTTCCATATTCACTCTGTAAGCCCTGCATTGCCCTGATAACAAAACTAGATAAATACACACACACACACCAAATAAATAAAATCATAGGCTGATGAACATAAGCACAAACATTTTCAGTACAACAGTAGCAAAAGAAAATCCAATGGTACATTAAAATGTCTATCCACCATGACAAAAATATGATTCCCCAAATTGCAAGAATGGGTCGATACATATCAATCACATGACACACACCAATGAAACAAAGAAGCAAAAAACATACGATGATGCCCTTATTGGGTAGGCTTATCCAACCTGGATATGAGGACTTTTACCTTGTTTTATTGTATCTTGTTTTGTCATGTTTGGTTGTCGTCTCTTGGAGGCCTGCTCTTTACTGAAGCAAAACAAAGGAGGAGTGGTTCTGTGGAAGAAGGGAAGCATGGAGGGAAGATGGCAAGAATGTAGGGAAGGAAAATTGTGATTGGGATGCAATGTAAGAGAAAAATCTATTTTCAAGAAAAAATAATTTGAATAAGATATATGATTTCAACAGATTAAAAACTATAAAATTTATCAATTCTTTAAGATAAAAATCTCTGAATAAATTAGCTATAGAAATAATAGAAACAGAAGAAAAAGACAAAGGCTAACAGACTATATGTGAGAGCAAGATCCATTATTCTGTTGCATACAAGAAACACACCTCAACATCAAAGATAGACATTGCCTCAAAGTGAAGAGCTGGAAAAAGATTTTCTAAGCACACAGATGCAAGAAACAAGCTGGACACTAGAATAGCTACTCTGATGTCTAATAAAATAGACTTCCAACAAAAATTAATCAAAAGAGATGGAGAAGAGCACTTTATATTCATCAAAGGAAAAATCCAAAATGATCATGTCTCAATATTTGGGGCAATATCTATGCCCCAAATGCAAGGATACCCACATCTGTAACATAAACATTACTAAAGCTTAAATCATACATCAAACCCCACACATTAATCCTGGGAGACTTCAAAACCTAACTCTCACTAATAGACAGGTCAACTAAACAGAAGTTAAACAAAGAAATAATAGAAGTAACAGACATTATGACTTAAATGGACCTAGCAGATATCTACAGAACATTTCATCAAAAAAAAAAAAAAAAAGAAAGAAAAGAAAAAAAGAATAAACCTCAGCATATCACAGAACCTTCTCCAAAAATGCAGATATTCTTTCTGTATTCTATCAGACCATCATGAATTAAAGCTGGACTTCAACAACAACAGAAACAACAGAAAAACTACAAACTCATGGAAATGAACAACTCTCAACTCAATGACCACTGTATCAAAAATAAAAAATGAAATTAAAGACTTTCTAGAATTCAAAGAAAGTGAATATACAATGTACCCAGACTTATGGGACACAGTAGCAGCAGTGCTAAGAGGAAAGTTCATAGCACCAAGTTCCCTTATTAAAAAAAATTAATGAGATTTCATACTCGCAACTTAACAGCACACCTGAAAGCTCTAGAACAAAACGAACAAACACACTCAAGAAAAGCAGAGGGCAGGAAAAATAAACTCATGGCTGTAATCAATAAAATAGAAACAAGGTGAACAATTCAAAGAATCAATGAGACAAAGAGTTGGTTCTTTGAGAAAATCAACAAGATAGACAAACTCTTAGTCAAAGTAACTAAAAGGCAGAGCAGGAATACCTAAAGTAACAAAATCAGAGATGAAAAGGGAGACACACCAACATACACAAAAGGAGACACAGAGGAAATCCAAAGTATCATTAAGTCTTGCTTCAAAAACCTGTGCTCCACAAATTGGAAAATGTAAATGAAATGGACATGGACGGTTTTCTTGATAGACATCACTTCCCAAAGTTAAACCAAGATCTGGCAAAGAGTCTAAAGAGAAATAGGAATAAGGAACTAGAAACAGTCATTAAAAGTTTCAGTCTCCCAACCAAAAAAAATCCAGATAGATGGTTTTGGTGCATAATTCTACCAGATTTTCAAATAAGCGCTAATTCCAATACTCCACATATTATCCCACAAAATAGAAAAAAAGGGAGAAAAAGAAGAACCACTACCAAATTCATCTTATGAGGCTACAATTACCCTGATACTTAAACCACACAGTGGGTGGATAGAGGGAGGGAACTTGGTGGGGGAGGGAGTGGGGATGAGATCAGGAAGTTAGAGGTGGGGAGAGAAGTTAGATGGAGGGAGATTGGGGATGCATCTCTGGGATAAACTAGAAACCTAGGGCAATGGAAATTCCCAGGAATCTATGAAGGTGACCCTAGATAAGACTAGTAGCAAACAGATGTGGAGCCTGAATCAGCTATCTGTAATCAGGCAAGGCTTTCAGTGAAGGGATTGGGACATCAACCTAGCCACAAAATCTTAGACCCACAATTTGTCCTGACTACAAGATGTGCAGGGGTAAAAGATGGAGTAGAACTTAAAGGAATGGCCAACTAATGACTAGCCCAGCTCGAGACCTATGCCAGTAGAGGGAGCCCACCAGTGACACTATTAATGATGTTCTGCTACACTTGCAGACAGGTTCCTAGCATAAATGTCATCAGAGAGGCTTCACCCAGAAGCTGATGGAAACAGATGCAGATACACAAAGCCAAAAATAAGCAGAAATTGGGGAACCCTGTGGAAGATGGGGAGGAAGGACCAAAGGAGCCAGAGGGGTAAAGGACACAAGTAAACCTACAGAATCAACTAACCTGGGCCCATGGGGGTTCATAGAGACTAAACCGCCAACAAGAGAGGATACATGGGAAAGACCTAGGCCCTCTGCACATATGCAACAGTGTGCAGCTGATCTTTATGTGGGATTCCTAAAGCAGGAGCAGGGACTGTCTCTGACTATATTGCCTGCCTTTGGATCCATTTGTCCCAGCTGGGCTGCTTTGTCTAGCATCAGTAGAAGATGTGCCTACCCCTACTGTAACTTGGTATACCAAGGATAGCTGATACCCATGGGAGACCTATGAAGTATGGTCTTTCTGAGAAGTATGGAGTAATGGATGATGGGGGTGGGGAGGGGAGAGTGCAGAATGTAAGGTAAATAAAAACTTTCTTCTTTTATTTTCATTGGATATTTTATTTACATTTTAGATATTATTCCTTTACCCCATTTCCCCCTCCCAGTAACCCCCCTCTACTATCCCCCTCCTACTGCTTCTATGAGAATGTGCCTCAAAAATCCCCCACTCCCACCTCCCCACACTCAAGATCCCCTATGCTGGGCTTCCAGCCTTCATGGGACCAAGGATCTCCTCTCCCACCTATGCCCAACAAGGCCATCCTCCCCTACATATACAGCTGGAGCCATGGGTCCCTCCCTATGTGTTTCCAAGCTGGTGGTTTAGACCCTGAGAGCTCTAGTTGGTTGGTATTGTTGCTTTCCCCATGGGGCCACAAACCCTTTCAACTCTTTCAGTCTTCTCTCTAACTCCTCCACTGGGAACCCCATGATCAGATCAATGGTTAGCTGTGAGCATCTGCCTCTGAATATGTCAGACTCTGGCAGACCTCTAAGGAGACAGTAATATCAAGCTCTTGTCATATTGCACTTTCTAATATCCACATGAGTGACTACCTTTGGTGAGTGCACATGGGTTGGATACCCAGGTGGAATGGTCTCCAGACCACCCTCAGTTTCTGTCCCACACTTTGTCTCCATATTCGCTCCCTTGAGTATCTTGTTACTTCTTTTAAGAAGGATTGAAGCACCGACACTTTGGTCTTCCTTCTTTATGAGCTTCATGTGGTCTGTGAGTTGCATCTTGGGTATTTCGAGCTTTTGGGCTAATATCCGCTTATCAGTGATAAATACCATGTGTGTTCTTTTGTGATTGGGTTACCTCACTCAGGATGATATTTTCTAGTTCCACCCATTTACCTAAGAATTTCTCAAATTCATTGTTTTTAATAGCTGAGTAATACTCCATTGTGTAAATGTACCACATTTTCTGTATCCATTCCTCTGTTGAAGGACATCTGGGTTCTTTCCAGCTTCTGGCTATTATAAATGAGGCTGCTATGAACATAGTGGAGCATATGTCCTTGTTATATGTTGGAGCATCTTCTAGGTATATGCCTAGGAGTGGTATAGCTGGGTCCTCAGGTAATGCTATGTCCAATTTTCTGAAGAACCACCAGACTGATTTCCAGAGTGGTTGTACCAGCTTGCAATCCCACCAACAATGGAGTAGTGCTCCACTTTCTCCACATCCTCGCCAGCATCTGCTATCACCTGAGTTTTTGATCTTAGCCATTCTGACTGGTGTGAGGTGGTATTTCAGGGTTGTTTTGATTTGCATTTCCCTGATGACTACGGATGCTGAACATTTCTTTAGGTGCTTCTCAGCCATTTGAGTTTCCTCAGTTGAGAATTCTTTGTTTATATCTGTACCCCATTTTTAATAGGGTTATTTGATTGTCTGGAGTCTAATTTCTTGAGTTCTTGGTATATATTGTATATTAGCCTCTATCAGATTTAGGATTGGTAAAGATCTTTTCCTAATATGTTGGTTGCTGTTTTGACCTACTGACAGTGTCCTTTGCCTTACAGAAACTTTATAATTTTATAAGGTACCATTTGTCAATTCTTGATCTTAGGGCATAAGCCATTAGTGTTCCCCCTGAGCCCAAGTATTCAAGACTCTTCCCCACCTTCTCTTCTATTAGTTTCAGTGTATCTGGTTTTATGTGAAGATCCTTTATCCACTTGGACTTGAGCTTTGTACAAGGGGATAAGAATGGATTAATTTGCATTCTTCTACATGTTGTCCTCCAGTTTAACCAGCACCATTTGTTGAAAATGCTGTCCTTTTTCCACTGGATGGGTTTAGCTCCTTTGTCAAAGATCAAGTATGTGGGTTCATTTCTGGGACTTCAGTTCTATTCCATTCATTTTCCTGCCTGTCTTTGTACCAATACCATGCAGTTTTAATCACTATTGCTCTGTAGTACAGCTTGAGGTCAGGGATGGTGATTTCCCCCAGAAGTTCTTTTATTGTTGAGAATAGTTTTCCCTATCCTGGGTTTTTTGTTATTCCAAATGAATTTGAGAATTTCTTTTTCTAACTCTGTGAAAAATTGAGTTGGGATTCTAATAGGGATTTCATTGAATCTGTAGATTGCTTTTGGCAAGATAGTCATTTTTACTATATTAATCCTGCCAATCCATGAGCATGGGAGATGTTTCTGAGATATGTTTTGATTTCTTTCTTCAGAGACTTGAAGTTCTTGTCATACAGATCTTTCACTTGCTTGGTTAGATTCACACCAAGGTATTTTATATTATTTGTGACTATTGTGAAAGGGTGTCATTTCCCTAATTTCTTTCTCAGCCTGTTTAATCTAGTTGAGAAAGGTTACTGATTTGTTTGAGTTGATTTTATAACCAGCCATGTTGCTGAAGTTGTTTATCACTTTAGGAGTTCTCTGGTGGAAGTTTTGGGGTCACTTAAGTATACTATCATATCATCTGCAAACAGTGATATTTTGACTTCTTCCTTTCCTATTTGTATCTCTTTGACTTTTTTTTGTTGTCTAATCGCTCTAGCTAGGACTTCCAGTATTATATTGAATAGGTAGGGAGAGAGTGGGCAGTCTTGTCTAATCCCTGATTTTAGTGGGATTGCTTCAACTTTCTCTCCATTTAGTTTGATGTTGGCTACTGGTTTGCTGTATATTGCTTTATCTATGTTTAGGTATGGGCCTTGAATTCCTGATCTTTTCAAGACTTTTACCATGAAGGGATGTTGAATTTTGTCAAATGCTTTCTCAGCATCTAGTGAGATGATCACGTGGTTCTTTTCTTTGAGTTTGTTTATATAGTGGATTACATTGATGGATTTCTGAATATTGTACCATCCCTGCATTCCTGTGATAAAGCCTACTTGATCATGATGGATGGTTGTTTTGATGTGTTCTTGGATTCAGTTTGCGAGAATTTTATTGAGTATTTTTGCATCAATATTCATAAAAGAGATTGGTCTGAAGTTCTTTTTTGGGTCTTTGTGTGGTTTAGTTATGAGTGTGATTATAGATTCATTGAGTGAATTGGGTAATGTTCCTTCTGTTTCTGTTTTGTGGAATAGTTTGAAAAGAATTGGTATTAGGTCTTCCTTGAAGGTCTGATAGAATGCTGCACTAAAACCATCTGGTCCTGGGCACTTTTGGTGGGAAGACTTTTAATGACTGCTGCTATTTCTTTAGGGGTTATGGGACTGTTTAGATGGTTTACCTGCTCCTGATTTAACTTTGGTACCTGGTATCTGTCTAGAAAATTGTCCATTTCATCCAGATTTTCCAGTTTTGTTGAGTATAAGCTTTTGTAGTAGGATCTGATGACATTTTTAATTTCCTCAGTTTCTCTTGTTATGTCTCCCTTATTTAGTTCTACTTTTATTAATTTGAATACTGTCTCTGTGCCCTTTGATTAGTCTGGCTAAGGGTTTATCTATATTGTTGATCTTCTCAAAGAACCAGCTCCTGGTTTTGTTGATACTTTTTATAATTCTTTGTTTCTACTTGGTTGATTTCAGCCCTGAGTTTGATTCTTTTGTGCCATATTTTCCTCTTGGGTGTATTTGCTTCTTTTTGTTCTAGGGCTTTGAGGTGTGTTGTCAAGTTGCTAGTGTATGCTCTCTCCAGTTTCTTTTTGTAGACACTTAGAGCTATGAGTTTTCCCCTTAGCAGTGCTTTCATTGTTTCATAAGTTTTGGTATGATGAGCCTTCATTTTTATTAAATTCTAAAAGGTCTTTCTTTCTTTATTTCTTCCTTGACCAAGTCATCATTGAGTAGAGTGTTGTTCAGTTTCCATGTGTATGTGGGCTTTTATTGTTTTTGTTATTATTGAAGACCAGCCTTAGTGCGTGGTGATCTGATAGGATGCAAGGGATTATTTCAATATATTTGTATCCACTGAGGCCTGTTTTGTGACTAATTATATGGTCTATTTTGGAAAAGGTACCATGAGGTGCTGAGGAAAAGGTATATTCTTTTGTTTTAGGATGAAATGTTTTATAGATATCATTAAATCCATTTGGTTCATAACTTCTGTTAACTTCACTGTGTCTCTGTTTAGTTTCTGTTTCCATGATCTGTCCATTGCTGAGAGTGAGGTGTTGAAATCCTTCACTATTATTGTGTAAGGTGCAATATGTGCTTTGAGCTTTAGTAAAGTTTCTTTTATGAATGTAGGTGCCCTTGCATTTGGAACATAGATGTTCAAAATTGAGAATTCATCTTAGTAGATTTTTCCTTTGATGAATATGAAGTGTCCTTCCTTATCATTTTTGATAACTTTTGGTTGAAAGTCGATTTTATTCTAAATTAAAATGGCTACTCCAGCTTGTTTCTTGAGACCATTTGCTTGAAAAATTGTTTTCCATCCTTTTACTCTTAGGTGGTGTCTGTCTTTGTCACTGAGGTGCTTTTGCTGTATGCAGCAAAATTCTGGGTCCTGTTTATGTAGCCAGACTGTTAGTCTTCATCTTTTTGTTGGGGAATTGAGTCTCTTGATGTTAAGAGATATTAAGGAAACATGATTGTTGCTTCCTGTTATTTTTGTTATTAGAGGTGGAAT
Organism: Arvicanthis niloticus; assembly: GCF_011762505.2. NCBI lineage: Eukaryota > Metazoa > Chordata > Mammalia > Rodentia > Muridae > Arvicanthis > Arvicanthis niloticus. The sequence continues at coordinate 71,480,399 of NC_047663.1, read as the reverse complement.
TATGTTTGTGTAGCTATCGTCCTTTGGGTTTTCTAGAAGATTACTTTCTTGCTTTTTCTAGGTTGTAGTTTCCCTCCTTGTGTTGGAGTTTTCCATGTATTATCCTTTGCAGGTATGGATTTGTGGCAAAATATTGTGTAAATTTGGTTTTATCATGGAATATTTTGGTTTATCTATCAATATTGATTGAGAGTTTTGCTGGGTATAGTCGTCTGGGCTGGCATTTGTGTTCTCTTAGGGTCTGTATGATATCAGTCCAGGATCTTCTGGCTTTTATAGTCTCTGGTGAAAAGTCTGGTATAATTCTTATAGGTCTGCCTTTATATGTTACCTGACCTTTTTCCCTTACTGCTTTTAGTATTTTTTTTTCTTTTTCTTTTTTGTGTGCATTTAATGTTTTAATTATTATGTGAAGGGAGAAATTTCTTTTCTGGTCTAGTCTATTTGGAGTTCTGTTGGCTACTTGTATGTTCATGGGCATGTCTTTCTTTACATTAGGAAAGTTTTCCTAATATATATTATATAAATATAATTTTGTTAAAGATATTTATTGGCCCTTTAAGTTGGGAATCTTCCTCTCATCTATACCTATTACCCTTAGGTTTGGTCTTCTCATTGTGTCCTGGATGCTTTGGATTAGGAGCTTTCTGTATTTTGCATTTTCTTTGACAGTTGTGTCAATGTTTACCATGGTATCTTCTGCACATGAGATTCTCTCTTCTATCTCTTGTATTCTGTTGGTGATGCTTGCATCTATGACTCCTGATCTCTTTCCTAGGTTTTCTATCTCCAGGGTAGTCTCCCTTTGAAATTTCTTTATTGTTTCTACTTCATTTTTTAGATGGTTTTGTTTAATTCTTTAACAACCTGTTTGGTTGTGTTTTCTTGCAATTCTTTAAAGGATTTTTGTGTTTCCTCTTTAAGGGCTTCTACCTGTTTTCCTGTATTTCTTTAAGGGAGTTATTTATGTCCCTCTTAAAGTCCTCTATCATCATCGTGAGAAGTGATTTTATTTTTGAATCCTACTTTTTCAGTGTGATGGGGTGCCCAGGACTTGCTATGGTGCAAGAACTGGGTTCTGATGATGCCAGGTAACGTTGGTTTCTACTGCACTTGCCTTTCACCATCTGGGTGACTCTAGTGCTACCTGCATTCACTGTCTCTGACAGGAGCCTTTCTCTCCTATTATCTTGATTGTGTCAGAAGTCCTCAGAGTCCAGTTGTCTCTGTTATCCTGTGATCCTGAGATCCTGGGAGGAAGAGCTCCTGGGACTCATCTGCTTCTGGGATCCTGAATCCTGCTGCTCTGAGTGCAGTGGTTTCTCTGCTCTCCTAGTGCAGTGGTTTCACTACTGCTCTGCTGCTCTAGGAAGGTTCAGGATATGGTATATTCAGGGGAACAGACCAGCTAGGTGTCTGCCCCAGCCAAAATGACCAAGGAAGGGGGATAAAAACTTTTAATAACAAAATAAGTCAGGGACTGAAAAGATGGCTCAACAGTTAAGAGCACTGGCTACTCTTCCAGATAACCTGGGTTTGACTGCCAACACCTACATGGCAGCTCTCAACTATCTGTAACTCCATTTTAGTGGCTTTAATGCCCTCTTCTATCCTCTGCTGGCACCACAAATGGCATACAGATAAACATGGATATAAAACACCTGTGCACATTAAATAAAATTAAATGCAGTCTTTTAAAAAGAACATTGTCACTTTATTCTGAATTGTACATTTCACATGTATATATTATTTGATACATGAATTATTCCTTATGTGTGGTGTTCAATAAAGGAGCTGGTGCAATCATGCTCAGCCCAGGATTGAGTGACTATTACATGACTATAGATTCTGCAGTTTCAAGGAAAAGAAGATAAAAAAAACGTTAGCACAATACTGAGCACTGGTTCCTTCTGGTCTGTGCCAGAGCACTGAGAAGATCTTGGGTGGCAGCTCTGCCCCCCAATCATACAGACCCTAAGAGAACACAAATACCAATCCAGGCTACTATACCCAGCAAAACTCTCAATTACCATAGATGGAGAAACCAAGATATTCCTTGACAAAACCAAATTTACACAATATCTTTCCACACACCCAGCATTACAAAGGATAATAGCAGGAAAGCTCCAATACAAAGAGGGAAATTATACCCTAAAAAGAGCAAGAAAGTAACCCTCTTCCAACAAATCCAAAAGAAGATAGCCACACAAAGATAACTTTACCTCTAATAACAAAAATAACAGGAGACAACAATCACTGTTCCTTAATATCTCTTAACATCAATGGACTCAGTTCCCCAATTAAAAGACATAGGCTAATGGACTGGATACATAAATGGGACCAGCATTTTGCTGCATACAGGAAACCCACCTCAGTGCAAAGACAGACTCTACCTTAGAGTAAAAGGCTGGAAAACAAATTTTCAAGCAAATGGTCCTAAGAAACAATCTGGAGTAGCCATTCTAAAATCTCCAGCCTGAGAACACAAAGGGAGGGACTCGTGGCTCCACCTGTATAGGTAGTTGAGGGTGGCCTTGCCAGGCATCAGTGGAAGTGGACAGCCTTGGTACCTGAAAGTTTGGATTCCCTAGTGTTGGGGAATTGCAAGAGCAGGAAGGTGGGAATGAGAGGATGGTAGGAGCACACCCTCATAGTAATTGGAGTGGGGGAATGGCATAAGGGGTTAGGCATCAGTGGAAGTGGAGGGCCTAGGTGCCTGAAAGTTTGGATTCCCTGATGTTGGAAAATCTGAGAGCAGGGAGGCAAAAATGGGAGGATGGTGGGAGCACACCCTCATAGAAACTCCCAGAATTATATGGATTAGACATGACAGAGGCAGGCCACCAGAAGACTAGAGTTCAAACAAACAATTATCTTGATATTAAATTTTTTTTTGAGAATTGTATATTGCAGAATACATAGCCTTGGTGTATCTACTCATCAGGCAAGCTGAGAAGACCTGCTCAAACCTCTGATGTCCTGGAATTCCAGCTGGATGCAGTGAAGACACAGTGTCAGAGGCTTATCAATTTACTCTTCCCCCAACCCCTCTTCTAACATCTCAACACCCATAATCAGCTTGTAGAAGTTAATGAAGAGTCGGTACCCCTATTCCCTGGGCTTGGGGACTGAGGTGGTTAATATTGGGCTTCTTTCTAGGGAAAAGTAGTGGTTTTGTTGGAACAAGGAGGATTAGCTAGGATTTATTGCATAGCCATAACCTACTAATAGAAATATGTATAATTGTTATTAAGATGAAGTTATAATTTCTTAAATAGTACAAATTTACTTTGATTTCAAATTTAAGGTTTTCATTGGTACTAGCTTCTTATTAATATAAAAGTGAGATTAATATTGTTACTATCATAGGCATTGCACCTGTATAACACATTTAGGAATACAAGGCTTAGACCCAGTCCTTCTTTAACTTTTTTAACAGATTTGAGATGGTTAGCCTGTGAGTTAAAGGCCTATAGCAAATTCATGGCTTTGAGTTTATTGTTAGGGTGTTTTCTATATTTTCTTTAGAAATAGCTGAGAGGAGTTAACAGACAACAGTCCAGATTGCCTTACATAAATAGTTGGTTTTCAAAACATCAGAAATCCACAGAATCAGCCCTTATAATCAGCCCTTAATAATTCTGCATTACTATGTCTGTCAGATGATCCTGGGCCAGAAGGCCAAAGATCGGATGCTCCAATGTTCTGTAGTATAGGATTGTCCAGGTGTTCAGCGGTCTCTATAAATTGGCTGTTTTAGAAGCTATGCTTTGTGCTTCCCATAATTTCAGTTAACTCAGTCATTCTGGATTTCTGATGGAGTTGAAAACTTATAGTCTCATAGCCAATCCTTGCTATTTACTTTGAGAGAAAAGATTTGATAGGATGGTTTTCAGCTGACATTCATTCTAAAGCCAAGGGGTTTTATTACGTAAAAATCATAATCATATTCTACCCAACGACATTTTATAGCATTTTAAAGCTTCTTTGATAGTTGTCAATCTTGATTGGATTGAGAAACACTTAAGAGATTTGTGAAGTTCTGGTTGTGTCTATTAACATCAGTCCTGAACGTGGGCAGCACCAACTACAGGCTGGTCCAGATATAACTAAATGAGTCCAAAAGAAAACCTTATTCAGGAGTAAACAGCTGTTGAGGGGAACTCTGACCAGCCAATGTGTAGAGAGAAGATGTTAGAACCTATGAAGTTGCCTGTGAGCTGAATTTTGGGTTGTGGCTTTCACCTTTATTGACGTCAACTTTCTGTTACCCAGCTAATTTTGAGTCATCCCTGCTTCTGTAGATAAGTCTTCACCTGTACTCCTGTTAGTAGACCCACTGGTTCACCAAGAAAAGAAAGCCTTACTACATTTTTTCCTGCTTTCTGACTGAGTTTCTCTTTTCCTTTGATTATGAACTTTCTTGGGATCAAAGATTATATTTTTGTGTTCCCTTCAGTCAGAGTGAGGGCCTAAAAAAATTAATATTACCTTAATAATATCACTGAATGACCAGGCATCTACAAACAATGGTACAAGATAGATCATGGTACCTTCATCTTACAGATGGGGAAACTAAGGCTCAAGTATGGCAGATCACAAGACTAGTAACTGCAAAGCTATTCACTTAAAGAATAGTATGGTTCTTTAAGTGAATATAGGAAACACTGTATATTGACTTTTTATTTACCTTAATATGAAAAGAATACTATTTTTCTACATTATTTTAAGTGAATGTATGAATTTGTAAGGTTATTAGAAATTAAAATAAGACATAAAACAATAAATGGTAATATATTATACAATTTTCAGAAATTATTGTACTCAGCTGCAAGGAAATAAATATTAGTTGGATATATTCCTATTTTTAAACAAATCTGGGAAGATATGAGCTGTCATGAACATGGCAGGCCTCAAGTGAGACATGGCATTTGGTCTGATTGGTAAAGGTCTGGTAGGAATTGGGTCACAGTAGGTAGTAGAAGGTATCTCAGGCTACAGAGTCCCATGAGCAAGTAAGAAGTTGTAGTTTTAGAATAATGAGTAAGTCAGATTGGTCAGGCAGAGCATAGGGAATAGAGAACTAAGGATTTCAGGACAGATCATAGAGGGACAGTCTATTAATTATAATTGATGCAATAGGTCCCAGAAGTCTCCAAGACCACATATACTTGACAATTCTTTCCCCCTACCATTGTCACCAAAGAATATATGTATGAATACATAGTCAAGATACGCTGTCACACTATGCCAGTGTAGTTTGGGGATCAGAAAGCAGCTGAAGGCACTCTGTCACTGTTGCTTTCATCTCTGATGAAAGCACACAGCATCAGCACTCTGTGCTTCTGAGGGAAGAACATTCACCATCAGGATTTCTCCGAGACAGAAGCTCTGACCTGAGTCCTTCCCACTGAAGGTAGGATCAAGATCAAAGAGAAAACAGACTTTGAGACATCAGTAGCTATCACCAGTCACTCACTGGTGGACACCACTCTTCCTTTGTAGTCCACAGAATTGGTGGAGGCTTTGAACTCCAGGTAAGTACTGACTAGGCAAACTACTCAGGATACACAGTTAAAATATAGAAAATAAGAGGGGTTACACTGTGCAATTAATTCTTGTCTATGGTAGTAATATGATATCAAAGCTTTGATATCCAAGGAAATTCCAAACACCAAACCCAAATGACAAAGAGTAGAGGTTCTGTCAGAGTTGTTGAAATAAATCAGAATTTCTTGGAGGAGTAGTTAATGGGGGAAACTTCTTCCAACTGAGGCAGTCACAATGAAAACAAGAATTTTTTTTATTTCAGTCTTTGAATGTCAATTATGTTGACTATACTCTATATGTTTTTTATAGTAGAAATATGAGTGAGTTGCTAGTGGATATTTGATAGACACGTCTTCCAGGAGATCTTCTTAAAGACTCTTAGGATACTACAGGAAACCCTGTGCTCTATAGTGTAGAAGGAATAGTGTCCAGATCGGGATATATGTGTGTGTGTGTGTGTGTGTGTGTGTGTGTCCCAACTGCAATTTTTCCTCCTTCTTCTCCTCCAAGTACTTCAACCCATTCCCCATCCACTCCTCCTACCTCTCTCTTCAGAAAGGGGGAGGCCTCCCATGGATATCAAACAGTGCTGGCATATCAGGTTGCAATAAGACTAGATGTATCCTCTCCAATTGAGGCTAGACAAGGCAATCCAAGGAAAGGGTCCCAAAAGACAGCAACAGAGTCAGAAACAGTCCCACTGCTCCCACTGTTAAAAGTCCCACATGAAGACCAAGCTAAACAACTGTAACATATGTACAGTTGAAAGATGCTTTAACCCCTAGATAAGTACAATAGTGATATTAATCTCCCAAACACAATAAAAAAGCCACAACTACAGGCATAATGAAAGAAAGTAAGACTATATTCCACTCCAAGACCATATGATCAAACAAGGAAGTTAGTTAGGTTAGGAAGAAATTTGTGCGACTACATTTGCTCAGAGAGAAGATGAATGTGCATAGCTGGATATTAGTCCCAGTACAGTCAAACAATATAGTTTAATTCATGGATTTGGCTGAAAGATGCAGAATTGCATCCTGTAAGAAAATAAGTTAAACATGGTTGTTGACCAAGAAGTTTGTTACCCTTTAATATCATACATAGACATATTGAAAATACATAGGAATCTGAACATAGGTAGTCACTGGCTTTTGTAATACAACTCAAAATTCTGTGTGCCAAACAGGCCAGTGGCAAGAGACCAATTTTAAAATATAAGTAAGAGTATGAAAGTAAAGAGAGTACTTATTGGAACACACCGAATTGCCAATACAATCTTTCATCTACGCAGAAACATTTTAGAGTATCCTAGACAGGCATCCTACACCCTTCGAGAGAACAGGAAGCTTTAAAGTTGCCTGCGTATCACTTCCTTTGCAGGCAAGCTGCGTTTGGAAAGCTTCATTCTTCTTTCAAGTGCTTTTGGTGAGTCACGTTTGCCTTCCTGTAAATGTGCTCAGTTGTTCTGGGCTGTGCCTGTAGGAAAAGAGCAAGGCAACTCCTTGGCTTTTTCCACAGGACACATGTTTTCATACTGGTGCAAACGATCACAGCTATCTTTAAAAGTTCTTTTTTCAGGTTCTGATGCTCCTCTAGAAGCACCTGTTTCTCAGGAAAGACATTCAAAGACGGTTTCTCAGTTTCACTCTCCTTCGATTCTAGATGTTAAGTCAATGTTCTACAGCCAGGAATTTGTATAATAGCCAGTATTCTGTGACGGTGCAGACTACTCAGTAAACGTGAAGCTATGAGATAGTGACTTGTAACATCCAGGAATGCCTGGGATTAGCAATTGCATCATCTGGAATCAGTTATGTCTGCCGAGTATCACCTCTGCCTTCACCAATAAACAGGACAGAATATTTTCAAGAAGTGGCCTCTGCTTGAGGAACAGGGCACTGGGAAACATCCATTTTCCTCAGTGCTTGGGGACTCATCAGTTGGGAGGAGGTCTTTGTACATCCATATGCTTTTTAATGCATCTTCTCCACCATCTCTCACGCACATGCACTGGGATCCCATAGGAACGCTCACTTCCACCCAGGCCCTGAGCCAGCGAGACCATAGTCAAAATATACCTTGGTTAAACTGTAGAATTAGAAATAATGTTTGACAACTAAACAAAGCTCATATGAACTCACAGAGACTAAATCAGCAATCACAGGGTTCACACAGGCCTGCACCAGGTCCTCTGAATATGTATCATGGGATTCAGTATTTTAATGGGACTCCTAAATGTTTGAATGAGTGGGTCTCTGATCCTTGTACCTTCTCTTGAGGAATCTCTTATTTTTCTGTGGTCTTGTCTTGTCCAACTTCAATATGATGGTTTTTGTTTTATCTAACTATATTCCATTTTGTTGTGTTTTGTTGTTAACTCTTAGAAGCCTGTTATTTTCTAGTGAGAGACAGAAGGGAAGTGGATCTGGACTGGATAGGAGAGGAGAGGAGGTGGGGAGGAACTGGGAGGAGAGAGGGGGAGGAAACTGAATACAGTCTATGTTGTATAAGTAATGAATCTATGTTTAATAAGGGGATGAAACAAAAGAAATAATGTGTGAGGTGTACTAGAGGTCAAATTTATGCTCATGTGATCAGTAAGTTACAATTCCCACTCGAGAATGGAAATGTTTCTCAGGGGTAATTTTATTGTCTTGATTATCATATGTGGACAAACCCTAGCTACTAGGCACAAAGAAGGGTGAATGGGGGGAAATGTATAAAAAATTGAAAAGGTCTCCTAACTCCAGCAATTGGATCCTTGGGCACATGGACAGTGCAAAGAGAGTAAGGTGAACTGTGCTGAATGCAGGGAGTCACTAGGCAGTCTCGAGTGAGAATCATGACACCACAGATGGACTTGGATATTGTGTTCCTGCAAAGCAGCCAATTCTCAGAAAGACCCTAAGGAATAGAAATCAGGATATATTTGTCAAACAATATACACACAACAGCAGTCATGCAGGGGCCAGTGCCTCAGGTAGGAGGAAAAGAGTCAATCTGACAGAACAGGGAGAGAAAAGGTTACAACATTATTTGTATAGTCTTAGGGCTGCCAGTTTGCACACCACGTTCCAAATAAAAGACTAGAGTCTGGCTGGAGAGATGGCTCAGCACTTAAGAGTGCTCTTCCAGAGGTCCTGAGTTCAACTCCCAGCAAACACACGGTGGCTCACAATCATCTATAATGGGATCCAATGTTCTCTTTCAGTATGTCTGCAGACAGCTACAGCATACTGATACGAAGTCGATAAATAAATAAATGAATAAATAATCTTTAAAAAAAAAAGACTAGATTCCAAGGAAGCAGAATCCATTATCATCTTATCAGCATTCCTAGATTATCTTTAAAAATTCAGAGAGCACTTGACAATGTGGTGCCCTTTCCCAAATGATACACCTACAACAACACAATTCCTGACCGAATGTTAAGGAAATATCATGGGAGAGGCGGTAGAATAAAAGCCAGAGGACCAGGAAGCATGCATTTAGATTGTGCTTTCCAGCTATGACCATAAAATATCAACAGCATAGCTGACTAAAAATGTTTACATGGCAGCATAGATGGGGGAAGTTTCACCAGCTCCACCCCTAAATAAAGAGCTTAACAACTGCAAAAAAAAAAAAAAAAAAAAAAAAGGAGAATTAGTCTTCCCCATTGATAAGGTTCCTGATTGGTTACAATACCAAATGTTCAGCCCTAGAAACATGTACACACTGATAACACCAGAGTCAGTAGATTATATGTATATGCTTTTACTTATATGGATATATGACAATAATGGCTTCCAAAGAAGCCATGAGTTTAGGAAGGAGTTGATGACAAGCAAGAGAGAAGAAAGGAAGAAAGAGAGGGAGTAAGTGATGCAATTATATCTTAATAAAATAAAAAACTATAAAAAATAAAATATGCTTCACCTGTACTTACTCTTACTTACTCTTCTTATTCTCTACTTTCATGTATGTCTGCTTCACTTTATTTTTCAAACTACTTCTGTTGATGTTTCTTACAAGGCAAACTACTCAGAAGTAAACTATCTTTATTGTTTAGCATAGAAAGCATTTCTCATTCCTTTTTTCCTGTTTAAATGTTAATTTTTCTTACAATTCTCAAAGTAGATGTTAATTTAGAGCAGTTTAACTCACAGAAGTGTTGTATAGAAATTGTATGTTTATTCTCTGTCCCCTGCGCTGACACACATAAGCAAGCATAGCCTTTCACATTATCAACGGCTTGAGCCAGATTGTCCACTAGTCACAACTGAAGAGCCTACCTAGAGATATCATTATTTCCCACAGTCCATGGTGTGTTTCACTGTTGCTGGTTTTGTGTTCACTGTCATACATAAAAAAAAAAAAGAAATACCAAGACCAACATCAAAATTCTTCTCTGTGCCATTTACATTTTGAAGTACTCATGAAAATCCTTGCCCATTTTCAGTTAATAGTTACGTCTGATGTGGGATATGACGTCTCTTTCTGTCCCTCTACACGTGCATATCCAGTTTCCCCAGGACAAAGAAATAAAAAGGCAACCTTTACTTTTATGAGTGGCATGATAATATAAACAGGAGACACTCAAGACACAAAAGTAACAGCAGAAAATTGATGAAATTAATAGAAGAACTGACTTAACTTACTGTGTACAAACACATAAAAATCAAACTGTGCCTCCAAAGACAACCAACTATCAGAAAAAAATTAATGTCACTGTTTCATTCACAAGAGAATGAAAAGAACAAAGCCTCTTGGGATAAAAGCACTAACACAAACCTTCTAAGCTGAGATTGAAACTTAGGTAAAAGATCTGTATCCAAATACCACAAAACCTTACAATGTTTAGTTTCATCTTAGCAAATCAACAAATGGCTTTTTAAAAGAAGCAACTTTTTAGTATCTTTCTTATATATAGATTGTGTACTAATCTTTCTTCTCAGAAAAAAATTAAGTTCTATTGATTTTGTAGGGATAGTCAAATGTTTTCCTTGACAAATTTTATTTAGAGTTGCTATGCCATGAAAGGAAGTGATGTTAATGTATAGTCCCATCTTAGCTCGTGTAAGGAGCCACTTTTTTTCTTTTTTTAAAATATCTTTTTTTTTTCATTTTTTATTGGATATTTTATTTACACTTCAGATGCCATCCCCTTTCCCCATCCCCCTTTATAAAACCCCTATCCCATGCCCCCTTTTCCTTTTTGCACTTATACATTTTTTTAAAAATGTTAATCAAAGGCTTTATAAGTTTGGTAATGCTCAATTAGAGGTGTAACCCACTACCCTACCCAACCTAGATATATCAACTATCTTTGACTGGTGGAGACACATGAACATCTGCCTCCCTGTCTCCCCCCTCTTTGTCTCTCTCATCACCTAGCTTCTCCTCAAGGAGCTACTTTTTAATTTTGTCTTTACAGCCACTCCGATCTCTACTGCTGAAGAGTCACAGTATGTAGGTGCACAGAGGCACATTTAAAAGAATTGCAACAAATACTGGAGAAAGAAGCTGTGTAAGGAAGACAGGTCCGGAGAGAAGGGAGCATCTCATCCCAGGGGAGATGGTGAGAAGTCATAACATATTCATGATGGGGAGACTCATCATACAGAACATATATGTGTTTGCGGTTTTCCCACCATGGAGCTGCAGGCTCCCAATCTTTTGTGACAAATGACAGTTGGTCTGAGCAGGACCTCAAAAACTGTTATACTATCCTTTTGCACTGAGTTTCAGGAAGATGAGCACAGTCAGGGGTAAACCTGTGAACTCATCCTGGTTACTCCTTCCTGGTACTCTACTGAAACACTTTGCTAATAGACTAAGCAAAGGAACAAAAAGGAGAAACATAGTATCAATGCTGGGTCTTTGTTGTTTTTGTTTTGTTTTGTTTTGTTTTGTTTTGTTTTGTTTTGTTTTGTTTTAAGAATGTAACAGCTAATTCCACATTGGTGCTCTGCAGTCCTCAAGTCAAGATTGTGAGGTAGGCAATGCCTTATCCCTACAGGATTGAAAATGTATTAGCCAGAGCATTAGGTAGCCTGAATTAAATCATAAAACAAAGGTGCAAAAGGAAAGTGATTCTAGCAAAGACCACATAGCTGCTGCTCTGTCTGTGCTCTCTATAAGAATAGAATTGAGAACAGAAAACTCAGGCCTGACGAGTACAGCTGAGCTGAGTGGCAAAGTATAATATGAAGCCTACAACTCTGGGGCATATATGGAGCATTATGGAATATATTTTAATTCATATTCTATGCATTATGATGGATTTTTTTACTTCAAAGGCCCTAGCTCCTTCAGTACCAACAGCTAGACTCAGCCACTAATAGCAACAAGCCAGCTGAAGACAAGGAACAGTGAGATGCAGAGAAAGGATATGGAGTCAATGAATACTGTGGAGAGGAGCAGACAAAGAGTTCCAGTGACTACATGTTCATCTTGAGACTGAGGTTTAAATAGAAAAAGAGGTGGGGCAAGGAGATCACATAATTAAGCAAGCCTAGTTAAAGTCCAGTCCGGTCATTGTTGACTCGGCCCTGGTCCTGCAATGTGAGCCCATAAATTGCTAATCTGTAAATAATGGTCTTCCCGGAAGATCCTTGTAGGTTTAAGCACAGCATCTCCACTGAAGATAATGTTTTACATTTTGATGGTAATCTTTCATGCCCGCAGGCCTTAGTGCTCCTGGAATCCAAGCTGACAATGGGTTTAGAATAGGGGCTGTCTGTGTCACCAGCCTATGCAACCTGTGCAGAGTCAACAGACGTGAAGGGGAGAAAGAGCAGACTGAAGGCAGACATGCAAGGATTTCCTTTGGCTTTAACTGCTCTGTAAAGCAAAGTGGGAAGCCAACTTAGTTCAGCTCTGGAGCATCTAAGTGTCTGTTACAATAAGAAGCATCGGATTGTCTTCTACAGTCTGTGAAAGGAGGAGGCAATGAGAAGTTTCAACCTCAGCCTAGAAGGTTTCCTGTTGGTAGGCTTCTCGGACTGGCCTAGACTGGAACTTATCCTCCTAGTCTTCATTTCAATTTCCTACTCTCTAACCCTCTGTGGCAACATCACCATTATTGTTCTCACTCAACAGGACCTTCATTTGCAAACACCCATGTACTTCTTCCTTGCCCACCTCTCCTTCCTGGACCTCTGTTTCACCAGTAGCACTGTGCCCCAGCTTCTAATCAGTCTGTCCCAAGGTGATCAGACTATCAGCTATGCTGGGTGTATGACCCAGTTCTTCGTAGCGCTCTTACTGGGTGGAACTGAGTGTGTGCTCCTTGTGGTGATGGCTTTCGACCGCTATGTCGCTGTGTGTCATCCATTACACTACACAAGAATTATGCACCCCCTTCTCTGCCACGCATTGGCCATCTCCTCCTGGCTGGGAGGCCTTGTGAACTCTTTGACTCAGACAAGCCTCATCATGACCATACCTCTCTGTGGCCATCACCTGAACCACTTCTTCTGTGAGATGCTCATTCTCCTGAAGCTGGCTTGTAAGGACACAGGAACAACAGAGGCCAACTTGTTTGTGGCTGGAGCTGTAATTCTGGTCTGTCCTGTGGCATTGATTCTAGGCACCTATGCACACATTGCTCATGTAGTGCTGAAGATCAAGTCAAGAGCTGGGCGCAGAAAGGCTCTGGGGACTTGTGGGTCCCACCTTATGGTGGTTTTCCTTTTTTATGGCTCAGCCATGTACACGTATCTCCAACCTGTCCATGTGTATTCTGGGAGTGAAGGAAAGTTTGCTGCCCTCTTTTACACTATAATTACTCCTATGCTGAACCCTCTGATTTATACCCTAAGAAACAAGGATGTGAAGGGGGCTCTGTGGAAGGTGCTTGTAAAAAGAAGAGAAGAGACTAAGAATAAGAGAAAGATGGTTGAATAAAATATTGTATATCTCTTGCATGGTCAAGAATTCTGTGCCCAACACTTTCCCTTAGAAGTGAAGAATTTCCTAGATGGTGGTGGGGACTGCTAAGAATATATTTCCATAGGGACCTTCCAACAAAAAAATTTTAAGTGGTGTTCTTCAAACTGAAAAAAAAAAAGACATTTTTAAAAAGAAAACATTATAAGATATAAATCTCACTGCTAAAAGTAGTTATGCAAATCCAGAGTGCTCTAATTATAAATAGTATGTCAGCCAATCACATCTTCTCTTGAAGACTAAAATAGGAAATAACTAAAAAGAAATATCACACTAGGAAATAATATAAAAATATGTAAACTACATTAGGAAATGTTCGAAGTGTGTGTTGTTTTGTTAGTGCATTGTCTTTCTTTTTTATCTTTGTGTTTATGTCATGTTACTCTCACATCAGAACAGTTTGTCCTAATCAAAAGATCTTCCCGCAAAGTTTATGGTAACCAAAAAACCAAAAATGTCAGTAGTGCAGAAAGTTATAAGAGTGATGAATACTCACAACTGTAGTGAATTGCTTAAGAACAGGTAAGATCCCGTCACCTGAACAGCACAGCAGAGTTGACCTTGGTGGTGTGGCCACAGGAGAGCTGGTCCCAAAGGAATGAAAGTGGAAGAGCTGGCCCTATCCTTCCCTAGGCAAAGCCAGAGGCCCCACCCTGGTGGCACTGGCGTAGAGGAGCTAGTGGGCTGATCAATTCAGCTTCCACGCAGGCTCAGATCCAGTGCTGAGCTGGCCTATCCCAACATCCACCCCGTCTTAGAATTGTTGGAGTGCGTGAAGGGGTTGGTCCTGCAGATCCAAAACTGCAGGATCTCTGTGACACAGGGCAACAACAGGATATGTAAGAGGAGTCCCAGGGAGGTTCCAGTAGTGATAGAGTAGCAGAAGCCAGAGGCCTTGAACCAAACTCTCTTAGGGTTTTACTGCTGTGAACAGATACCAAGAACAAGGCAACCCTTATAAGGACAACATTTAATTGGGGCTGGCTTACAAGTTCAGAGGTTCAGTCCATTATCATCAAGGCAGAAACATGGCAGCATCCAGGGAGACATAGAAGAGGAGCTGAGAGTTCTACATCTTCATCTGAAGGCTGCTAGCAGAATACTGACTTCCAGGCAGCTAGGATGAGGGGCTTAAAGCCCATGCCCACAGTGACACACCTATTTCAACAAAGCCACACCTTCAAATGGTGTCACTCCCTGGGCCAAGCATATACAAACCATCATACAGACCAATAACTGATTGCAATGAACATTTGCAAGGAAAGATGTGTGGACAACAGGGTCTACTGCCTGACACTCTGTGACATACCACAGCTTCCATGGAGAGATGTTTTGAGTTTTTTTACTTTTCTTTTTTTTCTTTTTACATTTGTAGTTTTGTTTTCTTGGTGGGGGGGTGCAAAGACAGAGAGTGGATGTGAAGGATGGTGAGATGAGTGGGGGTGTGCTCCATGGTGTGAGAGTCAAAAGAATCAATAAAAGTGAAAACAAGCTGAGAGACAAGGAGAGAGAGACAGAGAGAAGAAAGAACTATAACAAAAAAGTAAATTACAAATAGCATGCAAAGGCCCTATTTATGTGTAGTTACTGATGAGTTATTTGATGTTTATTATTGAATAGACAAAATAAATATTTAAGATACTCAAACATATGTTTCTCCGAGAATGTACAAAATGAAGGGAAGAATAAGACATTCCATGCGCAGCAGGCTTGGTGGCAGTGCACACACAGCAGGCCTGGTGGCAGTGCATGCACAGCAGGCATGGTGGCAGTGCATACACAGCAGGCATGGTGGCACCTGTATGCACAGCAGGCTTGATGGCATGTGCAGTGCATGAGACAGGGAAACAGAAATGGCAAGACTACGTCTCCAGAAATCCAAAAGGATCAGTCTTGTTGCAGTGACAAGTAATGATGAAAAGGTCAGTTCAGCAAAAGGAAATAATGATGCAAAATGCATTTAATCAGTATCAGAGCTTCTAGACACATAAAACGTTAATAAATAGAAAATGAGAGTCTATCAATCAGAGAAAAATCAATTCAACCATTTAAAGCCAGATTTGGAGCATGCTTTATTAAATATTAAATACCGACCAACAGATGGACTTTGGTCAGGGCCACTCCCTGGATTCCCCAACTGAGTAGCCCACAACACTTGTAGGGCCTTTTATAAATAAAGTCATAGGTCACTGCACGTTCCCATGAGGCTTTGTTATTTTTCCAGAACTGTAACTCCCAACATTCTAAGAAGTTACCCAGTCCTAGGACAGGTGGGACTTACAGGTTAATTTTTGGTTTTGTTATTTTTCAAAAACTACAACTTCCAACACTTCAGGAAGTCGCCTGGTCCTTAAGAGGGTGGGGTTTACAGGTCAATTTGTGGTATGTCAAGTCCAACTCAATGTAGTAATGCAGTGTTATAGGGGATTTTCACTCTCTTTACACCAATAGATAAACATCAGACAGGAAATACGTTAAATTGCATGCTAGAACAAATAGACATACAGATGTTTACAGATTTCATATGACTGTAAATTTTTTTCTCAAGAGAATAGAAGTCTTTGGAATATCATATGAGAAGCTATAAAACTATTCACCAAAAATTTTAGGTTTATTTATTTATTTTGTGCATATGTATGTTTTGCTGACATGTATGTATGTACATTGTATGTGTACCTGTCATCTATGAGGGCTAGAAGAGGGTGTCGGATTCCCTGGAATTGGCTGTTACACACTATCATTTTGATGCTGGTAATGGAAACCAGGTCCTCTATAGGAGATGCAGTGCTCTTAACCACTGATCTCGATACCCTCAACAAAATGTTTAACGAAATCATGTTACATATTGTTCATAGTGTTCATATGACACTGATTGCATCACCTAACAAATCACAAAACAAAAATTAAGACCAAGAAAAGCTTTGGGAAATATACCAATGGATGAGAAATAAACAACTTACTTTTAACAATCAACAGCAAGAAAGAAACCTGTTAATCTCATGAAACAAGTAGCATTTGGGTAATTGAAGAAATTACCCAAACCTGTTATATAAATGTGTTATATAGCAAGAGAAATACACACACATATACAGATGCACATGTGCACATATGTCCACACACCACACATACTACATAAACACACCATAACACATATACACATACTACATACACACATACACTATATGCATATACATACAGCACACACACATTCACACATGCACACACACACACCACACATATACACTACTATACACCAGACACAACACATGCACACTATGCAGAAAGGGCAAAAGACCTCAATAGCTGTACTGCAGGACAAGCTGAGACCTGGAAGGAAAATGCCTTCAGGTGTGCCTTTTGGGGGAGGCATGCTAACAGGTAACTCTGAGACACTACGACCTCTGAAGCTCTAGAGAAGGCCTGACACTTGGAGTGACCCTACTCTGTTCTTTAAGTATAGCAAACAATAAATAAAGTTGTTTTTTTTTTTCACATAAAAGGAACCCAGAGAAGTTATGTAGTACATGAGCAGTCTGGTTGGTCATTGCTCTTCTCGTCAAGGAATACCAAGTTTTAGCTTGTTATTGTGCTGGCTACAGCTGAAGATAATATGGAGGTTCTACCAAAAAATTAAAATTAGAACTGGCATGTAATCTACTGACCCCACAATGGATATGCACACAGAAGAAATAAAGCCTAAATCCTGAAGAGAATTGTCAGCCCAGTGTTTATTACAGCACTGTTCACAACACTCAAGAAATGGAAACAACTCATTTTCTTCAACTGGATAAACTGTCTTCTAAAAATGTGATGATATAGTCCTGATGTCTCTTGACAGCATGAATGAACATAAATGTGAACATGTACATCTCTATGTCAATCCTAGACTCTTCATCCTCCACTTTTAATCTATGCTCTATCCCTTGACTGATTCAACCTCAGCTTTCTTATTGAAAGAGAACGCACCACAGCAAAATCTAGGTTACATTCAAAACAGCTCTGCCTCATGACACTTGAGACAAAACATCTGACCAACAACACTGCAGTGACAGCTCTGAAAGGGTCTATAAATAAATAGTATGTTATCCTAAGCTCTTAATAAAAGCTACATCTCTTTCTACTGATCAGATACAAATAATCACATTGCTAATGGACCCTGAAAAAGATTCAATGCATAATCACAGGACACTGATTGCATCACCTAACCTGTCTGTCACAAACTCTGTGCTATCTTAGATATATGTGAGAGAATAATATAGGTATATGTACATACATACATACATACATACATACATACATACATATTGAACACGAGCCCAGAGAAGAAACAAATTTGAGGTGTGGTGAATGTGGTAATCTTTAAGTGAGACATGGACTTTTGTATGATTGATGAAGGCCTGGTCAGGGTTGGGGTCAATGTAAGGAAGTGGAAGGAACCTGTGGATGCAGAGTTCCATGACCAAGTAATAAGTTGTGTTCTGAAGAAACTGTGAGTAACTCAGATTGGTCTGGCAGGGAACAGGGAATAGAAAGAACTGAAGGCTGTGGGGCAGATCTTAGAGGACAGTCATTGGAGATAATTTGCCACAATGGGGCTCAGAGGTCTCTAAGGCCATGCTTACTAATTAACTCACTATCCACTACTTTCTAGGGTCCTTTTCAATGTCCCCAGACATAAGTGTATTGAGGCCTTAGGATCAGGAAATGGGGTGATAATACTCGAGCTGAACATCAGGCTCAGAAAGAGGCAACGGAATTGGGGTTAAGAAAGCAGAAGTTTGGTGAGAACGATGCTCCCACCTTCTAGGCTTTGGCATCAGCAATCTCTGCTCTTGTTGAGGGGGTGGACCACATACTCTGCTAATTTCTCTAGCTTAGTAACTCTGACTTGAGTCCAATCGTACCAAAGATAGCATCAGGAGCCAAGTGGAAAATACCTTTTTTATCACCAGAAGATCCCACCAGTGCCCTAGTAGATGCCATCTCTCCTCGACACAGATGGAATTGCTGGAGATGAGAGTGGTCATTCTCTGTCTTGGGCTCCTGGTAAGTGCAGAATGGGTGGCTACTCAGTCACCCATGGTTAACCATGGTTAAAATCTAGGAAGTGAGAAATAGTCCACAAGGTGATTAGCATTCAACTCCATTGTACTGGGTGCACACAGTATGTGGACAAGTTAATGTTCATCAAAAAAAAAAAAAAAAAAAAAAAAAAAAAAAAAAAAAAAACCATGTTGGGCTGGAGAGCTGGCTCAGGGGTTAAGAGCACTGACTGCTCTTCCAGAGGTCCTGAGTTCAATTCCCAGCAACCACATGGTGGCTCACAACCATCTGTAATGCGATCTGATGCTCTCTTCTGGTGTGTGTCTGAAGACAGCTAAGGTGGGCTCAAAAAAAAAAAAAAAACCCATGTTGTGTCTCTCAGAATAACTAGATCTCTATCTCCTGCTCACCCTATCTCTACTCTATACAGATCATCCAAAATCTGCCCTGTATCATTTTTCAGTTGCAAATGGTTTGTTTTAAATAAACTGTAAGGGTTGATATAAAATTGTTTAGAACTTCCTTTCAAAACTCCAACACTACAGTGCCAAAGCTCAAGTAAATTGGAAACATCAGAGCCAGGAGATGAAGAAAGGAAACATTGTCAGAGTTGTTAGAATACAACCAGAAGAATCTATGGGGGGAAAGACATTAGTTTCTCCTCTGTCTTTTCCTCCAAGTTCCTCCCTACCTTCCCTCCCATCTGGATCCACTTCCCATAACAAAACATAACAAAATAATGTTAGATACTTTGTATGTAAGATAAAGCAAGCTTAGTATGTACCATGCTTACATACTTAGCATGTAAGATAAAACAAACAAACAAAAAACCATCACACTGAAGTTGGACAAGGCAAACCAACTGAAGGAAGAGAGCCCAGGAGAAGACACAAGTATCAGAGACCCATTCATTCACTTGCTTAAGAGCCTTATGAACTGAAAATATGCCATAATATGTATGCAGAGGACCTGATGCAAGCCCATGCAGGCCCTGTCCGTGTTGCTTCAGTCTCTGGGAGTTCATATGAGCTCTGATCAGTTGATTTAGAGGGCCTTGTTCTCCTGGTATCTTCTGTCCTTTCTGGTGGAATGTCTTCATCAAACTCCTCCCCTCAAAGTATAAGGAATTAAATGGAAGAGGAGGAGGAGGAAAGATTGTAAGAACCAGAGAAAATGGATGACACCAAGGAAACAGTGCCTTCCTGACAGAACAGGACCGACACACATGTGAACTCACTGAGACTGGCAACACTCACAGGGCCCACACAAGACATGCATGGGGCATGCACAGGGCCAGCACAGGGCATGCATGGGGTCAAATCAGACTGGTGCCAGAGCTGAAAGAGGGAATTGAACACAAGGTCCTATTCCTGACTGACATGATATCTCCAATTGATAAGGCTTGAAAAGGAAAAGTTGTTTTTCTCCAATGGAGTTTCACTGGGTATATAGGTCACACTTAATTTAAACCCATGCCCAGCAGAAGACCCAACATAAAACAAACTGCATGGTAATGGTGTTTTTTATAGATATTTTTTCCATATTGCTTTGTTTGGCCATTTTTTATGTTACTAGATTTTTGCTTGTATATTATGGTTTCTGATTTTGTGTTTTACGGGGTTTGGAGTGTGTGTGTTTATGTATATGTATGTCTTTCTGTCTGTCTTTCTGTCTGTGTGTGCCTCTGTGCCTCTGTATGTCTGTCTGTTTTATGTGCTTTTTCTTTTTCATTCTAGTTTGTTTGTTTGTTTGTTTGTTTGTTTTGTCTCTTGGCTTTTCTAAAGAGAGAGACAGTAGATGTGGAGGTGATTGGGTGGGGAGGTGAGGCAGAGCTGGAAGGAGTTAGGGGAAGGAAATGTTTAATTCAAAAATATTGTATGAAAATTATTTTCAATAAAAATGAAAGAGGGAGAAAGAAGAGAAAGAAGAAATACATGATCTAAGAAGGAAGATAGTTTGGAAGGAAAACAGGAAGCATCCTCATTTTCTGTAGAAATAAAGAAATCAAATTACCTGTTAGACTTAAGTTTCACTATATTCTGACAATATCATTAAATTAATGGGTGAGCTGAAGGGTGAAGCACCACAAAAATACCTGGGAAACTTAGGTCTTCAGTGGAAACACCTAGTCTTCAGATGTTTAAAAGTGCACAATGAGCCATCAAGATGGCTCAGAAGGAGCTCGATGCCAACGCTGACAACCTCAGCTCCATTCCCAGGATCCATACAGCATGAGACAATGAGTTTTCATGCTTGTCCTCCGACCTCCATAATCATGCCACACCATAGATGTACAATGTATCACATGATGGGAAGAGAGGATTAACACAGGGTGCTTTAAGAACTATTTCTGTTAGTCAGTAGGAATGTTTGCAGAGGCTGACTCTTCACTGGGGGTTGGCTGTGGGGTGAGGGAGAAGAGAGAGAGAGGAGGGTCCTATGCCCATTTGCTCAGGTTTCACACCCATCCTTCTAGATGTGTGTTTCAGTTAATGTCCCTAGATATTAAAGAATAAATCCTTGTGCCCAAAGGATATTAGAAATAGCTAAATAATCTGTAAATGTCATGTTGGTCATTGAGAAGGACAGCCTTCTGAGAGTTCATCCTCTTGTATCATCATCGTACATAAATGTCACTGGAGTTGTACAGAGGGAGATGAGAACAGATGAGAGAAGGGCCTTTTGCTACAATCTCCACATGTGGAAGATCATTTTCAGTTATAATAAGGGGTATCTATGTGTTCATTTTTGGTGAAGTAGTTGTGTTTATTGTTCAAGGAGTGCCTTTCACATCATCTAAGCTTTATAGAGACTCTAAAGTGACTGTGTATATGACTGAGACATATAGCCAGTGAATGAGGCAACTTGTAACTATGTTAGCATTGACAGGAAAGATGCCTGTAGAATACAGAAGTATCACTCTACCTTTGCACAATGAGAGTCCAGATATGCTCATTAGACTGGTAGTAGATGAGCAGAAAGAAGCACACAGGGGGAGGTCTGCTCAGCTGTGCTTAGACTTAAATTTCAATGAAAGTCTTTGGTGTGTGCATCTTCTGGCAGTGCAATATGAACACATTAATTCAGTGAGAGCATATTTTCTTGCTAATATTTTAGTATCTATATCTGCTATACACTCTTAAAAGAACTAAAAAACCAACATGATTGCTGATCAAGAAATTTAGGTATAGAAATCATGCATAGATGTACAGGAACAAACACATTGGAGATTTAATATGGACAATTGGTGATTTTTTGAACATATAAAATCAAATGTTCAAGTTCCAAAATACTGTGCATAGAAATTCATAGTAATAAATCAATGTTTCAAGGATAATTCAGAGGCTGGAAGATTGTTCAGTGGGTAAAGTGTTTACTACAAAGGATGAGGACCTGGCCTACGTCCTGGTTAAAGTGTGATCTGACACATTATCTTCTCAACCGTGGTGCTGAAGTTGCTGTATATTCATCACTGGTATCAGGAAACCAATCTGGTTCCTATTAGATAATGTGCTGCAGTCCACTGTAGATAATTTAGTGATAATCTCTCCTCCCTGTAGGTCCTACTTTTTCTGGAATCCAAGCTGACTGCAGGATTTTAAAACAAGGACTTTTTATGACTTCAGACTGTGATACCTAGCAGACTCAACATGAGATAGGCCACAGTGAAGGCAAATGTGCCAAACTTCATATAGCTTTGTGTTACTCTGTGGACTCAAGTGATGTCGAAGTGCATGCTCTGATTGGAAGCATTGAGTGGTCTTCTGTGTTGTGAGAGCAAGAGTCTATGGGCAGCTTCAACACCACTTTGGAAGGTGGCTTCATTTTGATGGGTTTCTCAGACTGGCCTCATCTGGAACATATCTTTTTTGTCTTCATCTCAATGTTCTACTTTCTAACCATCTTTGGCAACTCCACCATCATCACTGTCTCACGAATGGATCGTCGACTACAAACACCAATGTACTTCTTCCTTAACAACCTCTCTTTCCTGGACCTCTGCTACACCACCAGCATTGTGCCTCAGCTTCTTGTCAATATTTCTGGAATTGACAATACCATGAGCTATGCTGGGTGTATGACCCAGTTCTTTATAGTGCTCTTACTGGGTGGAACTGAGTGTGTGCTCCTTGTGGTGATGGCTTTTGACCGCTATGTCGCTGTGTGTCATCCATTACACTACACAAGAATTATGCACCCCCTTCTCTGCCACACATTGGCCATCTCCTCCTGGCTGGGAGGCCTTGTGAACTCTTTGACTCAGACAAGCCTCATCATGACCATACCTCTCTGTGGCCATCACCTGAACCACTTCTTCTGTGAGATGCTTGTTCTCCTGAAGCTGGCTTGTAAGGACACAGGAGCAACAGAGGCCAACTTGTTTGTGGCTGGAGCTGTAATTTTGGTCTGTCCTGTAGCACTTATTCTAGGCACCTATGCACACATTGCTCATGCAGTGCTGAAGATCAAGTCAAGAGCTGGGCGCAGAAAGGCTCTGGGGACTTGTGGGTCCCACCTTATGGTGGTTTTCCTTTTTTATGGCTCAGCCATGTACACGTATCTCCAACCTGTCCATGTGTATTCTGGGAGTGAAGGAAAGTTTGCTGCCCTCTTTTACACTATAATTACTCCTATGCTGAACCCTCTGATTTATACCCTAAGAAACAAGGATGTAAAGGGGGCTCTGTGCAAGGTCCTAGGGAGAGATACAAATACAAGGTAGGAAGGGAACAGAAGTTTATACAAATATTGTCTAATATTTTTCATATGACTGAACTCATTTTGCCTATAAGGGACTATTAGTCTCCAGAAGATATTCCTCAGTAGGCATCATGATTGTACTCCTTCCTTATCTGAGAATTAGAACTGGTGGTCTAAGACACTTCCAGAACCTCACGCAGCATGAATTAAGGGTTGATTTGTGTCATGACTTCTCAAAGGATTGAGTCTTAGAGAGAGCTAGAGTGGTTGTCCTATGGAGAAGAGACATGGACTCTAAGTATAATTGGGAGTGAGAGAATGTAGGTGCTTGGTCTGGTGATGCTTGTATTCAAATGCCAAACTCTATATCCCAAGATCTTATTGCTCCAAGACAAGCAGATCTTCACGTATACCAGCTTTTGTTGTAAATGTTGCCCCCCCCCAAAGTTATCCATGATTGGTTAATACAGATGCCTACAATCTGGACTGGGAAGAAAAAAGGGGGCAGAGCAAACATTCCTGGGCTTGGGATCTCAGGCAGACACCATAGGAAGGCAAGAAGAGGAAGAAGAGGAAGTTGCCTTGAAGTGGGTGGATCATGAGTGCATGGCCATTAGGGCCAGTATGTTGGTGTAGGAGCAGCCCAGGTGGAACATGGCAAGTGATATCTCAGGGTTATTGACAAGAAAGTAGACAAATAACATAGAGGGTAGATATCTGCCCAGCTCTAATGCTTTAAGGCTTAATGTGAATCTACAGGTTTTTGTGTCTTTTATTTGGGAGCTATGTGGTCACAGAGGAGTTAAAAAACCCAAATAATATTTACTACAAGAAGAGAAGTCTAAACTCAGAATAAAAATACCATCCCCAAGTCAATAGTCACAACATGGTGCCAGGTAGAAGGCATTGTTTCAAAGGCAGAGGCCAAGAGTTTCTACATCTCTCCTAAGTAGCTCTGACCCTGGCCATGTATTCTCACATCTCGAAGCCCATTTCTAATACAGTGATGCAATTCTGATTTGTGTGGCAATTAAGGCAACACGAACAGAAATACTTCATGGAGCACATCAAATTTCACATATGATCTGTTTTTAAAACATGGGGGAAAAAAAGAGGAAATCATGAGGGCTCCCTTGTTAAAGGACGATATTCACATGCCGTTGCCTGCAGCAAAGTTCGCACTTGGGTCACTTTATAGGAGATTTCTTTTCTGACAGCCTTTTGATGCCAGACATTGTTCTAGAGACTGGAACTGCAAAGCTGTGCAAGAGAAGTCAATTGGTTGACCTTGTTTTACTCACAGAGGCTAGAGAATTCTGTGTCTTGACCAGTATGAATGCTGTGTGATGGGTCAAAAATTGTTAATACATCTGGGGTGGAGGTGTGAACAGGATGTACAGTGAATAGATTAGTAATTAATGAGAATAAGTCCCCCAGAAAGGTAGACATTGTGATCTTAAAGATGGAAGGAAGAACCAAAGCTACGTGGGACATATTTATTTATTTAGCTATCTATTTATCTACCGATTGATTGATTGATTGATTGATTGATTGATTTTGATTATTCACTTTACATCCTGCTCACTGCCACCCCTCCAGGTCACCTCCTTTCACAATCCTTCTCCCTTCCCTCTCTCTTTCTTCTCTGAGCAGGTGCCCCCCCCCCCCCCCCCCCCGTGTATCATCCCATCCTGCATTTCAAGTCTCTCTGAGACTAAGCACTTCCTCTCCCACAGAGGCCAGGCAATGCAGCCCAGCTAGAAGAACATATTGAATCTATAGGCAACAACACCTTTTGGGACAGCCCCAGTCACATGGGACATTTTTTAAACTCTCTAAGTATGGGGAAATGAAACAGGATCAAATGTGAATCCCTGAGTATAGGCACTTGAAGGGAAATTATGTAAAGTGAAGTTGGTGGTAAACTTTTCATAATTAAAAGATATCAGCTAAGACTTTATTAAATTGATTTTATGATATAGACATCAACACAACTACTGTATAAACTATGACAATTTAACTGCACATATAATCTAATAAAGATTCAATATAATTTTGAAAAAAAAAAAAGATGGAAGGAAGACAGAAAGACCATAGGTGAGAAAATGAGACAGGGTCTTTCCTGAACAGTGTTTGACTTCCATTCAGGGGAATCACCAGATGACAAAAATCCCTAGAAGAAAATGTTTTTCTGGTTTCATCTAACAATGACCCCTGCTATAAGTTTCTCCTACCTTAATTTTGAATTTCGTTAAAAATCAACACAAGTAGACACTGTTGACCCATGCTGAGGTCTGGGCAGTCTATGTCAAAAACATTGGTATAAACTTAAATAAACAAGTAAAACACCTCTGTTCTGACAACCAACAAATATAATTCTGTTTAGACTTTAGCCCAGAAAACAGCTGCCAAAGATAAGCAGCTCTGTGTAACCCACATTTCTTTAGTATATTAAAAAGTGTTTGTAACTTTTTTTTTATTTATTGAGGAAAAAATGCATGCAACTTAAAATCATTATGTAAAGCAAACCAAGTCAGGTTCAGAAGCACAAATTCAATATTTTACCTTAGATATAGAATCCAGATTTAAAATTAAATGCATGTGAAAAGCATAAAACCAGAAAAGCATAAAAACGGAGGAAAATATCTTAATTGTTATGGTTAGTTTTCCTATCAATTTGACACAAACTAGAGTCATCTACAAAGATGAGATCTCACTTGAGAAAATAACTCTATTAGATTTTCTAGGCAAGCTTGTGGGACATTTTTTAAGTTAATGATTGACTTGGGGGGGGGGTCAAGTCCACTGTAGGTAGTGCCACTCCTAGGTGGCCGTATGTTGTGTAAGAAAGAAAACTGAGCAAGCTAAAAGGAGCAAGCCAGTAAGAAGAATTTCTCCATGGCCTCTGCTTAAGTTCCTGCCTAGAGTTTCTACCCTGAATTCTCTAAATGATAGACTACAAGCTTTAAAATCAAATAAATGCTTTCCTCCCCAAGTTAACTTTGGTCATGGCCATTATCACAGAAATAAAAAGTTAACTAGGATATTAATGGAGAAGGTAAATGGACACATACAATCAGAAAACAGAAGATAGGACCGGAGAAAGAAAGTGAACTAGCTAGGGATGAGTGAGGATTGAAAATGGCAGTGGAGAGAGATAAAAACAAGAGCAAAGTGTGACAATCTAATGATGAAACCTACTACTCTGTATTCTAATCTTAAAATTTAAGAAGTGCGGATAAAATTCACAGGCAAAAGAAGGGAAGAAATAGAGGGAGAGAAGTAGGGAGAGGGAAAGAGAGGGGAGGAGGAAGGGGAAGAAAGGAAGGGAGGGAGGGAAGAAGGAAGGAAGGGAGGGAAGGAGGGAGGGAGGGAAGGAGGGAATTTGGTCTGTCTGGCAAAGGGTTAGTAGGGGTCAACATAGGGAAGCAGAAGAAATCTTGGGCTGCAGAATCACATGAGCAAGTAAGACGTTGTCCTGAGAATACACAGTAGGTCACAAAGGTTTAACAGAGCTGGGGGAATAGAGAGTACTGAGGACGGCAAGGCAGATCTTGGAGCCAGTCAAGTTCACTGTAATTACCACACTGGGGCCCCAGGTCTCCAAGGTCATGCTTTGTATGCAAC
This sequence comes from Arvicanthis niloticus, assembly GCF_011762505.2. NCBI lineage: Eukaryota > Metazoa > Chordata > Mammalia > Rodentia > Muridae > Arvicanthis > Arvicanthis niloticus. The sequence continues at coordinate 71,453,543 of NC_047663.1, read as the reverse complement.
TCATTCTCCACTGTTTCTATGGCGCTGGGGCTAAAACTCGGTGGTAGAATACTTACTTTAACATGCAGGAGACCGTGGGCTCAAAGCCCAGGAAGGCATGTGAGTTCCCTCAGGACAGAGTTAGTGTGTGCAGCTTTAGTTTCAGATGGAGGATTGATAACACACCAGCTACTTCTTGGATTCAAAGGGTCATGGTGAAAGTGGACAGTCTCACTTCCTAGGTTGGGAGCCTCAAATACTGTTCACTACGTATGCTATCATGACTTCTAAGAGACAGGAGTATTGACCTGAGCCCTTCCCACTGCAGAACCAAAGAGGGAAGTGTCTTTCAGATATCACATGTTGCCACCAGTCTCTAGTGGACCTCTTTTTTCCTTTGAAGCCAGTAAAACAGAAAGAGATAAAGGCAGGAAATTTGTCCTTGAACTTCAGGTAAGTGGGAATTGGGTGAGATACTCACATTCACACTTAAAAGAGAAATGTTCCACTAAGCAATCAGCACTAGACTCCACTGTGTTAGGTCATTAGTCTGGGGGCAAAGAACATTAAATTAATGTAAAAATATTTTATCCCCCATGAACTCTTATATTCTCTGTCATCTAACCACACTGCTCTTTTACACATCAGGTCTAAAAGAAATTTTTTTCTGATTCTCTTTCTCTGCAATTGCCTAAAATTAGTGAACTATGTTTTAAAACATAAACAATGAGGTTCTTATATACATAGTAAGTTGTAGTATCACTGAGGACCAAAGAATAAAAGCGGTGGAAACAAACCAAGAATTTCTCAGAGGGGTACACATAGAAGGTACCCATCATAGATGGTGACTGTGTTCTGTGTGCAGTTCATTAAAAATTTACACTTTGAAGTTCAATTAATAGGACTATGAAAGATCTGGTTTGGGGATATATACTCAATATTTAGAGTAAGTTACTCTTGGATATTTGATTAAAGAGCCTTGTAGATTTCTTGGAAAGCTTGGGGAACAAAAATGCAATAGTGTTCTGTGTCCATCATGAAAGGGGTGGGGGCTGATCAGGGTGTAAGTGGGTCTGTGAAAGGCAGGGAGTACAGGATTGGCAGAATACTGCTTTGGTACTTGGCTGTTTTCAATAGTGACACTAATGTCCCAACACCAACAGGACAACCACATGTGAAGACCTAATTTTTAAAAAGTGAAAATGAAATCACACTCAAAGACGATGAATAGGGATGAGTTAGTAGGATCTTTTTCTTTGTTAAGAATAAACTTAGACTGTGTGGTTTGGATGTGGTTCCATTATAACCTGGAAAGATCATCAAAACAGTGGCCTTGGAAGAAGGGTTTAATCCTATATACTGTCAGAAATAAATGATCAAAAGTTCATTATTTACAAAGATCACTCACAGACATGGAGACACATACAGTGTGATAAATACAGATTAAAAACTTATCTTTATAATCAAATAAGAGACAAGTGTGGAAGAATCAAAGCGCTGTGCACCATGGAGATTAGGAGAAGGGGTTCAAAGTTTAGCATACAGCTGGCATTAGAAAAGTGAAGACTATGGCAGGATGAGATGCCATAACCCTGCTAACACAAACCTTCACCTAATCAGAAATATTTTTACAAATTCTGAAGGGCACTCCAAATAAGTGTGAAAATCTGAGTGTCGAGAACATGACTCTCTTCCCAAGCAGTCTACTTTTAGAACCCCTTGTTCCTTTTCAGGTTCCTAAGGAATGGCTCTATGGGCTGCGTAAGAGTTGCAAGGTGAGCAGTGTCAGACACAGGGAGTCTCTGCTCTCAGTGTTCCCAATGGGCATTGATGTTGTGGTTCTGCAGACCAGCCCAATCCCCACAGAGCCTTGACAACTAGAAAGCACAGCGCATCCTCTCAAGTCACAAACTCATAAGGCTTCACCCAGAAGTCAAAGTCTCATTTAGGCAGGAAAAGGAGTCACTTGGTGGGGCAGAGAAAGAAAATACCTTGAGCTTGAGGTTGCATAGCTTCAGGTTGGTACTTGGCTGTTTTCAATATATGCATATGGCATTCCAGATTAAGATTCTAGATCCCCAGGAAGCAGGACAATGTCTTTGTCCCACAAAGCAAGACAGGGCTCCCAATATACCCATTCAATTAGTCAGGGAGTTGAGGTTTGCAAGAAATGGATGCATGAAACATGCTGGAGCAAAGAAGTAGGAAGAGCCTCATGAAAGATGGAAATAGGGGCTAGAGATACAGAGGAAAATCTTATGGGTGCAGAAACAAAGCAAATGACCCATTGAACAGACTCTTACAGGGAATGATCTTCAGATCTTATTGTAAACTGGAGAGGCCAGGTCCTCTGTTAGGAGCATTGTCACACTTAACCTTTAGCTACATTCACTTGGGAAAACACTACTGACTCTTGTTGAGTCTTAAGTTATTACATCTTTACAACTTGTCTTATAATTTCTTAGATGGTTGTTAGGGTTACAGGTTTCTTCCCCCTCCTCACATTACATTTATCCAATTGAGGTTTTGAATCAAAGCTCAATTTTCTCTGATTCTGTTTTGTCTATTACCTATTTTGATGACTATTGCAATCTAGTTTTCAAATTATTTTGGATTACGATTCTAACATACGTATGTCACATAATCAGAAGCCCAAGCTGTTCTACTGTTGTAAATATAGTATTTCTGCATGTGGTTTTGAAAATTATGACTAAAACTATAGAGCATAAATGTCTAAATTGCTGTACCACCAGCTGAGATATACTGTAGATTTGTTAATTTTCCCCTGAGAATATTCCTATATCCTGAGATATTTATATATACTATGTCTTTTACTATATTACTAAAATATGGAATACATAAATTCATTTAACAACATTGGTGAGTTTTATTTGAAATTTTTTTCTTATTGCTATTGTTATTTTTACATGTAGGGAAACAGAGTCTCACTATGTTGCCCAGGGTGACTTCAGTCCCATGGTCTTCTTGTCACAGCCTTCAGAGTTAGAGGATTTCATGCTGTGTCAACAACCTTTAACGCCAACCAAAAGCTTATCAAATTCTGGGTATGATGATGGACACTCTTAATCCCAGCACTTTGGAGGCAGAGGCAGATGGATTTTTGTACCTTTAAAGCCAGCCTAGTCTATATAGAGAGCTCTAAGCTAGCCAGGGCTAAATAATGAAACTCTATCTCCAAAAAAAAAAAAAAAAAGTATATCAAATGATTATTTTTTTGTTGTGCTCCTAAATACATAAACTAGAAGCAAACTTTCAGAACAAGTAACAGACGAACAGCACAACTGAACTGATCTATGAGAATCTATCTGAAACTGTACAAGATCTGGCTTGGACAAAACAGGTTATTATATGTATATAATTTATCATATATATATATATATATATATATATATATATATATATATATATAATGTTGCAGTTGACAGTTTTACTCTCTTTCATGAGAAAAAACTCAAACATCTTGTTGAAATAATTGATTCAGCTCTTGGGTGTCTGTGGTTACCTTTCAGTTCAGTAAACTTATCACAAAGCATCATGGATTAGTGTGCCAAAAATTATTCACATTAAGCATAGATAGAAATCTCTTCATCCATGCTCTGCATGTTTTCTTGGTTGTCTGGGTGCGTGATTTAGTCATGCTCTTTTACCATGTTTTGAGACAAGGTCTCTGTCCTATTTAGACTCACCTGTCAAATTGGCACAGCCCAGGTTCATTTGAGGTCTCAACTAGGGGATTGCCCTGATTAGATTGGCATGTGGCCATATCTTTAAGAGGCTGTTTGATTAATGTTTGATGTGGAAGGATACAGCCCACTATGGGCAGCACCATCCCTAGGCAAATGGGTCTTAGCAATACAAACTTGTATTTGGTCAGTGTTTTATCACAGTGACAGAATTCACCATGCAGCTAGAAATAATCTTTTTTTATATTTATTTATTTATTTATTATATATACAGTGTTCTGCCTGCATGTGTCCATGCCTGCAGGACAGAAAAGGGCACCAGATCTCATTATAGGTAGTCATGAGCTACCATGTGGTAGCTGGGAACTAAACTCAGGACCTCTGGAAGAGCTGCCAGTGCTCTTAACCTCTGAGCCATCTCTCCAGCCCTGGAAATAATATTGAATTCCTTCCAAGCACTCAAGATGGTAAGAAGAATAACTTTTTATGCATATATCTCACTTTCATTATTTATCAGTGACTATTTGCAGCTCTCAGTGCTCTCCTGTTGCTTAGTATGTGTACTTTTTAAACTTTTCTAGTTTTTTAAATACCATTTTAAGACAATGCCTTAGAGTTGACAAAATACATTTAAAATTAACTCTCTACTTTAACATAGTCATATTTTACTGCAGGGGCAATCTAAGCATCTTCTACTAACAAATCTCCTCCTTGTATCCTTACTGTTTATCAAGCTATAGACATAGAATATATATTTGTTATGATAATTTTTCAAAATATTGTCTGATATAGCAAGAAAGAACCAAACAGTCAGACTAATGAACTTGGTCTGGTTCATCCTCTGTCTCAAACTACAAGGACAGCCTATCTCAGAACCTAACAAAAATAAGAAAAAAACAAAAACCATACTGAATACTAATGCTGCATCTTCCACATTAGAATCTGAAAGCAGGTTCCACATTACTGCTTTTAGATCTTGTTATTAATGCCTCGAGGACGGCACTGCATCCTTCCTATGTTCAGACAAGGAAGAATCATTTCCAGAGGGTTGAGTGGCCTGTCTATAGAACAAATGGGCTACAGGAATGTACTCAAGGCAGGGCCACACCTCTACACTCCAGTGATCTATCTATGTGCTAGAGAAGAGCTGAACTGAGAAAGTTCAGCTTTGGTAGCCTGCACAAGGTGTGTACAGGATCAAGAATGGCAACATGGTAGCATGAAGGGGAGAAGGGTTGACAAGCCCCTACCCTTAACTGAGGAAGGAGCAATTAAAAACTAATGACTTCTAAGGGAAGGAGACTCAGTTTTCATTAATGGAACAGCCTTTAGTAGGTCAACCACACTCCAGTAGTAGTTAGCCCATGCCCATGTACATATTGGCATCACAGATTGGACTCAGTGGGTTGCTTTCTGTGAAAGAGAGAGGACATACAGTTATGAGAGGGTGGGAAAAGAATGCATCTAGGAGGAGCTGGGGTAGGAGTGGAAATAAATATACTCAAAATATTTTTCATGCATGTATGAAATTCTCTAAAAACAGAAGTAAAAAAAAGAATATTAACATGAGTAAAACTTGTAATTTTTGAGCCATCTAAGGAATAGTTCATGTGCTTCATAGAAAGCATTGAGTTGTCTTCTTCTGTTAGTGCAGGTGGAAGACTATGGAATGTTTGAACACAAGTTCAGAAGAGGGTTTCATTTTAGTGGGCTTCTCAGACTGGCCTCACCTAGAACCCGTCTTTTTTGCCTTCATTTCTATTTTCTACTCTCTGACTCTCTTTGGCAACACTGTGATCATCATCCTGTCTCAACTGGACCTCCACCTGCACACACCCATGTACTACTTCCTCTGCCATCTCTCCTTCCTGGACCTCTGCTACACTGCCAGCACTGTGCCTCAGCTTCTGGTCAATCTCTCTGGACTTGACAGGACCATCAGCTTTGGAAGGTGTGTGGCCCAGCTCTTCATAATGCTCTCACTGGGAGGCATTGAGTGTGTGCTTTTGGTGGCAATGGCTATAGATCGCTATGCTGCCGTGTGTCGCCCACTGCACTACACAAGCATTATGCACCCTGTTCTCTGCAGAGCATTGGTTGTATTCTCCTGGGTGGGAGGCCTTGTGAACTCTCTGATCCAGACAAGCCTTGTGATGGCCATGCCTCTCTGTGGACACCAACTGAATCACTTCTTCTGCGAGCTACCTATTCTCCTGAAGATGGCCTGTGAGGACACAGGAGGAACAGAGGTCAGTTTGTTTGCGGCCCGAGTCATAATCTTAGTGTGTCCTTTAGTGCTAATTCTAGGCTCCTATGCTCACATTGCCAGGGCAGTGCTGAACATCAAGTCAATGGCTGGTCGCAGAAAGGCTTTTGGGACGTGTGCATCCCACCTCATGGTGGTTGCCATGTTTTTTGGCTCAGGTATATATACATACCTCCAACCTGCCCACAGGTATTCTGATAGTGAGGGGAAGTTTGTTGCCCTTTTTTATACTGTAGTCACCCCCATGCTCAACCCTCTGATCTATACCCTGAGGAACAAGGATGTGAAGGGGGCTCTGTGGAAGGTGCTAGGGAGAGGCACAGACTCCAGGTAGAAGAGCAAACAAGAGCCAGCAGATTATTTAATATTCGGTTACTTCAAAATTATTCGATGTTTGCTATTGGAATACATTATTCATAAATGTGATTATATAATTCATCATTTTATTTTGGAATTTCTTACTTTTTGCTAATGACATTACTAGTTTATTTTATATTTATTTTATATTATGGCAGTGACATGGAACAAATTCAAGCAACTTTCTTAGTTGCACATCCCAGCATAGGGTCAGCCTAGGTAGGAAAGCCACTGCTTCTATCACACTACCCCAACTCATCAGAGTCTGAGACTTCAGTTTCTAGAGCAGGATGGTGCTGTAATCACAAGACTTTACCTTGGAACTCAGGACATGCTCATGCCAGCATGTACACTGGACTTATCTTGACCTCCAACAGTCTCAAGGGACCAGATTCAGTGTAGTTTTTGTGGTGTTTGTAGCCATGGGTGTTACATATGACCAGAGCCTTGTGGTTAGTCTATCTAGAGCCAGGGAATTACCTACCACATGCCTACTAGTTACAAATGACTCGATTACTGTGATACAGAGAGGATTGTAGCATGAAAGCAACATTTTTGGGACTCCATACACACTTGCACGGCAAGTGAAGTCTTTAGATCTATCTGGGTTTGCATCACCTTCTGCCTCTGAAGCACAAACACACACCAGTAGTATGCATGCAGCAAACCTGGGCTTAGCCTGCCATCTAGTGCTGAAAAGGCAAAGATGACTCCAGACTCAGAGAATGCAAAGACGCCTGCTTTAAATGTCTGTAAGGACAATCATAAAGCCAGATCTGAAAGGCTGGAAGAAACACCTAGTCCTTCAGTTCATAAACGATGTTGCACAGCAATACACACAAAGAACGTTCATGGAAACATGACTTCTCCCAACGAAGGAGTCAACCGAGCAAACACTTGGATGGAGAATTTAAAATAAAGGTTTAAAGGAAATGAGTCAACAAATACAGACACTACAGAAATAATGCAGAAGCCTAACCAACAACAACAACAGCAACTTAGAGAGCCAGAAATAATTCAGAAGTCAAGCAGAAGGGCTGGGGTGCAGAGCAGTGGCAGAGGATTTCCTGACTGTGAGCAAATGCCCTGGATTTGAGCCCTACACGCATGATGAAAACAGAAAATCAAGCAAAAATCATTGAGCAGAAGAGCAAAGTAAAGAAAACTGACTCTCCCTTCCCCATCAGCTTTCAATTATCAGTCGCCTTTCTGCTCCGGGTGGGAGCTCACAAGGCTCTTCCTCTCTGTGCTGGTATGTTGTCTGGTTTAATCATGGGCAGGTCTTGTGCCGAGATTTTTTTAATAGACAGGAAAACCTATCATATTATCTTTTAAAAGAGGGGCCCAGATATCTGAAAACACTGATCCCAAAACACTTCAGACAAAATTATCTAGGAGCTGAGCAGAGGCTACCCACTAGAAAACACACACAGTTCTTTCACTCACCCAGCCCCCTTTATTGCATGTCGTCCTCCCAGATTAGGGGTAGGGGCTTGTAGAATCCTGGACAACAGAAGAGAATCATAAATCTCCCCCGTTCAGGACTTAACAACAACTCCTGTAGATTCTACCCACTTTGACTCAACAAAATTTTTGGCAAAATAAATGCAAATTACACACCTTCTATGGTGGACACCAGTGTGAAGTATTTGAATAGCAAATTTCTTTTCTTTTGTCATTTTTGGACTCTATGGAGGTCCGTGTCATTTATACAAAATGCCTGTGTCTCCTCGGGTTTTCAGGTATGAACTAAACATTATTAGTTTCATTAAGATAGTTTACTTGGTTTCTTTCTTGAAATTACAGAAGTCAATATTCACATACTAAAGTTACCACTGTTTCAAGGCATCCTTACTCATAGCCGGCAAACTGTGAAGACAAGCCAGATGGCCATCAGTAACTGCATGGAGAGAGATTTGATCTATTCATGAAAGAGACCTAGTCAATCATGTAAAAGAATGGCATCCTGAAGAATGCCACCAGGGACAAACCCCAGGAGAACTGAGCAAAGGAAAAGTAACTTACATGCAAAGAGTCATACACACTGTGGAGTGCCTCATTAAGAAGTGTCCAGAGACACAAAATTACATCAATGGTTGTCTGAAAATGACAGTCAGGACAGTGACTGCAAATGGGCATGAAATTAAATCCGGTGACAAAAATTTCTAAAATGACAAATATACAAATCTGTGAGTATACTGAATCATTACAGTATAAATATTAAGCATATACATTATGTACGTGAAATACATCTCAGGAAACCTGTTAAAATCAGTGTTGGATGGTTATATTGAAAACAAAACTTAGCATTGTATAAAAATCCAACAATCTTCCCACACCCTTCCTATATGCAAAGCCAATAAACAATATAATAATTGCATTTTGTGCTTTCATAAATGAAACTTGGTCTTAGATGATTTTATGCATGTAATGTGTTCTGATTACTCTCAAGCCCACACTCTCTCTAAACTCCTGTCCACTACCATTTCCCCCTCTCCTTACAGTTCCTTCCCCCCCAGGTTGATGAGTGTTGACATCCATGAAACCATTATGGCCAGCAGAATGTTGATCTGAATGAAGCAAGAAGAAAATCCAGTTGAAAGTGATATAATTAGCCAGGGTTGGTACAAACTTCTAGAGTCTGACACTAAGCAGTTTATTTCTGCCATATTTAAGCACAGCACAATTTGGAAGAAACTTTTTCTGATAACAATTAACTCAATCATATGTGTAAAACAAAGTTTAAGGCATGTTTATATTGAAACTCTCTACAAAATACATATGGTCTCTTCCATAAAGATGGCTCAGAAACAATGTTCAAGATCAGGGTTTAGAGAGAATAACTGAGGTAAACATAATAGCCTGTTGGAGTGAGGATTGACCTGGCCCTACAGATAACACAGAAGTTACCTAGGTTGTTAAAAATTATGTGATATATCACAAAAGAATGGGATTTATTGACTGAGAAGCAATGTGCAATGTTTACAGTACATGAGTCGGGAATAAAAAAACACAGTAGCTTGGGGGAATGAGTGAAACCTGGCCCTACAGATGGCAAAAGATAACCAGGCAATAAACTACATGTATTCCCAGCTTTCTGGGTGGAAAACAGGCAAGCATCTTCTTTCTTTGAAGAAATAAATCTATATGTTTAGCCTTCATGATTTCCCTAGTGCCTATCTGTGTGTACAAAGGACCTCATACTCTCTACACACATTAGTGGTCCCTCATATTGTGTCAACTTGACACACCTGAGAAAAGGGAACCACAGCTGATGGACTTGTCTACATCATGTCTATGGGGCATTTCTTATCGCTAATTGATGTCTCAGGCCACTGTAGGCAGTATCACCCCTGGGTACATGAGCCTGGGTATTTCCTTTATTTCCCGAGTAGCTTATCACATCAACAAAGTGAATTAAAACAATGCCTTGTTGTCATTGTTGTTGATGTTGTTGTTTTGTAGCCTACTAGGTTGAGCCAGAGTCCTCTGTGCACGCCCATGTGTTAGGACTTATTCAGTAGAGATCAGTGGGTCCACCAATAGATATCAAATTCATCAGCAGGTTGGGATAGCCCTGTGACCCTCCTCACCAATGACTAGAGTTGACAAGCATCCAGTCTTCTACAGACCCAGTTCAGACAACCACAGCTACTGTGAAATCATGATCACAGTGGCTGTGGCATGCTCAGAGATAATTTCACAGACTTTCTCCCTATTGACTGCCTCATATATTCTTTCTGCTCCTTCTTCCATGATATTCCTTGAGCCTTAATGGGAGTCGTAGAAGTGGCCTGTTTAGGATTGAATGCTCAACTGTTCTGTTTGCTCAGCATCCTGAGCACTCGAAAGTCTCTGTGTTCATCATCATTTTTTGTAGAGACACTTACTAATTAAGGTTAGCATTCATCTATGGTTATAAGTATACAAGATTAGAAGGTAGTCTGATGCCATGTCAATTTAACTATGCAAAAATAAGTTCCCCACCTATATAGCCTATGATCTACTCACCTCTAACATTTTTAAAAATCAGGTTTATAAAATCAGACCTAAAATCCCTCTTGAGGAGCAGACCTTGAACCCAATCAGTGTTCTTAGTTACCCCCATAACAGTTGTGCCAATATTGCACCACTGGGCCCATATTCCTAGCAGGCTGACACTGTAGTTGGTAGATTCACAGTTATGTAAGATTACCAACATCTTTTCTCCTCCAGCAGCCTACTTGTTGCTTTTCAGAATTATGAATGCTGGCGGCAGGGAGGAAGCTTTTGCTTAGTTCCAGCTTGTTTTCGCTAGATCTAGCAACAAAGGTGTCCACACTTTTTTTTTAATATTTGTTTTATTGTCAATTTTATTGGACTGATAATTACTTGAAGGATTAGTAGAGCAACCTCCTGGCTGTATCTTCTCACATATTTCCAGAAGTTAATTAGATGGGGGATAATTCACCCCGAATATAGAAAACACCTGCCCTACATTGGGGCTCAGTGGAATAAAGGAGGATAGAATCTCGAAGCCAACAGGCATAGGTATGCCCTCTCTGTTTCTAGCTACCATAATTTGAATGGCTCTGGTCTACTATACTATCTTAGTCATTGCTCTATTGCTGTGAAGAGACACCATGACCAAGGAAACTCTTATAAAATAAAATACTTCATTGGGGTCTTGCTAACATTTTCAGATGTTTACTCTATTATCATCATTTCAGGAAGTAAAGTAGCACAATTATAGCAGAACTATTGACTGCATTTGTCATGAGTTCCAGAGTGACATCACCTAGGCTTTGAAACAGCCTTTAGTAAATACTCAGGAGTTGGTATCTGAGGCTTATAGGATTGCTCTTCCAAAGGATTCAGAGTCCCTTTGCATAACGTAGGCCTGAGACATACCTGGCAAACCAGGAAAGCTGGTATAGCTGAAAATTGCATAGGCAATGGTTCCTTCAGATAACTCCTAGATCAGATAAGAGGTTTTGAAGTGCAGAAATTGATTTTCTAAAAAAATGCCTTTTGTGTGACAGTAAAAAGGCTCTGCAAAACAGGTTCCAAGTTCAATCCTTGAGAGGCCGATCCAACTGCTGAGAAGCCTAAATTCATCCTGCAGTGCCTCTCTTTCTTTGATCAATCATCCCACAGAACCCAGAACACTGACAGACATGGTGCTGGAGAAGTAGCTATGAGTTCTACACCCAGAGCCACAGGCAGCAGGAAGAGAGAGACACTGGACCTGGCATGGACTTTTGAAACCTCAGTGCCCACGCCCAGTGACATACTTACCCCAACAAGGCCATACCTCCTAATTCTTCTCAAGTAGTGCCATTTTCTGATGACTAAGCATTCAAATATATGAGCCTATGAGGGCTATTCTCATTCAAACCACCACACATTCCAACCATGATGGTCTGGAAGCATGAGGCAATATAACTCCTTCCCCACTTAACTTGTCCTGAAGGTGTTTTGTCACAGTGATGAAAAGTCTGACTACCAGAAATGTGTAACACATAGGCATTCATATACTTTAAACCCAGAACTATAGCAAAGTATTCCTGGGAACTCCATTTGTTTATTCACACCTAGCCACTTAGAATTTTTACCACTGTGGAAAAAAAAAAAAAAAAAAAAAAAAAAAAAAAACATGACCACAAGCACCTTGGAGAGGAAAGGGGTTATTTGGCTTACATATCCTGAGTCACAGTCCATTGAAGAAGCAGGAACTCAAACTGTGTGGGAACAAAGAGGCAGAAGCTGAGGTAGAAGCCATGAAGGGTTGATGCTTATTGGCTTGTTTCACATGGCTTTCTCAGCCTGATTTCTTACAGGACCCAAGACAATCAGTCCAGGGGTGGTCCCACCCACAGTGAGATGGGCCATCCCCCATCAATCATGGATTAAGAAAATGCTCTACAGACTTACCTATAACCCAGTCATAGGGAGGTGTTTTCTTAACCAAGGTCCTTACCTCTCACATGACTCTAGCTTGTGTCAAGTTGACATATAACTAGCCAGCACGCCAGCTTTAGAGAGAAAAGTGGCACTGAGTAGCTATGTAAGTGACACTGGGTAAAATGTGCCTCAGTACTGTCTTCTGTGAAACCAACATGTTATCAGGAATGAATACTCAATGTTATTGTGTACATTGCCTGGGTTGATATGTGCAGAGGTCCTGGGAGAATGGCTTCGACAGCATAAACACTATGTACTCTTAGCTAATATTATCCATTAACTGATCAAGTCATCCAAATTAACACTCTTTCACTTGTATATGATAAATTGTGCCATTTGCATTAATTGTGTATGAAGATAATAGTGTTTGCAGTGTTTGTAATGTTTCTCTTGATTGAGTTATGCTTCTTGTGTGAAGAAAAAGACTAGTACTCCTGAGAGTGTTTAAAGTTATTTCAAGTACAGTGTGTTTCTGAAAACTTTATTAATCTGAGAGAATGTGTAAGTAGTGAATAAATTTTAGTATTATGATGACAGAATCACTCAATGAATATTTACCATACACCAGACATCTCACACACGGTGTGCCATTAATCCACAAACAAAGGTTAGAAAGTTAGATCATGATAACATCTTATTGACAGGGAAATTGAGGCTCAGTCATGTAAGGTCCCAAAGCTTTTTAGATATTAGCAAATATGTTTCCTGAAGTCACATTATAATTCCTTAAGTGAATATAGGTAACTTTGGATATTAACATTTATTTTCTATACCATGAGAAAAAAAATGCCATTTGCCCATGCATTGCTTTTAAAAAGAATATGTGAATTTATGAGTATGTTGAAAATGAAAATGAAGAGATGATCCATTAAATGTTATAACAAAAAATGAAAACTTCACTCATCAAGTTTCAGTTGGATCCATGGAACAATTATCCAGGAATACACGAGCATCACGGGATGACTCCAGAGAAGGGAGACAGCTGTAACATGAGAACATGGCAGGCTTCAAGTGAGCAGTGGAATTAGTCTGTCTAGCAAAAGGCTGGTGGGACTGGAGTCAAAGTAGGGAATCAGAAGGAATCTTGGGCTGCAGAATCGAGTGATCAAGTGAGAAGTTGTCCTGAGAATACACAATAAGTCAGGTAGGTTTGACAGAACTAGGCAAATAGAAAGTACTGAGGGACTCAAGGCAGATCTTGGAGCCGGTCAAGTTCATTGTAATTGCCACTGTGGAGCCCCAGGTCTCCAAGGTCATGCTTTTTAAACCGCTCACTCTCCACTGCTTTTTAAAAATGCTTCAATGTAACTGGGGACATTACTCAGTGGTAAAGTACTTGCCTGGTGTGGGCAAGACCCTGAGCTCAGTGCTACAGGAACAGGACTCAAATAAAAAAAAAAAAAAATGCTTCTAAATGTCCTCAGGGCATAACGAGTATGTAGTCTTGGGACCAAGAGGAGGCTTGAAAATATGCCGGCTGCTTCCTGACATCAGTTGGTTGGTGTAGCATGCACTTGGATGTTGAGGTGGATGCTTCTACATTCAGAGTCATGCCCCTCAGCATCTTCTCCTAGATGTGCTATGTTGACCTCTCAAGGACAGGAGCTCTGGTCATAGTCTTTCCCACCACAGGTGAAATTAGGACCAAGGAAAAAGGTGTCTTTCAGACATCATAAGATTTCTCAGTTCTCCAGTGGGTCTCATCTGTTCTTCAAACTCAGTACATTAGAAAAAACTAAAAGTCGGAGTTTTCCAACCTTGAATTCCAGGTACGTTCTGACTGCTTGAGATGTTTAGATTCGTGGTAAAACATAATGCATTAAAAAAAAAAAAAAAAACTATTGTGGTGGACAATCAGTAATGAGTTCCACTGTGTTCAGTCTCCAGTTTCAGGGCAAAGAAATGTTAAACTCATGGAAAAATAATTTACCCCATTAGAATTTTTTATCTTCTATTATGTATATACCCTGTACCTACTTCATATGCAGCATATCAAAAAAATTTCAAAAAACATACTTGCATCTTTTTTCTCCAGCTACTAAAATAAGGGAAATAATTTTTAAATATACATGGTGAAGGTGAACTTAAAATTAAGGTTCTTATAGACCTTAATTTTATATTACTTATATTTTATATTTATATTTATATTTATATTTATATTTATATTTATATTTATATTTATATTTACTATTAGTAAATAGTTACAAGTTGGTAGGAAATGAGCAGTCAGGGCTGTTGTAATAAACTAAGAATTTCTTGGAGGAATACACACACACAGGAAACTCGTCACAGATGGAGACCACCCTGTTCTGTGTGCAGAGTCACAGTGAAAGTAAGACATTTATGAACTCACGATTTAAACATCAGCTACACTCACTCTGGCCCATCCCAGTTTAGGGGACTTGTACTGAAATTTTGGGGTGTGCTCTTATTGGATTGCTTGACAGAAGAGACTTTTAGATTGCCTTAAAAACTTAAGGACTAAAGTGCAATGTGGAATAATACCTGGCCAAACAAAGAAGATGATTAGGAAGGAGTTTATCAACCTTCCTCTTCTGTTTATTGAGAAAATTTAACTGTGTGACTTGAATGTATCTCCATTTGACCTGCCAGTTCATCAGAATAAGGCTCTCACCTTATTTATGAAGATATTCATAGACATAGAGAACCACAGCCAGACAAATAGATAAAAGCTAATTTTTATAATAAATAAAGACAAATATAGAAATCTCAAAGTTCTGTGCACCAGGGGACTTAGAAGGAGGAATTCTTTTTTTTTTTTTAACACATTAGCATTAAGGAAGTAAAGATCAGGGCAGGATGAGATGTCACAAACCAGCTAACACAGCCTTCACCTACTACAGATATCCTATAACGAAGTCTGAAGGTCACCTCTGAATGCCGGTAAAGATCTGAGTATCAAGAATAAGGCTTCCTTTCCAGACAGTCTTGTTTTAGAACCCCTCCATTCTTTTACAGATTTTCTTCTTAGACAATCCCAATCTCCCTCCCTGTAAGTTTGACCCCCAATCTGAGTGTTGGCTTTAGGGGAGTAAAAAATTGTCCTCACCTTTAACCTAAGGCCAGTCTTGGAACACAGATTCAAACCAGTGTTTCTTTGTGTAATCTCTTTTCCAATCTAAAGCCTCATTAGGGTATTTAAAGCTGTCTGATCAATTCTACTGTCCTCTGAGTCTGTATATTTAGCCAGTGTTTCGAACTTGCAATGTATTCAGTATTCTGTGACCAGTGAAGACTAAAGAGTCCTTTGTCTTTCTTAGCGTTCTAAATTTTCAAACACTCAGTAATGCCTGAAAAGAAAATGTGGGCCTTTGGGAACCAAATATGTGAACCTAACATAACCCTATGCCTTTAATTGTTTTATCATGAAGAGAACAAATGGACACTTAACGCTCAGGAAACTCCCATGCTGTGCTTACTTTCCTCGGTGTTCAGAGGATAGTCAGTTAGAAGGAAGTCTGTGTTCAACTGTGTGCTCCCTAACGTGGCCTCCCTGCCTCTATACCTACATCTGCTAGACTCCCATAAAAAGGCTTGGTACTGCCCAAACCCTGAGCTAGTGTGATCATGGTCAAAGCCCCACTGTAATACATGCTATGAGATTGGGAGTAATAATGTGTGACCGAGTGTTTGTGTGAGAAATGAGCTCTAATTGTTCTTCCAGAATGGAAATGTTGGGGCTGAAGAGATGAGTCAGTGGGTAAAGTGCAAGCTTTGATAGCATAAAGTACTGAGTTTGGATCCTACAACCCATGTCCAAGCTGGATCTGGTAGAGCACACATCTGTAATCCCAGGGCTGCTACAGTGAGATAGAAGTGGACTGAGAACCCTAGGAAGTTCATGGCCAGTGAGTCTGACAGGTACAGACATGAACAACATGTCTCAAACACAGTGGAAAGTGAGCACTGACACCCAAAGGCTGCCCTCTGGCCTCCACAAGCCTGCTATGACTGACTCTGACTCTCTCTCTCTCTCTCTCTCTCTCTCTCTCTCTCTCTCTCTCACACACACACACACACACACACACACACACACACACACACGCACACAGGAAAATGTTTCCCAAGGATATCTTCCTTCCATAATTACCAAGTATGGGAATGAGTGGGAACCTAGGTGTTGCCACAATGAAGAGTGGAGGAAAATATTAACAAGGGGTTAGTGGGTATCACAGCTGAAGCACCTGACCACTGAATAGCAGGCACAGGAGCAGTGCAGGAAGAGTGAGGAGGGCTGTGCTAAACACAGGGAGCTGGCCTCAACATTGGGTGAGCATTAATGTGTCCTTTCGGGTGTTTGTGGTGGTTGTGATTCTGTAGCTGAGCCAACTGTCAGTAGGGCACTGGGGCTGAGAAAGAAACACTCATACACCAAGCAAGGGACTCACAGCTGGCACACAGGGGTCAAAGACCTGGTTAGGCAGAAGAATTTGCCTATCACTATGATGAGACAGAGAAATAAAATACTTTGGACTTGAGGTTGCATAGTTTGGGACTGTGTCTTTGTACACCATATTCCTGGAGTTTAGAAAAAACTAATGTCAGGAAGCGAGACAATGTCTTTGTCCCACTAAGCAAGACTGAGCTGACTTCAAGGCTTTGTGCCTGTCTAAGGACATGCCGGTTACTTCAGGATGATGCTGGGGGCTCATACACTTTATTCTAAAGCGCTCTTCTATGCCAACTGTTATTCTAGACAGAGTAAAACTAATTCTACACAAGAGAGGGCACCATACACATGCATGTTAATCATGGACACTAGCGGGTTGCATGCTGCCAGAAATAGGTGCTTATGTCCACAGGAAAATAGAAACATGGGGCTGAGAAATAAAGGTGAAAGTCCTATGGATGAAGAATATTCTGTGCATGTGTCAGATTACAAAAAAAAAAATTGCAGGAACAATTCTCTGGTCTCATTCTAAACTAAGATCCTCTGTGAGAAGGGTTGTCTGGTTTAGTCTTGAATTTGGCTACAGTCACTTGGGAAGACACAGTTGACTTGTGTTTAGTCTCTGGCCATTACACTGTTACATCTGTGTTTTCTAATGTCTTAGCAAATAGCTGGAAAACTTGTAAGTCCCCCCCCATCCCATTTTATGCTTGTCCAATAGAAGTTGTGAATTTAAATTCAGTTTCTCCTATTCGATTCTATCTTCTTTGGCATACTTTTTTAATTCTAGCTTAGAAGAGTCAAACTCTTCTATACTGTAGTGTGACATACATATACATATAATTAGAATTCTAAACATTTCTTCAACTATAAATATAGTGTTTTGTGTAATTCCAGAATCCATTAATAAGAATCTAGAGCGGGAATGGTTAAATCACTGTGTGAAAAACACTGCAGATTTCTTCATTCTTCTTACACAGGAAGAAAAGATCGCTGGGATATCTGTGTGCACGAGGCATAGTGCTGAGGAACTTAACATTTTTATTAATTCATTCGACAACCCTTGTTGAATATTTTTGGAATATTTTGAAGCACTCTTGTAGTTTTTTACTTGTTTATTTTTGCTGTGTTTCATTGGTTATTTTTCCTTTTGGGAAAGAAACACTGTGTAGTTTAGGATGACTTCCAACCCATTCATTCCTCCGCCTTCGGATGGCTGAGAGCGTAGTGTGCTATGCTACCAACAGGAGTGGGTTGAGAGCCTTTAATGTCAGTCTGATCCTGTCAACCAAATCCTGTCCAATTGTCGTTTTGATTTTACAGCTAAGTAAACTAAAACCCACAGAAGGGAACTTTCAAAATCTGGGAATAAAAACAATTATTGAACTGGTCTGCGTTGACCTATCCATGAGCTGACAAGATGTTGTCTATAAAGACTACCCAAATCAAAACAGCTTTGATACACTAATTAAACAACATAGATATACTTTGTGTTTATAATTCATACTTCATCCTGTTTTTCAGAGTGTCAAGATATCTTTTTGAAGTTATTAAATCTGCATTGACAGGTTCATTGATGATCCTCTCTCTCAGTAAACTTGACAAGGCAGAAATTAGTCAAGCCAAAATTATTCATAGTAGACTTAAGAAAAAGCTCTCTCAAGGAAAGGCTTATTTCTGTTAGCTTTACCAATAAACTCAATCTTAATAATTGTTAAGCTTTTCCTGTAAACTCAATCTTAATAATTGATTGATATGATTGATATGATTACCAATATGACCCCATAAGCCCATCACTTAGGAGGCTAAGGTAGGAGAACTGGGAGTTGGAGGTAGGCCTGGGTGTAGAGCAAAACTTTGTTTTAGGAAGGAAGGAAGAAAAAAAGAAAGAGAAAAGGAAAATAAAACATCAACCTTTAGAGAACAATTTTTGTACTATTCTATTTCCATGTTTTATCAACAATCACTTGGTTTTCCTCTCATTTCTTGGTAAATAAGTTTTTCAAGTTTCCTACTTTTTAAAATAAATGCATTTATGATTGGTCTTCTACCTTTACATAACTATATTCTTCAAAACGGACAATATATGCATGTTAAAATATGGGCCTGGAGAGACAGCTCAATGGTTAAAAAGTGCCTGTTGCTCTTCCAAAGTCCCAGAGTTCAGTTCTCAGCTCACAGCTGCATGGAACTCCAGCATGGAATCCAATACTCTCTTCTGGTCTCTGTGGACATCCATGTGTACAAAAACACACAGATACAAACATAAATAAGCATAAAAACAATAAAAATATAAGATAATATAAATATTTTAATAGTATCTTACACTATCAAATTTTTTATTTTGTATCATCATTCATAATACTCATAGGATATATATTTTAATTAACATATTTATTTATCTACTTACTTTACATCTCAACCACAGTTTCCCCTCCCTCTGCTCCTCCCAGTCCTTGCCCCACTTCACTGACCCCACCTACCCACTCCTCCTCCCATTCTCTTCAGAAAAGAGGAGGCCTCCCATGGATACCAACTGTCCTTGGCATATCAAGTTGCAGTAAGACTAGGTACAACTTCTCTTGAGGCTAGAAGAGGCAGCCCAGTAGGGAGAAAGTGTCCCAGATGAGGGCAACAGAGTCAAAGACAGACCCTGCTCCCACTGTTAGGAATCCTACATGAAGACCAAGATGCACAACCATTACGTATGTGCAGTGGGCCTAGGTGAGTCTTATGCAGGCTCCCTGGTTGGTGGTTAGGTCTCTGAGCCTCTATGGGCCAGGTTAGTTGATTCTGTAGGTTTTCTTATGATGCGTAGGATTCATTATTTGTATGATTATTTTTCTTAGCTCAATTAAAGTGAAGAACACATTTACCTATGCTTACTCCCTTTATACTGGTCTTGCTTACTTATTTAGGTCCAAGGTGGCCCCTTACATCACCTCACATTGCTCCTCTCAAATGACATCTGTATCATTTCTTCCAAGACAAGTTTCCTAGAAACAAATTATCTACAATTTTATTTGTCATAGCAAGTATTTATCTCTTCTTTTGTCTAAATGCTTATTATTCCTAGAATCATTTCATATAAATGATTTGGAGCAGTTTAACTCATAGCAATAGTGTACAGAGGCTTCCCATGTAGCCTCTGCCCAACGTGTGTACAGCCTCTACATCAAGATCACCAAGAACCTGTAGGTTACACTGTAGGTTTTACTCTGTTTCAACTGTGTTTGCAGGCACAGGTTTTAAAAAAAAATTTTTTTTGACAAAAATCAACTTCAGGATGAAGCCCATCATTTTTTCCACTCAGTTTGGGGTGTTATAAATAAAACTATATAACCCACTTTCAGTTGCTATTTGTGCAGTAGGTAGGCGATGGGTCTATTTTGATATTTATGCACATGTAGATCTAGTTTCCCCAAGATGGACAAATAAAGGATAACAAATTTAAACAGGGTGGAGTAAAATCAACTATTTGAAAATGACACGACCATCTAAACCTTCCTGATTCGTGACCGTCCTAGTGCTGTGACCCTTTATTACAGTTCCTCATGCTGTGGTGACACCAAGCCATAAAATTTATTTTCTTGCTACTTCATAGCTGCAATTTTGCTTCTGATATGTAATCCCCAAAGAGGTTACAACCCACAGGTTGAGAGCCATTGGTAAACAGAGCATACTAGAAGCTCAATGCAATTTTAAAAACTGGCAGAAATAATAAAAGAATTCAGCTAAATCTTACAGTAAAAATGCCACACAAAAAATAAATTATGTTCCCAAAAACAACCAGGAGAAAAGGAAAGTAGTCCACTGATAACATCAATAAAATAAATACAATACATAATAAGAACAACCTTAACTAAGGAAATCAAAGAGCCCTACACTGAACACCTAAAATCTTGTGCTTTTGTTTAACTTTTAGCACAACAATCTCTAAAAAAAAAAAAAAAAAAAAAAAAAAAAAAAAAAGCAATTTTGAATGCTTGTCATATTTCCATAGCTTATCCAAATGTGCTTGTAGTTAATCTTCAGGAACCTATTTTTAAAAATAAATTATTGTGTAGGAAAGATGGTTCAGCAGTTTTTGTCACTCTTGCAGAGGACCCACATAAAGTTCCCAGCGCCCACATGGTAGCTCACAACCATGAGCAACTCCAGTTCCAGAGGATCTGACACCTTCTTCTGGCCTCCACAGGCATCAGGTAGCCACAGGGTACATGTACATACCACCAGGTATGGTCCATGGACACACATAAAGGCAAAACACTCACAAGCATATTTTTTTTTACAAAGCTAAAGTATTTCTCACAGATTATGGAATATTCAATGTTTCACTCAAGAAAATGTATTTATGGTCCACATGTCATGAAAAGGCAACATGAGTTTATCACTTCTTGTGACATTAAAGAAGGCATTAGTATGTATTTTCACACTATTTGCTATTTCCAAGGAGGTTGGATCTCAAATGGAAAAGTTCAAAAGAACTGTTGTAACAAAATACAAAAAAAAAAAAAATGTTTAGCTGCAAGAGCAAGAAACTACTGAGATTCATCAAAAGAAATATACATGTTTCTTCCCAGAAGAAATTCATATGGTACTTAGTCTTTTGGGACAGATAGAAGCAGGTCAAGGCTCCAAGAATTGGTTCATTGACCACATTTATCAAGCAAGAGGTGGAAAGTAAGAACCCAGAGGTTGCAAACTCAGACAGCTTACTTCTCTGACTCAAAGTCCTGAAACAACTGTCTTGGAGACTAAAAAAGAGAGGAAGCCAAAACAACAGGACTCGCATCACACACACTGGATTTTTTTGATAAAGGTTCCACATTACTGCTTTGTATCCTGATGTCCAGGCCACAAGAATGACAATACATCATCTCTCTTTTCAGACAAGGAAGCAATCCAGAGGACTGAGCCTGACAAAAGCCATAAAACAAACAAATAAGAATTAGTAGAATCTAAGGCCACACCACTATCAAGTTAGTAACCTCCAGACTAAAGAAGAGGTGATAGGTAGGTAGATAGATAGATAGATAGATAGATAGATAGATAGATAGATAGATAAAATGTAACAACAATTAAAAAAATAAGGGTCATTAATTTGAAAGAAAAAGAGACTTATGAATTAGATGGTTTAGAGAGGGGAATGGAGCAGAGTAGCAACTCAAATATGTGATTTTGGTGCTCTGAAGAATAATTAATATTCTTCATAACAGGATAACATTGATATGTCTTCTGTTGGTGCAGGTGGAAGACTATGGAATGTTTGAACACAAGTTCAGAAGAGGGTTTCATTTTAGTGGGCTTCTCAGACTGGCCTCACCTAGAACCCATCTTCTTTGCCTTCATTTCTATTTTCTACTCTCTGACTCTCTTTGGCAACACCATGATCATCATCCTGTCTCAATTGGACCTCCGCCTGCACACACCCATGTACTACTTCCTCTGCCACCTCTCCTTCCTGGACCTCTGCTACACTGCCAGCACTGTGCCTCAGCTTCTGGTCAATCTCTCTGGACTTGACAGGACCATCAGCTTTGGAAGGTGTGTGGCCCAGCTCTGCATAGTGCTCTCACTGGGAGGAACGGAGTGTGTGCTTTTGGTGGCAATGGCTATAGATCGCTATGCTGCCGTGTGTCGCCCACTGCACTACACAACCATTATGCACCCTGTTCTCTGCAGAGCATTGGTTGTATTCTCCTGGGTGGGAGGCTTTGTGAACTCTCTGATCCAGACAAGCCTTGTGATGGCCATGCCTCTCTGTGGACACCAACTGAATCACTTCTTCTGCGAGCTACCTATTCTCCTGAAGATGGCCTGTGAGGACACAGGAGGAACAGAGGTCAGTTTGTTTGTGGCCCGAGTCATAATCTTAGTGTGTCCTTTAGTGCTAATTCTAGGCTCCTATGCTCACATTGCCAGGGCAGTGCTGAACATCAAGTCAATGGCTGGTCGCAGAAAGGCTTTCGGGACGTGTGCATCCCACCTCATGGTGGTTGCCATGTTTTTTGGCTCAGCCATCTCCACATACCTCCAACCTGCCCACAGGTATTCTGATAGTGAGGGGAAGTTTGTTGCCCTTTTTTATACTGTAGTCACCCCCATGCTCAACCCTCTGATCTATACCCTAAGGAACAAGGATGTGAAGGGGGCTCTGTGGAAGGTGCTAGGGAGAGGCACAGACTCAGCATAGAAGAGAGAACGGGGAGCAATAAAGTGTTGTATAACAACACTCATATTCTGAAACACATACTCTCCTTTAACCAAGGGTTTTTAAATCACCCTTCCCCAGACCTCATAGTTTCATCTCCTGTCTTAACTGGAAGTCGATAGTGATGAACTCACGACAATCATCCTAGCATCGTGTTTAAAGGCATTGTGCAGCATGTTGATTCCTATCTTAACTTTCCAGAGGAATAAGTCTGAGAGTAAGATACAGTGATCCTTCTGGAGAGAATAAAGATGGGTTCTAGGCACTGCTGATAGTGAAAGAAGATCAAATTCAATATAGCAACACTTTCCCAAATGGTCATTCATCATGTCATGCCATGCAGACAGTGAGGTGCCTGAGGCAGTCATTAGCATTTTCATGTCCTTCCTAAGTAAGTATGACCCTAGCTCTATCCACTCTTAACTCATGGCCCATTTCTACTGTCTTTTATGATGGATACTCTTTTACAATATACATGTGTCAATTAAGGAAAGCATGAGCAGAAGTACTCCATGAGGTACATCAATATTCAGATGTGATACCATTTTAATTACTTAGAAAAATGTCAGAAGCATCAGGATGGTGTGGAATGAAAAAATGAGAGGCAATAGCATCTCTTCAACTCCACCATGAGCTGCTGTCATGCTATGTGGTATGATACAGAAAGCTTTTTTCTCTTCAACCTCCATGTTTAAAGCATTTTTCTTCATAGTAGAGATAAGGTATCAATCAGATGTCCACCGGTGATTGAGTGGACAAAGAAAATGTGGTCCTTTATATGCAATAAAATGTCAATCAGTCATACAGAGAATGAAGTCTTTTTATAGTCAGCAATGTGGTTAGAACTGGATGATATTACAGTAAATTGTAGGGAATGATATTTAGAAAACGGCACCCAGTCCAGCTTGTTCCCGGGCAGCCACCATGTTCCCACTGCTCCTCGGCTCTGACCGGGGCTCTGGCTAGCTAGATGCACAGACCCTGGCATCCATGAGATGACAGCGTGGGGGATGCTTTGCCAATCCCCCACACTGCATCCACAAAGCTCAGCTGAACCCCAGACAATATCTGCCATCCTCACAGTACCTGATAGAAATAAGACCCTTAAAGTTTAGTGATTATTTAAAGGATTTATATTTAGAAATGTTCAATTAACAAGATGGCCACACAATTAGAGTTGTTACCCAATATCTAAACTTTTGATAGAAGTTGCTACCCAGGACAGATTTTGACCCATCCATGGTTCTCCATGGTCCATAGCCTCCTTCTTCTCCTCCCTTTCCTCTCTTTCTCTCCTCCCTTCCTCTTTTTCTCCCCTCCCCTTTCTCTCTTCTTCTCCCATCTCCACCTCCTCTTCTACTGCCTACTCAGTGAGCTCCACTGAGAATACAATGTAGCAGAATAAATATCCTGCTACAGTAGGTGAAATGAGCAAGACAGAGAAAGTCAGACACCAGGGCTGCTTATTCATACAGTGACATTTACAATGTCGATGTCATAAGAATGGTGGATTGGGCACTGGTCACTGGAGGCCTGGGGATAAGGGTGACATGGGACAGGAACTAATTGACTAATAGATACCAAAATTCACTTATATAGTAGAAGACAGTCTCATCTTCTATGCCCCAGAAATATGACTATGTTTCAAATTCCATTATATATTTCAAAATTATGAAATAGAAGAGTCTCAACACATAGAAATAACAAAAATTTTGAGTCCATAGAAATCCAAATTACTCTGATTTGATTATTTCATGTAGCATGAATATTTAAATTATTACACTGTACCCTATAGTTGTACACATCATCATATATAAATTTAAAATAAAAGTAAAACTAGTGGCTTACACATACAAAAATTATTTACTGCATGAAAAGAAAGAGAATAGAAAAACTCAAACAAAAACAATACACATAGAGAGATGATATAAGAAGAAAAATTATAACAAAATAGTAACATGGGAGAAAAGAAGAGAAAAAAGAGGGAGAGAGGAGTGTAGGAGGTTATATATGAATATATGTACATATGTATGTATATATGTATATTTGTGTATATGTGTGTATATACATGGATACATGTATGTATACATATATATGTATATAAGATGTATATATGTATATATAATGTATATATATATATGTATATATATATGTATATATACATACACACACATAAGGAAGACAGAATATTCTAGTGACAGTCATTTCTACTGGCAGTCATATACAGTCCAAATAATTCTTAGCTAAAGGATTTTTTTAAGAAAGTGATGTTCCCCAGTGTCATTTCATCCCATGTATTTAATGATTTATTGCACATGTGTGGATATTGGAGAGAGTGAGAGGGTATCTAGGATCTCTTTGTCATCATTTTCTCACAGTTGGAAATGTATTCATAGAACAAATGATTGTTAATACTTCATAACAGCTACAGAGGCCAGATGAAGGCACATAGTGCCTAGGTTTAGTATAATGGATGATGAATTTTTTTTAAGGGATGCATCAAGAAGGCAGGAGGGAAAGTGTTGTCTGTAACTTCGCTCCTAACTGCAAGCAGCCCAGGCAAAGATGATTTCCACCTAGAGGGAAGAGAAGGAATTAAGTCAAGTCTTTAGCCTAAAAACCCAGTACAGAGCCACCAAGGTGAAGCTTGGTGCTATATGGAGCCCTCTGACCCTTGCTTCTCCAGAAAAAGTCCCAGGGCTACATTAGCATAATGGATAGTGGACTGTTGCCATACCCCTAATCTTAAACAACAGAAGTGTGGACAAGACCCCGCCTGCTGGGCATCCAGGCGTAGAAACCATGCTTGGCTTTGTAGCTCAGTACAGGGCCATCATAGTGAACCAACACCAAGAAGACATCAATGTCCCTCTTATCCAAGCAGTGGTCTACAGAGAGCCTTTGACCTGCCCTCAAACCAGAATATTCTATTGTATAATCAGTTGTACACAACTGTAATAAAAAGTCAAGTACTAGTTTGCATTCATAGCCTCGAATGTGCCTCTACCCTGGACAACACAGGACTTCGTTCTTATAAGACTTGGGGCAGGCCTAGATTAGCATCAGCCTTGGCAGGCAAAGAACTATTTTCACCACCTTTCTGCCAGCATAATGCAGCCCAGCTAAAACCAGGCCACTGTGGATGGAGTTATTGACTTATCCTAGTGATGCATAGAAACCTGTGCCAATATGGGACAGATTCATATTTTAACCTGCAGTGACATCAGCTGAGACATAGGCCTTGGTGCCCTCCCAGCACACTAAAAATGAAAATGGATAAAGACACTCCCAGACTCACAGAAGTCGACTAACTATAGCTCCACATACCTTTCCTATATAAAATGCTGAAAGTTCTCAGCTTTCCATAAAATAGGCATTAACAACCCAAAGGACAATGCTGGGGAGGCAGGGTTAAAGTTCACTGGTAAGAGTAATTATACAAATTCGGAATATTCTAATATGAATATGCTATGTAGGTAAACCATGTCATCATATGGAAACTAAAAACAATTACATCCGTATGGGAAAAGATGGGCAAAAAAAGAGAGAAGTCAGTATATAAAAATTCAAACTGTGGGAGGGATGGGATGCACAGAGTTTTTATATTAGTGTTTGTATTGGATTTTTATACTTTTATTTATATCATTTTTCTGTCTTTATCTTTATGTGCACATTTTGGTGTTATTGCTTCAAAATAATGTCATAGTGAGAACATCATTGCAAACCCTATGGTTACCACAAAGGAAATATCTATAATAGGCAAGCCACAAGTGATATAAAGGTAATAATAGTACACTAATAGAAAAAAAGAAAAGGTGTGGCTGGAGCAGACACCTAGCTTGTCTGCTCCTGTGTGGAAACTGTATCCCGAGACATCCCAGAGAGGCCACAGACCTCAGAGAGGCAGGTAAGATCAGTCACGCACTGCCCTATGCCCCAGAACCACAACTGGGAGCAGGAAGCTCGCAGGATCCACCAGGCACCCAAACCCCACCCCTGCGGAATACCACTCCCCTTCCGCCCCTCTCCGGATCCTTGTGGCTGGAGCAGACACCCAGCAGGTCTGCTCCCATGTGGAAACCGTATCCCAAGACATTCTAGAGAGGCCACTAACCTCAGAGCAGGAGACACCATACCCCGAGACATCCGAGAGGAGCCATGGAACTCAGAGCAGCAGACACTATATCCTGAGACATTCTAGAGGAGCCAATGCACTCAGAGCAGCGAACACCTAGCTGGTCTGCTCTCATGAAGACACCTTATCCTGAGACATCCTAGAGGAGACACTGCACTCAGAGCAGCTGGAGCTCAGGATCACGGGATCACAGGGACATCTGGACCCTGAGGAGTTCTGACACAAACAAGATACCTGGAAAGACAGGCTCCCGTCAGAACTAGTGAGTGCAGGTAGCACTAGAGTTAATCAAATGGCAAAAGGCAAGCACAAGAATGTAAACAACAGAAACCAAAGTTACTTGGCATCACCAGAACCCAGTTCTCCCACGATAGCAAGCCCTGAACACCACATCACACTGGAAAACCAGGATACAGAATTAAAATCACTTATGATGATGTTAGAGGGCTTTAAGAAGGTCATAAATGACACTCTCAAAGAATTTGAAGAGAACACAGGTAAACAGGTAGAAACCCTTAAAGAGGAAACACAAAAATCCCTTAAAGAATTGCAAGAAAACACAACCAAACAGGTGAAGGAATTAAACAAAATCATCCAAATCTGAAAGTGGAAGTAGAAACAATAAAGAAATCTCAAAGGGAGACTAACCTGGAGATAGAAAACTACCCTGGAGATAGAAAACCTAAGAAAAAGTACAAGAGTCATAGACGTAAGCATCACCAACAGAATACAAGAGATAGAAGAGAAAATCTCAGATGCAGAAGATACCATGGAAAACATTGACACAACTGTCGAAGAAAATGCAAAATGCAAAAAGCTCCTAACACAAAACATCCAGGAAATCCAGGACACAATGAGAAGGCCAAACCTAAGGATAATAGGTATAGATGAGGGTGAAGACTCCCAACTTAAAGGGCCAGTAAATGTCTTCAACAAAATTATAGAGGAAAACTTCCCTAACCTAAAGAAAGAGATGTCCTTAAATATACAAGAAGCCTACAGAAACCCAAATAGACTAGACCAGAAAAGAAATACCTCCCGTCACATAATAATCAAAACACCAAGTGCACAAAACAAAGAGAGAATATTAAATGAAGTAAGGGAGAAAGGCCAAGTAACATATAAAGGCAGACCTATCAGAATTACACCAGACTTCTCACTAGAGACTATAAAGGCCAGAAGATCCTGGACTGGTATCATACAGGCCCTAAGAGAACACAAATGTCAGCCCAGACTACTATACCCAGCAAAATTCTCAATCACTATTGATGGAGAAACCAAGATATTCCATGACAAAACCAAATTTACACAATATCTTCCCACAAGTCCAGCACTTCAAAGGATAATTGATGGAAAATTCCAACACAAGGAGGGAAATTAAAACGTAGAAAAAACAAGAAAGTGATCTTCCAACACCCCAAAAGAAGATAGTTACACAAACATAATTTCACCTACAATAAAAAAAGTGACAGGAAGCAACAATCATTTTTCCTTAATATCTCTTAATATCAATGGACTCAATTCTCCAATAAAAAGACATAGACTAGCAGACTGGATACATAAACAAGACCCAGAATTTTGCTGCATACAGAAACACACCTCTGTGACAAAGACAGACACTACCTCAGAGTAAAAGGATGGAAAACAATCTCCCAAGCAAATGGTCCCAAGAAACAAGCTGGAGGAGCAATTCTAATATCAAATAAAATCAATTTTCAACCAAACATAATCAAAAAAGATAAGAAAGAACACATCATACTCATCAAAGGAAAAATGTACCAAGATGAACATCTATGCCCCAAATGCAAGGGCACCCACATACATAAAAGAAACTTTACTAAAGCTCAAAGCATACATTACACCTCACACAATAATAGTGGGGGATTTCAACACCTCACTCTCAGCAATGGACAAGTCATGGAAACAGAAACTAAACAGAGACACAATGAAACTAACAGAAGTTATGAACCAAATGGATTTAACTGATATATATAAAACATTTCACCCTAAAACAAAAGAATATACCTTTTTCTCAGCACCTCATAGTACCTTCTCCAAAATAGACCATATAATTGGTCATTGAACAGGCCTCAAAAGATACAAAAAGATTGAAATAATCCCTTGCACCTTATCAGACCACCATGGACTAAGGCTGGTCTTTAATAATGACAAAAACAATGGAAAGCCCACATACACATGGACACTGAACAACGCTCTACTCAACGATGACTTGGTCAAGGAAGAGATAAAGAAAGAAATTAAAGACTTTTTAGAATTTAATGAAAAGGAGAACACATCATACCAAAACTTGTAGGACTCCATGAAAGCAGTACTAAGAGGAAAACTCATAGCTCTAAGTACCTACAAAAAGAAACTGGAGAGAGCATACATTAACAACTTGACAGCACACCTGAAAGCATTAGAACAAAAAGAAGCAAATATACCCAAGAGGAGTAGACGACATGAAATAATTAAACTCAGAGCTGAAATCAACCAAGTAGAAACAAAAAGAACTATATAAAATATCAACAAAACCAGGACCTGGTTCTTTGAGAAAATCAACAAGATAGATAAACCCTTAGCCAGACTAAACAAAGGGCAAAGAGACAATATCCAGATTAATAAAATCAGAAACGAAAAGGGAGACATAACAACAGAAATTGAGGAAATTAAAAAAATTATCAGATCCTACTACAAAGGCCTATACGCAAAAAAATTGGAAAATCTGGATGAAATAGACAGTTTTCTAGACAAATACCAGATACCAAAATTAAATCAGGAGCAGATAAACCATCTAAACAGTCCTATAAACCCTAAAGAAATAGAAGCAGTCATTAAAAGTCTCCACACCAAAAATAGTCTGGACCAGATGGTTTTAGTGCAGAATTCTATCAGACATACAAGGAAGACCTAATACCAATTCTCTTCAAACTATTCCATCGAATAGAAACAGAAGGAACACTACCCAATTTGTTCTATGAAGCTACAATTACACTCATACCTAAACCACACAAAGACCCAACAAAGAAAGAGAACTACAGACCAATTTCTCTTATGAATATTGATGCAAAAATACTTAATAAAATTCTTGCAAACTGAATCCAACAACACATCAAAACAATTATCCATCATGATCAAGTAGGCTTTATCCCAGGAATGCAGGGATGGTTCAATATTCAGAAATCCATCAATGTAATCCACTATATAAACAAACTCAAAGAAAAAAAACCACATGATCATCCCACTAGATGCTGAGAAAGCATTTGACAAAATTCAACATCCCTTCATCTTAAAAGTCTTGGAAAGATCAAGAATTCAAGGCCCATACCTAAACATAGTAAAAGCAATATACAGCAAGCCAGTAGCCAACATCAAACTAAATGGAGAGAAACTTGAAGCAATCCCACTAAGATCATGGACGAGACAAGGCTACCCACTCTCACCCTACCTATTCAAGATAGTACTGGAAGGCCTAGCTAGAGCAATTAGACAACAAAAGGAAGTCAAAGGGATACAAATAGGAAAAGAAGAAGTCAAAATTTCACTATTTACAGATGATATGATAGTATACTTAAGTGACCCTAAAACTTCCACCAGAGAACTCCTAAACCTGATCAACAACTTCAGTAAAGTGGCTGGATATAAAATCAACTCAAACAAATCAGTAGCCTTCCTCTACTCAAAAGATAAGCAGGCTGAGAAAGAAATTAGGGAAATGACACCTTTCACAATAGCCACAAATAATATAAAATATCTTGGAGTGAATCTAACCAAGCAAGTAAAAGATCTGTATGACAAGAACTTCAAATCTCTGAAGAAAGAAATCAAAGAAGATCTCAGAAGATGGAAAGATCTCCCATGCTCATGGATTGGCAGGATTAATATATTAAAAATGGCCTTCTTGCCAAAAGCAATCTACAGATTCAACGCAATCCCCATCAAAATTCCAACTCAATTCTTCATAGAGATAGAAAGAGCAATTTGTAAATTCATTTGGAATAACAAAAAAACCAGAATAGCGAGAACTATTCTCAACAATAAATGAACTTCAGGGGGAATCACCATCCCTGACCTCAACATACACTACAGAGCAATGGTGATTTAAAAAAAAAAAAAAAAAAAAAAAAGCATGGTATTGGTACAGAGACAGGCAGGAAGATCAGTGGAACAGAATTGAAGATCCAGAAATGAACCCACACACCTATGGTCACTTGATCTTTGACAAAGGAGCTAAACCCACCCAGTGGAAAAGGGGCAGCATTTTCAACAAATGGTGCTGGTTCAATTGGAGGTCAGCATGTAGAAGAATGCAAATTAATCCATTCTTATCCCCTTGTACAAAACTCAAGTCCAAGTTTATAAAGGACCTTCACATAAAACCAGATACACTGAAATTAAGAAGAGAAGGTGAGGAAGACCCTCAAATACCTAGGCACAGGGAAAAGTTCCTGAACAGAACACCAAAGGCTTATGCTCTAAGATCAAGAATTGACAAAAGGGACCTCATAAAATTGCAAAGCTTCTGTAAGGCAAAGGACACTGTCAATAAGACAAACCAGCAACCAACAGATTGGGAAAAGATCATTACCAATCCTAGATCCAATAGAGGGCTAATATCCAATATATACAGAGAACTCATGAAATTAGACTCCAGACAACCAAATAACCCCATTAAAAAATGTGGTACAGAGCTAAACAAAGAATTCTCAACTGAGGAAACTCAAATGGCTGAGAAGCACCTTAAGAAATGCTCAACATCCTTAGTCATCAGGGAAATGCAAATCAAAAGAACCCTGAGATAGCACCTCACACCAGTCAGAATGGCTAAGATCAAAAACTCAGGTGATAGCAGATGCTGGCAAGGATGTGGAGAAAGAGGAACACTCCTCCATTGTTGGTGGGATAGCAAGCTGGTACAACCACTCTGAAAATCAGTCTGGTGGTTCCTCAGAAAATTGGACATAGCACTACCTGAGGACCCAGCTATACCACTCCTGGGCATATACCCAGAAGATGCTCCAACATATAACAAGGACATATGCTCCACTATGTTCATAGCAGCCTTATTTATAATAGCCAGAAGCTGGAAAGAACCCAGATGTCCTTCAACAGAGGAATGGATACAAAAAATGTGGTACATTTACGCAATGGAATATTACTCAGCTATTAAAAATAATGAATTTGAGAAATTCTTAGGTAAATGGATGGAACTAGAAAATATCATCCTGAGTGAGGTAACCCAATCACAAAAGAGCACACATGGTATTTCTCACTGATAAGCGGATATTAACCCAAAAGCTTGAAATAGCCAATATTCAACTCACAGACCACATGAAATTCATGAAGAAGGAAGAACAAGTGTGGATGCCTAGGTCTTACTTAGAAGGAGTAACAAAATACCCAAGGGAGCAAATGTGGAGACAAAGTGTGGGACAGAAGCTGAAGGAGGGGTCGTCTGGAGACCATTTCACCTGGGTATCTATCCCATGGGCAGTCACCAAAGATAGATGCTGATATGGATGTCAACAACATATCAGGAGTCTGATATGGCTGTCTCCTTAGAGGTCTGCCAGAGTCTGACATACCCAGAGTCAGATGCGCACAGCTAACCATTGATCTGATCAAGGGTTCCCAATGGAGAAGTTAGAGACTGAAGGAGCTAAAAGGGTTGGTGGCCCCTTGAGGAAAGCAACAATACCAACCAACCAGAGTTCCCCAGGGTCTAAACCACCAGCCTAGGAACACATAGGGAGGGACCCATGACTCCAGCTCTACATGTAGGGGAGGATGGCCTTGTAGGGCATAGGTGGGAGAGGAGATCTTTGGTCTCATGAAGGCTGAACACTGAGTGGGGGGGATTTGAAGGTGGAGAGGTGGGAGTGGGGGGTAAGTGGGGGCACACCCTCATAGAAGCAGGAAGAGAGGATGGGATAAGGGGTTCCTGGGTGGTGGGGGAATGGGGTAAGGGGATAAAATTTGAAATGTAAATATAATATCCAATATAAGGGGGGGGGAAGAAAAAAGAAAAGACCTAAGAAAGGAAGAAAGAAACACAACAGAGGGCTAATTTACTAATGGGTGTAACAAGAACATCTGCAGACACCTTTGCTATAAATGAGTTAAATTTTCCAATTAAAATATACAGGGTGAATGGCTTGATGCTATTTGTTCCTTAGAATGAACTCTTCTCCTACAATGAACATAGACTTCTTTAAAGCAGACCATGCAAAGACCCAAGAAGCCAGCCATAGCTAGTGCCTGTTCAGGTCCCAGCACTCAGGAAACTGAAACATCAGTTTGAGACTAGCCCACAATGTATAGCAAGAAACTCAGGAGGGGGAAAGAGGAGAAGAGACAGTGATAAAAGGATCAATTCAGCATGAGGAAATAACAATTATAAATGTACATCTATTTGTTTATGTATATGTAGTATATTCATATATAATTTATTATTATCATTATTATTTGGGGGGGGGGCTTCAAGATAGGGTTTCTCTGTGTAGCCCTGTCTGTCTTGGAACTCTGAAGACCAGGCTGGCCTCGAACTCAGTGATCTGCCTGCCTCTGCTTCTGGAGTGCTGGAATTAAAGGTATGCACCAGTTTATATAAAATTAACATCAGAGTAAACATATATTAAAAACAAGCATCAATATATCTAAATGGAAAAATGGACTCTTATGCAATACCACACCAGAGGACTATAATACTCTACTTTCAACAATGGACAAATCACCTAGTATAAAATCAATAAGGAAATGGAGAAGTTGAGTTTACCCTAGCACAAATAGGCCTAATGGATATCTACAGAATATTTCATACAACAGCAGACAATATTTATTTATCAGTAGTGCATGGGCCATTCTCCAGAGGAGATCATATGATAAGCCATGAAACAAACTCCAACACATTTCAAATAAAATTATATCAAGTTTTTTTTAACTTTTTATTGGTTCTCTGTGAATTTCACATTATGCACCCCAATCCCACTCATCCCTCCCTCCCTCATACCTGCTCTCCACCCTTGCAAGTCCGCAACAAAGACAAACTAAAAATCTCATTGAGGCATCTGTAGTGTGTCACAGTGTGTCCCATAGTACACCCTTCTGTCCACACTTCTTCGCTTGCAAATGTTCATTGAAATGACTCGTTGGTCTGGCTTCTGCTACTCTATCAACACTGGATCCTCACTGGGACTCCTCTCAGATACCCTGTGGTTGCCCTGTGTCACGGAGATCCTGCAGTTTTGGATCTGCAGGACTGTCCCCTTCATGCACTCCAGGAGTTCATTGATGGGGTAGATGTTGAGATGGGACGATTCAAAGCCCTGGATCTGAGCCTAAGAGGTATCTGAGCTGGTCAGCCCACTAGCTCTCCTGCTCTCATGCCCTTGCAGCTGGCCCACCTGCACCCCTGCCAGGAGGATCGGCTCTACTGCACTGCCTGGGTGCAGGGCCCTGTTCTTCTGGGTGTTGCAGCAGGTGGGGGACAGGGACACCTCTCATGTCCTCGGCCTGCTCACCACAACCCTGTAACCAGGGCCAGCTCTACTGTGCTTCCCAGGTGAGGAGCAGGGCCCACTCTCCCAAGCTCTGCAGCTGCATTGGAGTGGGGTCAGCTTCCCTGCTTTTATGTCTCCAGGGCCAGCTCTCCCAGGATGCCCAGGTGAGGGGTGGGGCCAGTTCTGCAGAGCTCTCGGACATCAACATGTTCCCAGGTGGCAACACAGGCCAGGAATGTATGTCTGGCCTTTGGTGGTAATAGACCCCTGCTGTTGCAGGGCCACAGACTCAGATGTGTCCCCCAACTAGCAGCACAGGCCAGGACCCCACCATGGACTCAGGTGGCATCACCAGCTACTCACACCAGGCTGTCCCTCACCACCCTCGAGTCTCCAGTTCTGCCTCTCCTCATGGTGCTCACATCCTTCTGTGTGTCTTTCTCTTGCGTTTCTCTACCGATCTCTTGCTCTTGCTCTCAGTGGTGCCTGGGGTCTCTGAGTGTCTTGGTTCTCAGGAGTGTGATGCCCCTGTCATACATTATGGCATTGGACAGGGATCATCTTGTTCAAGGTCTGCCCAACCCTAAAGCCTGCAAGGCACTGGACTGGTGGTAAACTCAGGCTAGCTCCCTTGTCTGGGCCCCCTGGTGGTGATAGTCTGTCTGGTAGTCGTCTGGGGCTCACTCCTTGCACAGCCCAATTTGAGTAGCCCCTTGCAAGGGTCATGTGTCTCAGGCTTACTTCTACCCAAGGCCACAGTCTCAGGCAGGGTTCTTCTAGTCTCTAGCTTGCTGCTCATCCTAAGAGCCCATCTGGTTCTGCCTGGTGTCAGACTGGTGGTTGTCTCAGGCTAGCTTCCTGTCCTGGGTCCCTGGTGCCTCTCAGGCTAGCTTTTTTTTAGGGAATGTTAGGCTACTAACATTCAGATGTTCATAGAAGGCCAGGCAGTGGTGGTGCACGCTTTTAATCCCAGCACTTTGGAGAAAGAGGCAAGTGGTTCTCTGTGAGTTTGAGGCCAGCCTGGTCAACAATGAGTTCCAAGACAGCCAGGGCTGTAATACAGAAATAAAAGAAAGTAATAGTGGTTATGATAGCTACAATAAATTTAAAATTAGACCTGGTTAGAATTTTCTGGGCAAAAAAAGAAATACAAAGAACCCACAGATAAATGAAAAATGATCAACATTACTATCAGGAACTTAAGCACCAAATCCACCACAATCTCGCTCTAGGAGGAATGCCTGATATGTAAAAGACTTGAGATTATAGGATGAGAAGAGATACCTCTGGCAGCTTTAACAGTCAACTTGACACATCCTGGGACCACTTAGGAAGAGAGCCTCCCTGAGGCATGGTCTAGACCATTGAGCATGCCTGTAAGGGAAGTTTTTCCTTGTTTTGATGCATTGAAGTAAGAAGATATAGCGCTGTGGCCAGGACCATTTCCTGGGTCTAGGTTCGGGGCTAAGAGTAGAAAAAGCAAGCTGAGCAGCAAGCACACATGCATTCTGCTCTGTCTGCTCCTAACTGCAGCTGTGATGTGGCCAGCTACCTCAGGCTCCTCCCACTGTGGAGGACAACCCAAGGATAGACTGTAACTTGGAACTATGAACTAAACAAAACCTTTTCTCCCCTGAGATGCATTTTCTCAGGATGTTTTAACATGTCCAACAAACGAAACTTCAATTAAAAACCTTCGCACACTATTGGTGGAGAATTAACATTAGTATCCTATTACAGTGGTATATATTCCACAATTGATATTCAAGCTACTGGAAGATTAAGACAATTCAACAAAGACAGCGTCACTGTGACATCCAAGAGACCAAAATTTGACTCCCCTCACCAGATACGGTGAGAAAAAAAAAAGTTAATCTGGCTGAGTTAAAAAAAGAAAAAGAATTATATGACTTAAGTCAGTGCACACAGTATACTCATGGCCCATTGCAAAGTGAAAAAGATGGCTGCTGTAGAAATACATATTGATATATGTATAATTTTATGAATTGATTTTTATTTTATTCACAGATCATTAAATATGAAGGTTTGAAGACTCCATGAAATAGGGTATAATTTGAAGTTCTTGGACTTAAAAAAAAAAAAAAAAAAAAAAGAATGTTGGAACTAGTGCCCCCTTGTGGTGAGAGTCGGAGTACTGTTGCTAGCGAGATGTATCGTGCTCTGAGCTGTAGCACCTCTTAGAGAGGTTAAACGGACTGAGAATGAGCAGAGTCTGTCCTATTTGAGCCTGTTGGTCACAAGGTACTTTTTTTGCAGATCTTTTACTTTGATTTCTATTTGCTAAGTCAGTATTGGGTCCTCAAAGCTCTGCCCGTGCCCTGAATACACTGACCGAACTCAGTCCTGGGGGCCTGTCCCTGGGATTTAGTTCACCATTGCAAATAACTTTTATACTCAGTCCCAGGGAACTGTGAGAAGCCCATAGCAACCCTGCTTATTAAGGGCTGAGATAACAAGTAACTTCAAGTTTCTCTGAAGATCCCTGGGAAAGATATGTCCCAAAGTGACCAATTAGTGTAGCGAAGTAGGTGTGTCTGGGGAGAAGAGATGGGTACCAGAGGAACTGAAGTAGCTGAACTTCCTCTGAACTTTGAGAACATCTGGGTGAATAGCTCTTTTGATGATGCCTTCCTGGTGTCTGACTGTTCTCTAACATGTTATTAATTCAAGTGAAGAAAGAATTTGACGCTCCACACTGTTGGGAAACCGGGAAGGGCAGAATCCAAAATCACAGACACCAGGCTTCCAGGGGGCACTAGCTAGCAGAGAGGTTTGCAGGCTTGTTTTTATAGTTGATAATGATTCCTGGCTGAAACAACATGTTATAATTAGGAAATATACAATGAAGGCACTTGGCCTGTCTACCAGTCACCTCTTATCCATTCCCCAGTAAGCAACACTGTAACACCAAAAAATCTTGTGTTAAAATTCAGTTTTATCTCAGACTCCTCAAAAGATTTTAATGTAAGAATCACTTTTAAAATAAAAGCTACAGCTCTGCGTGGTTTTCCCCTAATATTCCATGTGCAATTCAATCTTGAAGGCATCCGGTTTTGACTGTTTTCCCCTCAAATTTAAGCTACATTGTGATGTCCATACTCTATCCATAATTGCTGTCCTTCTGAAGGTTTACAAATTCAACCAAATTTTTTAAATATTTTATTAGTTCCTTGAAAATTCCGTGCACTGTATTTTGATATTCACCCTCTCCTTGATCTCCTCCTAAACCCACTCCCAACTTGTATCCTCAATTTTTTTTAATTCATTAAATCCTATTAGTGTTGCCTAAATATTCTTAGGCTGTGGTCATCCAGACCTACAGGGGGCGTGGCGTATGAACATGTGTGTGTATAGGTACACACACACACACACACACACACACACACACACACACACCCTTCACCTTACTAGTCCATTTTCTGTATTCATGTCTTTTTTATAGTTATAACATTGTTTGTTGGTGTTTAACTTTTTACATTTATTTGGGGGGTGACATGCATGTACGGAATGGCACATATGCGAGGGTCAGAAGATAACTTACAAGGGTCTGTTCTCTCCTTCCACCATGTGGCCCCAGGGATCCAATTCAAGTTGTCAAGCTTGGCAACGAGAGCTTTAATTTAAATGAACTAACTAGTCAGCCAACGTGTATGTCTTTTTGTTTTGTTTTGTGACCGACCCACTGACGCTGTGTGACCAGGCATAGAATTATCCACCGAAGCTTGGTGATGTCAGTGTTGGATACACAACTGTTGTTTCCAAGGGGGCTAATAGATTTCATTTAAAAACCTTACTGTTCCCCCCTGGCAATGGGCAAAGAGGCACCTTGGTGGTGGCGGTATTTTCTTTTTAATTTAATTTTTTTTTCCTATTCATTACATCCCACTCACTGCCTCCCTCCCGGTCACCCCCTCCACAATCTTTCCCCCCTCCCACCCTTCCCCTTCTCCTCTGAGAGGGTGGGGGCTCCCCTGGGCATCCTCCCCAACCCTGGCATTTCAAGTCTCTACGAGGTTAGGCATTTCCTCTCCCACTGAGGCTAGACAAGGCACCCCAGGTAGTAGAACATATCCCACATACAGGCAACAGTTTTTGGGATAGCCCCCACTCCAGTTGTTCAGGGCTCACATGAAGGTCAAGCTGTGCACATCTGCTACATATGAGCCGGAAGGCCTAGGTCCAGCATGCTCTTTGGTTGTTGGTGGTATTCTTATAACGGTCAGGAGCAGAGCAGATGGCAGTCCTTTGTTCATCCTAGCTTGATGCCTGGTTTGGTGGCCAGAGCAGTTTTATGAGTAGGACACATACAAACCAAATCAGATCAAATCCAAGCAGCATAGTGTGGGAGGAGAAAGACAGACAGAGAACAGTATTCTGCCAAGAGGTGCCGGCACAGACCTGCCCGCTGCCCCATGTGTCACAGAGCCCTGCCTACTCCCACACAGTGCAGCATGGGAAGAAGACAGACAGAGACCTAGGTGTTGAAGTAATTATTTAACATGGCTGCCGGTCAAGCCGACTATCTAAGCTGCGGCGGCTCTGCCTAGCTCAGCCACCATGTTCCATGGCCAGAGGCCACATGCTCACCACAACTAGAAACGGCCAGCCAGAAACACCAGCCCTGACACTCACGAGACAACAGCGTGGGAGATGGCTCTGCCCATCTCCCACGCTGTCTCTGCAAGGCTGGCCATTGCCCAGACCATCCAGCCAACCACGCGGGCTTCATACAAATGAGACTCTAATGCTTCGATTATTCAAAGGCTTATATATTTGGTAATGATCAATAACAAGATGCCCACTCAATCAAAGGTGTAATCCAATACCCAACCTAGATATACCAACTACCTTTGACTGCAGGAGACATGTAAACATCTGCCTCCATGTTCTCCTCTCTCTCGTCTCTCTCCCTCCTCTCCTAGCTCCTCCTCTTCCTTCTCCTCTTCCTCCTTTACTCCTCCTCTTCCTCTCCTTACTCCCCCCACCTTAGCTCCTCCTACACCTGGGGACCACCATGCGACACACAAACGTGGCCTTTTGCGCAGGGCCATAAACACTTGCTTACTGGAGGATGTCACCCAAGGGCCAGCCAGATGCATGGCCATCTCGAAGCAGGAGCCAGCAC
Organism: Arvicanthis niloticus; assembly: GCF_011762505.2. Taxonomy (NCBI): domain Eukaryota; kingdom Metazoa; phylum Chordata; class Mammalia; order Rodentia; family Muridae; genus Arvicanthis; species Arvicanthis niloticus. The sequence goes on along the minus strand of NC_047663.1, from coordinate 71,413,889 downwards.
AATGTGTAAGTATGTGGTGGTCAGATGGGAGAGAAAGAGGCGGAGCAGCTTGAGCATTGTGAAGAGAGACAGAACTGGAGACTCGAGGGTGGAGAGGAGTAGCCTGCTGTGAGTGGCCAGCCCTGCCGCCTGGGGACATGGTGAAGTCCCAGCCAGAGCTGCTACTGAGGGCCATGTCTAGATCTGTGGCTATGCCTCAGCAGGGGTCAGTGACTCATATTACCACTGAAGAACAACACAGCAAGTCCCTGGTCAGGGCAGCTGCTGAGAATCACATGGATATCCAGGGACTGTGCAGAACTGGCCCCACCTCTCACTGACTGCAGCACTCTGGAGAGCTGGCCCCACCCTTCACCAACAGCAGCCATTAGAAGAGCAGGCCCCAGCACAGGCAGGACGATGGAGCTATAGGATGTGGGTGAGATGGCCCTGATGCTCTTCTGCTGTGGGGTGAGACTGGTACTGAGGTGATGCCCCACCCCTTGCCACCTCTGGCAGTCAGGAAAGCTGCCCACCAGGTCATGAACACAGAAGAACCAGACCCAGGGCTCATCTGGACAGCACAATAAAACTGGCTCTGGAGGTGTGGGTGCAGGTAAGCTGGCCCCAGGTCATAAGAGCAGGAGAGCTGACCATGCCTCCTGCTAATGGTAGCATTGGGTGACTTAGCCAGAGCAATGTTAGAGAACTTCCCTGGAGGTGAAAATAAGGGAGGCTGGGCACACTGACCAGCACAGTTACAACCCAGCCCAGATCCAGGGCTCTGAGTTGGCCCACCCCAACATCTTTATCATTTGTAAATGGTTGGGAAGCATGCAAAGGCCAGTCCTGCTGTTCCAAAGCTGCAGGATCTCCATGACTCAGAACAACAGGATAACTGGGAGGAGTCCCAGTGAGGATACAATATTGATGGTGTCAGAGAAGCCAAAATTCTCAAAGCAGACCAATGACTCGTTGCAATGAACATTTGCAAGTGAAGATGTGTGAACAGAGGGATAGACTGTGGAACACACTGTGACACACTACAGCTTCCACAGTGAGATGTTTTCTATAGTTTTTTTTGCTTGTTTGTCTATTTTTTTATTTTAGGGGGATGTTGCAAGGGCAAATGGCAGACATGAGGGGATAGGGAGATGAAAAGGACTGGGGTGCATTCTGAGATGCAAAAAAAAGTAATATAAAGTCTTTTAAAAACAGAAGTTTTGTGTTAGTGTTTGTATTGTTTATATTAAATTTAATCATGACATAGAAAGAATTTCATACACAGGCCAGAACTTTAGCCGAGATGCAAACAGGGATTGTGTTGAACCAGTGTGCTAACATGGACAGTGCAGTCATCTTGAAGCCTGGTGTCAGTGTGTACAGTATGACCATCTTACAACACAAAGCCTTCCACATGAACAAAAGCTCTCTTCCGGTTTACATTGCAAGTGGTTGCTTCAGAGCTGCTACTTTATTTTGGTACACAAGTCTTTCTTCTCGTTGTCTGTGGGTCTCCACTCTTTCCAGCACTATTTAGTTGAATCTATTTCCAGATACTTTATTCTTTTGAATGCTTTTGTGCATGAAACAGTATTCTTAATCTCTTTTATAAGTTGTTCATCACTGGTTTTTTATTTAAATTAATTTTATTGGATATTTAGTTTACATTTCAGATGTTATACCCTTCCCCCACCCACCCAAAAACCCCCTATCCCATCCTCTTTCCTCCTGCTTCTATGAGGATGTGCCCCCAACCCCCACTCCCACCTCCCCACCCTTGAATTCCCCCACACTGGGGCATCCAGCCTTCATGGGACCAAGGACTTCCTCTCCCACCTATGCCCAACAATGCCATCCTCCCCTACATATACAGCTGGAGCCATGGGTCCCTCCCTATGTGCTGGTGGTTTAGACCCTGGGAGCTCTGGTTGGTTGGTATTGTTGCTCTCCCCATGGGGCTGCAAACCGCTTCAGCTCCTTCAGTCTTCTCTCTAACTCCTTCATTGGAGACCTCCTGATCAGTTCAATGGTTAGCTGTGAGCATCCACCTCTGTAAGTGATAGGCTCTGGCAGACCTCTAAGGAAACAGCTATATCAGGCTCCTGTCAGCATGCACTTCCTGACATCCACATCACTGTCTGCCTTTGGTGACTGCACAAGGGATGGATATCCAGGTGGAGCAGTCTCCGGACAGCCTCTCCTTTAGTTTCTGTCCCACACTTTGTCTCCATATTTGCTCCCATGAGTGTTTTGTTACTCCTCCTAAGAAGAACCGAAGCACCCACACTTAGGTCTTCCTTCTTCATGAACTTCATGTGGTCTGTGAGTTGTATCTTGGGTATTGCAAGCTTTTGGGCTAATGTCTACTTATCAGTGAGTAAATACCATGTGTGCTCTTTTGTGATTGGGTTACCTCACTCAGGATGATATTTTCTAGTTCCATCCATTTACCTAAGAATTTCTCAAATTCATTATTTTTAATAGCTGAGTAATATTCCATTGTGTAAATGTACCACATTTTCTGCATCCATTCCTCTGTTGAAGGACATCTGGGTTCTTTCCAGCTTCTGGCTATTATAAATAAGGCTGCTATGAACATAGTGGAGCATATGTCCTTGTTATATGTTAAAGCATCTTCTGTGTATATGCCCAGGAGTGGTATAGTTGGGTCCCCAGGTAATGCTATGTCCAGTTTTCTGAGGAACCACCAGACTGATTTCCAGAGTGGTTGTACCAGCTTACATTCACACCAACAATGGAGGAATGTTCCTCTTTCTCCACATCCTCACCAGCATCTGCTATCACCTGAGTTTTTGACCTTAGCCATTCTGACTGGTGTGAGGTGGAATCTCAGGGTTCTTTTGATTTGCATTTCCCTGATGACTAGGGATATTGAACATTTCTCGGCCATTTGAGTTTCCTCAGTTGAGAATTCTTTGTTTATCTGTGTACCCCATTTTAATAGGGTTATTTGGTTGTCTGGAGTCTAATTTCTTGAGTTCTGTGTATATATTGGATATTAGCCCTCTATTGGATGTAGGATTGGTAAAGATGATATGATAGTATACTTAAGTGACCCCAAAGTGTCCACCAGAGAACTCCTAAACCTGATCAACAACTTCAGCAAAGTGGCTGGATATAAAATTAATTCAAACAAACCAGTATCCTTCAAGGATAAACAGGCTGAGAAAGAAATTAGGGAAATGACACCCTTCACAATAGCCACAAATAATATAAAATACCTTGATGTGAATTTAACCAAGCAAGTAAAAGATCTGTATGACAAGAACTTCAAGTCTCTGAAGGAAGAAATCAAAGAAGATCTCAGAAGATGGAAAGATCTCCCATGCTCATGGATTGGCAGGATTAACAGTAAAAATGGACATTTTGCTGAAAGCAATCTACAGATTCAATAAAATTCTCATCAAAATTCCGAATCAATTCTTCATAGAGATGGAAAGAGAAATTTGCAAATTTATTTGGAATAACAAAAAACCCAGGATAGGGAAAACTATTCTCAACAATAAAAGAACTTCTGGGGGAAATCACCATCCCTGACCTCAAGCTGTACTACAGAGCAATAGTGATAAAAAAAAAAAAAAAAAAAAAAAAAAAAAAAAAAAAAAAAAAAAAAAAAAAAAAAAAACAAACCTGCATAGTATTGGTACAAAGACAGGCAGGAAGATCAATAGAATAGAATCAAAGACCCAGAAATGAACCCACACACCTATGGTCACTTGATCTTTGACAAAGGAGCTAAAACCATCCAGTGGAAAAAGGACAGCATTTTCAACAAATGGTGCTGGTTCAACTGGAGGTCAGCATGTAGAAGAATGCAAATTAACCCATTCTTATCCCCTTGTACAAAACGCAAGTCCAAGTGGATAAAGGACCTTCACATAAAACCAGATACACTGAAACTAATAGAAGAGAAGGTGGGGAAGAGTCTTGAATACTTGGGCTCAGGGGGATAGTTCCTGAACAGAACACCAATGGCTTATGCTCTAAGATCAAGAATTGACAAATGGGACCTCATAAAATTGCAAGGCTTCTGTAAAGCAAAGGACACTGTCAATAGGACAAAATGGCACCACTGTTATATAAGCACACAGCCAACCTTTTATGTGTTGGTCTTGTATCTTAAAGTTTTCCTGGGTTTGTTAGCTCCCACTGTGTGGATTATTCAGGATTATTTAAATCCTATGGGGTCATGCTACATGTCAGTGGAGGTCTTTTTTCTCTTCCTTTTCTATTCTGTATATCTTTATTTGTTCTTACTGGCTAGAACTTTCAGTGTAATGTGCAATTCAGAGGTGACAGTAACCATTCTTTGTCCTGAGAACAAAATGTTTGTTCTCTACCAATGGGGGTCTGAGGTTGGTTGTAGACATCTTTTCCATTTTTTTCTCTTTTATTCCTTCTTTCTTTTTAAGGTTTGTGAGATTTCCTTCATGATGTTGGGAAAATTTTTCTTCTATTCCTAGCTTTCTAAGTGTTTTGGAGTGAAATTGTATTAAATTCTTTTAAGTGTATTTTTTCCATGAACCAGAAGGTTTTCCCCCTTTTTTCTGTCACTGTGCTACTGCGTGGCTTTGATTTTTGTATATTGAATAGCACATGCTTTCCTGGAATAGAGGACATTTGGTTGTGGTTTATGACCCTTTTAATGTGGTGTTGGCTTTATTTTGCTATTATGTTGAGGATTCTTGCATATGTTCATAAGAGACATCGGTCTATAATTTTTTTATGATGTATTGTCTTTAATGTCAGCCAAATTACTTAGTATACTTATTTCTAGTGATTCTTCTTTAAATAATTGGTATTATTTAGAACTTACCAGTACAGACATCTATGCTTGCACATTTAGGAGACTCTTCCATTGCTGGGTCAATCTCCTCAGTTTTCTGGCTTTTTCTTTCTTACTGAACTAATTTTTATATGTAGGTCCCTTTTCCACTTATTATTTAATTCCTTTTAGAGAGAATTATTTTCAACCTTTCAGTGTGAAACTCTTTCACCTCCTTGACTAATTTTATTCCTAAGTATTTTTTTCTTTTCAGTATTTTTATAAATATAAGTGGGTGTTTTACTTTTGAATTTTTTCAATGTTATAACAAAACAACTTGGTTTTGTGTGCTGATTTTATATTCTGGAGCTTTGCTAAATTTGTCTACAATATTTTGGGATGCTATGGTGTACGTGTGTGTGTGTGTGTGTGTGTGTGTGTGTGTGTGTGCTATCTTTATGATTTTCTGCCTGTGAGAGCATGCCAAAGCAACAAGAGATAGTTTTACATGTTCACTTAATACTGAGAGGCTACTTTTTTTTTTTCTTAACTGCTCTGACTGGGATTTCCAGTACTGTGACACATTTTTAAAGAAAAAATGAAGAGGGAGTTTGCAGACATAGTAAATGAAAATAGTAGGAAAAGGCCTTATCACTTGACTCCTTAGGTGTTTCCAACATACGTATTAAGCTTATCCAGTACTACTTTAGATCCAACAACAGGCAAACTGGATGGGTTTGCTTGCAACCTACAGGCTTGGTATGTGGAATCACAGCTCTTCCAGGGGTTCCAAGTTTGGTTTCCAGCACACATATTGGTGCTGACTCACAACTTCCTGTAACTCTAGCTCCAAGAGATCCAATGGTTTCTACTGGCCTCCATGGGCACTTGCCCACATGGCATAATACTCATACAGACAAATGAAAATAATGTTTAAAGAAGTAGAAAAGATGCCAATCTGGAAAGGCTACATGCTCTATGAGTCTAAATCTACCTCATTTTGTATGAGCTATGAAGTCAGTAAAAAGATCACTGGTTTCCATAGTGGCGTGGGAGAGAGATGAAGAGACATAGAACAAGTAATATTTTGAAAATGGTGAAATAGTCAAAAGCCTGCTAAAATCATAAATACATGCCATCCATCTCTCACATACAACTCTCTAATACATTCTAATATATAAATGAAAACCAACTATCCATGTAAGATAATCTGGACTCTTGTTTGTTAACTACACTCAGCTATTTCTAAATAAAACATAGAAAACACCCTAACAATAAACTCCAAGCCATGAATTTGCTATGAATGGCTTTGGTTGATAGTCACACACATCAATCAATACTGACTTCTTACTTGTAGTACATACCAGGGAAATTTGAGGCATTAATAATAGGAACTGAGCTCTTCAGCGAGTCGCCAGCTTATAACGGAGACGTGCAGTAGAGGTTGAGCCCCTCTCGCACACAAGGTTCTCCTGTCCTGCTTTCAGTGCCTGCAGTGAAGATGTCCCACCCATCCCCAGCAGCCAAGCCCTCCAATCCCAAGAATCCACAAGTCTCCTTTGACGTGGACATCAGCGGGGAGCGAGCTGGATGAATTGTTTTAGAATTGTTTGCAGATATTGTTCCCAAAACTGCAGAAAACTTTCCTGTGTTGTGTACAGGAGAAAAAGGAACTGGAGCCACAGCTGGGAAACCTCTCCATTTTAAAGGATGCCCTTTCCACCGAATTATTAAGAAATTTATGATTCAGGGTGGAGACTTCTCAAATCAGAATGGGACAGGTGGAGAAAGTATTTATGGTGAAAAATTTGAAGATGAAAATTTTCATTATAAGCATGATTGGGAGGGTTTGCTGAGGATGGCCAATGCCGGCCCCAATACAAACAGTCCTCAGTTCTTTATCACAACAGTTCCAACTCCTCATTTGGATGGGAAACATGTGGTATTTGGTCAAGTAATAAAAGGACTTGGTGTGGCAAGGATGCTTGAAAATGTAGAAGTGAATGGTGAAAAACCTGCCAAACTCTGTGTCATTGCAGAATGTGGAGAATTGAAAGAAGGGGATGACGGGGGAATATTCCCCAAAGATGGCTCTGGTGATAGTCATCCAGATTTCCCCGAGGATGCAGATATAGATATAAAAGATGTAGATAAAATTTTATTAATATCTGAAGACTTAAAAAAAAACATTGGAAATACTTTTTTCAAGTCTCAGAACTGGGAGATGGCTATTTTAAAATATGGGAAGGTTTTAAGGTACTCGGAGAGTTCAAAGGCTGTTATTGAGAAAGCAGATACACCCAGACTGCAACCTGTAGCCTTAAGTTGTGTGCTGAATATTGGTGCTTGTAAACTGAAGATGTCAAATTGGCAGGGGGCAATTGACAGTTGCTTGGAGGCTCTTGAAATGAACCCTTCGAATACTAAAGCACTATACCAAGAAGCTCAAGGATGGCAAGGATTAAAAGAATATGGTCAAGCATTGGTTGATCTTAAGAAGGCACAGGAGATAGCCCCAGGAGATAAAGCTATCCAGGCAGAATTGCTTAAAGTCAAACAAATGATAAAGGCACACAAAGATAAAGAGAAGGCTGGGTATACAAAAATGTTTGCTTAATAAGAATTAAACTCTCCTTAACTATTAAACATTGATTACAAAAGACAATGTATATAACTGTCTACACGATCCCTGATGTGTTTCCCTTGACTTGGTCATCGTTTACATAGCAGTGCTGACACAGACTTCTTCTTAATAAAGTGATGCGAAATACAGTGAAAATAATAATAGGAACTGAACAGGATTATATCTCACAGGGAAAGTTCTAGGTCAACTGCTGGGAGCTAGCATGTGCAAAGCCCTGGGTTCAGGTCTCAGCACCACTAATGATGATTATGATGATAAGAGGAAAGACAAGGAGGAGAAAGAAAAAGATGAGAAAGAGGAGAAAGAGAAGGAGAAAGAGCAGGAGGAAGAGAAGAGGAATGAGAAGAAAAAGAAGGAGGAAGAGAAGGAACTTTAAGAGAGGGAGGGTAAATGAACTGTTTTCCCATTATCTATACTAATAACAAAATAATAATAATAATAACAATAATAATAATATAACAAAGTGTATTATTTTGTAGAAGTACCCCAACGTAGAACACAAGATGGGCAAACAAAGTCTAGGCAGAGCATGACAGGAAAAGAATATTGTATAAAAGCAGTAACCGCAATGTGGTATTGTTTGCTTGCTAGCTTATCACTGTTACATTAAACAAATGGTCACTGTCTGTGGTTAGACTTAAAGGCTTAATATTAGAGGATCCAGTTGGGTGAAGGAGATGAATAGAGTTGGCCAGACAGGTGTAGGCTGGAATCCTGACTCTGTCACTCAATAGGTATGTGGTCCTAACAAAGCCCCTGCTCCACTTAAGGAGGGTGGGTGCTGAAGTAAACTTTAATTTCCACCACAGTAAAAGTAGAAGCTTCAAGTTTCAAGGGGAGAGTGAAGATTAAACCTAAGGACCTTGGGGGAACCTCCATTAGAATCAGGGAAGTGAAAATACAGTTACTTCAAATGGCATCAGGCTATCTAGCTGGCAAAAGCCAAAGTCATATTTATATGCTCAGTACTGGAAGACAAAGACTCATCCTCAAGTATTGGCTGCAACAAAAGGTAGATACTTTGGACAGCTAGAGTTTTCTGGAAGGCATTAAGATGAACCAGGTCTTCTTAGAAATGTGGCCTCCAGAAGTTAGAAGCCATATTTTAAGTGTTCCTAGGCCAAGGTTAAGACTCAGTGTGAATCACAGAGAGTGGTCACAGCTGGGTGTGGTGTCCCATACCTTTAATTGTAACACTTGGAAAACAGAGGCTGTTGGATCCTTGTGAGTTGGAGGCCAGCCTGGTCTATATAGTGAGTTCCAGGACAGCCAGGGATAAGTAGAGAGACCCTGCCTCAAAAGGAGAGGGGTGGGTGGAGATTACGCAGAATGAATCTTTGTGACCAAACAAGTCAATTAACCCTGTTTTTTCATAAATAAAAATGTGTGAGCACCCATACTTTGTAAAAAAAAAAAAAAAAAGTGTGAAAATATTTCTTTACCTTATCACCTTTCCTGCTCAGGGGAATCCCTGTGCAAGGAGCCTAAAAGGCTCAGCCATCTATTCCTTCGAGGAGAAGACTGAGGCTCGGTGGAAAATTAGAGGTGGAAGGAGCCTGGGGACAGTGGGAAGGTAGAAGAAAATGGCAGAAGAGGATGCAGGCAGGCCTGGATAGCTACTGGCTGGGATGCTTCAGGCATCCCCAAATGACAAATCTAGAGCTCAGTCAGCCCGGAGCTAAAAGTGCAGGGGGCACCACAACAGAGATCTCTCCATGTTGGTACCCAACTCCAGGAACTTCCTTCCCAGCTTGGAGCAGAGAAACAGGAGCAACCAGGGAACATCTGAGTGAAGGAGAGAGCTGGGGATGGCTGACCAGCTGCCTGTTGCCCCCCTTTGGATTTAGCTCAGTGGTATAGTGCATGCCTAGCAAGCACAAGGCCCTGGGTTTAGTCCTCAGCTCTGAAAAAAATAAAGAGAGAGAGAGAGAACCCAAGGGGAAAAGACTGACCTCTGTCCCTTCCTACCTGTCGCAGACCATATCCACTAAAGGCACTTGGGAGCCCAGGCTGCACTTCTGGAGTCCCTTTACTCTTCACAGGTGAAGCCAAGGATCCTGCCCAGAGGATCATCTAAAACACCTAGATATGCTGATCCCACCCGCCTCAGTAGGAAGGCACCTAGCAACCCCCTAAACAGGCTACTTGTGGCCATCTGGGTTCTGCCCAGAATTTAAAACCAAGATGCAGGCAAGAAAAGTGGCTGCTAACCCTGAGATCCCACCTCTAGAATATACCTTAGTGAATCTGTAAAAACCTTTGAGGAATGCAGCAGTCTGACTCAAGAAATTGGACAAGCAGCCTGGAGAGGTGCAACCATAGGATGGTGACCACAGAGCTACACTCTTTGTGGTCATAGTTCAGTAGCTTCGACAATGATTGTGACAGTAGATGTGGGAAGGGGTAGATACGTGTTGTTACGGCAGAGGGGGAACTGGGGAGATACTGTTTTTTGGTTGGTTGGTTGGTTGGTTGAATTGGGTTGGTTTTTCCAGACAGAGTTTCTCTGTGTAGCCCTGGCTGTCCTGGGACCTGCTCAGTAGACCAGGTTATCCTGAAACTGGTCTGCCAGCCTGTACCTCTCTACCAGCTGGGATGAAAGGCACATGCCACCAACACCTGTTTGTTTTCGTTTGTTTTGGTTTTGCGTTTCCCTTTTAATTGGAACCGGAAGTGGTAGTACAGGCCTTCAATCCCAACACTCTGGAGGCTAAACAGGCAGATATCTGTGAGATCAAGACCAGCCTTGTCAGCCCTGGTGGGGCATACCTTTAATCCAAGTGTATATCAACCACTTTAGGACAGGCCTCATGGTCACCAGCAGTCAACCAACAGATGATGTGTGTGCTTCTATTTGTTACAATTTGGTGTTTGGAGTTTGTTTTGTTTTTTTTTCTTTTGGGCCATGGTTTTCTTGTTTTTGAGGGTGTTGTGGTTTTGGTATTTTGAGAAAGAACTTAAATTTGGATGGCTAGGGGTGAGGAAGAGCATCGAGAAGGACTTGGGGGAGGGGAAAATATCAAATATATTTAAATTTGAAAATTTTTTTTGTAATAAGAACTATAATAAAAGACCAGCCTGATCTACATAGCAAGTTCCAGGCTAGCCTGAGCTGTACAGTGAGACTCCTCCAGTTGTGGGGCAAGCTCTCCCATCCATGTGTTCACTATTGCTACAGTTTGGCTGAGTGTGTCCCCCAAGTTTACATTTGTCTGAAGTTAGTTGCACAGTGTGCTAATACTGAGGTGGTAAGGCCTTCACTTATGTGGTAGGAGAAGTTAAATCACAGCAGTGTGCTTCTGGGTGAATGAGGTTGTTTCTCTCTAGGGCTGCTATAAAAGAGCCACAATGGCCTCTTCCTCTCTCCTTCAGTCACTAGTTAAGAAAATGCCTCACAGATGGATCTCTTATGAAGGCATTTTCTCAACTGAAGCTTCCTTCTTTCTCATGACTCTAGTTCGTGTGTCAAGTCAGCACATAGTTTATTTCATCGAGTGAATGCAAGGTTACCAACAAGCGGCGCTTCAGTGCCCAAACATCTACAAATCAAGGTTCAGAATAGCTATGCTTCTGCTGAGGGTGCTCTCTCCAGCTTCTAGAAACTTTGTTAGTTGGTTCCTGGCTCTCTGCAACTTCACAGCCGTTACATATTACTTCCATCATTACGAGTCTCTAACTTTGGCCTTGACATTGCTGCTTCTCTCTTTCATTAAGTGGGATCTTTGTCACCTCATTGGCCCCATCTAAACAACCTGGGACTATGTGTTATTAACAATTACAGTTATTTCCCCATCTCCCCAGTTTTGTAACATTACCAATATGAGCCATGATCTTATTTGTGTGGGATGTGAGAGTTGTCTGGATCAAAATGGAGTTGTTTGGGTTATACTCAAAGAAATAAATTTAGGTTATCAAGGAAGAGATCTCATGTATATGAGCCTAAGAAAACAGGACAATATAAAAGCCTGCCTGACCATAACCTTGTGTGGAGCCAAGTAACCTTACACAGAAAATTATTCTATGAGGATATATGGTCTGCATCAAACCTTGTCTGTCTAGTTTAGCCTTGGGCCAGTGGAAGCCACTGTTGTTATTGATACTTGTAGTCAAAATGTATTGTTTTAAAATAAATTATAGGCCAGGGTGGTGGTGCAAACCTTTAATCTCAGCACTCAGGAGGCAGAGTCAGGCTGATCTCTTGAGTTCAAGGCCAGCCTGGTCTACAGAGTGAGTTCCAGGACAACCAGGACCACACAGAGAAACCCTGTCTTAAAAAAATAAAAACAAACAAAAAAATAAAATAAATTATACAATCCCCTTTGTCTCCACCTCCTTGAATATATGCAAAGATTACATGATACACACATTCCTACTGCAGTGTCCATTCCTGGGTAAATTTATTAATCTTTGGGAAGCCTGTTATTTAAGTTGATATCTGGGGGCGGGGGTGAGAATAATTCTAAACTGAGACATAAAATCTCAACTTATCAACCATATAAAAATCACAGAATACCTGGTGGTGGTGGTGCCTGCCTAGCACTCTGGAGACAGAGGTAGGTGAATCTCTTGAGTTTGAGGCCAGCATAGTCTACAGAGGGAGTTACAGGACTGCCCGGGCTACACAGAGAAACCCTGTTTCAAACAAACAAACAAACAAATCAAAGACATGTAAAAGGCAAAAGATAAAAAAAAATGGAAAGATGCACTAGGTAATAATGGATTTGTAATTCATCTTGAATTGCCAACCTGAATACCTAGGAATCAGAGATGAGAGATCATGATGCCACTCAAAGGAGAGTCAGCTTTCTCTGAACACAGAGATGGTGGCTTTTGTAGCTAGAAACAGAGCGTACAGTGCTTAGTTTTAATTGTCAACTTGACAGAGCCCAGTATCATCTGGGAAGGGGCTCTCAGTTTGTCTGGACCTGGTTGACTCTAGGCATGTCTTGATTGCTTTAAGACGGGAAGACTTGTCCACTACAGGTTCCACCACTTCCTGGGTTTGGGGCTTGTGCTTTTTAAGGGGAGACATGGAGTTGAACACAAGCAAGCATGTATGCACTTATTATCTCTGTTCTTGACTGGAAAAGTGACCAGCTGCTTCAAGTTCCTACCTTGACTTTCCTGCAGTGGTGGACTATAACCTAAACTTGTATCCCGAATAAACCCTGTCTTCCTTAGCTTGCTTTTTGTCAGAGTATTTTATCATAGCAGGAGAAGTATACATAATACAAGGTAGTTCCAAGAAGACTGAGTAACCTTTACCAAGGCTCTGAATAGAAATGGGTACCACTGCAGTGTCCCAAGGACTGAAGGAACAAAGAATGTCCTGAGTCAGAACCCTCAGCAACAAATGGCCATCCTCAGTATGGGAAGACTTCCTAGGCTTCAGGGAGGCAGGGTGTCACAGCTGTGACCAACAAAAGGGACATAATATTACATGTATCACACACACTAGTATAAATCAGAAACTGCAACAAGCATACTGGGTAGCAATCTTATTTAAGTATCAAAATGGCTCTAACATAGACTGTGGTATTACACTACATTTATAGAATACAAAAACTGGATGCTCGGAATTGAAGATTAGCATTAAGCGCTCAGTGACATGTGGCTCTCCGCAGGTCATTTAATTATGCCCGGCCTTGACACCATCACCTGTAAAAGACACAAGTAAGAGTAAGTGTGTGAAGAGAAATAAAGGGGAGTTAATAACTACAAAGTGTTTGATAGCATAGAGGCCATGTGAAGATTAGACTAGCAGTTCTCAACCTGTGGGTCATGACCCCTCTGGGGAGCAAACAACCCTTTCACAGGGGTCACCTAAGACCATTGGAAATATCAGATATTTACATCACAATTCATGACAGTAGCAAAACTACAGTTATGAAGTAACAATGAAAATAATTTTATGGCTGGAGTCACCACCAAGTGAAGAACTATATTAAAAGGTATGGCATTGGGAAGGTTGAGAACCACTGATCTGGACCATCTTGGTTTGTGTGTTTCATGAGGACAGACAACTCATTTTTTTTACATCAAGCAGTGTGTGTGTGTCTGTGTCTGTGTCTGTGTGTGTGTTTGTGTGTATGTGTCTCTGTGTCTCTGTGTATGTCTGTGTGTGTGTTTGTGTATGTGTCTCTGTGTGTGTCTGTGTGTGTCTCTGTGTGTGTCTGTGTGTGTTTGTGTGTATGTGTCTGTGTGTGTGTCTGTGTGTTTGTGTGTGTGTCTGTATGTCTCTGTGTGCGTGTCTGTGTGTGTGTCTCTGTGTATGTCTCTGTGTGTGTTTGTGTGTATGTATTTCTGTGTGTGTCTGTGTGTCTCTGTGTGTGTCTGTGTGTGTTTGTGTGTATGTGTCTCTGTGTGTGTCTGTGGGTCTCTGTGTGTGTCTGTGTGTGTGTCTCTGTGTATGTCTCTGTGTGTGTTTGTGTGTATGTATTTCTGTGTGTGTCTGTGTGTCTCTGTGTATGTGTCTCTGTGTGTGTCTCTGTGTGTGTCTCTGTGTGTTTGTGTGTATGTGTCTCTGTGTGTCTGTGTGTCTGTGTGTCTCTCTGTGTGTGTGTGTGCAAATAAGCAAGGGATGATGGGGCAGAAGTTGTGTCTCCATCAGCAGTAGCTGCTCTGACTGACACCTAGAGAGAAATCAACCTGAAGTGCCTCTTTTCCAGGATCCACAGGGTTAGACCAACATTCACCAATCACTCAGTTTTGCCTTGCAGTGTGAAGTGGGTGAGATTAGAATAGTATCTCTCTGGGTAGAGTTAGTAAGCTTAGTGGGTCTACCACAGTTTCCATAGGCCAGATGAGTTTCTTCAGCTGACTGAAGAACAAAGCTAGAGTAGACTATTAGCAAAAAGCCAAGCAGGCAGGTACTTGGGGGACAGAAATCTGTTTCTTTATATTCGGACAAAGCAAAGTGGGATTTAGGGCGAACCAAGAAAAATGGTACCCAGACGCAGCCATTGGAGCATATTATGAGAACCAGGCTTAGGGCTCTGAATCCTCCTAGTGCTCTCTCTCCTCTGAATGAGTGACAGGACAGAAGGGAAAGATGCTGGAGACGGTTCCTGCAGCAGACACAGCAGAAGACAGGAAAGCTGTGTGGTATTGCTGTCTACACAGCCTTCCACTTACCCTTCAAGGTCTTGTCGATCCACTGCACTCCAGAGTTTTTCTCTAGGTCAAGGTCATCTACAGTGATATCAAAATATAGTTCTGAGAATTGGGGCAGAATCAGTGGAACACCTCGACGGTGAGGCAGCAACAGAGGGATCTTGCGTCTCACTGGCCTTGGAATATCAGGTGTGGGGAGGCCATTCCATGGTTCTTCTTGCTGAACTTGAGGAGCATCTGTGACAGTTGCCTGCTCTGCTTCCCTGTGTTTGTTTTTCCTTTTCTTCCGACTACCTGAAGAGCTACGTTCATGGCTTTTTTCCCTGCATTTCTTGGTAGACACCTGCAACTGGGATAAATCCGAACCTGGGAGTGGCACAGCATGCGCAGGAGCATCTTTGGCAGCATCTCGGGTGGCACGTGCCGAAGCGCCCCTGGAAGCACCTCGGGTGGCACGTGCCGCAGCGCCCCTGGAAGCACCTCGGGTGGCCCGTGCAGCAGCGCCCCTTGAAGCATCTCGGGTAGCATGTGCGTCGGTACCTGCAGCAGCCCCTGAACCATCACCTGGGTCAGCCCATACAGCAGCCCCTGAGGTAACATTTGCAATAGCACCTGGAGCAGCACCTGGGGCAGAACATGCAGCATCACCAAAAGCAGCACCTAGAATAATGCCTGCCTTAGCATCAGGAACCGCTCCTTGGGAATCACGAGCAGCATCACCTGAGGCATCACTTGCAGCATCATCAGAAGTAGCTTCTGGGGCAGCATCTGTGGTGGCAGGTGCAGCACCCCCTGTGGCAGCCCCTGAAGCATCATCTGTGGACGCAAGTGCGGCAGCCCCAGAAGCAGTGCCTGGAGCAGCACCTGGGACAGCACCTCGGGTACCGGGTGCAGCGGTGTCCTTGGAAGCACCTTGGGCTCCTGAAGGAGCACCTGGCGCAGCCCTTTGGGTAGCACGCACACAAATTCTCTCTGGTGGCCACTGAGCTAGAGAGGAACTGTAGGAGCTGGCAATGGCATTCCGTTTGCATGAGCTCTTGAAGGCGATCTGGTATTCCGTAATACAGCTCTTTGCTGAGTTCTTGGAACAGATACCTCTACCCAGAGGACCTGGCTTGGGTATAAAAGAAGAGAGCACACCGTTGACAAACAGACGTGTAAAAGCTGACGAGGCACACACACTGCGACCAGAGTCCTTTCCCTGATCACAAGGCCTCTCAGTGACTGGGGAGCCTTCCTCCTGATGGACAAATCCTTCTCCACCTTCTCCCAAGGAAGTGAGATCTTTCTGTTTCTTGATTTGAACTTGAGTGCTCTCCTGGAGAGCACTAATCTGTGTCTCCTTCCTAGATTGAGTCAAGAGGTGGCTAGTAAGAAAAGACCATATAATCAGGATCGGCTGCCCCAGAACAAAACGGAGTGTGTCTCTGCCCTTAGTAGAGAACACATTCAGGATCACCGAGCTTCGGGACATCCTGGAACTAGAAAGTGCCGGCACTGACTTGTGCTGGCTACCTAAGAATATAGGGGGAAACTCTACTGGGTATTGCTGCGTGTGGACGACCACAACGCGCTCAGGGTGCTGCTGAGGATGAGCTAAAGCTGCACCATCGTCAAAAGGCAGACTATCAATCATGTCCAGACACCCGTCCATAGAGTTAACCCGGAGAGACTGGGAAAGACGGAGCGGTGGTGAAGGCCTCTGTTGCAGGTCCCTCGTGGACACAGTCAGGGGCGGAGGGTGAAGGAGAGGGCGAGCCCGGCCCAGGTAACCACCCATCCAGACAGCTCTGCACAATTGGCGCCTTCAAATGAAGTCAACGGTTCAGAGTTGCTTCTCTAGCATCAAGGGACCCCACAGCAAGGCACGCACTGTGGGGTGTATCGCCTATGACGCGGCAGTAGAACGCGTGAGCGAAGAATGGACACCAGAGCAACAGCCATGAGAGGGGAGGGCACGCACCAGGACCTTCTGCTGCTGACACTAGGATGAACCGCTCTCTTGTCTAGAGGCCAGTAAACAACCCCGCCCCCACTGTTGAAACTGGGCGACACTGAGGTCCCCTAACTAGAGAACTATGGGGCTAAGGGACCCCGAGCTCAGCAACGTTGCCTGGAGTCCGCAGCATACTTTCTCTGAAATAGTGGAACAACTTCTCAGAAGCAAAGCACACCTGTGCCATCCAGACCTGGAGAGAGTTAGCAAGGCTGGAGCGAGCTCCAGGTAGCTAATAGAAGTGGGCAGATACAGGAGTCTAGGTGGGCGCTGCCACAGCCTCCCATCAATCAACAGCCAGAAAAGATTGTACTTCATGAAATGTTCAAAGAGAGTTCCATCATTTAAAGTTCAAGGTTAAACAACTTCTACATCAAAATCTGGTTGTTCCAAAGAACAAACGCGGTCTAGACCTAGGCCTGCCGCCCCACCCCTGTGTAGCACATGTGCAGCTTGGTCTTCATGTGGGTCCAGAAGAATCAGAGCAGGGACTATCCCAAAAGGTGTTGCCTGTTCGTGGGATATGAGCTTCTAGCTGTGCTGCCTTGTCTGGCCTTAGAGGAAGTCACAGAAACTTGATGTGCCAGCGTAGGGAAATACCCAGGGAGGCCCCACCCACTCAGAGATGAAGGGGGTTTTGGGGGAACAATTGTGGGAGGGGTGATTGGAAGGGGGGCAGTGAGCAGGATGTAAAGTGAATAAGTAAATAAAATAAAATTTTTTAATTAAAAAAAATCTGGTTATTGATAGATACCATAGCTTAGATAAATATAAAAATAAGCATTGTGCTAGATCAATGAACCACATCCACAAAGTTATGTGGATGTGACTCCATATATATGACATTTTTTTTTTTTTGGAGAGATGAGTTCTCGGGGATGGAGAATAAATCAGTGGTTCCCAGGAGGTAGAGCTGGAGGGAGAATTGAATACAAAATATAGCATGGAGGAAACGGGGGTAGAGGTCATCAGAGATGCTGAGATCACAGCATATGCTGAGATGATGATAGCAGCTGGTGCCACAATCTACACATTTGACAATATTTATGATACATCACACAGACCTTTACTATAGATTACTTTAAAAATAAGTATTTAACACTTTCTTAACCTTTATTAACCATGACTTGATAACCAGCACTTAGAACCAGTATTTTTCTTTTGAAAAATGAGACAGACACTCTCTTTTATGTAGCTCTGTCTGTCCTGAAACTCACTATATATAGACCAGTCTGGCCTCCCATTCCCAAGGGATTCACCTGCCTCTACCGCCCCAGTCCTGAAATTAAAGTTGTGCACCACCATACATGACTAAATAAAAATACTTTTTTGTTTGTTTGTTTCTCAAGACAGGGTTTCTCTGTGAAGCCCTGACTGTCCTGGAACTCACTCTGTAGAACAGGCTGGCCAAATGCAGAGATCTGCCTGCCTCTGCCTCCCAAGTGTTAAAATCACAAGCATGTGCCTCCACTGCCTGGCTATAAATACTTTTTAAAGGCATTGGTCTTCATTTTGGTAGCCAAGGCAAGATGAATGAAAGCCTAGAATCTACCTTTATTTTGCATGTCTCCTTTATTTTGGCTCACTCACCTGCTAACTCTGCACATAAGCATGTTCATAACTCCAGAAATGTCTGTCTAAAAAGCCAAGGTCTAAAATGTCTGACCAATCTCATCTCTCTTCATGGCTGGAGGCAAAAAAGATAAGAACTAAATTATTTCCCTACCCAAAAAAGATAAGAACTAGATTATCTTCCTACCCAAAAAAGGTAACTAAATTATCTTCCTACCTGCTTTTACAATGTCCTGCTCCAGACACCCAAAAGCCATTGTTCTAAAGCTTCAGACCCCTTGAATTCCAGGAATAGTGCATGTGTGCACAGACACACACACACACACACACACACACACACACATACACACACACCTTACCCTGTTTTGTACACTTGATTCTTAAAGATGCTATTTAATCTATATGGCTCATACAGATGATACTGAAAAGTAAGACACATTATGATATAACAGATGACAGACCATCATCCCATCATGAGAATGCCATCAGACAGAAGCAGTCATCTCATAACAAGATGGTTCTTCTGGTTTCTTCTGAACGCCTTGCAGAACCAGACCTGAGATCATAAAAAGCCATACAGCACTCTGACCAGGACCTCATACCTCACTCACTGCTTCAACTCTTCCTCTGTTTAAATCTGAAGTTTCTGTCAGTGTCCAGATTCTATTCTTCTTCCTAGTGTGCCACATATATTAAATCTTCCTCTGCTTTTCATTGTCTCTTGACTCTCTAACATATTCGAATGGACTGCCCTGGGCTGGAGAGATGGTTCAGTGGTTAAGAGCACTGACTGTTCCTCCAGAGGTCCTGAGTTCAATTCCCAGCAACCACATAGTGGCTCACAACTATCTGTAAAGGGATCAGATGCCCTCTTCTGGTGTGTCTGAGAAGAGCGACAGTGTACTCACATAAAATCAATCCATCAATCAATAAAAAATAAATAAATAGTAAATAAATGGACTGCCCAGCCTAATCCCTTGGGACTCCCTGAGTCAGAATATTAGCTCTAAAACCTCACTAACAGCTTTATAATTTCTTCATCATAATGAGCAAAACTGATATAGTACAGCCTGTGGTCCAGCTAAGTCCAACGATGGCTGTCTGGAAATGGAGTTGTTTGGACCATGAAGCAGGATGTCTTCAGTATACATTGAATCCCAGAGAAGTTGTCTCTAGTGCCCACGAGGGAAGGCTCAGCAGCAAGATCTGTAAATGTGTGTGTGGGAATGAGGCGAGGTGGGCACAGTGTGAAAGCCTTTTTCTTCTGCTCGTTTTATAGAGGCCACCATGATAAGGTGTGGCCCAGATTAAAGGTCGGTCTTCCTACCTCAAATGATCCATTTGCCTGGATTAGGTTGATGTCCTGTCTCATTGACCTTAATCACAGGACTTTATAACACCAAGAGCCTCCCTAAAGGATCTCCTCCTGTATTCCAGACATAATCCTTACCTCCATTATGGAAAGGCAACCCTCTTTTCCTTGGGCAATTTGGATCAATCACTCCTTCTAACACTGTCATTCCCTTCTTAGCTGGGAGCCAGGGAGAAGAAATATTTACTGAATCTCCAGGAAGGAGTGCTTCCCTGTCTGGAACCAAAATCTCTAGGCCAGCAGAACATAGATAAGGTCACATGAACAGGAAGCAAAAATTTTTGTAGTGGAACCATTCATGCATATATATATATAATATATTATTATATATTATTATATATTATATATATAAATAAATATATACATACTATCTTATTTAAAATTTTTAATTTAAATATATTAAATATATATATAATATATTAAATATATTTTATCATATTCTTCCTCTCCCCCAAATTTACCCAGATCCTCTCCTCCTCCTTACCCTCCCAATTTTAAGTACTTCTCAAAAAACAAACCAAAATCCAGTACAACAACAAAATACCCAAAACTTAGAAAAATACATCACCCCAAAAGAAAGAAAGAAAACTAACCAAATTAGAACACATGTGCACACACACACACACACACACACACACACACACACAAATTGCATAGTCTGTTGCATGTTAGTCAGCTATTCCTGAACATGAGGTCAGTCCTGGAGTGGTTGATATACCCATTGTCATTCCACTGGAGAAAACTGATTTTTCCATCTCCCAGAAGATATAAATGACAGTTCCATTGTTAACCTTTACCCTAGGTTTACATTCATTCATTCACCCATTCATTCATTCCATTTTAATAAAATAAGATAAAACAAAAACTATCACATCAAAGACAGGTCAACAGAAGAAAAAGAGCCCAAGAAAGGGCACAAGAGTCAGGGACCCACTTGTTCATGTGCTCAAGAATCACATAAAAACACTAAACTAGAAGCCATAATATATGGACCTGGTGCAGACCCATGAAGGCCCTGCGCATGCCACTTCAGTCTCTGTGAATTCATAAAAGCTGTGCTCATGTTGGTAGAGGGCCTTGTTTTCTTGGTGTTCCACATCCCCTCTGGCTCTTACGTTCTTTCTGCCTCCTTTTCTGTGGAGTTAGTTCCCTGAGCTCTGAGGAAGGCATTTGATAGATCCCATTTAGGGCTGAGTGTTTCAAGAACCTTCACTCTATGTGTAATGCCAGGCTGTAGGTCTTTATATTGCCTCTCATTTGCAGCAGGACGAAGCTTTTCTGATGATGGTTTAGCAAGGCACAGATCTATGAGTGTAGCAAAATGTCATTAGGAGTCATTTGATTACTACATTTTTTTTAAGATCAGTATTATTTGCTCTAGGTCCCCAGGTTATCTAGTCTTACCCAAGTAGTGTTAGTAATGGGTTCCATCTTGAGAAGTGGACCTTAAGTCTGATCAGGTATTGGTTGGTTACTCCTACAGGCTCTGTCCACCACTGCCCTAGCATACCCTTCAGGTGGTACACCATGACAGACAAAGGAGAACCATTCCCTTTTAATGTGATGGTTTGAGTGAGAATTCTCCCCAACAGGCTTGTATGTTTGAATGCTTAGTCACCAGTTTGGGCGGAATTGGAAGGTGTGTGTGTGGAGTGTGTGTGGTCTTGTTGGAAGAGGTGTGTCACTAGGGGTGGGCTTTGAGGTTTGTAAAAGCCCAGGTCAGGTTCTCTCTCTCTCTCTCTCTCTCTCTCTCTCTCTCTCTCTCTCTCTCTCTCTCTCTCTCTCTCTCTCTGTGTGTGTGTGTGTGTGTGTGTGTGTCTGTCTCTTTCTCTGTCTCTTTTTGTCTCTCTCTGTCTCTCCCCCCCTTCACCCCCCCCCCACAACTTTTAAGCTCTCGGCTACTTCTCCAACACTCCCCCAGCTGCCACACGTGATGATAATGAAACCGACCCACTGAAACTGTAAACCAAAGGCGTTTTTTCTAACTTTCTTTGGTCATGATGTCTCCTCACAGCAAGAGAACAGTAACTAATTCATTATCTAAGGTCTAGCTAACCCTAGATAGACTGGCTCTCCCAGAGCTAGCCAAAGCCTAGAGAATAAGCAATTCATTCAAGAGAAAGATGCCCATTGAACTCTATCTTTAGCACCAGGGGAGAAAATAGAAGAGTAAATATAAACCAGCGGATCCTGCAGTCACCTCCTTCATCTATCAGACTCTCCTCCCCTAGACCACTATTGCCCTTATTTAAGCACTCTAACACCAGCTATCAGACAAGTGGGGATAGACTAGTACCCAAGAGCTCACCTAAAATCATTCAAACTGGCCAATCCCAAGACTGTTTACTGTGTCTCATTCATACGTCTATATGGAGACAAAGACCATAATAACTGACAGCTTTTTAATACAAATGCTTTATTTAACAGGTGCAGGACATCCCATGAGCTAAGTGGTGACTATCCAGGACCCAGCAGCAAGGTGAGCGCAACCTCTTAGCTTCTCCTTCTGACTCCACTAGGGTGAGCACATCACCTTCTCGGACGGGGCCTTTGATGTTTCAGATGACAGAGCAGCTGGTGTCATCCATAAATTCCACCCTCACCTGTGTGCACTGACCCTGTGGACCTGTCCTGCTCAGCACTTTGGTTTCCCTAGCCAACTTGATGGGCTGCAAGTGACTCGTGTCCATGATGGCAGCAACCTGGCGGAGAGCTAACAGTTCTTACACACAGTATCCTTCTGACTAGCCCTGGAGATTTTCCTTGCATCCTCTCTGCACCTCCCCCCCCCCCACCAAGTTACATGTTCCCCTCCTTGGATCTGCAAGTGACAGTCTTTGACTTCCAGTGACAGCCACCGTGAATAATAAAACCCATATTTAAACTGGCACACAATTTATTTAGAATCATCAGAACACCTCAAGAGAGAATAAAGATACATGGTTTGCTGGAGCAAATGAAGGATTTGTTCCACAGCCGTATGCTCTTAAGGTGGCTCGGCATTGACACGAAGACAGGTGGCTAAACCTTGGACTAGACCAGAGAACCCAGACACAGGTTTAGCTCATAGACAAATCTAAAACACATTTTTGCAATGTTATTCATATATGATCCTTCTGGGTATATGGTCCATCACCCCCAGAGATGCTCTCAGCTGGGAACCACTGGTGGCATAAACACCTCCAAACCATAAACCCTGGAATCTTCCTGGAGTCCTGCGCTAAGGACAACTGTGCTGGTCTCTATGTACTTAAATTTCTTAATTCACAGTGTCATGGTTTGTATATGCTTGGCCCAGGGAGTGGCACTATTTGAAGATATGGCTCTGTTGGAGTAGGTGTGTCACTGTGGGTGTGGACTAAGACCCTCATCCTAACTGCCTGGAAGTCAGTCTTCCATTAGCAGTCTTCAGATGAAGATGTAGAACTCTCAGCTCCTCCTACACCCTGCCTACCTGGATGCTGCCATGTTCCCACCTTGTTGATAATGGACTGAACCTCTGAACCTGTAAGCCAGCCCCAATTAAATATTGTTCTTATAAGAGTTGCCTTGGTCATGGTGTCTGTTCACAGCAGTGAAACCCTAACTAAGACACACAGATTAAGATAGACATTCTGAGTACATGGTGGCGGTTTTGTGTATTATTTTGTCGCGGTGATAAAAAGCCATGACCAAATACAATTAGGGAAGAAAGACTTTATTTTGGCTCACAGCTCCATAGTCATGGGGTCAGCATGGCAGAAAGCAGCAGGAGCAGGAAGTTGAGAGATCTCATCTTCATCGCAAACAAGAAACAGAGTGAATTAGAAATAGGTTGACCCTATGCGCTCTCGAAACCTGCCTCCAGGGACTTACTTCCTCCAAAAAGGATCTACCTCCTAAAATGTCTTCCAAGCAGTGTCCACAACTGGGACCCAAGTGTTCAGATACACGAGCCTGTGAGTGACATATCACATATGACCAGTTGAGAACCTCCTGCTTGCTCATATCTATATCCTGGGTGCCTGCCACATACCATAATGAACGTGGTTGACAGCTGAGTGGAGAAACAAGTGCCTATGCTATAGATACACATTCAAGGCTGAGATGCTGTTATGTAACCGTCTGACAAGTATGAATACCTCAGTGGGCCTACTGGCATCCCAGCCCAGATGGAAGGAAGGAAGAGATTGGTCTTCAAATCTCACAGGTGTCTGAATAGCTTGTCTTGCCGATTCGTCAGCTCCACTGTACCCGTGCACCGTGGTCTCAACAGGACAAATGATGAATGCTAAATACTAGTACTAAAGCCTCACTAAGTGCAGTGTGGAAATATAACATGAATCATTCCAATTTCTTGGAAAAAAATAAATTGGAGGAGTAATTTTAAAGATGATCCATCTAAGGCACATGGTACCCCATGACAGAATGTGGCCACATGGTGGCACCATGTAAGCTGGCAACAGATTGTTGCCATCATTGCTTTAGTGTCTTATAAGCCAGACGGTTACATAACAGCATCTCAGCCTTGAATGTGAATATTCTCAGCCTGTGAATGCCCTGTTTTAAAGTTCTCATCACGGAGACAGTTCTTCACTAGGGTCCAGAGCTGAGAGATACAGGAAAGTTGATATGTGAGAGTCTATGAGGTAGAAGACACAAGTCGTAGATACACAAGACCAACAGCCATAAATATATGGGCACCAACACAGACACATAGCCAGGCATGACAGCATGTGTTTGTGATCCCAACACTTGGAAGGCTGAG
This sequence comes from Arvicanthis niloticus, assembly GCF_011762505.2. Classification (NCBI taxonomy): domain Eukaryota; kingdom Metazoa; phylum Chordata; class Mammalia; order Rodentia; family Muridae; genus Arvicanthis; species Arvicanthis niloticus. Next base: position 71,389,677 of record NC_047663.1, on the reverse strand, counting down.
GCAAAGGATTTCTGTGAGTTTGGGGGCCAAATTAGACTTCATAGTAGGTTTTATGCCAGCCTAGGTTACAGAGCAAGACCCTGTCTCAAAAAAAAGAAAAAAAATAGAGTACATACACACACATAATAAGACTTTCTTCCTACTTTATCTGCATACAGGTACACAGAGAGAGACAGAGACAGACAGACAGACAGACAGACAGACAGACAGACAGACAGGAGATAGAAGAGAATAGAGACTAGTCTGTTCTGACATATACGTACTCTTTAGAAATATATTACTTCAACTAAAATATAGCCTCTAAATTTTTGAGGCATCACTCTCAAAAATTTAGACCTATCTCTCCGAGCCCAGTGGAAGGAATCAAGTCCCATTTCCCAACCTCCTTTTAAATATTTAGAGATGGAGTGCTGCCTTCCTGTGGGACAACGTCAATGCCAGCCCAATCACAGGTGAAGGGACTCTAGCCAGGCCAAACATAGTAAACATGGCTCTGGCAGGCCTTTCTCTTCTCCCCCATTCCCTCTGCCTTGCTAAAAACTGTTAGATTACATTGCTAAAGCTAACCATCAAGGTCTAGTCCCTTATTTGGCCACTTTCTCCTGAGGCTGACTACAAGGTTCAGCTCTCAAAGAACTGAAGTCTAGCCATGAAAAGCCCCCTTTGGCTCACCTAATTAACATGCCCAATTAAAATTAAGCGCCTCCTCCTAACACAGGGTTTCTCCCTTTACCTCCACAAACCACCGTTTTCCTATAGGCCACATTGGTCTCCTCTCAATCCAGAAGCAGTCCTTTGTCCCCACAGGGACAAATAAATGCCCACTCCCTCTCCTTTGCCCCTTCTCCCGCATCCTCTACCTCCTGTCTTTGTCTCTTATTCCCTGATTTCTGTCCCTCTGGAGCAAATAAATCTCATTGTGCTGAGAACTTGGTCTTAGGGGTCCTGAGCCAAGTCTGAGGTTCCCTATGACAAATCTGCCTCCACACTGTGCATAGTGAATGATCATGAACAGGGAAGTGGCCTGGTCAGGGGATCGGGAGGCTGGATGCCCCGGGAGAAAGGCTTCTCCCTTCTTTGTGGAGAAAAGCTCCTACCTGCCTACCTATCTCCCTTTCTTCTTTCCTCTAGTTGTAGTTTGAGTTTATCTTTCAAATGTTCACATATTGAGGGGCTGGAGATGCATATCAGTTGGTAGAGCATGCATGAAGCCCTAGATATCATCCCCAGCACTACCTAAACCAGGTATGATCTTTCGCTCCTAAGGTCATCCTTGGCTAAATAGTGAGTTCAAGTCCATCCTGAACTACATGACAGACCCTGCCTCATATGTGTGTATATATGTATATGTGCATGTACTTATACATATATGTGTGTATGTGTATGTATATATACATATGTGTGTATATACTGTATATACAATGTAATCCCCAAATTAATGTGATAATTTAAAGTGTGGGAGGATCAGACAACATCTTCAAGGTGGAGCCTCCGCCCAGGTCTGTTGTCTCTAGAAGACAAAATGCACAAACCAGCACACTTACTCCTCTGTATCACAGGATAGTGCCCTGTACCATGATATAAAACAGCAAAAAAAACCAAAAAAACAAAAAAACAAAAAACAAAAAAAAACAAAAACAAAACAAACAAACAAACAAAAAAAAACCCTTACCAAGTCCCTGGACTTGCTAGGCCAATAAACATCTCTTCTTTATAAATTACCCAGTCTTAGGAGTGGGGGTTAGTAATAGAAAATAGACTAAAAGATGCCTGTTTTCTCTTCACCTAAAATAAATTACACTGAACACTTCCATTTGCCTGTTTTCACAAACGTCTCATGTCATTAGTACATAAAAGTCTAATCCTATTACCTGACTCTCTGATATTCCACTCTGGATGGCTGTTTTAACTCCCTTTCTGTTGCTGTAATAAAAGTCCCCCCAATAGAAATCAACAAAGGAAAGAAACTCCTTATTCAGCTTACCATTCTAGGTTAAAGTTCATCATAACAGGAAGTCAAGGCAACTGGAACCTAAAACAGCTAATCATATCCACAGTCTAAAAGCAGAGAAAGGTGAATGTGTGCATGCTTGTTATTCAGCTAGATTTCTCTACTCTTACACAGTCCAAGGGCCCCAAACCATAATATGGTGCTTCTCACTCTCAGGCTGGGTCTTTCCACCCCACTTAAGGTGATCAAAGCAATTCCTCACAGACATGCTCACTGGCCAACCTACTGCAGACAGTCCTCATTTGTCAAGTTGACAATGAGGACTAGCCATTGCAGGAGCTTTATGATATTTGTTATACAAATAAGTCCTTCTCTCACGTGCAAATGTGGAGATTTTAATATCCACACACTACAACTCACAGGCACAGAATTGCATTGTTTTATTTATAACTGAATGAAATTACAGCCAAGAACCATTCTCCCATCTGTGAAGACTGATGTTTCAGCCCTTTATAGGTTAAATCTGGACCTCCCTGGCTGACCCTGGCTCCCTTTGGTAAGTGCTGGGTCTTCCAAATACCACCCCCCACATCCATCCCATGTGGGTATTGTAAAGACTACACAAAGTTCCCCTTCCAACCTCAACAGTACCCCACAGCCTGGGCTCTCCTCTATTTTTGACCACTGGTATGTGCCTGGCTGATTGGAGCTATGCTCTGCTGAAGCCTCGCATCATGACTGTAGCTCCTCCAAGCCATATCTGCTGGGAATACTGTGGGAACTGGTCCAGGGACTTCTCCTCAGCCTTCCTAACTTGTACTGAGCAGAGCCCTCTCTGCAGAGCTGTTCTGAGCCTGTCACTCTGATTATCTCTCTGAGCCCATTCCACAGCTGGTCCTGTGATCTCTTCTACAAGGTCCACATCATTTCTGGCAGCTCCCTCAGAAGCAAGGTGCTGCCTCCAGACCTTGGGGTATCCTCCCACAACCACTCCTGGTCTGTCTCTTCATGAGCCAGGGTCTGAGCACTGGGGATTCCCAGTCTCTCTGAGACGTAAGCCTCCAGGTCTTGCCTCATTCTCTTCCTCCTTCTTGCCTGTGACACACACAGCTTTCAGCAGGGGAGGCAGGGAAGGCAGGAGCTCTTAGGTAGTAGCTGCTTCCTTCCCTACCTACTTTTGTGGCTTCGTTTTATAAACCCTGTGGTCTAGTCCTGTCAAGCTTGGCTTTTCCCAAAGTTCAAACCAAAACCATATAGCACCCCCTAGCAAGCTCTAATCAAAATGCTTCTAGCACTTAGGATATTTCTTTCTTTCTTTTTCTTCCTTTCTTTCTTTCTTTCTTTCTTTCTTTCTTTCTTTCTTTCTTTCTTTCTTTTCATCTATGTTCTAGAACACTTGATCTGAAGTTCCTGGCTGGATGATGACTTCTTGGAGATCAGCATCCCCAAGCCAAACTTCCAACACACTGCAGGTGTATGTCTCTCATGGTGGCTGCTGAGTTGCAAGGGTGACAGGGGAAAGTGTTCTTGATGCCACTTGTGCTGAATTGGCGGCTCAGCTAAAATGAGGCAGCAGTCCTTCTCATTCTGAGAGAAGGGAAATCACCTTACACATTTGACAGGAGACACTGTAAAAATCACATCATATCAATGAGTAAACATGGGAGAAATAAAGAGTGATGATAGAGGTCATCTTTGAAACTTACCCAATGAACAGAAGAGAAAAAGCATAGTAAATCCCCTTTTAGTATACATATTTTCATTTAATTCAAATATTCATTTATATGAATATAGTTATTAATTATATTTAATTAATTTAATTGATATATTTAATTAATATATTCATTTTATCAACTCTGTTCTTTTAGAGAAAGCTGATTGACCCATTTTCAATTAATACTTGTAGATCGTGTGAGATGAAGGTCCAATTGATAATCCATTGGCACCAATCCCATTTATTGAAGAGGCTATTTCTTCCCCCCAGTTAAGGACCTTGGAAGTCTTGTCAAAAAGTTAATTGAGTCAGGACATAGTTTTAGGGAGACAGGTAATAGAGAAGCACCAGAAATCTGTTCAGCTGCCTAGATGACTCCACTGGCAGAGCTCAGCTAATGTCACCATTATGGAACTTGAGAGTCTACTGATGGCAACACCCAACAGAAGGTCTGAAAGGCAAACTGCAGGCTATTCAGTTCCTAGCTCAGCCATGAGGTAGGCAGCTATGCACACATTCGTGAAGCAGCAGCTTACCAGCAGTTCTCAGATCCAAGGTGGGCACAAATCTATATGAAGTGTCCAAGCGACTGCTCAGAATACCATCTGATCAGAAAATCAGACAGAGCAGTGGCAGTTGTCTTTGCTCCTCCATCCATGGTTGCAAACCCCAGCCCTCGCTGAATCGACTTCTAGGGTGTTTAAAGGCAGATGACATGTTCCCTCCTTCATTTTCCTGAAGTGAAAACTTAAGGGTTCTTTGGAAAGTCAGTTGTGTTAGAAAGTGCTTTTCTCAGGCAAACATGTACAGGGAGATTTCACTGAAGTAGTGAAAGGTGCAAACTAGTAAAGAAATATTTTGCTGAAGCAGACATTGGTGAAAGGATGTTCTGCTAAAGCAAGCATGTGAAAGGACATGTGATGAAGGATTCTTCGCTATCAATGTGCATGTATTGGTCCTTCTTATATGGCATAGTTGAGCTCCTTTTGTCTGAACTCCATAGAGAGAAAACAGACCAAAAAAATTCTGGTGGCATGCTGAGGCTTCTTGCTACTTCCATGGACTCAGGCCAGTTGTCAGAGTGATGTCAGCTGAGACAGAAGCATGTGCTGAGGCAAGTCACATGGTGAGGCAAGATCCATGGAGGACACATGATATTTGGAGGGAGGGAGTATAAACGGAACTCAAGGAACAGTGCTGGAGGCTGAGCTTGGTGGTAGAGCTAGCTGTGCAATGCTTGCTGGTCTGGAGTCTTCCCTGATCTCCATTTTGCTGAGAGAGGCACAGCTAAGAACAACTGGTCCCTCCTACTGACTCCTGCAGATTCTGGTTGTTCCTGCTAGGTCATGTCACCACTGCTGCTATCCCTACACTACCAAACTGGACTGCTGGTGTATCCATAAAGTGTTTGTGAGTGGATGGGGCTGCCATTGCTGGCCTGTAAACCGAACCGCTGATTTCCTGAGGACACAGATGGGATGTACTCCAAAGAACAATTTCTGAACAGATCTACTTTCTCTGTATCCTTTCTTTTTCACTACCTCTGGTGGGTGGTGGCCTAAAAGGGAGGTTAAATCATTTAAGAACCATGCTTAAATAATAGGCTTCAAAAAAATTAAAGTTATATTTTTCTTATTTTCGTCTTTTTTAAGCCAGTTGTTAAAGACTAGAACATCCAAAAGCAATTGATTATAAGGACAAAATTAGAAAGCCACCGTACAATGCTGGCTTTGTGGTGATGAACACCTTTAATCCCAGCACTTAAGAGGCAAAGGCAGGCAGATCTCTGAGTTTGAGGCTAGCCTGGTCTACAGAGAGAATTCCAGGATAGCCAGGGATACCCCCCAAAAAAAAACCTTGCCTTGAAAAATAAACAAAACAAAAACAAAAAAAAGAAAGTCACCATACACACATACTTCACAACCACAAGTGCAGAGATATAGCATTCACACTTCTGAGCAGTAAATGATGCTCAATAGTGATGATAAAGGACTGTGAGCTTCTCATCACTGTAATGTGTTCCTTACTAATCTTAGTTCACTTCTCTGTTGCTGTGACAAACACCATGACCAAAAGCAACTATGTGAGAAAAGGGTTTATTTTATTTTGCAGATTACAATCCATCATCCTGGGAAATCAAAGCAGGAACTCAAGGCAGGAACTGGAAGCAGAAAACACAAAGGAATGTGCTTATGGCTTGCTCTCCCTGGCTTGATCAGCTACCTTTTTTATACAGCCCAGGTCTATATACCTAGGAATGGTACTACCCACAATATTCTGGGTCCTCCCATGTCAAGTTAAAAATAAAGAAAATGTTCCCACAGACATGCCTCCAGGCCAATTCAATAGAAGCAATTCTTCAATGGAGGGTCCTTCTTCCCAGCTCTGACAAGCTAACAAGCAAGATAAGTCACTACACACCTGTGTGCTGACTAGTCTTATACCAACTTGACATGCAAACCAATTATCTGAAAGAAGGGACCCTCAATTAAGAAAATGCCTGTATAAGATCTGGCTGTAAGGCATTTTCTTAATTAGGGACTTATGGGGAAAGACCCAGTCCATTGTGGATTGTTCCATCCTTGGGCTGGTGGTCCTGGGTTGTATAAGACAGTAGACTGAACAAGCTATGGAGAACAAGCCACTAAGAAGCACCCCTCCATGGCTTCTGCATAATCTCCTGCCTCTGAGTTTCTACCTTGCTTGAATTGTCCTGACTTCCTTTGATGAAGAACTGTGATATGGAAGTGTAAGCCAAATAAATCCTTCCCCCACCCCCAAGTTGCTTTAGTTATAGTGTTTCATCATAGCAACAGAAACCCTAAAATCTCTAAAGGCATTTACTGTGAAACAGTGAGTGGGCCATGTTAAACCAGCAGCCACATAATTTCATATTTCTTGCATGGATTTCTTGTGATTGATTTAATCTTTTATTGTTTGGGTATTGTGACCAAAGAAGAAATACTGTGTTCTGTATACATCCTAAATCCTAGATGTGCAGGTTTGTGTCAGTCTACGCTATGATATCTGAACAAGTCACCTGACAGCGTGCTGCTGGGAACGCCCTTCATCACTGAGTGGTGCATCACTGCATGAGGATTCACAACAGAGCCACAAGTCAGTAGAAATCGGGCAGAAGAATCAAGCAGACACCTCAAAGCAGAGTACACCCAATAACTAGCATATTGTCAATACAAATTAAAGCAAAGTGAGATGATACTCACCTTGACCAGAATACACTTTCCTTTCTGTCATGAACAACTAAAAAGCAAGCCCTTCTACATGTTGGGAAGCAAATCAGTTAAGGCCTAGAGGTATTTCAGCTTTCTGCATAAGGGTACTATCTGGGTCAAGAAAATGAAATCTATGTGAAGTTATGGTCCAGAACATAACAAATCAATAAATTGAACTTCATCAAAGCCAAAATGCAAACTACAAAACAAAACAAAACAAAAAAAACACCCTTCTTCTATGCAAATTGCATTCCTTTTTTTAATTATTATTTATATTTGAGAGAGATTTCTCAGTGGTTAAGAGCACTGGTTACTCTTCTAGAAGACCCAGATTCAGTTCCCAGCACTCACATGGCAGCTCACAACAGTCTAACTCTATTCCCAGGGCATCTAACACCTAGCCTCCCCTGAACTTCATGCAGATGGTTCACAGACATACGTGGAGGCAAAACATTCATTTACATAAAATAAAAACAAAGATTTTAAAAGTTTAATGTTTATTTATTTTCACTTTATATGTATGAGGTTTGGGTTAGGTATGTATGCATATGTGTGCATCACAGTATGCAGGGCTGAGGAGGCCAGAAGATGGTGTCGGATCTCCTGGGACTGGAATCAGATGTGCTTGTGAGCTAATGTGGGTGCTGAGCATTGAACCCTGGTCCTCTGCAAGAGCAGCAAGTACTCTTAACCACTGAGCCATGGCTCCGGCTTCCCAGAAACTCTTAAGAGACTGGCAAGACAAAGTGCAGATAACATTTACAAATCATATTTATGATAAGTTATGTTTCTGGTCTAACTATCTAAAGAGCTCTAAAATATCCTTAGCAAGAAAAACCACTTTTAAAAACAGCAAATGCTTTTTTATATAAGAGTAGAAAACAATTAGGAAATGAAATGCCTATATGTGGTTGTCTTTGCAACTGCACAGGAATATTAACGATCTGGGGCCAAGCTTGTTTATGTTTAAGAGCCTAACATAGAAAACTATGAAAAGTGACTGGGAGAACTTTAAATCCTAAAATAGAGCAATATTCAATGTTTGTGGGTTGAAAGAAAATAAGATTTTCCAAATTAGTGATAAACTCAAATCAGAGTCCCAGGATATCAAAAGTATCTAGAAATTGATAGAAATGAGTCTGAGATGTAAATGGAGATGTAACTTGTGGAGACCAGCAGTCACTTTTGAAGAGTAAGTTAGAAGGATTATACACTTCCAGATAGGAAGCCAACGCTCAACATGGGAGATCAGCACAAAACTGGATAATAATGAGACAAAACCCAGAAAGCAGTCTGTTCACAACAGGTGCTTCATTGACAGCCACAGGGGAATAAAAACAGTGAAGAAAGATTATCTTTTCACAGATAATTATGGAGAAAAAGAAGGTAACCTGGACTCTTCTCTCCTTCACCAATACAGGTGCCTGGGGTCCAAACGTACAAAAAAAAAAAAAAAATGCCAATGGCAAAGTTAGCAGATGTCTTTGTGATATCAAGACCAAAAATATTTCTTTGAATGAATATAAATGACGCTGTCCAGAAGGAAAGTGACTCACTCTTTTAAACCAATACCATCTTTCCCTCCCCAGTACAAAGACACTGTTAAGAGAGTGCAGGTGGGGGCATGGCACGTACCTGTAGTCCCAGCTACTCTACCCAGAAGACAGGGTAGGAGGACTGTTTGAGCCTAAGAGTTTGAGGAGAGCCTAGGCAACAGAGAAAGATTCTGTCTCAAAAAGAGAGAACGAATGGGAGAGGGTACTTGCTACCTCAGTGGCCAAGTGTGTGTCCCAAAGATGACTCCCATGATACCTCCCACCCTATACTTTTTGCCTTGCCCTACCAAGAAATAGGGGGAGCTTCCTTGCACAGGCTTTATTTGTTTGGGGCCATGTAATTCACTTAGGAGAAGCCATTGAACTGGATTGTCACAGGGGAAAGGTTCTGGGTTGATGTGACAGCTGACAGCCTCAGCTGAACTCCCAGAAAGAACCTCCTTGCAGATGGATAAGAAAAACAACAGGCAGTAGAGCAAAAGACTTGAAATCCAAATGGCCAGTTATAAAAATGTGCTCAATACAGCCATCAGAAGGGCCAAGATCACAGACGCCAATGACAGCACATGCTGGAGAGGATGTGGAGCAAGGGGACACTCCTCCATTGCTGGTGGGAGTGCAAACTTGTACAACCACTCTGGAAATCAATCAAATCAGTTCCTCAGAAAACTGAGAATAGTTCTACCTCAAGAACTTCCTGGGCATATACCCAAAAGATGCCCCACTGTACCACAGGGACACTTGCTCAATAATAGCTAGAAACTGGAAACAACCTAGATGTCACTCAACTAAAGATAGATAAAATATAGTACACCTACACAATGGAATACTATTCAGCTATTAAAATCAAAGACATCATTAATTTTGCAGGCAAATATATGGAACTAGAGAATATCATCCTGAGTGAGGTAGCCCAGAGACAGACATGCATGCTGTGTAAGCACTTATAAATGGGCATTAGACATAAAGTCAGAACAACCATGCTACAAACCCAAAGAAACTGGGGAATAGGGAGGTTATTACTGGGTAATAACAAATCTCACTCAAAAGGGAAAACTAGTCATCAGAGGTGGATGGAGAGCAGGAGCTGGGTAGGAGAGGAGGTGAAGAAGGGAATGGAAATGTTATCCAGGTGTGGGTAAAGGTGGGGAGAGGGCTGGTCTGAGAAGGCTGGGAGTGACAGAGAAAGGGACATCTCTGGTGACTAGCTGGAGACCAGGGATGGGAGATACAGGTGACCCTTGCTGAAATTCCTACCAGAGGAGGATATAGAGATTGAAATGACTACCTCCTGTAGCCAGACAGGACAGCTAGAGGAGGAAAGGAGACATCAATTCACCCACAAAACCTTCAACCCAAATTTTGTCTTGCCTACAAGATGTACAGAAATAAAAACAGAGCAGAGACTGGGGGAACAGCCAACCAATGGCTGCTCTAACTTGAGCCCCATCTCATGTGAGAGAGCCAACCACTGACACTATTAATGGTACTCTGTTATGCTTGCAGACAGGAACCCAGCATAACTGTCTCCTGAGAGGCTTCATTCAGCTTTGGCTGGAGGCAGGTCCAGGGACCCACAGCCAAACACCAGGTGTAGCCCAGGGAGTCTTACGGAAGAGTTTGGGGATAGAAATGAACAAGTCAGAGGGGTCAAGGACACCACAAGAAGATCCATAGAGTCAAGGGACCATGGGAGCTCACAGAGCCTGGGACACCAACCAGGGAGCATGCAGAAACTCCCTCTACACACTTGTAGCAAATGTGCAGCTTGGTCTTCATGTGGGTCCCCTAACAAGCAGAGCAGTGTCTTGTCTTGGTCTCTGTTCCCTGCCATTGGATTTCCTTCCCCCTACCTGGACTGCCTGGTTGGGCCTCAGTGGATGAGGATGTGCCTAGTCCTGCTAGAATTAGATGTCCCAGGGTGGGTGGTACCCAAGGTGGGGGGGGGGGAACTCCCCCTTCTTTGAGGAGAAGGGGAGAGGACAATGGAGTGATTTGGAAGATGGAACTGGGAAGAAGGGAGGGGGGCTGTTATTGGGATGAAAAGTGAATGGATAAATAAATAAATAAATAAATAAATATGCTTAGTCTCAGTGGCAGTTAGGAAAAAGCCGATTAACACCGTAATGTGATTTCAGTACAAGCTAAAATGAAAAACCAGTTAGCGCTGTCCACCGATGATAAAGACACACATACCTAGAAGTTTCATTTCTGTTCTGTGGTTGAGAGAGTCGGCGACTTTTTAAAAAGGTCATCATCAACAACAGTCTGGCCTTGACTTTTGGCAAGGATGAGCCTGGGCTGGTAGGTGGGGATCGTGGGAACAGTGTGAACGGAGTACATTAAAAGCAGAGAAAGGTGAAATCGTCATTGTCATTTGGGATATATTTTGAAATAGGAAAATTCTAGCAAAGAAACCACAAAGAGAAAGGAAGTCTGTGCGAGAGCGGTTGCCAAAACAGAAAGTGAAGTGTCACCTGATAAAAAAGACTTGTGAATGAGCTCAGAGCAAAAGTATTTGGTGGGGAAGCTAAAACGAAAGGCTGTCCTTCATGGCCTGAGGACGGTGGGAAACTGTTACCCACGTGCCAGCTCCCTTCACACTGTGAAGAGAGGCTTCTGCGGGGTGCTTGCTAAGACTTACAGTACAGCTGTCTCAACGTACTATTCGTTGTCACTTTGCTTATTGATGGGAGGGAAATGCAGGAAACGCCTCTACTCGGTTTTGTCCATTCCCCGGCGCCACAAGGCACACTGGGGACAGGGCAGTCACCTGCGCTCCCCGCCCACCCGCAGTGGCCCTGGAGTTTGTGCTTGGTGGCGGCTGCTTTGGAACCGGGCACCCTGGACGTACGCAAAGTGGGAGTTCTCCCTACACGGGCTGGATTCTCCTGGGGCAGGCTGGAAGGGACAGAGAGGGGCTAAGGGCGGGCTGACCCTCCTCCCCCGGAGCCCCGCCCCGTGCCGCCTCGGCCCCGCCCCCGGGCCGCTGACCGGTCCGCGCCCCGCCGGCGCCTCGGCGCGCGCTCTCACTCCCAGCCCAGAGCTGCGGCCGCGCAGGTCCCACCCGTGCCCAGGGGCCGGAGATGCAGCCGGGCGCTACGCTGAACCTGCGCCTGTGGCTCTGCCTCGGACTCCTCCAAGGTGAGCGCCCGGGCCACAGCCCAACCCTCGGCCCCGCTTAACCAACCGGGGCCCGCTGCGCACCAGGGGCCAGTGGTGAGACCGCACCGACGGGGCGGGCGAAGGGACGGGGCAATTTGGGAACCTGGGTATGCGGACTCCCGCTGGAGCCAGGGAAGTCGAGGGAGCCAGGGGTTAGGAACCGGGACCGCGGGGAGCAGGAAAGAACGGGTGGGGACTGCAGCCGGGTCACGAACAGGGTGGCGGGGCTATGACCAGGTCCCAGTCTTAAGTCTACGGTCCGGAGTGAAATGCATCCTTAGCCTGGATCCTTCAGGTCCTTACTCAGTCTCCAGGAAGTCCAGGGCTCACCGCCTCTAGGTCCCGATCTTCCAGCGTGAATCATTTCCCCATTGATCCACACCCGACCCCGCACTTGGGTGCGCACTTCCCGACGCCTTGCGTCTACACTGAAGATCGGTACCCCGAGGTCCCCCAGAGGGCGCTCCGGACGGGCGTCTACCTTCTCCAGGCCTAGGACTGAGGACTTGGGACACCCCACCCCACCCCCACCCCTGCACTCCACTGCAGGAACCCGACACTAACGCTATCCCAAGTGATCCTAGATTCAAGTTGAAAATTAAACCGAATCTTGAGTCCCTAGTTTCAGCCGGATCCACGTCGAGGTGAAGAGCCAGGGAGTCCTGGGATTTGAGGGGATCTCTGGATTAGAAAGGATAGAAGATTTGAATCTTAAAGCAGAAGCTGCAAGGAGAGCCTTGGGCATGGGAAAGGCAGGTTCAAGATTATGTTGAGAGCTTGGCTCTGCGGTGCTCAATAGTCTCTAGAAGCAGAGGGGCTGCGTGGAGGGGCCAGGAAGGAAGCCCTGGGGATAAGGCAGGGGATGAGACGGGCATCCGCTCAGGATCCGCTGTCCCTGGAAATCCAGGGTGATGGGGTCATCGCAGAGCCCCTGATGCTTGACGGAGACGTGCTGAAAGACCTCAGAGAGAGAAACCTGCATGTTTGCATGCCGTAGAAACTGACTTTGCATGTTTCATCTTTTATTCCCGCAGAATAATGAGACATTTTTTTACATAAGGGAGAAACGTGTAACCTCCCAAGGTCCTCAGGAGCCGGCAGGAAGGGAACTAATTAACGCAAGTTTTGGTATTGGAGCCTCGCTTTCAGCTCCCACCCTATCAGACGGGGAAGCTGAGCGAGATGTGAATGAATCTGTGTTGTAGACACTGAAGGATGACTGGAACTTTGGCAGTTTCTTGCTCCACTGCCCCCAACCCTGGGTGACACTTTTCGTCAGTGTTCAGGATGTTTGTTAAGCGACTGAATGTGTGGGAGAAGTAAACAGGGCCTTAGCTGGACAAGATGGATGAGGAATGAGACTTCCCTGTGCCAGGAGACCTCCCACGTTCAGCCGAGAAAGGTATCTGAGGCTCCAGGAGGTTACATTGGCTGGAATGTAAGCTGTACGAATTCTTCCCCCCTCTCCCCATTGCTAGAATCCTGGGGTAAGCGGTCTGAAAGGAAGACAGGTACATTGCAGAAATGTGAGGAGCAGCAGAGAGGTCCGTAGAAATGAAGGGAGGTGGAAGTGTTCCCTAAAGTAAACACCCATGACTACATGGGCTGTAAAGGGAAGGAGAGGAGACAGTGTGATAGGATTGCCCTAGCGTGGGTGGGGGTGTAGGGAGCGGGGGCTGCCAATGTAAATAGAAACCAAGCCTCCCTGAACCCTGCTCCGGTCCGACTCACTCCCGGGTGAAAGAGGATCCAGGAGCTCCCAGCGCGGTGGGGGATGCTACCACCGGAACATGAACCCCTAAGTGCAGAGGACAGGATGTATAGATCCGTGGAAGGGTATAGATAGAAAACCACCTAAGAGCAGGCAAACCGGAGTAGGAGACCTGTGTGAATCCTGAGAACCCTAAAATGAAGCCCTCAAAGGCAACAGACTCACACTTTAGTCTTATCTGTGCCCCGACGTCCTTGTCCTCAAGGTATGTCCTGAGATCTTCTTTCCCCATTAAGCACCAGTGTTCCTGCATGTGTTCAGTGGGCAGGGAGGTAGGCACGGAGGGGCCTCTTGGAGTTGAGCTGGATGTCACTTGGTGTCCTGATCTAGTTCTATAATCTGACCCCAGCAAGGTCCCTGTAGAGAAGGGCAGATGACAGCTTCAAGAAACTCTGTCTCAGGACTTTAGTCTGGAGGGAAGCTAGCAGGTGACACAGAGGGGACTGCTAGCTTCACCTAAGGATGGTCTACATCAAACATGACCTCCTATCTCTCTGATATTCCTGCTCTTAGGTATGATCCAGGTCCAGGACAGTAGGGTCTACAGGTCTCTGTGGCCTTCTGGTCCTAGCTCAGAGCTCTAGGGACTGGAATGTGTCTCTCAGAAGCAGTGTAGCAAAAGGGGCCCTGATCCCTCATCAAAGCCAGACCTGGGACAGTGTGGTGAACAGTCTGGCAAACTTCCCAGCGTGTCAGGGAAAGAGACTATAGCTCTGCATAGCTACAGCCACACATACATCACCTGCTCAGGATGGCAGGAAGGACAGGGGCACGACCCCATCCTGCAGGGGTTTTCCAAGTGCCAGACCGATGTGGCATTGGCTTTCTGTAGCATGGGGGTGGATGTGCTCAGAGACACCCAGCTACTACCTGAGGGCTGCACAGGAAGCCAGTTGTCACCTCCACCTAGGGCAGTGGTTCTCAACCTTCCTAACAGTGTGATCCTTTACTGCAGTTTCATGTTGTGGTGGGCCTCCAACCATAAAATTAGTTTAGTTGCTATTTCATAACTGTAATTTGCTACTGTTGTGAATCGTAATGTAAATATCTGATATACAGACTGTCTTAGGTGACCTCTGCCAGTCATTTGAGCCCCCCAAAGGGGTCACAACCCATAGGTTGAGAACCACTGACCTAGGGGCTTCTAGGAGGGGTCTGAAGACTGTCAGTGAAGGGTATTCCAAGCAGGGTGAGGAGCAACTCACATGAGGCTCAGAGACAGGAATGCCCAGATGGAGACAAGTGAATGGTCAGCTAGGCTAGCTAGATCTTGGGGGTGGTTGGTTAGGGGGTGACAGAAGAGCTGGCAGGAGTGACTGTCCAGGTGAAGCAGGGACCTACAGGTGAATTGGACATTAGGAAGTAGGAATGGGAGGTTGTGCTCCAGGACTCTGGCTTAAGCAAACAGGTGGATGATCTTCCTGGGAGGACCCCAGGAAGAAGAACTAGTGTGGAGAAGTATGGTCTCCAGATGTTACGTATCAAGGGGACTTTCTGGAAGATTCCATTTCATGAAATCAGGTCAGATAAGGAAGGAACGAAGTTGGGAGAAGCAGAGGGCAACCATAGAGGAGGGAAGAAAGAAAGTTCTCTGTGTCTAGTTTAAGGTTTGGTGTTTTCCTCTACCGCTCAGTTGTCTCTCTGCCAGCGCCTAGCTTTCACCCCCACAGCTTTTGGGAAGCTCCAGGAGATGTCCCCAAAGATCCTCTTGCACTCTGTCCTTGCTTCTCTGATAGAGAAGCAGCCAGCGTGTCCCAGCCGGAGCCAGGGATTGCTGAGTTTCGGTCCTTTTCAGACACTGGCTTCCTCTGGGATCTCAGTTTTCCGGTCACACTGAGGAGACATGTCTGGGAGCAGGAAGGTGCGGGGCATTCGTTTCTGGAGGAGGCTCAGAGGCTCAGAGCTCATGCCCTGCCCCACTGGGCGGTGCCAACAGCAGTCACGCCCCCTGCCCTTGCTCCTCTGCCTGCCACCCGGTCCCTGGGCAGCCACAGGTCCTGGTGGCAAGTGGGGGAGCCCCTTGCCACGTGGACGGCAAGGTCAGCAGGGGTTCATGGGAAAGGACTTGTCGGCCACAAAAGAGGACATCCTGCCTGCATTTCCCTCTTCCTGAGGCAGGAGCTGGTGGCCCCGATTTAGCAGCACTGGGGGGCCACCTCTGAGCCAGCTGAATTGTATGATAAAGTGGCTTGTCCTGCCAATCAATGAGCAGGGCCCTGGCCCCAGGGGTGTCCAGGGCCACTGGATGGCACAGATGGGGAAACCACAGCCATCCCAGTGCTGGGAACTTCGTGCATGCTAGAGTCCCCTTCATCCTCTCCAGCACCCCAACAGAGTATAGAGGCAGCCTGTACTCCCGATCTCATCCCTGACTCTTGATGGCCAGCACCTTCCAGACGTTTGCCATGATGCTTCCTCAAGGAACATCTCTGAAGCACAGATCTGAATCTCCCAGAAACTCCCCAACATAAGCTTGTGGAGCAGACCCTTCCTTCTAGATTCCAAGAGCATCCTAGCCTGAGACACCCAGCCTGCACCCACCTATCCCCACGAGTCCCAGCTTGCATCCACTTAAGTCTCACAGGCACCCCCTAACCCTGCAGTCACCCAGCCTACACCCATTGTATTCCTAACCCAGTACTGACCCTTTCCTGCTTCAGATAGGCCGCTGGAGTATTACAAGGGTCCACCAGGGTGGGTGGTCTCATTCCCATCCTCTGTGTGCCCAGGAGTACAGATTCCAGGCTTCCAGGAGAGCTTAGGAAGAGCCCAGAGTACCAGGTTCAAAGCTTCCCTATGTGAGGCTCATATGTATGAAGTCACATCCCCAAAAGTATACACACACACAAATACACACACACACACACACACACACACACACACACACACACACACACTTGGTGTATCTAGGAATGAGCTATACACCTCCATATAAAATGATTCATCAAATTGCTTCACGTTAGAACATATGGAGAGCATCATTGTGCCCATTTTGGAGATTTGGAAATTAAGGCTCACTAGCTGCTAGATGTCAGAGTGATCTGGTTATAACAAGAAAATAACAGGTGTCTGTTCCAAGATGACATGGAGACCAAAGAGATAAAAGACAAGTGGGGTAGTTAGGACCTCTAAGTTAGGACATTGTCACCTTGATGTCCCCAGCGTGTCCCAAACAGTGGTGGGCATTTTATTTCCCCCAGGTCTAGCTCTGACATAAAGTGCACACCTCAGTGAACAGCATCTTAACTTTGCCAGGTGTCACTTCCCTGTCCTCTGCAGAGGCCTATATAATATTTATTGTTCCCCAAAGCCAGCCAGGGGTTAATCATTTGAAAAGTCCAGTTTGTCTCACAGGAACACTCTGAGGCTGCCACAATGAAGAAAAAAAAATTGAAAGTTCCCAATCTTAAACTTAAGAATTTTAAGACTGAGAAACCAAACTTTCCAAGAAGCTGCAAACATGGGGAGTACTGGGAATCCTGGGAAGAAAGCCTCAGAAGTGAGGAGGCACTGGGCTAATACCTCAAAGTAGAGGAAAAGACTGTCACACAAAGATAACACAGGGAAGACACCATCTTCAGGGCTAGAGAGGGATAGTGTGGGTGACCAGGAAGCCAAGATCAGCCACTTTGCACCCAAGCAGAAAGGAGCACAAGGTCATTTCATTCAAAGAGGGAGCTGTGTTCCAGCAAGATCCCCTGGTCCCTGGGCAGATGGGAAAATGCTGGTCCAGCACTGGTGCCCTGAGCTAGTCCAGACAACCTAGTGGACAGAAGGGAGAATCGAGAGAGGTCAGATCTATAAGATATCTGAACTCTGGGTACAAAATTCAGTGTCAACATGACAAGGAGAGGAGGGACTGGACCCAGAGTTCCTGCCACTCTATCCTTGTTGCCTTCTTCCTGGGCGAGCAAGCTCCAGTCTACAAAGCCTATTTCAGCTATGAGAATAGGTGTAATAGAGACCCATTAGCTGTGGGAGATGAGCGTGGTTACCATCATCTGGTGAAATGAGTGTCATTGGGCCACCAGCTTAAGCTGAGGAAGGATGAGCAGTAATGCCAATGATAGGAGAAAGCTGGTTTTCTTTCATAAATTGCAGAAGTGCAAATAATACTGATATCTGTAAAGGTTGACATAACCCTGACCACAAAGGCGATCTGTTACTAGCTATGAAATTTCAGGCAAGTGCCTCAGTTTCTCCTCTCTACAATGGTAGTAACAGTACCTAACTGGCAGGGCGAGCATATGAATGGGAATAGGGTGTGTGAGCAGCATGGTGCCTCACGGGTGCTCAGAAAGTGCTAAATACGCATTTGCTTTTATTGTTGTAACAGGATGTATCAGTATAAGCAGAATTTGGGGGGTCAAAGTGTGTGAGCATTTTTTATTATTGCTGTGTGAGCTGCTGCTTCTCCACATCCTTGCCAATCCGAGGAAGTGCGTGTTTTCAATTCTTGTTCATCGGATGAGTGGACGTTTATGTGTTCCCAGGCTTGTGTTTGTCCTGTTGATGTTAGATGTGGGTCTGGGTCTGAGAGCTGAGGTTACCACCAGGACAGAAATGCAGGAGGGCGGTTGAGGAGGATTGTGGAGCACAAAAGAGGGTTGAAGTCCCAAGGTATGCCATTGTCTAGAGGAGATGTGACCCGGGCCTTTTCTATGACTTCACCACCCACATCACTCTCTCTCTCTATTTCTGATTTTCAAAGTTACGTGTGGGTCAATCATTTCCCAATAGGTCTTACAAACCCCAGATCAGCTCACAAAAACACTCTCCCTGGTCCCCAGGGAGCAAGGTTGTCCCTAACTCCCTCCCTGCATGCTCTGACCCAACACAAATGACTGGCAGGCCAAGCGGCCCCAGCCAAGTACTCAGCGGGTCTAGGGTAGCCATGAGTCAGTCACTGTGTATTCTAAACCTGTGGTTCAGGGAATGCATTATGGTATTTGTGGTCTGCCACTCATGTAATCTTGGGAGGAATCTGCACCTCACAAGGGGACAATATGGAGTTTAGAGAGAACTGAAATCTGGTCCAGGTCATTGTGGTGAAGAACTAGCCATCTCCAAGCATACCCCCAAGGGCAGCACCTTCTACCCCTGGTAGCTCCTGTCCTACAGGTGGGAAATGGAACACTGTTGGAAACTTGACCCTTGAGCTCAGAAGCACAGAATGTCGGCCAACTCAGGACTCCAGGATAGAACACTCCTGCCATCTCCCTGCCAAGTGTCTGCATAGGCCCAGTGGCCAGGGGTGCCCAAGGGCATCCTGAAAGCAATGCCCTAGAACCAGAGCTCAACCCAGCCAGCTATGTCCCCCTTACATTCCACCACAGCTTGTCTGTAGTCTGCAGCCTGGCCATCATTGTCCCCCTGGGCATAGCTGCCTAGAGAGTTCATGTCCCTCTGATACAGACAATCCTGTTTTCCAAGTCAGCCCAGGGGCAGACCTACTGACAGCATTCCATGTCCGTCATGCTGGACCTGGGGACCTAGATGTGAGCTGTTAACATCGCAGGTCTAGGCACCATCACATGACACACGCCATCCTTATGCTGGAGGTCAGGTCTGGGCTGCAGGTGTTCCCTTAAGCCTCACTTTCAGGGACTCTGCACAGGCGTTGGAGCGGCAGTAATTCTCCAGGTGTAGACAAGGCAGACAGAGGACAGTGCCTAAGGCCAAGCAAGGAATGAGCCACCCTGATGTGCTCAGCCAGACTGTAAAGAAATGCAACGTTTCAGGAAATAGAGCCAGACTGAGGGACATTCACAGCTCCAGATGGCCTATGGGAGCCAGGGACGGGGCCCTGAAGCAGCAATGTTCCTCTGTGCTTAGAAGTGGGCTAAAGGCCACAGAGGCTGCTGGGCATTGAGGAGTAAGACAAGTACCCATAGTGACAGAAAGGGACAGAGAGACATTAGGATGGGAGTGAGGAAGAGCATCAAAGGTGTGCCTGTTGGTTGGCACCTCACTTCGTCATGCTTTGGCCCACCCCAGAACCTGTGTAGCAGCTCCCCAAAACACCTCCAGCCTACCCTGAAAAGAAGACCGAGACGTTTTTACCCTCCTCAGCACATTTATCAAGGAGATGGCCATCCCTTCCCTTGGTTCCAGACTTCTTTGTCTTAATCTCTTCCTATAGACTTCCTTCCTCTTTTCTTTCCATCCTCTCTCTGGGACCACCTAGGTAGGACTGAGGAGCACACCCAGACCAGGGATATCCACCGTAGAGAAAGAATCCTCACTGTCTCTCAGATGTTCTTATGTTAGGTTGCGTTTTCCATGTTTCTCCGGGAAGATGTTTTTGAAAGTGTGTCTTAGCTGGGTATAGTGGTACACGCCTGTGATCCCAGCACCTGGGAGGCTGAGGCAGGAGGATAGAGAATTTAAGGCTAGGCTTGGCTACATGAAACCCTGTCTGAAAAGGAAAGGAGGGGGATGGTTGGAGCTTTAAAGGGATTTGTTGGCTGTAAACTGGGCCATCGAACTAAATAGATGATGAACAGGAAGCAGAAGACGGATGAGGGATGAAACTTGCAGCTCAGGACCACATGGCTTCCTGCATAGGCTTTTCTATCTGAGGCGCAGGGGCAGGATGGGGGATTCAGAGGAGGGGGAAATGCAGTTTCTGGCCTGATTATCTTTGCCCAGTGTCTTAGGCTCCCAAGCAGGGATGGATCTAGACTCAGATAGACTTGGACTGCCCTAAAACTGCTACCTGCTGCCTCAATTTTCCCATTACTGACTGGACTCATCCTCCCCTCCCTCTGAGGCTCTCGAGATGCTGCTGACCTGGCCAGTGCCCAGCCCTTAATCTGCCAGAAGTCTTCCACGCCACCTGCTTGGCCGGCAGCTAGATGACTGCTTTGCCCTGGGAGTGGCTGTACCCCAGTCTCTTGAGCCTGACACCGGGGTCTCCGTGACTCAGGGCTGAGAGGTGCCCCCAGGACTGCTGACAGTACAGAGAAGAGGAGGTGTGGGCTCTGGCCTTGCTGACCCCGGCCTGGCGCCTGCCTCTACTGTTCTGCTGCAACCTTGGAGGCCAGGGCTCTGCTGGCCCCGGGGAGGAAGAAGTCAATTCCAGAGTCAGGAACAGGAAGGCAGGGGGAGCGCAGCAGAGGCCAGGATGACAGTGCTTCCTGCTTCGGGAAAGGAAGGACAGCAGAGACAGACAACAGCCAGGCAGGAAGGATGCACCCTTTGCAGGGTTGCACGTGGGGGTTGGGCAGTCAGTGGAGCCTCTAAACACAGCAGCCGTCAGGCCCAAATGGGTCCAGATACTGAATAATCTCAAGGTTCTTCTAACCCTTCCAACCGAGAAGCACCTTTTGCAATGGACCAAGGTCTTACTTAGTTCTAGGCTAAATGAATACAATGTGATCTGTTTAGCCATCTTTTCATGCATCCACCCATCCATCCACCCACACACCCATCCATTCATCCTTCCAACTATGCCTTTCAATCCATCGGTCTATCCTTCCATTCGCCAGTTTACCCACACATCTATTTCCACAACAAACTGTGTCCTTTCACCTATCTACCACCATCCAATCATTTATCTCTCCTCACCTCAGCCTATCTGTTCATCCATCTGTTCAGTTATTCATACATCCTTCCACTCACCCGTCTATTTAGTCATTCAGCAGTGTATCTATTTTACCAGGTACTGAACTAGGCATCGGGTAGAATAGAAAACAGAATTCACTTGGTCCTTACCCACTGAAACCTATGGATAATGGATCAGGACAATGGAAGGCAGGGACAAACAAATGTTTGCAATGACTCATGGCAAGCATGGGTGTGAAATGGAGCCTGAAGAAAGAACTTGGGTTTAGTAAGAGTGAGGGGGTCACATCTAAGTTATGGCCTGGAGAGACATGGATCATGAAGAGAAAACTTGCGTAGATGACAGATATGGCTGTAAAGTGGGGATGAGTGTGGCATGCTGCTGGACAGTGCGGTGGCAGGAGGACATGGATGTGAGGTGGGAATGGGCCATGAGTGGCTGCAAAGGTGAGCAGACACCAGGTCTCTGGCAGGAGCTTTCCCGGAAAGACAGTACAGAGTCACAGAAAAAGATTCAAGTATACGTGTGATATGACTTCGTTGTGAGACACACATGTATATATCACAGATATGCAATGTAAGTATATATTCTAAAGTATATTTTATATTGTATTTATATGTATGGCTTTTATGTCTTTGCGTGTTTCGCCTGTGCACCACTTGCATGTCTGATGCCCACAGAAGCCAAAACGTATCAGATCTCCTGGAATCGGAGTTGTGGATGGTTGTGAGCCTCCGTGTGGACGCTAGGAATCAAACCTAGTCCTCTGGAAGAGTAGCCAGTGTTCTCTTAGTCACTGAGCCATTTCTCCATCTTCTCACTCGTGTGTGTGTGTGTGTGTGTGTGTGTGTGTGTGTGTGTGTGTGTTAATATTACTAACAAATGCAAGGAGGAAATCTTGAATACAAGAGTCTACCCAGGATGCCATTGCCATTTGGGGGGCAAATATGACTAGTAGGACCCCAGAGGTGAGCACCGACCAAACAATGCATGGAACCTACCAGGCATTATGGTATACGTCATAAAGAGAAGCAGCCATTCATGGTGTCCCATGGTGTCCCCATTTGGAGACACTGAGACTCTAGATGAAGAAGCCTTTGATGGGGATAAAGGAATCTAAGTCTGGCTTTAGATGAGGGACATGAAAGTTGGAGTATTTGCAGGGCTAAATCCTCTGTGCATCTGGACTCATTTCGCTGAGTTGAGAGAAGTGGTCTGAACTGCAGATACAGATTTTTTTTTTTTTAATTATCTGGACCTTTAGCAGAAAGAGCATAGGGAAGGGAGAGTAAAAGGAACGGGCAGCAGTAGGCAGAAGAGAATAAAGAAGACAAGGAAAGAGTGAGGTCACAGGAGCCGGCAAGCACCCTGGGTGCCATTGTATCAGTGGTGTGGGAGTCACTAATGGTGGGCTACACTCTAGAGGTGCACAAAAGGGTCTGAGGTGGTACTTGGGCCACAGAGGGAATATAAAAAGAAACAGAAGCCAGAAGTAAGTGGAGAATTGCTTTCCTGGGTTTCTTGTATGTAGATGGCAATCAGAAAAGATTGAATTGTGTAAGATTTGTGTTTAGGGCATCAGTGTTTGGGGCACAGCCGTGAGCTTGGTATGAGAGCGGGTGTGGTGAGAGAGGGGCTGGCATGGGCTTCAGATGAAGGAGAGTAAAGCATCCCACTCATGTCTTACTTGTGAATGCTGAGAGTTGAGGAAGAAGGAAAGAACATTCTGGACCACATTAATAAGGACCGCTCAGTCTGAAAGGAGTATATCCAATGGGACATGGCCAGTATAAAGGGCTTCATGTAGCAAGACTGAGCTTCTCTGGAATGTGGTATCCTGAAACTGAGAATTATTGGCAAAAGGACAATCCAGGCGATAGGCTGTGGGTCTCCTCTGTACCTGGACAAGGGCAGAGCCAGGAGAAAACCCAGAGTGAAGGATATTTTTAATGAAGGTGACAAATTTATCAGTGGTGGATAAGGACACCTGAGCAAGAAGGAAAGGAAGAAGGAAAAGGAAGGAAACAGAGTAACAGGCATCCGGGGATGGTGCGATTTCGAGTGGTGACCACATCCAGGGTGTGCCCTTGGAAGCCAGTGGCTGAGGGGGAGAGGAGGAGAGGATTCAGAGCTGAGGGAGGGGGAGTCATCCTGTGGGTGTTGAAGTCATGGAGAATGGCATGAGTTGGGGTGGGGAGGGAGGATGGTGAGCCAGGAGCTAAAGTCAGCAGAGAATGAAAGGAAGTGAGCATGCGAGAAGCTGATGACAGCTTCAGTGGGGAGAATGTGGTGCCATCAACAGCATGAGCCTCCAGGGGTTATTATAGGGAAGGGAAGTGACCAGAAGGCATTCTCCATCTGGGATATGGAATGGGAAGGAGAACCCAGCAGAGGAAGCCATGTCCTCAGTCAGGTTTCATATAAGCAAGAGGAAACAGGATGAATAGTCTTCTTAATTAGGATAAATTCCTACTCTGGGGGATACAATATGGATGGGGAAGAGGCTCCTACGGGATCATTTGCTTCCATCCATCTGTCTTCCCACTCTCTCCCATTTACCCACCCATTCATCAATCCACATACTCCACCTGTCTATCAGCTCAATCTTCCATCCATCCCATTTTTTCATCGGATGGTCCATCACCTGTCTCATCCTCTTTCCATCTATTCTCCACCAGCCACTCAGGCAACCATCTTCTGGATCTTTGTTGTGCATCTCCTATTCTGAGTTTAGAAAAAAAAATGAAAGCCACAATTAAAGCTAATTAGTGTTCTAAGAGCAGGAACCCTGAGAGGGACAAGGCGGAAGCCTGCATGATGGTGACTGCTCCCTAGGGAAGGGAAATATTGAACTAAAGAGGGATATCCCCAGAAGGGAAGGAAATGGGAATGTCCCAGACTACAGGACAGACTAGCTGTGATGCCCTGTGCCTCTTAGGCTAAAGCCAGAGAGACAAGGAGCAGCCAGAAAGTGGGCTGCCCCTCTGCTGTAATGTAGAAGCAAAGGAGTCCCCAAAGAAAGCTGGGCTTGCAATTGCCACAGCTCTGCAGCTGACAGTTGCCAGGAGTACACACAGATGTGCATTCCTAACATCTCTGGGAGACTGCCCTCTCTTCTAGATGGGACCAAGGTAGAAGGGCACTGACCATTGTAGCTCTCCTCATATGCCACATGCCGCCTTCACCCTGACCTCATCTCCCACAGGTCATGACCCATGCCCATCATACCCCCTCCTTCTGTAGCTCAGATTATAGTCCACCGTCCACTCAGTCACCTATGTGTTTGCCCAGCTGTCTACCTAGGATAGCCTCATTCATTTCTTCAGTGTTTAGCCAGGGGAGGACCCTACTTTTACTTCAAAGTAGCTGCTTGGCAGTGGTGGCACACTCCTTTAGTCCCAGCACTCAGGAATCAGAATCAGACGGATCTCTGAGTTTGAGGGCAGCCTGGACTACAGAGCAAGTTCCAGGACAGCCAGGGCTACACAGAGAAACTCTGCCTTAGAAAAACCAAAGCCTGGCTTCACAGAGACCCTCTTGGGAGTCCTTTTTTCCTAATTTCCCTGAAGCTGAGCCTTCTGCAAGCTCTCTGCACCAAGAGTCGAAGTCTCCTCAGACATGCCCAGGAGGTCAGGTACCCACTGGTTTAGAAAGCAGTCTGCAGAGTCCAGACACGTCTCACCTCAAAACCTCAGAGCAAGCCGTGTCCCATGGCTAGGGCAGCTGACATGGGTATCAAGGCCTAAGCACAAAAGGGAGACCTTGGCAGCAGTCACAGTGGCTATCCAGACAAGCAACTACCTATGAAGGCCAGTACCTCAGTCCAGCTGAGGCCTCAGTTTCGCAGACTGAACCATGGGACTAGATACTTAATAAGGTCCCAGGAAATTTTGTCTGGGAGATGATAGGGGCAGAAGAGGGGAAATAATTACAAATTGTAACCAGAAGAGAGAGATCAGTGGGTATTGACTGTTGTCTGCGTGATGCTAAAATGAGACCATGGTGTGTGGAGCGTGTTTTTCTATCACCATACCACTTGGTCAGGTGGCTTGTGATCAGGGTACATAGAACCACGCATAGTGGGGTACTCTTGGCTCTGCACTTCTACCCCCACTAATTAATTATAAGGCGAGGACCTAGTACCACAGAACTGGCTGATGAACAAACAGTCTGAGTTACTGCTCCAAACTCCAAGGGCCTAAAGGACTGAACGAGGCTGGGAGCAGGAGAGTGGTCTGTGACAACCACCCCAGGAGGACAGGGACTAGGGGGGAGGGACAGGACACAGCCCTGGGCCTCCAGCCACACAGTCCTCCCTTCCTGTTGTCTCAGGATGATCCTGGCAGGATGCATCTGCCGAAGTTCCAGGCCCAGACCTCCCCCAGGCCATGCTCCCCGTTACCCCCCATCAGGATTCCACCCTGTCAAGTGCATATATATGCAACTGAGAACATGTCAGAGATACGCAATCAGGCATATTTGCACACGCAGCTAAAGCGGCACACATGACTCAACAAAGACATGCATATCTGCACACAGATACAAATAGATGCGTTTACACTTGCACACACATGCAGACACACGTATATGCATGTGTACATTCACACCCTACTGGGGAGATGAATGGTGGGTACAGAACTATGTGACCCACAGAGCTCTGTAGAGCAGAGAGGCCTCGCCTAATCAGCCTAGTCACGGGAGGCTGAAGGTGAGTTCACCAGCTAAAGCAGGTTCATTCGTGCATCTGGGGAGAAGCACCATGAGAAGGCCTGAGGGTGTGGAAGAGACCTAAGCAGGCAGAACCCAAAGGAGGCTCAGGCAGTCGGGCAGAGAGAAGCTTGCAGAGCCTAGAAACTATGAAGAAAGGAACTGTCAGGGACCTAGGAGAGGGCAAGGTAGAGTGTAGGTATAGGTAGGATATATGAACCTGTCATAAGCGGTGGGTATAAATGTGAGATTCAAGGGGTAGACGGGATCTCAGGCAGAGCTCTGGAGACTCCACACCCCGAATCTTTCCCCCAGCCCCCCACAACCCCCATCCCATAGGAATAAACCTAGGGGCTCCTCCTCTTCCTGCTTCCTGCTGGCAGCTCAGATCACTTAGGGTCAGAGGTCAGGGAAGCAGCCACGGTTAGCTGGGATTGGCGGCATTAGTGTGGTGGTAGGGGACTGGTGGCCTTGGCCAGAGCAAGGTACAATTTGTGGTGGAGATTAGTATTTGTTATGGGTCCTTCAGATTGATGCTGTCGTCAAAATGCACTTGGGGAGACAAGGCTATGCAGACTGAAAGATACTAGGCTGGCCCTGCCTTGCGTCAGCCTCCCAGAAGGCCCACCTGTGCCTAGACAGTGAAGGAGCTTTCACATGGCCCTATGATGTAGCTCCTTAATAACCATGTCTTTCAACCCAGGCCTGGCAAATGGCTACTCCATGACCCCTCCAACCCTGAACATCACCGAGGATTCATATGTGATTGATACCGGGGACAGCCTATCCATATCCTGCAGGTACTGGCTCCTCCCCACATGGTAGTTCATGATGGCTGCCCAAGGCTAGGACAAGAGGTGGCTGGCTAAAGAACCAGAAGGCCACTCCTTCCCAGGACAGAGAGTCCCAGAGGTTGAGTGGGAGTCCTAGGGCATGGTCCCCCAGAAGAGTTGCAGATAGACACCCTGCACTCACCTAGCCTTCCCTTCTCTTCCACTAGTCACCTCCGTCCATTCCCAGTCACCTGTCACTAGCCCCAGGCCTCCTCACAGTACCAGCTATTAGCCAAGGCCAATATGATCAGCCTGCCCATTCATAGCCCCAAGAACCAGGCAGAGAGTCAAAGGCTCAGCGGGTGGATCTGGGGAATATTCCCCAATCCTGGATTACTCTTCCTTGGAAAGAGATAAGGATGGTGAAGCTCTTAGCCCCTGAGGGAGGCTCCTTGGTGGCTTATGTAAAATCTGGGTAGGAGAGATCTTTACTTCTCCTATTCTCTGCTAGGGGGCAGCACCCTCTAGAGTGGGCCTGGCCAGGGGCCCAGGAGGTACTGACCTCAGGTGGGAAGGACAGTGAAGACACACGGGTTGTGCAAGACTGTGAAGGCACAGAAGCTAGGCCCTACTGCAAGGTGCTGCTGCTGGCCCAGACTCATGCCAACAACACGGGCAGCTACCACTGCTACTACAAGTACATCAAGGCCCGGATTGAGGGCACCACAGCCGCCAGCACCTATGTGTTTGTAAGAGGTGAGACCTGTCTTGGGCAGAGTCCTGGAGGGAGTACTTGGGACCTTCACTCCACTTCCAGCCCGCTGACACCAGGCTAGCAGGAGTGCATACGGGGCTTTCTCTGTTCCACACAGAAGCAGCAGGCTAGAACTTTACCACTCTGACCCACAGGGCTCCTTTGTACTTCCGCCACGCCCCGCCCCCTGCCCTAGCCAGAGACTCCCTGAGCTTTATTGTTGCCTTACCCAGCTTCTATTCCATCTCCTCAGACTTTGAACAGCCTTTCATCAACAAACCTGACACGCTCCTGGTCAACAGGAAGGACTCGATGTGGGTGCCCTGCTTGGTGTCCATTCCCGGCCTCAACATCACGCTGCGCTTGGTACTATTCCCTTCCCCAGCCTGACTCCAAGACCCCACCCTCCTGTGCCATCCTTGGGAACGGCAGCTGACCATCCCTATGTTCTTCCAGCAAGGTTCAGTGCTGCGCCCCGATGGGCAGGAGGTATTGTGGGATGACCGCCGGGGCATGCAGGTGCCCACTTCAGTGTTGCATGATGCCTGGTACCTGCAGTGCGAGACCACCTGGGGCGACCAGGACTTCCTTTCCAATCCCTTCCTCGTGCACGTCACAGGTAGGGGGCGCTAGTTCTATCTCACCTAGTCACTACTCTCTGTACCCCCAAGAAGAGGGCAGACATAGAACCCCGTCTTACTAGTTCCCAGTCATGGGGCTGCTAGTGTCATGGACGGTCTTATCACCCACTGCTCTGCATGTACTATCCTATGAGGAATGTGGGAGGTGACACTGTGTGTGTCACCAGGCAATGAGCTCTATGACATCCAGCTGTACCCCAAGAAGTCACTGGAGCTGTTGGTTGGAGAGAAGCTGGTTTTGAACTGTACAGTATGGGCTGAGTTCAACTCGGGTGTCACCTTCGACTGGGACTATCCAGGGAAGCAGGTAAGGTTGGCAGCTCTGCCAGGTTCCTTATTTCCATAGCCCTGTCCTCAGTGTCACCCCTAGGACTCATCATGTCCATGCTACCTGTGCCTCTGTGTGGAGGAGACACAGACTCAGGAACCCAAGTGATTGATGGGAAAGTTTTCTATCCCAAAGTAAAACTCTGAAGCTGGGCATCCAGGGCTACTTGTGTTTGGGCAGGGGGGTGTGCCTTTGCTGGGTTAAGTCTACCCTTGCCTGCCTGCTGATCCTGAGCTTCCTCTGGGTGCGGCAGGCAGAGCGGGCTAAGTGGGTACCTGAGCGGCGTTCCCAGCAGACCCACACAGAACTCTCCAGCATCCTGACCATCCACAATGTCAGCCAGAACGACCTGGGCCCCTATGTGTGTGAGGCCAACAATGGGATTCAGCGGTTCCGGGAAAGCACGGAGGTCATTGTGCACGGTATGACCTGGGAGGCTGAGGTTATTGTGCCCGGCATGGGATGGGATGGGTCCAGTATCATGGAACCTGGAGAACAAGGGTCTTTATGCATTGTGGGTCAGAGGTCATGATGCACCTGAGCAGCAGGGGCCAGCCAAAAGGAAGGAAGGGCTCTGAGGGGAAGCCCTGCCCAGCTCCTACCAGCTGGACAGCAAGGCAAGCCCCAGTCTGCAGGGGGAGAGGCTGGGAAAGCCTGGTGGACGGTCAGCCCCAAGTTAACACTCATGCCTCTTGTTTGGCAGAAAAGCCCTTCATCAGTGTCGAGTGGCTCAAAGGACCTGTCCTGGAGGCCACTGCCGGTGACGAGCTGGTGAAGCTGCCTGTGAAGCTGGCAGCTTATCCCCCACCAGAGTTCCAATGGTAACAGTCTGGGCCCCTCCCCTTGCTGCCCTGCCAGGCTTAACACAAGGAATGGCCAAAGAATGAAAAGGACGATGTCCTTCCCCATCAGATCAGTAGCCCTGACTCTCGAAAGAGGATCTGTCTCTGACCATCAGGGCCTATATATCCTGAAACGCAGGTGGGACCCTCACTAAACAGCCCCTAGGGGGAATGAGTATACATATTCAGCTACAAGAAGCTTAGCCCAGGAGCAGCCAAACCTCAAAATGTTTTAAACCCCAGGTCTGATATGTGGGGTGTGATGAGCAGTGTGGGATTTTATATACCTGCTTCTTACATCCCCTCAGACTCCTCAAGGCTCTGCCAGCTGGATCTTCACACAGGGAGCAAACTCAGGGCCTGCTCTGCAGTGGCTACCTCTCTGGGCTCCCTTCTTATAAGCGTTCTTCTCTGAGGACCTTCTGACTCACAAATCTAAGCTATCATAAGATCAATAAATTGTTATGGAGCCTGGCTCTGCGCTATATGGTAGCGAGAGGCCTGTAGGAGAACTGAGAGTTGGGCTTTCCCTATAGGGTATGCCCAGGACACACAGAGGGGACCCTCAGTGATGTATCTTCTATGTCCTCCCAAGAGAGTACAGAGCCTCAAGCCTCCCTTACACTCAGAGATTCAATCATGATAGATCTTACTGTAGCCCCACCCCCCCTATATTGAACAGGTAAGGAAATGGGCCAGAAGAGGGACAAGTATTCCCACCTGAGCCCCAGGTCTCCTGGCAGGAACTCCTGTTTTGTCTCTTCCTGTCAAGCCAGAGTAGCCCTGCCCTTCCAAGCTTGAGGCACCTCACACTTGGTAAAAAGTTCTGGTGCCAGGACAAACAGAGGCACCAAAGGTTCTCAGCCAGGACCTTAGGCCATAGGCTGGAAGCTAGCTTCTGGGAAGGCTCAGGCTGTCCCGGTTATAAGCCTGTGGCTCTTCAAATCCTCCATCTAAGGCCATAGCTTTGAGCCATATAGCACCACATGGCATAGTATCAGAGTCCTAAAGGGGAAGTCCTAGAGACACTGGTGAAGCATAAATGAGTCCTCTGACCTCTGAGGCCACCAGGACTAAGCCTGCTCTCAGCAGTTTTCCACAGGAACATATCTACCTTCTCTGACTCTTCTCTTCCCACTTAGCTAACATCTTCCTCTCAGAAGTGTGCAGCTGTCCCAGAGCACATGTGTTCATCACAGTCTCACAGGTGACCACTGTTTAAGAGGCACCAGGTTGGGATTACTCTAAGTCATCGAATGGATGGTCTAGCGGACATACAGCCAGGCTGTGTCTTTGACCAGTGTGTCCAGCAAGGTGCAGGCACTATTTCAGTGAGCCTTTGCATTTCCTGCAAGTACACTGTTCCAGTTGTCAAATAAAGACACTGAGGCTTGGGAGAGTTTAGGTATCTTTCCAGGGTCACATACCTGGCAAAGTAACAAGCTGGGGTTTGACAAGCCTTCTGCACCACAGCCAGGCAGCTAGCACAGCCTTGGGTCTACCCCTGTCCTCCTTGCCCTGCTCTGTGATCCCAGGCAAGACACATTCCTCTCTAAGCCCTCTCTAAGCCACAGTTGAGAGTGGGATTCCCAAATCTACCTAAGATATGTGCCTTTTCGGGGTCATGGAGTCATAGCTTAGCCTATCCGAGGGGAAGGGCCTCGAAATCAGGACTCGGGATGCAGAAAGTCTAGGGTATAAGGCATTTGCTTACACTTGCAGAAGAGAACTAGAGTGACCACACATGCCCAGTGGGGCATTATGTAAACAGGATACAGCAGTGAGTTGTCCCTGTCCTTACTGAAGCTCACAGCTCAGTGAGAGAATAGTCAACCAACAGATACTTGTATAAAACCCAGTGTGCCAGATAAGAGTGTAGGTCCTGGGGTTTGATCAGATCAGAAGGAAGGAAGGAAGGAAGGAAGGAAGGAAGGAAGGAAGGAAGGAAGGGAGGAAGGAAGGGAGGGAGAGAGGAAGGAAGAGAGGGAGAGAGGGAGGGAGGGAGGGAAGGAGGGTGGGTATTGGGTAGGCAGGGGAACATGGCAGGCAGGACCAGATGACAACCTTCTTTGAAGAGCCAATACTGCAGCCCCAGTGCAGGAAGGAGAGGGCTATGCAAATTGTCATCTACAGAAAGAGCATCCAAACTAGGGTTGCAGTAATACAGAAGCCCTGTGAAGGCTCCAGGTCTGGTGAACTCACAGAAGCTTCCAGAGGCAGGTGTCAGAGAACCAGGCAATTAACACTCATGTGCTCAGCTGTTCTGTTCCTTCCCTCATCAGTATGCACTGTGAGAAAGGAGTCAGTTTCTTATGCTGAAGCCCACCATCAGGTGCGGAAGAATTCCATGGAGGAACTGGGAAACTGCCTTCCTAGTCCCTAGACCAAGTTCACTGAAGAGAGGGTGGCTTCCCTAAGCAGAAACTGGGGGGGGGGGGGGGGTTTCAAAGGATTTAGAGGTGAGTCCAGAAGTGCCACCGCGGATCTCATGATGGACCTGAAGGTCAGTGACGTTGCTGAGCTGGCCACACAAGGCAGCCCAGTCTAGAGCTTTTGTCTGCCTTTCCTCAGACCAGGGACTCTGTCCATCCCACACTCCTGCTGCCCTTCTTGCTCTAGCCTGATGTATCAAGAGTGTCCACATGGCCTTCTCGTCCCACCTCCAGCAGTATGTGTGGCCCTTCATATTAGTGTATTCTGCAGCCATAGGGTCAATGAACCTTGGATGGAAAATATTCTCTAAAATGTATCTGAACCTTTTGTTTTTATCATAGTACCTGAGCACGTGAAGATCTCAACCTTTTATGAAACCTAATGTATGCAGATGTCATCTCAAGATGATTTACAGTGTATAGAGAAGTGTCTATAGCTTATGTGAAAAGTCTGTGCCACTTTGTAGAAGGGACTTGAGCATTGGGTATTTGGGGTTTTAGCTTGTCTTGCTTTCTTTATCTTTAATTAGCATACAAAGAATAGGATTTATTATGGCATTCTCAAACAAAATTTGTTCTTGTTGATGCCATCAGGTATTGTAGATTGATCATTAAAGATTCTGGTGACCAACAGGAAACCAAGAACCAGGCAATTAAACACTCCATGTGCTCAGCTCTTCCCTCTCATTGGAGGTCCTGTAAATGCAAGCACAGAGCTAGCATTTGGTCCCCACAGCATCTGAATTCCCTTGCTCTGCCAGGTACAAGGACAGAAAGGCAGTGACCGGGCGTCACAATCCTCATGCTCTGGTGCTCAAAGAGGTGACTGAAGCCAGTGCAGGCATCTACACTCTTGCTCTGTGGAACTCTGCAGCTGGTCTGAGGCAAAACATCAGTCTGGAGCTGGTGGTGAATGGTACAACCTGGAAGAATGGGAAAAGGCATGAGTCTCGGGGGCTGGTGGGTGGCGATAAGAGCCAGCTGACTGGCTGTTTGCCTTATGCCACAGTGCCTCCCCACATCTATGAGAAGGAAGCCTCCTCACCCAGCATCTACTCCCGCCACAGTCGCCAGACCCTCACCTGCACCGCCTATGGGGTACCCCAACCTCTCAATGTTCAGTGGCACTGGAGGCCCTGGACACCCTGCAAGACATATGCCCAGCGCAGCCTGTGAGTATGTCCCCCACCACACCCCATTCTCTACACACAAGATCTTAGCTCGATCACAGCATCCCTTTGTAGTTGAGGAAACAGGACCAGGGAAGGGAGACAAATTTCCCAAGCTCAAAGCTATAAGCAACAAAACCTGCCCAGATGAGACATGTTCCCTGCACCCAGTTCAATTTCAAAAGGGCTAGTAGGTGGCTAGAGCTGGGTAGGTGTGGTGGCATGCGCTAACACTTGGGAGGTAGAGGCAAAGGCATCAGGAACTGAAGGTCGTCCTTGGCTACATAATGAACTCAAAGCCAGAATAAAAAATAAAAAATAAGAAAAAGGACAGAAGAGCCTAGAAGGATATTCTAGATAGAGATAAATTAGACACACAAGGAACAGAGAAGGAGGAGGGGGTCACGTGAGCAGAAACTTTGAAGGCCTTAGGGAACCTGGGGAAGGGCATTCAAGCAGCACAATGACAGATAGTGAAAGATTCTGTGGTTGCATGCTAGGGGATGAACAGAAGCCAGGAACACAGGAAAGAAAGGTGTCTAGCCCCACCTGCTGGCCCAGGGGCTGTGGCTCCAGAGCAATCAGTGGGAAGGCTCAGGAGAAGCAGCCTGTGAGCCTGAGACAGCCTGACACATTCAAGGCTCTTAGGGGACTCTTGTGAAACTGCAGCTCACACTGGTATCTCCAAGTTTGCCTCTTCCAGTGGTCTACCATTATGCTCTGGGCCAAATGACTGAGTCCTGGGATGACCCCTCTCCACTCTTCAGATAAGGGCAGACAAGATCTTGTCTAGCCCCATGCTAGTAGAAGACTGAAGCACTGAGCATGCCTAGGAGAAAAGAGAGGGAGAAGCATCTGAGACGGGGTTCATGGGGCAGAGTGGTAACTTATGGTCCTCCTGGAAGCTAGGTGAGCATATCCAAGGTGGACTCTGCAGGAAGTAGACATGGCTGACATAGGACAGAACAGTGTCTGTGTGAAGCTGCAACAATATTCTAGCCCCTCATTGTCCTTGTTCCCAGGCCTGAGGGGTGTCTCTTACCCACTGTAGTGTGAGACAATGTCTGAGGATAACAAAGGTGTGACCCCTAGCCCCGCTTAGGTCTTCCCTTCCTTATTCCTGACCTGCCCATGTCCCTCCTCACCCCTGGCAGCCGGAGGCGGCAGCAGCGGGACGGCATGCCACAGTGCCGGGACTGGAAGGAGGTGACCATTCAGGATGCTGTGAACCCCATCGAGAGCCTGGACAGCTGGACTGAGTTTGTGGAGGGGAAGAATAAGGTACAGGCCATATGGAGAGAAAGACACAGATCCAGACAAGTTGTGTCAATGAGAGGAGAAAAAGAGCTGCCTCTTGCTTGTGTTGGGTTTCCACCTGGCCTGCAGAGCTCTGGGAACTGCAGCTGACAGGCAGGTGACTTCCCTGCCAACTCTGGACCTCAGCTCCCCTGCCTGCGTGTGAGCCAGGCCTTCCCAGACAAGGAAGCTGAGATCCAGGAGAATCCAGCTGCCCATAAGTCCCAAGGCTGGGAGGGGATGGG
Organism: Arvicanthis niloticus; assembly: GCF_011762505.2. Taxonomy (NCBI): domain Eukaryota; kingdom Metazoa; phylum Chordata; class Mammalia; order Rodentia; family Muridae; genus Arvicanthis; species Arvicanthis niloticus. The sequence continues at coordinate 71,355,533 of NC_047663.1, read as the reverse complement.
GATGGGGGCTGACAAGGTCTCCATAGAAGGCTGGTGAGCTGCTGACCAGGAGGGGGAGGGGGATTGAACAAAGGCACCCACTTCCTACAGTCACTTCCTGTTTTCCTACACACCTCCAGAGCCTCTTCCTGTTCCAGGCCCGGCCAGGAAGTGCCCGGCTTGGGATGGGGGTGGGGGGGTCTTTGGATGATAGGCAGGGCTTGTGTACCTCTCTCCTCCCCTATTTTTCAAATTTCTTAGTCCCTGAGAGCAGAATTTTCTAGAATCTTGGGATACCCCCATACACATACATATACACACCTTCTCCACTATCCTGGACCCTGGAGAAGTGGTGTATGCCTTCAGATTAACGTGGGCACATCACAAAGACGTTGAACAGTGACCAGCTACTGACCTTAAGCAGCAATTCAGAAGTAGCTATCCCTGATGTGACTCATCGCAGTCTGACTTTTAACCCTTGCTGAGACAGGCCCAGTTGCCAAACTGGTTTCTGACCCTTCAACATGGCTACAGTCTGAAACATGGCACAGATAAGTACCCCTGGTCTTGCCTTTGGCACTTTCCAGCCTCAGCTACAACCTAAGCCAGCTGTCTATACGTTGTTTCTTGGCTTTTCCGGGGCACTGCCTCTCTACTGCCAAAGACCTTGCCTCATTGTTCCGGACAGTCTTTAGACTTTGGTCATTGCCAGCACAAACCTCAGTTTCCCCCATTACTAGGGAGCACAATAGCCTCTTTGAAGAGGAGGAGGGTCCAGGTATACAATGGAGTCTTATGCCTCTGTTCTGGGTAGACGGTGAGCAAGCTGGTGATCCAGGATGCCAATGTGTCAGCCATGTACAAGTGTGTGGTCTTCAACAAAGTGGGCCAGGATGAGCGGTTCATCTACTTCTATGTGACCAGTGAGTAACCAGACTGTCCCCAGGGAGTACCACTTCACCTAGGCAGGCCTGGGTGCCAGGAATGAACTTTCTGGTGACCGTGGGAGGACCCAGCCCATGGAACAACCACCACCACACCACCTCGGCATAGAATGGAAGATAAATTTAGGGATTTTCAGCCTATATCCTGGCACCTGTTCTCAATTTAGAGTCCCAGGGTTCGTGTGTGCGTGTTGCAGTAGAGAGAAATTCCCATCATTTACTCCGATTTTAAAATGGGTTAGTGACCTCTAGAAAGCCAGGGGTCACAGGAGGGGACACTTACTGGGTCCAGGACTATGGATGAAGTCACCTGAAAGGGCTGGTGGAAACCGAGAGAATGGCACTGGCAAACGCTAATTAAATCATTCCAAGGAAAAGCCAGGGTCAGGGTGTGGGCGGTAGCAAAAGAGAACGAGGACACCCCCGCCCCAACCACCCGGGTCTGGTGATAGAGCTCCAGGACCTGGGCTGCAGGAAGTGTGTGGACTGCTCCCTGCTTGTGGCGTGGCTAGGAGTGTGGGAAAGGTAGCAGTACAGGAGGAGCCTAAAGCCCAGGGATGAGACTAGCTTCCACGATGTGGTGGCTCCTTGTATCAGGGAGAAGAAGAAACAGGAGAGGGGGTGGGTTATAGACAACGTGAAAACCTGGCAACACGCTATGTACACCCTTGATTGAGAACTGAGTGGTGAAGTGCCACACTGTGGCAGTAAACATGGAGACAGTGTCACTCGGGTTCCTCTCCCCTTCTCAGCCATCCCGGACGGCTTCAGTATCGAATCAGAGCCTTCTGAGGATCCCTTAGAAGGCCAGTCCGTGCGCCTCAGCTGCCAGGCAGACAACTACACGTACGAGCATCTGCGCTGGTACCGGCTTAACCTCTCCACGCTGCACGATGCTCAAGGGAACCCCTTACTGCTCGACTGCAAGAATGTGCACCTGTTTGCCACGCCCCTAGAGGCCAACCTAGAGGAGGCGGAGCCTGGGGCCCGCCACGCCACTCTCAGCCTGAATATCCCCCGAGTGGCGCCTGAGGACGAGGGTGACTACGTGTGTGAAGTACAGGATAGGCGCAGCCAAGACAAGCACTGCCACAAGAAGTACCTGTCCGTGCAGGGTGAGGTGGGCGTGGCAAGCCGGAGAAGGTGGGGCCACGTTTCTCAGCCTTTGTAACTTCTACCTTTGCACCCAGTCCAGCACAGCCCTGGGTGGTCAGATCCCAAGCCTGGGTCTTCAGAAGCACCCCTGAGGCCCAGCCTAGCCGTAGAAGTCCTTCGCATGCTCAGTCCCTGATCCTTCAGCGCCATGCCACCCATCTCACCCTTGCATCCATCACTACACCTATCCCTACTTCAAGCCCCATCCCTAGGCACCCTCTTGGTTTCTGCGCCTTCATTTAGTTCCTTCTCTACCCCTGCCCCAGCCCTGGAAGCTCCTCGACTCACGCAGAACTTGACCGACCTCCTGGTGAACGTGAGCGACTCACTGGAGATGCGCTGCCCGGTGGCCGGAGCACACGTGCCCAGTATTGTGTGGTACAAAGATGAAAGGCTCCTGGAGAAAGAGTCAGGTAAGGAAGATTGCCTCAGGTGATAGAGCGGAGGTCTGCAAGGCCAATGTCCCTATACCAACCTGTGCTGGAGCTTTCATCCTACCTCTTGCAGGAATCGACTTGGCAGACTCCAATCAGAGGCTGAGTATCCAGCGCGTGCGCGAGGAGGACGCCGGTCGTTACCTGTGCAGTGTGTGCAATGCCAAGGGCTGCGTAAACTCCTCTGCCAGCGTGGCAGTGGAAGGTGCGTCCCTGCATGGCTCTATTTAACCCACCACAGAACACCCCATTGGTGCTTTCCTGTGGCCATTTTGTAAAGTAGTTCCGGAGCACGAGGGGCACTTCCTATTGCAGACATTTTTTTCCCTCTCATGTACCCACTATCTACCTGCCCAGGCTCTGAAGATAAAGGCAGCATGGAGATTGTGATACTCGTTGGCACTGGAGTCATCGCAGTCTTCTTCTGGGTCCTCCTCCTGCTCATCTTCTGTAACATGAAAAGGGTGAGGGTGCTCCCCCTGCAGACATTCTCTCCAGTGCCAAATCGGGCTTCCTGTGTCCCTATTCCATTCGCAATCCAGCAAACCCTTAAGATTCCCATCCTGGTTCGCCTATCAATTTCCTGCCCTAGGAATCCACACACACACACACTCTCTCCCATGTTTGGAGCAGAAGTTGTCTGTTGGCCTGTCCCCCTTCTTGACTGAGAACCCAGAAGCAAGAGCCATTTGTCCTAGGCAAAATAAATCCAAGCCACAGTGAAATGTCCAAATCAATGAGTTGTCTCCACCCCCACCCCCAGCCTGCCCATGCAGACATCAAGACGGGCTACCTGTCCATCATCATGGACCCCGGGGAGGTGCCTTTGGAGGAGCAGTGTGAATACCTGTCCTATGACGCCAGCCAGTGGGAGTTCCCCAGGGAAAGGTTGCACCTCGGTGAGGCCAGCTCCCAGCTTGCCCCACCCAGTCCTCACTGCCTGGCAGAGACGGCTTCAGCTGCCACGGGGTCAGGCAGGCTGAAGTAACAGAGACCCTTCCCTTCTCAGAACTTGTGCCAGGATGGCCCTCCTGGTCCCCACCTGGACTGACCAGTTCTAGCTGGGCCAGAATCCCCAGAACCACAGCCAGGGCTCCCAGTTCCCAGGCCCCCCGAGGTCATTTCCTGCTGCTCTGAGCAGGGTGGACCTGTCCCACCTGCCTGGAGAGGATGCTGGGGCCTTCCTGTCTGTCTCTCCTCTCCAGTTCTCCAGCTTTCCTTCTCTAAGACTCCACTCCCTATCCCCTTCCTGTTTGGCAGAAGAGGCTTCCATTTTCCTCCTGCCCCAAGCTCTGGGGACAGGTCACCCCTGCTGTCCACCCTTCTCCATCCTCACTCCCCAGCCCCCAGCCCCGTACAGCTCACCTGGAACTGGCCCCCTGCTTCCACAGGGAGAGTCCTAGGCCATGGGGCTTTTGGGAAGGTGGTGGAAGCCTCGGCTTTTGGCATCAATAAAGGCAGCAGCTGCGACACCGTGGCCGTGAAGATGCTGAAAGGTATGGGGCTCACATGTAGAAAGCTCTGTCTGTGCAGCTAGGGGAGGGTCATGAGCTCTGGGGAAGACTAATGCAAGAGCAAGAAGGGAAACCCTCAGCGCTACAATCCCCGCCACAGTTGAACGGAAAGGCATTAGGAATCAGACTCAAACCTCTACCCAAACCCTCTGCCTTAGGGTTAGCAGCACGTACTAGGGACTCAGTGTAGCCTGCACCCCCAGCGCCAGCGCTGAGCATGCCTTTGCTAAATCAGTTGAGTGTCTCAGGAGGATTGAGCAGATTGGGGAAAACACCAGGGCCGTTTTGGCATTGTGATATGCCTCTGTCTCTCCTCCAGAGGGCGCTACTGCCAGCGAGCACCGTGCCCTGATGTCCGAGCTCAAGATTCTAATTCACATCGGCAACCACCTCAATGTGGTCAACCTCCTAGGAGCGTGCACCAAGCCCAATGGTATGGAAATGAGATGTCCTGGGGAAAGGACTGGGCAATGGGCGTTGGCACTCTCACTACGAATGGGAGGAGCCATGCGGATCCTGGGGTGTGCTAACATTGGAGCCTAGTGGAGAGCAGGAAGGATAGACTACAGAGGTAGAGGCGCCTTGCCTATGCGCAGCCAGTATCACCGAATGAGTGCTTGACTTCTGCTTTGTGGTGCCCTAGGCCCTCTCATGGTGATCGTGGAGTTTTGCAAATACGGCAACCTCTCCAACTTCTTGCGCGTCAAGCGGGAGGCGTTCAACCCCTACGCGGTAAGTGGGTACCCCAGCCTGTTGCAGGAGCCCAGTTAGAGAGAATGGTTGGGCACCAGGTTGGCTGAGATGGAGATCCAAGGTTGCCGCTAGGGTGGTCACCTTGGGACAGCTCTTCACTTCGCTTTGGCAGGAGAAGTCTCCCGAGCAACGCAGGCGCTTCCGCGCGATGGTGGAAGGCGCCAAGGCTGATAGGAGGAGATCTGGAAGCAGCGACAGGGCCCTGTTCACAAGGCTCCTGATGGGCAAAGGAAGTGCACGGCGAACCCCACTTGTCCAAGAAGGTAAAAACCTGGCTTTCGCTTGCTAGTGGATGTCTGGCCCAGTAAAGTCTCTCCATTAGCTTTACCCAGGGATAACCTAGTCTGAGGTAGTCGGTGCCAGGGCTTTTATGGGAGAATCGTAATGCACTCTGCTTCAGGAGAGGAAGACACTGCAGGGTCAGGAAATGAAATTTATCTTGGGTATCACAGGATAAACAGTGATGTATTGCAGATAGGGCCAGGGAGGAATACAGAGCCAGAGAGCGGGTGCAAAAGCAGGTGTCCCAGAGAGCATGGAGGCAACAGGTATAACAAGGGCACATAGTGTCTGGAGTTTCAGGATCCTGGGCAGGAAAGCTGTGATCAGGGTTGGGTTCACAAAAGTTAAAATTTGGAGCTGAGCTGGAAGATGAACTCTGGCAGAGACGCCTCCAGAGCTCCCCTCCCTCTGTGCAGCTGAGGACCTATGGTTGAGCCCTCTGACCATGGAAGACCTTGTCTGCTACAGCTTCCAGGTGGCCCGGGGAATGGAGTTCCTGGCTTCCCGAAAGGTAGGTCCCTTGACACTACCAGGTTCTTTTCAGAGGAAAAGGGTACACCTCCCTTGCCATAGATATGCCCAGTTGTAATTTCTCCACATCTCCAAAGCAGTGACCATCGAATCAGTCTGGCTGAGTCCCTAACTCACTGCACTGTCCTCAATTTCCTATGTCCTTCTCCACTCATCTCTCTCCAAATGAGCAAGATGCAGGCAGGGAGGGGTATACCTAGGGGACCTCAGAGCTCTAGGCTAAGATGTCACCCTGGAGGTTGAAGTAAACTCATTGCTACCACCCTCTCTCCGCCCTTAGTGCATTCACAGAGACCTGGCTGCTCGGAACATCTTACTGTCCGAAAGTGACATAGTGAAGATCTGCGACTTTGGTCTTGCTCGGGACATCTACAAAGACCCTGACTATGTCCGGAAGGGCAGTGTGAGTGCAGGCTATGTGATGCAGGGGACTCAGGGTGGACGGGACAGTGAGACGACAGGCCAACTGTCCTCTGGGCAGCACTGGCTCGAGGTGACAGGAACCTTTGGTCTGGCAGGATACATGACCAGCTGCTGGGGGCCCACTGTTCTTAAGAGCTCAGCAGATGTGCTGGTTACATGTCTTATCACTGTGATGAAACACCTAACCAAATCAACATACAGTACACCATAGCATAGATAGCATAGTGTCTGGAAGAAGGGACGGCTCCTATGGCACCAGTCAGGAAGGAGACAGTGATGAATGAATGCTTCTCCTCAGCTCAGCTGAGGAAGCTTGGCTTCCATTTCTCAATGTCTGCCTGGCTTCTCTCTCTTCTTTATCTCCTTCAGTTCAGCTTGGGATACATGAAATAGGATAGCCCACATTTCGGCTGGGTCTTCCCGCATCAATTAGCCTATTCTAGACAATCCTTCACAGACAGGTCCGCAGACAGTGTCAGGGCTGTTTTGATGGGGCTCGTAGAAGGGAGTGTGCATGACTGATCAGAGCTGAGTAAGAGCTTGTGCCAGGGGGAGGAAGGAAGACGGCTGGAGAGAGAAGATGATCAGAGTGAGTCCAGGGCAGTGTGGTGACCGCCTGGCCCAGAGTACCCACCCCATGGAAGGCTTTTGTCCTTCGTGTTGACTCATAGCGCAGAAGGCAAATGCGGGTAGGGAGGCATTATTAAGAGCTTGAGGGAGGAAGAGAAGGGAAGAAGAGAGAGAAGGGAGAAGAGAAGGGAGGAAGAATGGGGAGAGAGACAGAAAAGAGGGGACAGAGAAAAAAGAAAAGAGGTTAGGGAGAAAGGAGGGAGAGGGGAGAGGAAATGAAGATTAACTGGGAACAAAGGATACCTGTTGGAGAGGAGAGAGAGAGAGAGAGAGAGAGAGAGAGAGAGAGGTGGGAGGGAGGGAGGGAGGGAGAAAGGTAAAGAAAAGGAATGAGGGGCGAGAGGAAGAGAGAGAGAGCAGGGTAGGAAGAGAGATCTGGACACCCAGGACAACTACAGAGAAGACATGTTCAATCTTCACAGAAGGAACCTAGGGTTGTGGGTATCCTGGTGCCTGACCTTAGCCCTCTCTCCTCCACCATGGGACATATCTCTTTCTGCCCACCCAGGCCCGACTGCCTCTGAAATGGATGGCCCCTGAGAGCATCTTTGATAAGGTTTACACCACGCAGAGTGACGTGTGGTCCTTCGGCGTGCTGCTGTGGGAGATTTTCTCGCTGGGTGAGTAAAGAGCGAGGTGTTCATCCATGAGAGAAGGGGGTGGGGGGTCATTTGTCTCCAGAGGTTGATCACACAACTGTATCTGTACATGGATCTATTAGCCCAGGGCCTTCTGAGGCAAGTGATGGGTCACAGAGCCCACCCACTCCCCTGTCTCTGCCCAGCCTGGCCCAGCTAGCCAGAGAACCCTGCCTCCCAAAGCCCCCTGCTCTCTTGGCAACACTTTGATTCTGAGCAGGGCAGCCTCGTCACTCACCATGGGTCCCAAAGGAAGTCCAGTGCTCATTCAGTGTCTTAGTCACTGTTCTATTGCCATGAAGAGACACCGAGCCAAGGCAACACTTCTAAAGAAAAGCACGTGATTCAGGGCTCTTACAGTTTTAGTCAGTCTGTTATTGTCATGGCATACAAAGGTAGGCATGGCCCTGGAGAAGTAGCCAAGAGCTACATACTGATCCACAGGCCCCAGACAGAGAAAGAGACTGGAACCTGGTGTAGGTTTTTGAAACATCAAAGGCTACCCTCAGTAGCACACTTTCTCAAATAGAAAGGACCTCCCTGGTCACCAAGCAGTCCAATACATGAGTGTAGCATGTAGTTTAAAAAAAACAATCCACACTGAATCCAGCTAGCTCCAGCATTGGCAGTCTTACCACACACACACACACACACACACACACACACACACACACACCATGGTTAGCCCCAAGCAGCAGTCTTGCCCTGGTTCCCTTGGCCAGCTGCCAAGCTTGTGAGACCCCAGGCTAGCCACATGGAGTGGATGGTCTGGGAAGACTGGAGCCGCTTGGCAGCAGCTAGTAAAGGAACCAGGGTAAGACCACCACTTGGAGCTGGCCATGGGGGTTGGCGAGACCACCATTGGTGGTACATAGCCGGTTTAGCGTGGTTTGTTTTTTTTAAAAAACTACATGCTACAGTTATCCAAGCTACTTTCTCTATTGCTTTGATCATTACAGTTGCCATTTACATAGTGCCACCGTATCTGTTTCCCCAGACCACCCACCCCCTGTGGCTAGCCTGCAGAAAGCCTGCTCACTCAGATCCCCTTAGCCCCATAAAATGATAACACTAGAGACTTGTAATATACCAGCCAGATTATAATGGTAAATCTCCAACCCCAAAATGCCCATGCAAAGAACACAACACTCAATTGATCTAATCCAAGCTGCACACCTAGACGCCTCCTCTCTCTCTCTCTCTCTCTCTCTCTCTCTCTCTCTCTCTCTCTCTCTCTCCCTTTTCTACCTACTTTCCCTTCCACTGCCTAATCACAGGCTCTAGCCTTATCCAACCAATTAAGATTTCACCTGACCTCCCCTGAGTATGTGCGCCCCTCTTGAGGGAGTAGAAAATACAAACAGCAATTCACAACATTTGAGCCTTTGGGGAGGGGCATTCTCATTCAGTCACACCTACTTACACAAACCCCACATGTAAACTGACCCCATGAAGGATAGAAGACAATGAACAAAACATAAATGTCACCAAACAGCAGCCCTGATAAACAGTTACTAAAAACAGGAGCAGAAACATTCTGGATAGTACAGGGGGCCCTGGTCTGCTGGCAGAGCCACAGGGACCGGGAAGGAGCTGGGCCATAGGAAGAGGGGTTAGAGTGCAGCTCAGTGGGCTTAGCATGCATCAGGGCATTCAATCCCTGGCAACAATCCACAAATAAATAATAGAGAGGTGGGTAGAGCAGGTGGCCCAGGAAGAACAAGAAGTTGGAAGTGGACAATTGTAAACAAGATGATCAGGAGATGCAGAAGGACTTTGTTGAACAGGTTCTGTGAGGCTGCACGCCCATCTCAGAAACTAGTCTCACAAATGCACTCTGATTCTATGGATGTGTGTGGTACCCTACCAGAACCTGGGCCTGGCATTTTCTTGGCTATTCTAAGATCAGTTTATTTAAATATTCTATCTGTATGGGTTCTTTGCATGTACATCTGCGCACCAGACGATGGCATCAGACAGGTGTGAGCTGCCATGTGGGTGCTGGGAATTGAACTCAGGACCTTCAGAAGAGCAGTGAGTGCTCTTAACCACTGAGCCATCTCTTCCTCTCCTTCTTGGCTGTTCTAGAAGCCAACAATCCCCAGTGATTCTCCTATCTCTGCTCTGCTTGAATCTGGGGTTACAGACAAATGCTACATAGGTGTGGGCATCAGAAGTCTGGTCCTCATGATTGCACAGCAAGTGTTCTTAACTGCTGAGCTATCTCTCCAGCCTCATCCAGCCTCTTTTAATTAGATGAAGAATTGGAATGTCCCCTGGGTTAGACATCATACTAACTCCAGTAGCAATGTACAAGAAAGGAAGGGACAAGACAGGCTGGGCTGAACAAAGGACAGACTGCTTCCCACCAACCCCACCACCTTTCTTCCATCAGGGGCCTCTCCATACCCTGGGGTACAGATCAATGAGGAGTTCTGCCAGCGGCTGAAGGATGGCACACGAATGAGGGCCCCGGAGCTGGCCACTCCTGCCATGTGAGTCTCATGGCTGGCCACTCAGTTGTTGGCAGCCAGACACCGAGAAAGAACTGTGCAGTAATGGGTAATGGGGAGGGTTGGTGCAGATCATGAGACAGAAGGCAGAAAGAGAAGCCTACATGCAGGGAGGAGGGCCTCAGGGCAGGCATGGGGACACTCAGTGGAAGAGGGTCATGAAGTTGTGGGGCAGGGGGTAGAATTCAAGCCCAGGGGATAGCACATGGGTATAACATATATAGTAGACACTGTCTCATTCCAACACTGATCCATTCATTCATCCACTAATATGCCCCCAACCCTGGACCTTACTACTGTACCATCTGCTGGAAGTCCAGAGCCCATAAAGCAGGCCAAGCCTCTGCTCTGGAGGGGACACACAGATGGTAGTCACATAATGAGATGGGATATAGGCACCCTGGGGACACCTGATAAGCACTAGAAAGTCAGGTGATCATGGGAAGAGAGGACATTGAGGTGACAATTGAGGGACTGAAGACAGCTCAAGGATGATGGAGGACAGGCAGGGGGACAGCCAGTGTTAAATCTGAAGTGGAGACGGCAGAACATGTGTGAAGGACAGAAGTCTGAGTAGTTTTGCATTCCTATAACATACTGGACACAGAACACTTTATAAGGAAAAGGAATTTTGTTTAGCTCAGTTCTGAGAGTTCGAGAGCAGACATCCCTCTCCGTCACTCAGCTCTGGTGAAGGCCTCCTATCTCCACTGTAGTATGGCAGATGGCATCATGCTGGGAGCCCATGAGAGGAACAGATCACATAGAAAACAGGAAACAAGGGAATTATACACAACAGCCTGCTCTCTGGAGACCCCATTCCTAGAGACCAGCATTAATCCATTCATAAGCCCCTTTGACCCTGCAGTGGGTACCATCTCTGAAAGGTCTATCAGCTCAATAGCGGTCAACCACTCTGGGTTGACCAAGCTCCCATCACATGAACCTTAGGGGGGACACACTGACTATCCCAACTGCCATAGTGATCCAGGGGATACAGGAGTAATGGGGTCAGCTGGTGGAAGGATCACAGATCAATAGCCATCTGCATCCCACAGACGCCACATCATGCAGAGTTGCTGGTCTGGAGACCCTAAAGCAAGGCCTGCTTTCTCTGACCTTGTGGAGATCTTGGGGGACCTGCTTCAGGGTGGAGGCTGGCAGGTGAGTCTCATCTCTGTCCTATCCTGATACAACCCATGGCCTTATCCTGGGTCCCTGCCTTGTCTGTCTTTCTAAACTCCCCTGAGCCCTGGTCACCTGTCAGCTACCAAGGAAAGGTCACACATCTCTGAGCCTCAGGCCCATGGGTCTATCCTCCCACTGCCCACAGCTCCAACTCAGTCAGCATGAGGCTGGGCAAATAGTACCAGCATCTGTTCAAGCTGCAATACTGATAGTCAGAGGTCATCTTTGTCCACAAGGAGCCCTAGGCTGGTTCACACTGAGCCTGCAAGGCAATGCTTTCCCAAACATGATGATAGTACATCCCTTTACCTCCTAGCACCCGCTGAGCACCCAAACACAAACTTGTATATCCTCTGTGTCTTATTATTATCCTAAGGGTAGCAGCTTGGGGCTGGCATCTCATGCTCTAGAACCTGAATTGAGGATGCCCAACTGAGGTCCATCCTGTCCCACTTGCCTGGACCTGGAAGGGCTGTTGGGGAAACTGAACAAGGCCAGCCCATCAGGCATTTAGCAAACTCCATCCTTGGCCTGCTGTGAGCATTGAAGTGCTAGGGCCCAGCATGGTCCCACTTATTCCTCAGAGCACACAATCACACACACAACCCACCCTGACCCTATAGCAGAGGTCAGGACCACAATACTCTTGGGTACAGCATTAAGACTCCTGACTTGGCTTGTGGTGGCCTCTGACCCTGGAAACGTCTCCCATTCCTGCCAGGAGGAGGAAGAGGAATGCATGGCCTTGCACAGCTCTCAGAGCTCAGAGGAAGATGGCTTCATGCAGGCATCCACCACAGCTCTCCATATCACCGAAGCTGATGCTGAGGGTAGTCCACCCAGCACACACTGCCATAGCCTGGCAGCCAGGTCAGTCTCCCTCTCCCCAGGTCTGGGAATGGGTCTGATGGTGACAGCAGCTTGGAGATGGAATTATGAGCCCTTAAGGGAAAGCAACTTACAGTGACTTGAGAGATCTCTTCCCGTGAACATTTTAGTCCATTGCTGTAACAAAAGGCCCAGGACTGAGTACTTTACCAAGAAAAAAGGTCCATTAAGTTCACATCAGTGGAGATTCAAAAGCATGGTACCATCATTTGCTTATCTCTGGCAAGAGTTTCCTGGCAGATGGCATCATGATAACAGAAGTACATGAAGAATAAAGCATGTGGTGAGAACAGAGGCAGAGGAAGCCAGAGGCCCTTACCACTCTTCTTATAACATCTCAGGGTCCCAAGAGACCGCCATTAGTCCTTTCTGAAGTGATGTTCCCACGCACTAGGCCCCACCTCAGTGCCCCACATGGGGGTTAAAGCTTCCAGCACATGGACCTTGGAGACACACTCTAGCCAAATCTAAACCACAACAACCAGACTCCTCCAACTCTCTGTGCTTCCCACTATCAAGAGAGCACCCACCTTGGACTCTCTCTCTTTGGAGATACAAAGTAGACTATTTAGGCCAAGAACGCTCCCAGAATGCAATTGTTGTTTCAACTCCACAGCATGTCCCCAGGACCATGCAAAGGTCTAAGAGCAGTGCACACCACATACACAGTCACCATATTCAGGAGTGAAATGGCCTGTTTGTAGCACTTTGAACCCAAGCTCTCTTACCCTTGGTAGCTTATACCTTTACTATGTTGTGCCGTCTGTGTTCTCACAAGCATGACAGAGAGGCTGGGGCTCTGGGGCTCCTGTCCTATGTGCTCAGGGCAGGGACATGCCTGGGTCAGAACAGCGAGCTGGTGCTTTCCCGGCTGCTTCTACCACGCACCCAACAACCTGTGCACAAAGCATGCACACTAACACTTGCGCACACACATGCATACGTGGGCAGGCCAGTCAGTGGTTAATAGCAGGAAGATGGTCACCCTGAAAAGAAAGCCATACCTGCCTCAGCTCCATGCCGCACTCAGCCTGGGGGTGACTGCCCCACTGTCCTTCCACCTCAGAGTTCTCTTATACAGGAGAGACAGGGAAGGGCAGGGAGGGGCATGCTGAGGTCAGCTGAGCTGTGTGATGGACACCAAGGTGGGATCTGAGGACCAGTCCAGACCTCGGACCCAAGTCCCACCCACACTCTGCCTCTCACCAGAAGGCCTTTCTCAGCGAGGAGAGAAACAGTCTGGGAGGTAGGAAAGATTCTGAATTCATTGGAACCTTCTGTGTTCTCCCCACAGATATTATAACTGTGTGTCCTTTCCTGGGCGACTGGCCAGAGGCACCAAGACTCCAGGTTCCTCCAGGATGAAGACGTTTGAAGAATTGCCCATGACCCCTACAACCTACAAAGCCTCTGTGGTAAGGGAAGGAGAGAGAGGAGGGAGGTGTAGCTGAGATGGGGCCAAGGTGGGGGACAGTATCAGGTATTCCCAATGCAAGTAACAGAGAAGCAAACAAGACTTCTGAAGCACTCTATTTAATTTTTATTACTGTGCAGATCACGCATATTGATGGATGCAATATTTCAAGGCATTCATCTAGGGTACACTAATCCAGCCTCACTTCATCTGTCGCCTCCTCTCCCTCTTCCCAGCCAACCTCGATCAATGGCTGTTCTCCTGCCAGGTCAGCCACTTTTTAGCTCCCTCGTGAGAGAACATGTCATACTCATCTTTCTGCTCATCGTTTCAGCTAATGTAGCAATTCTCCAATTCCTTCCATCCCCTGCTAACAGTGTTTCGTTCTTCTCTGGGGCGGAATAAAACCCCACGCCACATTCTCCTGGTCTGTCCTCTGCTGATGGCACCTAGGCTGGCAGTCGCTTGCCTATTGTGAGCCACACCATGATACATGGGCACAAAGGCCTCTCCTGGGGGAAATCCTTGACAATATTGAATCCAGGGAGCATCTCAAGTACTTTTGCATCTTGGTGGTCACTCAAAACTATCCTCTCTCAGCTGCTGGCTTCCCTGAGCATTTTAGCCCAGTTGTATAGAGACCATGGTTTTGATGGTGGTGGTGGTGGTGATTTTTTAGTTTTTGTTGTTGTTCTTGTTCTTTTGTTTTGTTGGGTTATTGTTGTTGCTGCTGCTGCTGCTGCTGCTGCTGCTGCTGCTGCTGCTGCTGCTGCTGCTGCTGTTGCTGTTGCTGTTGTTGTTGTTGTTGTTGTTGTTGTTGTTGTTGTTGTTGTTGTTTGAGACAGGGTTTCTCTGTGTAGCCCTGGCTGTCTTAGAACTCACAGAGATCCACCTGTCTTCTGCCTCCCAAGCACTGGGATTGAAGGCATGAGCCCACTGCTGCCACTAACACCTGGCTGATACCATGCTTTTTAAAGGAGGCGGGGTACTTGGAGCCAGGGAGAGCACTCCGTAGATAAGCTTGCAACCTTAGTTCATTCCTCAGAACCCACATGGTGGAAGGAGATAACTGACTCCCTCAAGTTGTTCTCTGACCTCCCGACACACACTGTGACATGCGTGTATATTTGAAAATATACATATATATGAGCGTTAAGGGGGGAGAGAGAGAGAGGCAGAGAGAGAGCACTCACACTGCATCAGTCAGCCTGACCCATAGATGCCCCCAGGGGTGGTGATTGGCACCATCAACCCATAGCATACAAGTGTTACTGAAAGCGGTTGGGGTATGGAGAACAGGAAGCTTGCAGGGATCCACTCATCTGAGGGTGGCGTGAAGCTCAGGGAGGCTCAGCAAGTGTGTCCGTTTGTAAGTGAAGAGACTGAGCCCCTAGGCCTGAGCTTTGATGACCAATGGCTATAGCTTCAGACCTAAGTCCATCCAGAAGGGGTCATGGATCCTGGACCCAGTCAGTGAGCCCAAGGAGAATGGCTGATGAGGTCATCGGGAAGGGACCCTTGAGCAACCACAGATACCTAAGCTTATGTCTCCAGGACCCACTGAAGACTTTTCGGAACAGCACTGAGATTCCAGCTCTGCCTCCTAGGGGACTCGGAATGAGTACATGTCCATTGCACTCCTGTCCCCTCCGGCCCCCACCACTCAGGCCATAGGTTTTCCCTTCGTGTCAGACATGTGGCCCTCTCTGCACATTCTGATGGACTAGAAACCACTCCTCTAACTCAGTCCCCATGGGCACAGGTATAAGGCCAGCAAGGCTCAGGTTCCCTGACACCTGACCAGGCTGGGACGCAGCTCCCCTGCAGGAAAGCCTCGTATGTGGTCCACAGGCTTGGCTGGTTCTCTCCCCACAGGATAACCAGACAGACAGCGGGATGGTGCTGGCCTCAGAAGAGTTTGAGGAGATAGAAAGCAGGCATAGACAAGAAGGCAGCTTCAGGTAAGGGCCTCCAACAGTGGGCATGGCATCCTAAGGAGGATCCTGAGCGGGAGCCACTGAAACAGCTGGGGCCTCGCGGTGCTCTGGCACTCTACTCAAAAGATTTTGTGCCTTCCTATTTTCTCTGTGTGGTCAAAGTGAGGAGTGTCTCTGGGACTCAGATCAGTGCTCCACCCATGTGTAACTCTAGGTCCAGAGAATCAGATGCCCTCTTCTGACCTCTATGGACACCACTTCACACACATGATACATACATACACACAAGCAACACACTCATATGCGTTCAGAAAAAGTAAATACATCTTAAGAGGTGACATTAAGCACAGTATGCCAATGAGAATTAAATATGTAAAGAAACAAGCACTGCACCAAGAATCAGAAATTCACCAGCTCAGAATACAAGCGGGCAGTGTGAAGATATAAAATGATAAGAATTGAGAGAAAGTAGAAGATAAATCCTCTTCTACTAAAATGAAGGCCAGGGCAGTCCAGGAACAATCTACTGAAGAAATGAAAAGAACCAAGAAAATGAAATTGATCCGAATAAAGACATAAAAGGATCCAGGATCGGGGTGGGGTGGGGAATAGGTGCAAAAGAGGAGAAGTCTGGTGTGTGCAGAATATTGGAGCCCCCTAAAGAAAATGTGGGCAGTGTGAGTCAAGTCATATTTGTCTTAAGCATATAAGCCTAAAATGAGCTTTTATTCTTCAAAAATAAATAAAAGGAGACATGAATATACATATTAGAAGTATGCCTAGAGGCTGGGCAGATGGCTCAGCCGTTCATAGTATGTACTGTTTTTCCAGAAGACCTGAGCTCTCTTCCCACACCCACATCTGGCAGCTCATAACTTCTGGTAACTCCAGCTCCAGGGGCTCTGACCTCTTCTGACCTCTGAAGGCAGAGACACACATAGCATACGTTAAACACACACACACACAAAGTTTTTAATTAAAAAAATTAAGTGTGCCTAAGTAGATTGACCTAGAAGAATTAAACTTTGGGATATTTTTCATTAGAACAATTTGGTTTTAAAAATAAATATTCTGGGGACAGGAGATGGCTTAGTAGATAAAAGCACTTGCTGCCAGGCCTGAGGACCTGAGTTCTGTCCTCAAGACACACATGAGAGGAGAGAACCACAGGCTGTCCTCTGAAACCCTCCACCCCCTTCTGTCTCATACACACACGCTAAACAAACAAACAAATATATAAGTGTGAAAAAGAAAGACAAAGTTACTAGTGATGAGAAAAACAGTATCAGGATTTTCTTGATAGTGCCATGCTATGAAAAGCAATAAATCACCATTTTATAAAAACCTCCAAGAAAATTAGAGATAAGGGTAGATGACCAGGGGCAGGCAAGGGCTGGAGCCTGCAAGCCCTTATAGTCTCTAGTAAGAAGCTAGGTTTTTTTTTTTAATATATAAGGTGTACATGCATATGTGTCGTGTGTGTATGTGCAGGTGCACACATGTGTGCATGCATATGAGAGCCAGAGTTGACATGAGGTTTCATACTTGATCTCTCTCTCCACTTTATTTACTGAAGCAGTGTTTCTTGCTGACTCCAGAGTTTGCCAGTTCAGTCAGTCCAGCTACCTAGCTGGCCCCAGGCACCCCGCCTCCGCCTTTATGAGCACTGAAATTGCAGGCTGGCCACCGAAGCTACCTGGCTTTTGCTTTTATGTTTGTGCTGGGGATCCAAACGCTGGTCCTCATACTTGCACAGTAAGCATTTTATCTATAGATTTTCATCACAAGAGTGATGGAAGACCCTTGGAGGGAGGGAAGAGGAGACCTTGATGTCACGTCTAACTAAAGGAGCTCTCGGAACACCATCCAGAGAGAAAAATGAGAGTAGATGTAGAGACAGACATGCCAGCCTTACCCTGGAGGAGGGCCCTGGGGGTAGACAGGCGTCAGTGGGGACATTTTTCAGTTAGAATGGAGGACCTCTGCATGGGCTGGATATTAAGGCTGAGAACAATCAGGGACCACAGACACATCTTTGGTTTAAGCTACAGAGAGAACACAGATGCCATTTGTTGAGATGGGCAAGACACAGGTAGCTGTCTTGGGAGCCAGCTACTTCCGGATGGGCAGTGAGCAGAAAGGCTGTGCTACACCTTAGGTGCTTTTGTGTAAGAAGAAAGGGGCGGGAAAGTAAGAATCCTAAGGAAGCAAGTATCCAAATTTCAAAGACAAACAGAACTTTTCATTAAGGACCCTGCACCTCCAAGTAAGTGGCAGCAGAGGGCGCTATTCTCTGCACTGGTTTTCCTAAAACCCATCAGGAGATGCATCAGATTCATCTGCCCCCAGGGGCAAGCAGGTTCTCTTGGCCTAAAGAAGCAGAATTGAAGGGATAAAGTTGGCCATTTTCATAGCCCTGGGTCCAGGCTTTAAGGAGGAAAATTGCCCCTGTGACATCAGATTGGTCTGCTGTGTGCCTGACATCAAATCTGTTAGTCTCAAAGCCTCTGTACTTGCATCATGCTCTGCTTGCGTTTGGTGATTCCAATCAGACCCTGATCCAGGGTCATTAACTTTACTCATTAACACCATGCTCCCTGTCTTGGCAGCTGTAAAGGTCCTGGCCAGCACATGGATATTCCCAGAGGACACCCTGACCCCCAGGGGAGGCGGCGACGGCCCACCCAAGGGGCACAAGGAGGCAAGGTGTTTTACAACAACGAGTATGGGGAGGTGTCCCAGCCATGTACAGAAGGAGACTGCTGCCCATCTGCTGGCTCCACCTTCTTCGCAGACAGCAGCTACTAAGGAACGTGTGGCTAGTCCTCCTGCCCCTTGCTGCACCACGGCTCTGACAGCTGGGCTGGAGGGACATCCCTAGCAGGACAAGGCTGGAGGCCCTGGTTGGGAATTCAACTCCTCTGGCTCCAGCCCTGGAGGTGTTTTGTGTCCCGCCCCCTCTACAGCCTCCCTATCCAGGAAGAGTCAAACTCAGACACAAGGGCTCCCTTGAACTCTGTACCACTCCCATGCCCTTCACTGGGCAGTCACCCTCACCCTCACATTCAATTGCGTTGTAGCTCAGCCTTCACAGATGCTGGCCCTGGAATAAGCACTCTGGCATAGACTCCTTCTCCAGCACCTATTTCCATCACCCTGGTGGGTGGTGGGGTTCTCATAAGGAATGCATATGTCTGAGAGTCACACAAGGAATCAAGGAAGAGTTAGACCACAGCAACCATGTCCTGGCCCAGCACGATCCCCTCCACACACAATCCCACATTTCCAACTGTCTTCTTGCTCTCTTCTCCTGGCCCTGGAGTGCTGAAGAAAGATATTTCTGTCTCAAAGCCACAAAGGAGGAGTAGAGGAGGAATCCTCTGAGCATCTGTCTAGCTCACAGGAGCTGTTCGTACACAGTGACTAATCACAATGAGGCAACACCTCTGCCCCTGAATGTTGAGAAGAACCATTGTTTTTTTTGGGGGGGGGGGCTTTTTGGGGGGGTTGGGTTTTTTTTATCAGGAGATTGGGAGCTGCTGTAAAGAATCTACTCGTCAAAAAGTCACCTGGAAAAGAAACCCAAGGACTGCCCTTCTGAATCTTATCTCCCAACAACTGTAGGGCGGGCATAGCATGCCAGTTACCACAGCTCTCTCCCCCTGGCTCTTGAAGGCTCCCAGGCTCTACCTGCCTGGCCTAGAACCTAAGAAACCAGCTACAGTTCTGAACCTCTCTTGCTTGGGGTCTTTCCTCTAGAGCCTGGATCTGATTATCTGTGGATCCTGTCAAGGAAAGCTTCAGGGGCTAGCACAGAGGACCACGTGGCTGCGATCCACTCAGCCATTACCCTGTGTCCCCAGGCCCCTAGGAGGCCCCTGCCTTCCGCTTACCCTTTTATCTGACATTGACACCTAAACAAATCAAACCTCTGTCCTGAGAGACCCCTTCATGGAAGTAGGGGCCTCCCTGCCAAGAACCCCTTCAGCCCAGGTCACATTGCCTACCCATCACTACCAGAAGAAAGCTTCATGAAGATGAGTCCTGTTGATCCTTAGCCCCACCCCAACAAGAACGCTTGCAGGACAGGCGACCGTACAGCAAGCAGGGGCTTGCTCAAGAGACCCTCCCCACTGAGTGTATTGTTCTCCTATGATATGTTGAATGCATGTATGACTGTAGTCTCCTTTGTCCCTGTGGAGCCCCCCCCCCCACCCCATTCCTCCACATCTAACCTGTCTGTGGAATTGAGTCTCAAGCTCACCGAGTGGAAGCAGACACTGTTCTCTCAGAGGACCAAAGGCTGCAAATGGGGCTGCAGACCCCTCCTCAACCCTCCCTTATGTATCACCTGTCTGTGTCACCTCTCCTGACTTGTAACTACACACATACGAAATGTACTGGGGAAGAAAACGGCTCTGCCCTTTTTGGCAGTGTTCTCTGAAATGAGCTAAGATATTTAACGAAAGATAATAATAAATCCGATGCCAGTCTTTGAGTTATAATGAATGGATTCTAAGTAAGCTGTCTGCCAAATTCTGACCTTAACCTTACAGCTCACAAAGGTCTCTAGGCTCAAAGGAAACATGGTGTGGTCCCCTAGGCCGTATTGCAGAGCCCAGATCCCCATAGTCCCTAACTCAGCGCACAATCCCCAAAACTGCCAGCAGAGGGCGGAGAAGAGACATCGGGATGCTTGTTAATCTTCCACCCAGTCTGTTATTCCAGACGTGTTCTCCTTATTCCAAACGTGTTCTCCACGTGTTCTCCCAGCTTATTCCAAACGTGTTCTCCTATTACTTACTGCATCTATAAAGTAAAGTGGCGCTTTCTCGGCGCCCACAAAAGCCACACGTTGCCCCGATCACCAGCGGTGGTAGACATAGGAGCTCAGCTCCAGGCAAGTCCTCTGTACCAGGCAAGTCCTCTTCCAATAACATCGAAGAAGTAGGGCTGGTATACCCCTGAGGTTGTCTCCAGGTCAGACTGTCCCAGGGGGCCATGAGGGAAAGCCGCGATAGCCACTAGAAAACAGCAGCCCTGTCACCTGGACAGGCTACAAGTGGACTTAAGCGCCCACGAACAGTCAGCCAGCATAGTCGATGGACCATTCTCCCTAAGAGAACAGAAAAGACCCCAACAAAGGCCTGAGAGGTCACCACCTTGTTGGGCCAGCTGTACATTTTGGGCCTGCCCCGTGATACCTGTTGTCCCCTTAAGTTTTTGACATTCTGGTGGGAAGAGCCATTTCCCGCGGAGACAGCTGCCAGTGGTTGAGGGTTTCATTTTGTCTTGACTTCTATAAATCTAAATGTGAATAGAAAAAATTCACAGGGAATACAAATATCTTGACACTTAACATTGTGTTAGAATCAGTTGCATTTGACCACAGAATCAGTGGCAGAAACCTGGCCCTGGGCCCTGGATCTTCCCTCTCACTAACAAAAGAGCCAAGACCAGGCTGGACTGTGAGTTGTGCAAGGCTGACAGCAGAAGGCAGGTGACCAGATGACGTTCCCTGAAGCTGGGTGAGCCTGAATGGATCAATGTCCACCAGACCCTCAGCATCTCCCCATGACTTGCTGCCTTGAGAGCACTGGAGAGAACCGTGGTGCTGGAAATGACCACGGAAGATGCTCCTGTCCTCGCAAAATCCTGTCTATAGTGGTACTGGCAGGTCACCCCCTGACTTTTCTCTTTTGTTATATCTTGATCCCAGTCTGCTGGAGAATGCCACCCACATTCAATATTAGATCTGTTGGGGAAAACCTTTGTAGAGCCTACAGAAGTGTGTTTTACTAAAGTCATGACGTAGGCATTTTTCAGTCCATTCAAGTTGATAAAATTATCCACCACATACACATTTATCTCTGAGATACCTGCTACAGGCCGAACCATGTGGCCCCTCAAGATCCTTACCACAAGGGAATAGTATAAGGGGCAGGGCCTTTGGGAAGAAATAGGGCCAAAGGGAGTGGTGCCCTTGAAAACGTGGTTTTTCCCTTATTAGAAGAACCAAGCGTCTTAGTTCCTTTCACCGTGGAAAGGCACGATGACTAAGGCCACTTATAAAAGAAGCATTTACTTTGAAGCTCATGGTTTTAGAGCATTAGAGTCCATGCCCATCATGGGAAGAAGGGACAGGCAGGCATGGCAGTGGAGCAGCAGCTTAGAGCTTACATCTGATGCACAAATAGAGAGGCTGAGGGGTGGGGAATGACCAGAAATTGTATGAGCCTTTGAAACCTCAAAGCCTGCCCCAGTGACACACCTCCTCCAACAAAGCCACACCCCCTAATCCTTCCCAAACAGTTCCACTGACTGTAGACCAAACATCCAAATATAAGAGCCAGCCACACCAAGGTATAAAAAGTTAGATCACACACACCAAGAGGGAGTTCCTTTACCTTCCCACCATGTGACAACATGTCCACAAATCAGACAGTGAGCCCTCATCAGACACAAAATCGTCCCTGCTTCCTGACCTTGAACTTTTCAACTTGCAGAACTGCAAGTAGTGAATGAATGTAGCGTTTAAGCCAAGCCCATGGCCATTTGTTACAGAAAATCCCACTGAGTCACCACCTGTTGAGGGAGATATTTAAAATGGAGGCTCCCGATCTTGCTTTTTCTTAATCAGCTGCCATCTTCCTGACTAGCCTAGGCCTGAGAATATGCAACCGCTCGGCTCAGGCCGCCAGCTCATGCAGCCAGAGACACCAGCCCTGCCACCCATGAGACACCAGAGTCATAGATGGCTCTGCCAATCTTCCATGCTGTCTCCACAAGGCTAAGCTGAGCCCAGACCATCCCACCATCCACATGGTACCCAATAGAAATGAGACTCTAAAGCTTAGATTATCCAAAGGTTTTATATGTTTGGTAATGTTCAATAACAAGATGCCCACACAATTAGAGGTGTAACCCAATACCCAACCTAGATATATCAACTACCTTTGACTGCTAGAGACACACGCACATCCACTGCCATTTTCCCCTCTCTCTGGTCATCTCTCCCTCTCTTGCTCCTCCTCTTCCTTCTCCTCTTCCTCTCCTTACTCCTCCCACCTTAGCTCCTCCCAACTTGAGGGGAAAACATGCTGCTACAACCACCCTCTTATCCATCCATCTGCACCAGAGTAAGTGAGGTTCTCATCTCCCTACAACAACCCTTCAAGCAATCACAGAGAGACCTCTGGGGGCTGCAGCCATTGAGAGGAACAGAGGGCCTTGCAGAGAGTGGTGGGAAGCCTGACTTTGAAGCTTGGGGCTGAAATAGACGTCAGCAGGACCTGTGGTCCTCCTGTTACATAAAACCAGGAGGCCCCTGTAGCTAAGGGGGCTGTCAGTGTCTCTGACCCAGAGATACCTAGAGTTAAGTGATTGCTGCCACCAAAGCAGGGGAGGTGACTTGCTTCCCTATCCTGGACTGAATGATCTACACCACCTTGCCATCAGAGGCACAGATGCAGGGGGATACAGGACCCTCTGCTTTTCAGTTAGAGCTGGACAAGTTTGCCACTGCCAGGCAGGAGTCAGGAGGATATAGGAATGGATGGCTAAAGTAGGGCAGAGGAAAACTCAGAGAGACTGCAGAGGGAGAAAATGGAGATTTTAGAATGTGTCTGGGGATAGCATCCTTGAAAACCTTGACCAATCCTTTGCAAACAAGGGGTCAGGTGGCTAGGTACATGTGGTTTTTGCGATCCTGTCTGGCTGCTGAGGCAGTGTTGGGAATCTTCTGAGAGCCTCTCATGTGCAGTAGGACACCTGGGCACTTCCTGCCCCTAAAATGATATAGCATCTTCCAGGGAGCTGAAACTCATTCACGCATTCCACTCCTTCTGGGTCCCATAGGAGATAAGGGTAACCAAAAGGCTGCTACTAAGCTATTACACTTTAACCATTGCATGAGTCTCACTTTGGGACAGCAATGACTCTATCTTTGATGTGACCAAGACACTGGGCTGGAGTTTAGGGTGGGATCTCCCCAGTTATCTAACCCATCAGGTTATCTGACCCTGCGTCCTAGTGTGTGGAGGCAGCAGAGGGTACTAGTTGATGGGGGACCTTGCTGCCTTATGAGGGTAATGAGCATGAGACAAAAGACAAGTGTGAAAAACAGGACCAGCAAGAGAGCTGGAAAAGGCGAGGTCCTGTTGACACCAGTGGAGCTTGGATCGAGTTTTGACTAAAGGAAGGACCTTCCACGGACTTCAGTCACTGCTTTTACCATGGGGTCAGCATTCTGCCTCCTTCAGCAATGCCCCGTGCTCCCCAGCAAGAATCATGCTGACCGTATTGTGTCACCTTCTCCACTGTAGGGCCCTTTGTAGAAAGCCTTGGGAGAGAGGGAACATGAAGTGCTTGAGAGAACCAGATCAATATTGACCAAAGTGAAGGCCTTCACACAAGTGCTAACAAGACACATTGGAGACTCTGCCGAGAACCCCAGGGCCCAGATGGCTGAGCTATGAGGAAGGAGGAAGGAGGCTGCTGAGGAGGGCGCAGCAAATCTGTGTACTTGGTGGCTGAGCCAGGGATTCCGGGAGAGCTCATCGGTCCTCTCTGCTCCGCCCTCCCCCATTAGTGGCCCCAGACTTACAGATAGATTCTGGCTTCTTCCCCAAGCCACTTACACCTGGTGTTAAACAAAGTCCAGGGCCCTGTTGCCATGGCCTCTCATCTTAGCTGCCAGTAGAGCCTGGATCTGCCTACCTGACCTTGAGGTGACTATTTAAGCAAGAAAGAGATTGAAGGATACATCCTTTGCCCATGCAATTGTCATGGCATGGGATTATGGCATCCCTAGGAAGGAAGCCATATTGGTGGGAAGAAAGAGGATCTGAGACCAGAAGTCTCCATGGGACCCTTAAGAAGGGCCCAGACAGCTCGGTAGAGCTGGTTCACAGGGGAGCTGGTCCCAGTGAAGTGGCTGCAGGAGAGCTGGCTCTGCCCTTTGCCTGGGCAGGCCAGTAGAGTTGGCCCTGGGGCACAGGCCGAGCAGAGCAGGTGTGTTGTCTAAGTCAGCTACCATCCAGGCTCAGATCCAGGGCCTTGAGTTGGCCCACCCCAACATCTACCTCATCTATGAACTGATGGAGCATGTGAAGGGGCCGGTCCTGCAGATCCATAGCTGCAGGATCTCCATGACACAGGGCAACAAGAGGCTATCCAAGAAGAGTCCTGGTGACAATCTAATATTGATAGTGTAGCAGAAGCCAGAGGCCTCAAGCCAGACCAATGACTCAGTGCAATGGACATTTGCACATAAAGCTGTTTGGGGGAAAGGATAAACTATGTGACACACCATGACACACTATGGCTTCCACAGCAAGGTGGGTTGTTTTTTCTTATTTTTCTTATTTTTAATTTTTGTTTTCTTTTGTGGAGGAAGCTTGCAAGGTTGGAGGGCAGATATGGAAGAAAGGGGAGATGGGTGGGATTGGGATGCAGGATGTGAAATTCACACAAAAAAAATCAGTAAAAAAAAAAAAAAAAAAAAAAAAAAAAAGCGTTTTTAAAGGAACAAGAAGCCGGGATCTTGGGAAGAAGCTGGGTACTGACTTCCCCCAGAGGCTGTCTATCTTCCCCACCTCCTGGTGGGAAACGAATGGAGAAGGAATGGAAAGAAACTCAACACAGTTCACTTGTAAGCTTCAGCCTTCATGTGCTTTACACAGAGATGGGAGTCATGTATACAAGACCCATCCTACAGCACAAAATAATCACAAAGGAGGGTCTAACCTTACTAGTCCACAGCAAGGCGACACGGCAATGAGTCACGGTAAAACTCGTGGAGACATCATGGAAGTCTCACCCCCCCAACCCCACACAACCCCCACAATGAGTGACAATCAAGATGCCTGGTCTGAAGGGCAGAGAAGCTGGTCTACCTGCTCCGGCAGGGCAAGCATATTCTCACTGAGAGATGGAATTGGGGGCTCCCTAGTTTGATTAATAATGAACTTAGCCTGGGTATCAGAGAGAGAGAGAGAGAGAGAGAGAGAGAGAGAGAGAGAGAGAGAGAGAAAGAGAGAGAGAGAGATATCCAGCATGGCAGTCTTCGTGATAGATACGAAAGGAGAAAAAATAAGAAGAGACCTTCTGGGTCCCTCCCTAACCCAGGGAGCTGCCTCACTGGCTGGCTGAGCCTACATGCCTAAGTTCCATCTCTACATGTTCATGACAGCCACACTTTGGCCCAGGTATGTACACATGACTGAAGGGCACCAAGCATGGACCAAGGAGACTCTGGAGCCAAGCTGAGAGTTGAGTTGGGCCCTGGGACAGAAGTCTCAGAATGGGGAAAGCATGATCAGGCCTCCTGGTCTTTCAACAGAGGGCCTGTTGATGGTGTCAGCCTCTGATGTTGGCAACAACCTGCTGTGGGGCACAGCACTGAGCATCATGCCAGCACAACCTCCCCCTCATGCTTCTTGAAACCAGGAACCATGATGAAGACCCAAGAAGTTCCCTTCATGGCTCCATCTGCTGAAGGATCCCATCGGTGGAGCACCCAGCTTTGAGGTCCTCATGATCCTTCCAAGGTTCCAAAGTTGATATCTGTCCCATGCTCAGAGCCTTCAAAGCCACTGTTTACATCCAGTACTTCCTGCATTCCCAGAGGACAGGCAAGGCGTGGGTGTTTGTTTTGGCCCCCATAGGATGTCCTGCAAACATGTCCTGGGACAAGCTGACCCTCTTATCTGAAGAAGTGCCAAGCACTTTCTCAGTATCAAAGCCAGTCCTGGGTCCCCAGGGGACAGGCATACAGGAACTGGGTGGGAAAGTCCAGAGTGGATGCCGACTACCCCTGGTCCATCCCCCTCCTTCCCACATGCCAGGTAGGCCTTGACACCCACCGAAGACACTCCACTGTTAGTGACAAAGCAACACAGATATTGAAGGATAAGATACGTGGTAAAACTAATTGTCATGTCTTTTGAATGTCACTTTTTATGCAAAGTTGACAATATAATTAAGTTCATTATTTTTGAGACAAGGTTATTCTACATGCAATCACATATGGTCATATAATAGGCAAAGAGAATAAACACACACACACACACACACACACACACACACACAATCTGATGGCAGAGAAGGATGTATCCAGAGCCAAGGAATGTCAGAAGCTAGAAGAAGCCAGGATTGAACCTTCTCACGGGCTCCTGAGGGAGTGAGCCAACACTTGGCTTTCAACCCAGTGATACTGGACTTGTGGCCTCCAGAAGAGAAAACAAGTAACTGTGTACTGTCTTCAGCCACCAGGCAGGTGCTGAGAGCAGCCTCCAGAAGCTAGCTCAGAGGCACCGTCTGGCTCCTCAGTGTAAGCAGATTCCAGCTATCCCCATGACTGTCACTGAGGATGACCACAAGGCCAGTTCTAAAGGCCAGTGTGTGGTAAAGGATTGGGCCTGATGGGCATAAGTCGAGATTTGAGTGACTCTCACACAGGAAAAAGTGTGGTGATGACTTGCATTTCTGTGAGGATGTATTCTGGCAATCCTGTGAAGGCCTGTGGTCACACCACGGGCTCATGGGAAGCCAGGAAACGGTCACACAAACTATTCAATCAGGAAGTGTAGGGGACGGGGGCAGTTGTTGCTGGGAATTTTTGTTTTGTTTTTGCCATTTTTCATCCTTGGCGATCACATCCAGGGCCTTCCTTTTTTGAGACAAGTACTCTACCGGTGAGCTCTACTGTTCAGCCGAGGAAGGCTGGTTTTGTTTTTTCTTTGTTCTGTTTTATTATTATTATTATTATTATTATTATTATTATTATTATTATTGTCATTACTATTATTATTGTCATTACTATTATTATTATTATTATTATTTTATTTTTACTTTATTTTATTTTTTACACAGGGTACTGTAATGAAGCCCAGGCATGCAACACCACATCCTGCTGGAAGGGTGTTTTAAAAGACAAAGAATCCCAGGAAGGGTGTGCAGGGAGGCCACTGGACAGACACCAGGAGAGTTCACAAGCCACTGGGACCCCGCGAACCGCAAGTCTCCACCTTTGTCGTTTCTGATTTTGCCTAAACTTGGCTGTCTCTGTTTCTCAGACAGCATGGTGAAAAGTTCAGCTCCTAGATGCCCAATGCGATCAGTTGGGTCACTGGAATCCTGCCTGAAGAGAATACGGAGTGCTGAGGAGGACGCATGCGCAGTGTTTGTGGCCCTGCAAACGGGAAGGGGTTGTGGAAGACAATGGGAATTACATTGACAAACGGCATGGCCCAACAACCCCACCTGTAGTTTCAGCAGCCAGTGTTCACCCGAAGTCTTGATCCATGATATTACGGCAGACTCTAGAGTCATCTAAGAGGCTAGGATAAGGTGATGTTCAAGGGCCATAAGGAAGAAAGGAAAAGGAGGTTGTATTTAATGGGCACAGGTTTCGGGCTTTATAAGATGAAGAGTTCTAGAGACAGGTAGGGGCAATGTGGACGCACACCTTCAAAAGGCATGGAAGGGCATTTTAGATAGCCGTGCGATACAGAATTTTAGAACTATGGTAGTTTTTAAAGTTAGTTTTTAGATTAGCATCCTGGGTAGTTACTTTCTTCTCGGTATCTCTATACATACGAGTCAGTATGCATGGCGCCTCCCTCCCGTGCTGAGCCCCCACCTTCTGCCGCTGCAGCTGCTTCCCTTTTGCCCAGTCATGTTCCCCTCTGCTGTATTGTGCTCTGTTACTCCACGCCCCACCTCTCTAAAGATACCTCCCCCGCCATGATTGCTTTTGTAGTTTTTTGAAAACTAACACACACACCCATACACACTCACATATGCACGCTCACGTTTACGCACCAGAACATCGGTCTACATCTAGGATTTGCATATGAGAGAAAGCATGGCTATTATTTGTATGCTTATTTCCCTTAACACAGGAATTTCCAGCTGCATCCATTCCCTGAAAATGTGCTTTCACCGCTATGGCTACATAAAATTAAAAAGATCTTTTACTTTTCTTTTTCTTTAACTCTTTTTCTCATTTTTCTTCCTATTTTTACAATTTTACTTCTTCCTTATTTTCTTTCCTCCACTAACATTTTCTTTATTAGTAACAACTTTTCATTAACTTTCATTTAGTCTACATTTTGGTCCCTTTCTTTGATACTGCCAATGGTAACATTTGTAATTTTGTGACATGCATTACTGTGTCTGGTCTGTTCTTGCTATGGTTACTGTTACTAGTGCTTCCTCTTTGGACAGTACTGAGCATGGAGTTCTCCAGAGAAGCTAATCATTGAGACCCTTGTTGGGAGCCGACTTTTAGCAGAAAGCGGCTATCAGCTTTGCAGCCATCTTGAGCCATATACCCTGACATGAGACTTGTATTACAATAGCCTACAACAGCTGAGCACACTCTGATAACATCTTGCTTTGGATACCCAGGGTGTGTGAGATTAAAGGTGTGTGAGATTAAAGGTGTGTGACTTAAGAGTGTGACTTAGAGATCAGATTTAGAGACAAGACCTAAGTCCATCCTCACTCTCTCTCTCTTTCTGGACCTCGATCCGTGGACCGGAGCGGCAGCTTGGGCCAGGATACAGTGGCCGCCATGCTCGGAGTGGAGAGGGCCTCAACATTTTAGGCCGCCCAAAGTGGGACAGCCTAGGCCCCAACAGACCCTCACAAAAAATGGACATTATCCATTGAGACATCTGAGCAAGTCTCAACACAGAAACATAAGAAACATGGTGTGGGGGGTGGGGCATAACATGACTCCTCCAAAAAGTCATAGCTTTTCAGTAACTGAGACTCCAAAGATACCAAAAATGGATGAAATGCTGGGCAAAGAATGAGTTCAGAATTTATTTATTTGTTTGTTTGTTTGTTTACTTATTTGTTTAGCTCCCGAGTGCTGGGACTAAAGGTGTATGCCACCACACCCCTAAATACAGTTCCCCATGTTGTGGTGACCCCCAACCATAAAATTATTTTTGTTGCTACTTCATAACTGTAATTTTGCTATTGTTATGAATTACAATATATATCTGGTATGTGGGATATTTGATATATGACCTGTGTAAAAGGGTTGTTTGACTCTCAGTGGGGTTGTGATCCACAGGTTGAGAGACTCTGCCTTAGATTACCTGGATTTAACAGACATTATAGAAGTAGAAGCATGCACTTTGCTTTTTTTCAGCTCCTTAAACCTTTTCCAAAATAGTTCATATTTTACAATCTAAAGCAAGTGTTAACAAATACACAACAATTTAATTACTCTCTTGCATCTGATCAGATCTTAATAAAATAAAAAATCAACAGAAAGAAATATCATAAAATATACAAATACATACACATAATATGCTTTTCATGAATATTTCCGTGTTTTCTCTCAGATATGGAAGCCAGAATTATAACTCACACACACACACACAAATGCATGCGTACCTGCACACGTGCACGCACACGCACACATTTTGAAAGCAGAAGAGGCAATAACATGGTGGTGCCAGGGACTAGGAAGAGGAGGAAGACGGAAGGCAAGAAAGCATGGGGAGAGTGAGTTATGGTCAACGCATCGTTCGTGCTGTATGGAAATGTCACAGTGAAACCCACATATAACCATCCGTATTCATAATTATAAATTTAAAGACAGGAGGAGGAGGGGAGGAGAGAAAGAGGAGGAAGAAGAGGAGAAGGAGGAGAAGAGGAAGAAAATTTTGGAAGAGTTGAGAATTGTTAGTTGTGGGATTTTTCTGTTTAATGTTCTCCGACTAAAGTTGCCACAAAAAGTGAAACGATGCTTTTGGGGACACCGCTGTTAGGCCAGCTGGGCTTGGTTTTTCAGGAAGGTGGTTGGTCAAAGTAATGACCACTTCAATGATGTGCCCTTCTGAGGAAGAGGCTCGGGGTATTCTGGGTGTGACGACGGCACCCTCTACACCCACACAAATGGTCTCAATGCTGCCTTACAAGCAGCGTTCCTTCCAGAAAACCATTGAAAGGAGGTGTGCAACCTCACAAGCTGAAAACCCAATTCCCGCTGAAATTAATTCCATGGTGACTAACAAATGCTTCCCAGATAAAGCAACAAGGAAAAGATGTGAGGAACGGGCAGAGGCAACGTCAATACGCTCATAAGCCACAGGCTGGAAACAGGCGGGATCTGCTTACTGTAAGCCTTCACCGCATCCCAGAGGGGCGCTGGAGACCCTTTCCGCCCAGCTACAAAAATCAAGGCATGCTCATCTGCTGGGGGAAAATGCTGGAAGTCAGAGCTCCCCACTAATGAGCCCAACGTTAGGGTATCCATGCTTCGTTCTCTGCTACATTTCTGCAGGTGGTAGACAAGAAAAGGTTTTTAGAGAAACTGAAATAGACCAAGCTCATCTGCTGCCTTTGAGAGTGATTTCAAAGACAGCTCTCTCTCTCTCTCTCTCTCTCTCTCTCTCTCTCTCTCTCTCTCTCTCTCTCTCTCTCTCTCTCTCTCTCTCTCTCTCATCAGCAGTTACCTGTGGCCCAACTAATGGTACAGTCAAGAATAAGGCCTGGTTGCCCAGCCAGGCTATCAGGCATTCTTTTCTGGCTCAAACACATTGGTGCTCCCAGACCAGCAGGAGCTAGGAAGACAGTCATGGGACCAATAGCTCATTGAGAGATTTGAGGTCCCTGGGACCTGTTGATTCACACTGTACTCTTCAGGCTTCCAGCCCCAGAACCTGCATAATCACCCATGAGGAGCCTGTTCCCACTGACCCATGGGCCCCTGGCCTATACCATGGTGATGTTGAGGTGGGGTCAGACCACAGTATCAAGGTGTAGTCCTGGGTGGGCCCATGGGGACAAAAGAAATCCGTGGTTCCTGGAAGAAAGACCTAGCACTTGAGTTTAGGAGACCCTGCCAAGAGGAAATCCCCAGGACTGAGGTGGGATGTGCAATCCTCCCAGGGTCCACTGACCAGAGGAGGAAGTTGGCTGCAGTTCTGCCTATTAGCTGAACAAACAACACATTCCCCAGGAGGGTGAGGTTCCACTCCTGGATATATGAAACCATCGGGGCCAGACTTCAGGAAAAGTGTCTTAGGACCCAGGAGCATCTTCTGAGTCTCGTCCCACCATGAAGCTTACCATCACCTTCCTAGTGTTCTGTGTGGCTCTGCTCAGTGACTCTGGTGAGTTCTTTTGGGGCTTAGCATCTCCTATGGAGGACCTGCCATTGGTACCTGCTCTTTCCTGGCCGTTGCTCTTCTGGCTTTTCTAACAGAGCTGTCTACAGGAGAACCCAGACGATCCTCTTGCTTATACTTTAGACGCTTTCCTCTGTATTTCCTATAGTCTTTAAAGCTTCCTGCCATCAGGTCCACCTGAGCCTTCGAGCTGCCTCTCATATACCTACCTACCTCTAGCTTCTTCTCTTCACCTACCAGCCTGAGGGCTTATTCAAGGGCCAGCCCTGGATTGACACCACCCATCCCATTTGTTCTCAACCTGGTTAATGTCCCCTCAATCATCAAGGCACAAGTATGGATGTCCTCAACTCTAAAAACCTTACCCATCTCCTCCCTGGGCCCTCTATGTGGCCACCTTTCCTAACTTCCGTTGGCATCACCCTTGACACAGGGCAGCCATCAATCAAGAAGTAGGTGGGTAGCTGTGACATCTCCCTTGGGTGCCCTCCCTGGAGGAGCTGGATCTTCAGAATCGAGAAGGCGCTAGGTTCTCTGTTTCTGTTGGCAGGTATTGCTTTCTTTGTGAATTCATTGGCCAAGCCTGTGGTGGAACCCGTGCCTGCCCTTGCTCCAGCTGCAGAGGCTGTGGCAGGGGCTATGCCTAGCCTACCATTAAGCCACTTGGCCATCCTGAAGTTCATCCTGAACAGCCTGGGCATCCCACTGGATCCTCTCATAGAGGGTTCCCAAAAGTGTGTCACCGAGCTGGGCCCCGAGGCTGTAGGAGCTGTGAAGTCACTGCTGGTAACATGGGCATCCTTCCTGGCTATTCCTTCCTTGCATAGCTATTCCTTCCTGGATGGGTAGCCCTCCCCAGACATCTTCAACATTGTAAAGAGAGAGCCCTTGCTTCCTGATATGCTCCAGCAAGCTATATCCTAACTAAACTGGGAAGAGTCCAGGGAGTTCTTCAGGGTTTACCTTGCACAAGTGGCTGCCAGCAGGCCAGGACACTTGTCCTAGGGTCCCCTCCCCATAGACTTTACAGGGACTCTCCCCAGAACCAGCCTTCCTGTCTTGAGTAACCTAAGGTGCCCAGGTCCTCTCCTCAGCAATCCTTGGTAGCAGTGAAGGGCTCTCTCAAGCTTGGCTTCTTTTTTCCAGGGGGCCCTGACAATGTTCGGTTGAGGTGACCCTGGAAAAATTCTGCCTGACAAGATGTTATTCTTCAACAAAAGCTGGAAGCTCTGCTTCTCATGCCTGTCCTCTCTACCTTAATAAACAGAGCAGCTCTGCAGTTGATGTCTTCCTGCCTCAAATCCCTATAGGAAGCCATAAAGCATCATACCTGTGTGTGTGTGTGTGTGTGTGTGTGTGTGTGTGTGTGTGTGTGTGTGTGTAGAGAGAGGGGGGGGAGAGAAGAGGGAGATGGAGAAACTGGATTACTTAAATATTTTCCACTTAAACACAGGGCTGGGATTTTTCTACTCCTATTATTAAAATAACTAGAGATTTGAACTTGACTGTTTTGGGAGGTGATGAAATAAAAAACTAGAGTAGAGGAAAAAGCCACCTGGATTCAGGTGAGGTTTGAGTTTCATTTTCAATACACGGCCCCTACGATCACCAAGAGGTATGGCTCTTTGTGGAAGACTCTCGTCTGAATAGTCACAAACACATACAGATGACTTGTTTTCCAACTCTGGTGAAACGGGTGGGGGCACCCTGAAATGTCCCTGGGTAACTTCTTGTTAATAACAACATGCCTAGACTCTGTAGATTGCCTGGTAACATACCCCAAGTTGCCACAGAAACACTGTACACTACAGCAGCTCACTAGACCTGGCAGTGGGCTTGTACTGAATAAAAGAGCCCAGTCTGAACCAGCTCTGCTATCCTTAAACTGGCAACTCTCCCTCAGGACAGTGAGAAAGAAATGCTTAGAAGAGACCTTAGGATTCAGCTGAAGCCCAAGACCAGCTCTTGTAGATTCCAGAGGAAATGAGACCTAATCCTGGTCTGATTAGGAGGCTGATGCCCAAACCTGTTGTTTGAGAAGTGAGGAGAGTGCAAAGGGGTGACCGTACTGGATGTACATAGGGGTCCTTTCCATAGTTCTTGAGCATTTTGGCAACTGATAGCACCTAGCTGAGTTGCCTTCTAGGAACCACCCTCAGAGAACTACAAGGTCACAACTCTGAGCCAGAGGAAGTCTGCGTTCTGGTTGATGTGGGTTTACTTCTATGTTAGCAGCTTTCTGGGGTAGGTCATGTATGACCTGGACTCTTAGCTTCAAGAGGGAACAAATCTAAAGGGTCTTCACAGCACCAGGGTCTTCACACTCCTTTATAAGGACTTGGTGATTCCATTACCACTCGGCTTCCCCTCTGCCCAATACTAATTCCTTAATTTTCCCCACACTACCACAGAATTGTTAACTCCAGGGTGTGTGCAGAGTTCTAGAGGATGGCCCCTCCCTCATTCACACCGGTGTCATCTCCAATCTGATACCTGAATTTCGCCTTTCCTTTTCCTTAAATTTTTTTCTTTTGTTTATATGTGTGTATGTATCCGCACACGTGTTAGAGTGTCTACTGAAGGCGTCTGATCTCTTAGAGCGGGAGTTACTGGTGTTTACAAGCTGCCTGACTTGGGTGCTGGGACTGAACTCTGGTCCTCTGTAAGAACAGCAAGCACTCTGAACCATCTCTCTTCCCACTTCCAATTTTCATCTTTCAAAGGCCACACCATCTCTCCATCTTTTCCAACAGAATCCCTGCACATAAACCTGTGTCTCAGAGAATGCACCATGAGACAGGTTCTATTTGTTAAGAAGGCTGTCTCAGTTTTTTGGTTTTTTTTTTGTTTTTTTAAATCAATGGCAGGGAGAAAGAACTAATAAAAAGCTTTATTTCCTTTAATAAATCTTACTTTGTTAATTTTCCATTGTCACCACTGAGACTACTACCAAAGCCAAATAAATACTTTTTTTAAAAAGACAATCTTCTAAAACTTGACAGTAAGAAGTAAATCTTAATTTTGTTTCTGGGGATAGCCACAACAGAAGCAATCCATATTACAGAAAAAGATGGCTGTAGAAGAGGGTGCACCCTAAGGACAAGAACTGCCTAAATAACAAGACATTTTTCTTAGTGATGGCATTGCTGTCCTGAGGCCGTCCATGGCACATTCTAAGATAGATGAGTAACTATGAGCTGGGAATATAGTTCACTGGTAGAGGACTGACCCAGCATGCATAAGACTTCGGATCCCAGTCCCAGTACTAGGGATGAAGAGATCTTAATTAATTAATTAATTTTTAAAATGTCAGTTTAGTGTCATTAAAACCCAAATTTTTTGGCCAGAATTAAGGGAGGTACTGACTTAAGACTATTAATTGTAACTACAAACCTTATGGTTCAAATAAAGCAGAACTAGCAACACTTAACATATTAGTACTTTTTCCATCGCTGTGATAAAACGCCAAGACCTAGAGAAGGGTTTACTCATTTGGCTTACAGTTCCGGGGGCTTAAGTGACGGAGCAGTGAGGTAGCAAGCAGCCAACATGACCACTGAAGAAGCTATGAGCTCACATCTTAAAGGGCAGCACAAGCAGAGACTGTGAAGTGGGAATAGCGTGGGTCTTTGAAATATCAAAGCTGGTTCCCAATGACACACCTCCTCCAACAAGGCCATCCCTTCTAAGCCTTCCCAAACAGCTCCACAAACTGGGGGCCAAGCACTCAAATGCCCAAGACCACAGGAAACATTTTCCTTTCAAAACACCATGGACATATTTTATCTTGGGGCGAAATTCTCACTTCTGTCCTCTGAAATGACCCAGAACTTGGAAAGGAAAGTGGCTAAAAGCATCCCTTCCTGTAGTATACAGTTTGGGTCTCCATATGCAACTTCCTATTTTAAGAAGCAGAAATCTCTGAATGAATAGTAAGTACAGCCCTTATGTAGGAAACATAAAAGTTAACAATTTTTCATACCTGATAGGAAATTATCAATGACTACCAGGACCGCTTCAAAGATACACGGGCCATAGATCAGGTTATTTTTGAATGTTAACAGTAATAGCTGAAACAAACCTTATCCAGTGTGTATATAAATCCATATTCTTGATCTTGAGCAATAAATGGCTTATTAGATACCTTTCATCAAAGAAGGCAGGGAAACCAACTTATTATTCTGAAAATGCATGAAAGAAATAATCAAGATTGTGCCTTGCCTTTCTGATCCAACACAGGGCAACTGTTTGATGAGGGATATGTTTTCACAAAACACTAAGCAAAGGAATACTACAGATTAGGGTTTTATCTGTTTGTTTTAAACAAAAGCTAGATGTAGGATTTGAGACTAGACCTCACTATGTAGCCTTGGCTGGCCTAGATCTCTTTATTTAGACCATGCTGGCTGTGAACTCAGAGACCCACCTGCCTTGCTTCCCAAATGCTGGGATTAAAGGCTGTTGTACCATTGCCTAGCTAATTGTAGGATTGTGATCAATGGCTATTAATATCACAAAAAGACAATACATTTAGCAGAAGCTGAAACTCTATAACTTTTGTTTTTGAAGTGTATCAGTATGTTTTTCTTTTGGTTTCTATTTTATGTAAGCGTTGACTGGACCACACGTGTGGTGCCTGGTGCCTTGAGGGGACAAGTGTTGGATCTCCTGGTAGAACTGGAGTTACAGCCAGCTGTGAGCTACCAAGTTGGGGACAGAGTCCAGGTCTTCTGCAACAGCAGCCAGTGCTCTTAACCATTGAGCTGTCTGTATTTTTAACTGCACTGTTAGTGTACACACCCAGATGAGTGCAGGTGTTCTCCAATGCCAGAAGTGTTGAACGCCCCTAGAGTTACAGGTGGCTCACTTGATGTTAGAGTGATAATACTGAATTCGTAAGGCAAGATGTTTTCACACACACCCCCTTTAAAAAATACTTGAAGAATCGAGATTTTCAAAATACAAGAATTAAAGAATGAAAATACTTAAAATTGTTGGAATTTACCATGAAACCATCCAGGCCTGAGCTCTTTATAGAGGTTTTTGTTTTTTTCATTTCCCACTACTAGTTCAGTCATTCCTTGTTATGTATCTACTCAGATTTTAAGTTTCTCTGTCCCTTTTTTGAGATGGCATGCACCATTCTTCAATATTCCTGTTTTTCTGAGGTTGGCAGTAATGCCCTTTTAGTATCTAAATTTAATCACTTGGCATTTTTTTCTCTTCTGCCAATGTGAACATTCATGAATTTTGCTCATCTTTCTAAAGACCCAGCACAGATAATTTTTAACTTCCTGATTTCTATTCTTCCTTCCACACTTGTGTTTTACTCATTTCTTCCTACTTGCTTTGGCCTGCCCTGATATTAGATCATTTTCCTCTTTAATGTCTTTGCACTGTAACTTCCCTCTGTGCATTGTTCTGTGTTCCCTACTTTGATGTTATTTTTTTTCCTTCATTTCAGAGGATTTTGCTTTGCCTTTTCTTTGACCCACTGGCTTTCCCGATGTTAACTTCCACTTATTCTTGAATTCTCCAACTTCATGTCACTAGCTAGACTCAATTTTGTATGAATTTAAACTATCCCATGTGTAGCTGAGAAGACAAGCAGCCCATCTCATTCATTCATTAGATCTAGCTGAGTGACAGCACTGTTTGGTTTTCTACTTCCTTATACCCTGCTAAGTTTTGGTTTTGACAAGTCTTCCTATGCCATGCAATTAACTGGTGGTGCTGGCCATTGGCAGCCAAGCACTTGGGTGTTCCACTATGATTGCTGTTACCCAATTCCTCACTGTTGACTTTAGTCCACTTGTTTGGAGCTCTGTGGTCTGATGTGATCATCATCACCAGCAACCCCTTCGTTTCTAGTAAGGATTTAAGCCTTTGTTGTCTGACTGGCATAACCACTTACAACTAGTTGTTTGTGACACTTTTCATCTGCTTATTGTCAACCTACTGTATCTTTATTCCTAAAACAGGTCCTGCAGACGGCATATATTTATGTGGGTGCTGTGGATAACTCGGGTCCTCAACCTTTAGTAGCAAGTGCTTTACTCCCTCAGCTATTGGCCCAGGCAAATTAAAAAAATTTTTTTTTAAATCTGGAAATTATCTAAAGACAAAGTGTAAATTAGGCAATATGGTTATCGTGGGCATAAATGTCCTTGGAGAGCTTAGGTCTCCCTGTAACTGGAATTACAGTTGAAAACTGCCATGTGGATGCTGGGAATGAAACCCAGGTCCTCTGCAAGGATCCTTAATTGTTGAGCTCTCTCTCCAGTGCTTCAATCAATTGACCTTCTGTGGCACCAGGAAAGTCCTGTGCTAAGTAACTGTTGGGCTAACTGCAAAGCTTGCACTTTCATAAGACGTTCACCCAGTCTTTTCATAACTTTGTCACTAAGATTTCCCTACCAAATCACTTTCCACCCAACATGCCATTTCCCCCTAGTGCAATATGAGCCCTTTATAAAAGCTGGCTGACCCAGGAGACCTCATCTTGTGGATGTATTTTTTTTAAAGCTTTTTGTTCAACATCCTGAACTCATATAATGGTCTACTTCTTTTGTTTTTCCATGACAGTGGTTCTCTGTATAGTCCTGGCTGTCCTAGAACTCACTCTGTAGACCAGGCTGGCCTTGAATTCCCAGGAAGTGCTGGGATTAAAGGCATGTCCCACCACTGCCTGGCACTATTTCTTGACCATTGAAATGGTATAATATGCATTTTGGGAAATATTGATACTATTCATGTTACTGTCTTTAGTTCTACCCTTTTATACAACAAAGGCGTTTTTCCCCCTTTGCTATAGCAAACTGTCATTCATGCACTTTTGTGACACACCCACTTTTCACTATTCTTGATGTGATAATAGCTCTGCACATCCAAATTCTGTATTAGAACTGATTCTAATTTCCCCACACTTGTAAATTTAAAGGGGACAACACAAACATACACAGGAACTACTGTACTATATACTTTCTTTGTACTAGACAGTTCCCTTGCCATCTGCACCAAATACTCAAATCAACTTTATACTGCTTTGGCTAGTATCAATACATGACTAGAATTCAAATCTTTGACACTGACTAATGAGATGTTTGCATATAATACAGAAAAGCAACATGGCAGTTCCCTTCCTTGCACAATGCTGAGTGCTGTAAAGATGAGCCAAGGGGCCAGAGAGACAAATGGCTCAGCAGTTCGGAGCACTTGCTCCTCCTTCAGAATTGAGATTGTTTGAATCCCAGCACCCCTGTCAGGAAGCTCTCACGTAAACATGCACAACTTTTTAAATTGAGAAATCTTTTAGAGGGGCTGAAGAGATGGCTCAGCAGTTTAGAGCACTGACTGCTCTTCCAGAGGTCCTGAGTTCAATTCCCAGCAACCACACGGTGGCTTACAACCATCTGTATTGGGATCTTCTGGTGTGTGTGAAGACAGCTACAGTGTACTCATATATATAAAATAAAACCTTTAACAGAAAAGAATTATTTTTTTAAAAGTCAAGCGTACTGTGTACTCATATACACAAAACAAAACCTTTAAATGAAAAAAACACCTTTTTTTAAAGTCAAGCTTCATAAATAACAAAAGCTATTTCAAGGTTCTCTGTTACAGTCAGGCTTCAAGTCATTAAAAGCTGTGGGTGGCTGAGGCACAGAGCTGATTCCTCTCAGAAGGAAATCATTTAAAATTCTTGGATTGCTTTCATCGTCAAAGGGTTCCTCTGTATGTTTAAAGGTTTCTCTCCCCACCTCCCTTTCTCTGTGTACACATGCGCTAAGGGCATTTATTGCTCATCGTCTTTCAAGTGAACCATACTGAAGCTCGCAGTTGCTTAATTAGTCTCATTATTTTCATCTCTCACCCATAATGTTGCTTTCAGTTATGTTTCCAGATTTTTTTTTTTTAAAGTATGGTTCAAGGATTAAAGGGGCACCAGGAAGTGGAATGCAGCTAAATACTGTGTTCAAGGAGATAACAAGATTAAAGATATTAAATGGAATTAAGGGAGTGGTGCCCCAACTAAGCTTCCCTCTGGTGAAAGGGAACCAGAGAAAGGCTTAAGTCCAGGTGTGTATGGTAGTCCACGATTCCCCATTCAGACCACTCCTAAAACAAAGTTCAACCTTCCCGTGTGGCTCAAGCACATTCCACGAGTCATATGCCAAATCCATCCAACAGTCACAGATAGTCCACAGAGGCTTTTAATACAAACATTTTTGTTCTACTGGGAAATGAGTTCGCAGTCCATTAAAATACAGCCACAAGGTCACCTCTTGACCCATGCAAGCAGCTGGTCCTTGGTATGTGTCTGACATTTACTGCATTAAATTATGCTGACATACTAGTTAAGAGATTAATCCTGTAAATCTATCTCCTAAGCATAATACAGCAATTCAAAATGACTGTTTATCAATGCAACCAAAAATTGGCTTAACCCCCATTCACCAAGATGTATCAACACCCCAAGAGTTCTCCCCACTCCTGTCCACTGAGTCTGAGCCCAGAGGCTTGGACTTACTTTGCTAGCAGGCTGGAGAATAGTGACAATAATAGTTACTACAGTCTGCCTTAGGTCATAGTTGACAGAAAAAAGTTTGTCCTGACATATCCAACATAAATTTAATAATTATGGGGTAGATTATAGTGCTTGAAGTTTGCAATTAAAAAAACAAAAAACAAACAAAAAAAAACAACCAAAGAACATCTTGTTAAATGTGGTCAAGAGTCTGGAGAAAGGGCTTGACAGCGCCATTACCCAGCAGTCTCCCCATTTCCCAGACATAGACTTGCAGGTTACACACAGTCTGAGAACTTGGAACCTGATTGGGGACCAATGTACTTACAAACAGGCCCCCAAATCTGCCAGAAATTCTAGTAAGAGCTGCCCTTTACAACATACTTTCTTCTAATATATGTTAGATTACAATGGTCTCTGTAAAGCCAGGAGTGGTAGAGAACACGTTTAATCCCAGCACTTGGGAGGAGAGGCAGACGCAGACCACAGGATCTCTTAAATCTCTATAGCATAACAGCTTATCAAAATCAATTTGAACTCAAAAAGGGGATTTTTAAAATAATACTGACTCTCTCATTTTTTCTAATTATTATTTATTTTATGTATGTGAATACACTGTAGCTGTCTTCAGACACACCAGGAGAGAGTATCAGATCCTATTACATATGGTTGTGAGCCACCATGTGGTTGCTGGGAATTGAACTCAGGGCCTCTGAAAGAGCAGTCAGTGAGCCATCTCTCCAGCCCAAAATGGGGATTTTTGATATACATTAACACTGCTACCTAAAAGCTGAAAATGTTATACTAAATATATTTTCAGCTCATATTTTAGATAACTATTCCCTCAAAAACTAGTTAGAATTCACAAACTATACTTAGCTTTTATACTTACTTGCTTTTAGCAAAAATTAGATTCAGGTTTATATGATGTATGTTTACTCTAAGAAACTAACATCATTCTAGTCTTCTGATTTTAAACATTTTTTTCAGCATGCATACAAAGCCCATGAATGAAGCAGATCCTGGGCGGCAGCTCTGCCCCCAATCTCACAGAATCCAGAAGAAGCAGGCCTCCCAGGAGCTCTAACCGAGGCAATATCTTAGGTAAGGAGACAGCAATACCCGCCCCAAACAGGGAGTAACTGGGACCTACTAGGACCCAGGAAGAGCACTGGTTCCTTCCAGTCTGGGCCTGAGCACTGAGCAGATCTTGGACCCCAGCTTTAATCCCAGCAGCAACACCCACCCTACACAGTTCTGATAAAACCAAGATAATAGGAAAGACAGGCTTCAGTCAGAGACAGGGCAGGTAGCACTAAGGAGATCCAGATGGTGAAAGGCAAGTGCAAGAACGTAAGCATCAGCAACCCGGGGTACTTGGCATCATTAGAACCTAGTTCTCCCACACAAGAAAGTCCTGAATTCCCCATATCACTAGGGAAGCAAGATTCAGATTTAAAATCACTTCTAATGATGATGATAGAGGACTTTAAGAAGGACATAAATAACACTCTCAAAGCATTTGAGGAGAACACAGGTAAACAGGTAGAAGCCCTTAAAGAGAAAACACAAAAACCCCTTAAAGAATTACAAGAGAACACAACCAAACAGGTGAAGGAATTGAACAAAACCATCCAGGACATAAAAATGGAAGTAGAAACAATAAAGAAATCACAAAGGGAGACTACCCTGGAGATAGAAAACCTAGGAAAGAAATCAGGAGTCATAGACACAAACATCACCAACAGAATACAAAAGATAGAAGAGAGAATCTCAGGTGCAGAAGATACCATAGAAAATATTGACACAACTGCCAAAGAAAACGCAAAATGCAAAAAGTTCTTAACGTAAAACATCCAGAAAATCCAGGACACAATGAGAAGACCAAACCTAAGGATAAGAGGTATAGATGAGAGTGAAATTTCCCAACTTAAAGGGCCAATAAATAAGTTCAACAAAATTATAGAAGAAAACTTCCCTAATCTAAAAAACAAGATGCCCATAAACATACAAGAAGCTACATAAACTAGACCAGAAAAGAAATACCTCCCATCACATAATAATCAAAACACCAAGTGCACAAAACAAAGAATATTAAATGCAGTAAGGAAAAAGGCCAAGTAACATATAAAGGCAGATCTATCAGAATTACACCAGACTTCTCACCAGATACTATAAAAGCTAGAAGATGCTGGACGGATGTCATACAGACCCTAAGAGAACACAAACGCCAGCCCAGACGACTATACCCAGCAAAACTCTCAATTACCATAGATGAAGAAACCAAGATATTCCCCGACAAAACCAAATTTACACAATACTTTCCACAAACCCAGCATTACAAAAGATAATAGCAGGAAAGCTCCAATACAAGGAGGGAAATTATACCCTAGAAAGAACAAGAAAGTAACCCTCTTCCAACAAATCCAAAAGAAGATAGCCATACAAAGATAACTTCACCTCTAATAACAAAAATAACAGGAAGCAATGATCACTGTTCCTTA
This sequence comes from Arvicanthis niloticus, assembly GCF_011762505.2. NCBI lineage: Eukaryota > Metazoa > Chordata > Mammalia > Rodentia > Muridae > Arvicanthis > Arvicanthis niloticus. The sequence goes on along the minus strand of NC_047663.1, from coordinate 71,313,125 downwards.
ATATCTCTTAACATCAATGAACTCAATTCCCCAATTAAAAGACATAGGCTAAATGACTGGATACGTAAACAGAACCCAGCATTCTGCTGCATACAGGAAACCCACCTCAGTGACAAAGACAGACTTTACCTTAGAGTAAAAGGCTGGAAAACAATTTTTCAAGCAAATGGTCCTAAGAAACAAGCTGGAGTAGCCATTCTAAAATCTCCAGCCCGAGAACACAAAGGGAGGGACTCATGGCTTCACCTGTATAGGTAGCTGAGGGTGGCCTTGCCAGGCATCAGTGAAAGTGGATGGCCTTGGTGCCTGAAAGTTTGGATTCCCTAGTGTTGGGGAATTCGAGAGCAGGGAGGCGGGAATGGGAGGATGGTGGGAGCACACTCTCATAGAAACTCCCAGAATTATATTAGACATGACAGAGGCAGGCTGCCAGAAGTCTAGATTCCAGAATTCAAACAAAAAATTATCTTGATACTAAAATTTGTTTTGAGAACTGTATATTGCAGAATACACAGCCTTGGTGTATCTACTCATCAAGCAAGCTGAGCAGACCAGCTCACACCTCTGATGTCCTGGAATTCCAGCTGGATGCAGTGAAGACACAGTGTCAGAGGCTTATCAATTTACTCTCCCCCCCCGCCCCTCTTCTAATATCTCAATGCCCATTATCAGCTTGAAGAAGTTAATAAAGAGTCGGCGCCCCTATTCCCTGGGCTTGGGGACTAATGTGGTTAATATTGGGCTGTCTTTCTAGGGAAAAGTAGTGATTTTGTTGGAACAGGGAGAAATAGCTAGGATTTATTGCATAGCCATCACCTATTGGTAGAAACATGTATAATTATTATTAAGATGAAGTTATAATTTTTTAAATGGTACAAAATTTACTTTGATTTCAAATGTAAGGTTTTCATTGGTATGAGCTTCTTATTGATATAAAAGTGAGATTAATATTGTTACTCTCATAGGCATTGTGCCTATAGAACACATTTAGGAATACAAGGCTTAGATTAGACCCAGTCCTTCTTTAACTTTTCTAACTGATCTGAGATGGTTAGACTGTGAGTTACAGGTCTATAGCAAATTCATGGCTCTGAGTTTATTGTTAGGGTGTTTTCTATATTTTATTTAGAAATAGCTGAGAAGAGTTAACAGACAACAATTGCCTTAGACGAATAGTTGGTTTTCAAAACGTCAGAAGTCCAGAGAATTGACGTTATGAACATTTCTGTATTAATGTCCATTTTGACCAGAGACCTGTCTGCTCCTGACAGCTTCCTGTCTTGTATTCTAAGAAGAAATTGAGGATATCTGGAGTTACTCCAGTTGTGGTGAGACAGCCACTAGGCAAGAATTGCCTCTTGTCATCTACAGACAAATTATTGTCCAGAAAAGGACACACTTGCAGAATAGTCGACTGATTATATCTGCCTAGACAGAGTGATCAGCCCTTAATAATTCTGCCTTCTCTAGGTCTGTCAGATGATCCTGGGCCAGAGGCTGATCGGATGCTCCAACGTTCTGTAGTATAGGGACTGTCCAGGTGTTCAGAGGTCTCTATAAATTGGCTAAGTTTTAGAAGCTATGTTTTGTGCTTCCCATAATTTCAGTTAACTCAAGTCATTTTGGATTTCTGATGGGGTTGAAGACTTATAGTCTCATAGCCAATCCCGGCTATTTACTTTGAGAGAAAAGATTTGAGAGGATGGTTTTCAGCTGACATTCATTCTGAAGCCAAGAAAAAAGCCAGGCTCAGAACTAAGTCTTTTATTTAGGAGAGATGACAGAGGTTCTGGTTAGTCAGCAAAATGATGGACTGGGTCTAAGCCTTGATGGACTAAGGTCTATCTTGTACCTTACTGACACAAATTGGTATAGTTATGCCCTAATTGTATTTTGAGAGAAAAGTTTTATCAGGAAGGGTGATATGTAGGAGGAGCTAAGGTGGGAGGAGTAAGGAGAGGAAGAGGAGGAGTAAGGAGAGGGGGAGCTAGGTGATGAGAGAGAAAGAGACAGGGGGAGGGGAGGGGAGGGGAGGGGAGGGGAGGGGAGGGGAGGGGAGGGGAGGGGAGGGGAGGGGAGGGGAGGGGAGGGGAGGGGAGGGGAGGCAGGAACATGGAGGCAGATGTTCGAGTGTCTCCTCTAGTCAAAGACAGTTGATATATCTAGGTTGGGTATTGGGTTATACTTCTGATTGTATGGGCTTCTTGTTATTGAGCATTACCAAATTTACAATGGTTATAAAGCTTTCCCCTTAAAAACGACATTTAATTATTATTCTCCACACATACCTCCTGATAAGAGATTTCACTATCATTCTGTATGAGGCTTTAGCAGTGAAGTCTTATTTCTTGTTCTTTAATAAAATACTATTCTGGTAAACAAACAAACAAACAAACCCAAAGGCCATGAAAATAGTCATTCCTCCCTTTCCTTTTTAAGAGGGATGATTAGAAACCACGACCCTTCTGCTTCAGCCTATGAAACAGAATAAAGTAATTTCAGAAAAGGAAATCAACTTTTTGTTTTTAAACTGTAAGCCCACACATGAAAACCTGGGAAATTAAAACCTTTTTAAAGGTTATAAATGCAACAAAATTTAGAGATTAACAGTAAGACCTTTAATAATTATTATAACCTTAACACAATGTTTGCTACTATATTTAAAATTATTTATTTAAAATATATTTCAATGTCCTATAACATGAGCCCGTTTTTATACCATGAGGTATGCGGTAACAACAAAACCCCTAAAATGTAAAAGGACCAGCCATAACCTAAATATAAAATTGAACTTTGGCAAATATGAGTATTACAGAATAACACAGCCAAGGAGGAACCGTGTTCACACCATTTCACTATCCCATGCCTCTGCCCCTCCCCACCTGCATGCCCCATAAGGGTGACCTGTAACTGTCCCAGAGGACTCTGACGTGTTAAGTGCGCAGTCTTCTGATTAATGCCTATTTGGAAACCTCCATGCTAGAGCTGTACAAACTACACTTTTAAAGTATTTGAAACAGATATTGAATTTATTGGTTGGCTATGAGTAGGAAAATACATCGGTAAGGAAAAGAGACCCTGTATATAAATATAATACTAGCTAGTTACAATTTGACCAAGAAGATTCCACTGAAAAGAACAGTAAAAGCCCTTGTTACCACCAGTCCATATGGTATAAATTCAGTTTCTCATCACCCTTATCAAAGAGCTGCCTAGGCAGATGTGACATTCTTGAGCTTAGTGCAGAAAGTGTGCTGGGTTTTGTTACATGAATGGTAAACAAGAGTTAGTCCAGTGCATTACACAATATAATGTACTGTGAATAAAGACTACTCTATTTTAGACACTACATCAACATACCAGTTTTTAAAATTTATGTAACCAAAAGAAACAAAGCGAACATCTTAAAATACTGCTTGCGGTTGGAGGATACCTGCTTATGTTCTCTGCAACACCTGTCCTGGATGTTATGGCTGACTCATCGGAAGACTGAAACTGTCTTGCCTGGGTTGGCTGTGTTCTGTGACATGACCAGTAAACCTCAGAGTCCTGAGGGAAATGAGTTCTGTAGTCTAAACAGTGAAAGAGGAACTCTAAACCATGAATGTTACTGAAAAATGGAATCTTAAGAGGTTTCAATTATAATTTAAAGATTTAGAAGTGCATTCTACCCAATTTAATTATGTCTTTAGGTTTCAAAAGTGCTAATATGAAATAAATTTTCCTGGTTAACACCAAATCAAATAAAAGTACAACAAAAACAATTTTTGGAGATGCCTGTGTTCTGGGATTATTAAAGCTGCAATCAACAATTTACTTCTAAAACTTCAGTTTACGCTATGCCATAAATTAATTTCAGTGAACATTATTTAAATTCTCAAAGCATAAATAATTACCACCAATACTGTAAACTGTACTTCATAAGATTTACAAAGATTTGAGTGCCTCCAATCTGCTCATCTTTAGAAAGGGAAACATTCCAAACATTCTATAAAACACTCCTAAGATGTATTTATCAGCAAGAACACTGAAATTACATTATAGTAAAACATTACATATATTTATTACAGAATTTTTCAAAAAATAATCTACATTATGAAAACAGACTAGTTTTATGCATTTTAAGAAGTATAGGTTCTTGGAAATTATTTTGGACACAAAGCATTTAAAACATAAAACCTTGCTTAACAAAGTTATCAGTCTATTTTGGTGTGAACATTTATTCTCGATAGATTCAAAATATTTTTCTTTTGAAGATTATACTTGTAAATCTACACTCTCCGTTCAACTTATCACTATCTAAACAAGGTGGAGATGTTCAAACTGATCACAGAATGCAGTATGCCTAAAAGAGGCAAAACAAGAACTTTCAAGACATAACAGGCAATTATATCTTACTATGCTGCCCCCAAATTCAAATATATTGTAGACAGTAACAAATACAGATGAAATGTTTTGTGTAAAGCTCAAACCTTTCGCATCTAACAAGTGCACTCTAGTTCCAGCATCCATGAAAGGAATACATCTTCCACTAACAAATGCAGAAGTGAGTAAGTGCTCCTCCCACTCCTCACCACACGTTCCGGACCTGTGCTTCTCTTAGCAGGTCACAGGAAAAGTGGACTCCTCAGTCCCATCAGTCCAACCAGCTCCAGTTCACCTTCACTGGAAATTGTCATGATGCACACTACCAACACAGTGTTTAAGAAAATCGAGTCAACACATCTTATATTCACACTTTACAAGAAAGAGACAGAGACGGGGGAAAGGGGAAGACAGGACAAAAAGCCATTAGAAGTTATGTACTGGTTCTACACCAACCTGTTGATTACAAACTGGATGTGTTTGGTGCCAGCACAACTTAAAGTAAAAATCCACAACAAATAAACCCAACATTACAATTAAGATTAAACAAACAAAACAAAAACCTTAAAGGAAAAACAAGGTCCAAGACAGATTCAAGATCAAGACCTTTTAGAGAATTTCTTGAAAAGAAAAAAATTCATTTATTTAAACAGTATGTAATTTTATTTCCTCTTAAAAACAGCATAAGCAATTAAATGTCTTCTCATAAAATTTTGAGTCATCCAAAATGGCTCAGTCTCTGTATAAAACTGTTAACACTCAACAGTTCACTTTAGTGCCACGCGGCGTCCTTCTGCTCCACTGCCTGCAGTTGAAACAAAAGCAGCCAGACAAGTTCCCTCTGAATTCATCTGATTTTGAGAGAACTAACGACTGAGAACAGAACATATACAAGTTAACTTTGTAAAGTTAAAGGTGACTTTAATCTCTAATCTACTAATGGCACTATGGGCAAAATATAGGGTACAGTATAACTTTTATCTTGGTTGACATACTAAAACTCCTTAGTCACTTTAAAAATGATCCAAACAATTGTCTTAGGGAAACTGTTTTGAAAATGCATCTAATTTATACTGCTTCATAAACAGAAAATTACTCTTCTTAAAAAAAGGAATGATTTTTTTTTTTTTTAAATGTTAAGAGAATAAGGAATACACATGATAGTGGCACTCTGGGTGCAATGACACCAAGAAGCAGTGCTTGGGTCTGGTGAGCAAAGACCCAGGACCCATGAACATGTTCTAGAATGTGCTATCCAACGCTTTACAACGAGGAAAAGACACAGCTCATACAAAAGCATTTCCATAAAATTCTCACAAATGTTAGTTTTTTAAAAATATAAAAGATGCACAGATTTTCTCTGCATGCACAGGCAGTGCTCGGTGAGAACAAATTTAGGCAGGCACAGTGGAGACAGAACAGAAAATGTCTCAGAAAGGACTTAGAAGCTGTACCTAAGCAGCTGTAATTTTTTAACATAAAAAGTAAAAGACTTAAAAATACCAGAATGTACATATGTCAACTATCATATTCAGTCCATTAAATGCCTACAGATCAGCTTATCTGTCCTGGTAGAAAGTTTCCATAGAAATTCAGGAATTCATACATAAGTTGCCTGTGGTCCAAGAAAATATCCCAAGATCTAAGCAAACTTACACTTAAAGAGTAATGTTCTCAATTTAAAAATAAAGTAGTACAAAAGGGCTAACAAAACCCTAACAGTGCAAATCACTGCAGAGAAAGTCTGATGCAACTTTGTTACCAGCTGGCCTTCAGAACATAGGACACAGGTTAAAAAAAATTAGCCTTCGTTTACAATACAATTGTTTTCAATTTTGCTTTTTTTTTTTTAAGTACAAAACTTCATAAATCAGGACTTCTGTGGATCATATACAATCATAAAGGCTAAATTGAAATTCTACATTTTACAAACAAGTCTGAAAAAGGAGGGAGTAAAGTCTGGAAGAATGGTCTCTGATGTTACTACTGGCCTCAGGAAACAGTGCCGTGGATTTCTGTGCACACAGCACACTGCTCACACATCTTCCTATTTCAAGGCATGACAATACACATTGGAGAGAAGAAACAGGAAAATTACTTGTAACAAATTAAAAGATAGGTGTAAACACACCAGTCCCTGTCTAGCAGTATATAAAGTACACTGGGCTCAGAATTTGTCTGTTGCTAGCACCTGGCTTTCATACTATATATATCCTTTATCAAATAACCAGACTGAAAACTCAAATGATCATTGAGAAAAATCCCTAGTGGCCATACCTCACTCCCCTATATTCAGATTTTCACGAGTTTACAAGTAAATCTGAGGTCCTCTGAAAGTCTGTGACTACCTCCTACCAGGAAGGTGAATGCCATTAACTTGGGGCAGGAAAGGCAGTAAGAGCTCCAATTGTGCAAAAAGTGAGAAGTGGTCTGAGGGGATGAGTGGATGTGGGCAGCCGCTGATGTTATTCTCAACTAGCCAGTGGTGGTCCAGAGGTCCCAGGATGGCTAAAGTATTCAGCTGAGGTTTAGAATAGAAGATGTAGTCAATTATACCCTGAAAAACAACAATAAAAATGGTAAGCCCCAATTAAGAAAATACTGAAATACCAAATAGCTTCAAAATATATCCTTAGAAGTCATATTTGGTAAACAAAAGAAATTTGCTAGCTTGGACAAACGGCAGTATATGCAACCCCCAGCCCTACACAAGAAAAACAAAAAACAACCTTGCCAAAGTCAAACTCTGAAAAAAAATCAACCAGTCCTGGCTGGATAAGCTCTCTCCTAACAAACTACAAGTACCCATGTTCTTCTTGCTACCTGGCTAACTCCTTACCAAGCATCAAACCCTCGTAAGTCCTACAGACACCCCTTAATAACCTCTAACACTGTTCTCTTCCCTTGCTAATTAATGCACACCCTAAAGTGTAAGGACATACTCATTGCTTATTAAATGTCCCCCCAAAAGTCCGGATGTTAAAGGCTTGGTCCCTCAGGTAGTGCTACTGGGAGATGCCAAGAACCTTCAGGGAGGTCTTTAGGTCACTAGAAACACACCCTTGAATAGGATTATGGAACCCCAACTCATTTTGTTTTTTCTAACTGGCAACTGAGGTGAGCAATTTGCTCTGTCAAATGCTCTCACTATGATACTCTTTCCCAATAGGAAGGCCCACAGCTATAGTAAACTTGATTATGTACAAAAACCTTAACAAGAGCCAAAATAAACCTTAAGGAAAAACAAAAATGAATCCCAAGCATTTTGTTACAATAACAAGAAGTTATCCAATACAAAGTTTGCTTTTTAAGCTAAGTGTGGTGCTGCACATCTGTAACGCCATCACTTAGGAAGCTAAGAGGCTTAAGAATTTGAGGCAAATGTGGGCTATGCAGTGTGACTCGGTCTCAAACAAAAACAAGATGTCTTTCCTACTCAATTGAGTTGCCCAAGTGCAGGGCTATGCCCATTTTGTGTATCTTCAGCACTGCTAGGTAACACAGTACATAGAAATGAATCTGCTGATTTGGGGGCTCTCCTCCATTAACCTCACCCTCCTTTCTCATGTGTTCTTGGTTAAGGACATGAAAGCGTATTCAAGTGTTTTCTTCCTATCTCAGTTACAAACAACAAACAAAATGGTAATTTCTTCTCTACTTTGGTCACCGCCCTTGTCTTCCCATTAATCAACCTTCCTGAGAATCTAAACCATCACCAGTACAAAAATGATAATTATTGAGAAAAGGTGTCCATGCTGCAAGCTATTAACTGTGTAATACAGCATACAACATACTTTAGAACCAAGACTAGGGACAAGCTTAAGAACACCTGCCTAGTAAACATAAGACCCTGGATTTAATTCCCCGTACAAAACACAAAACATACTTGTGTAAGGATAGCAAGATGCCTCAGTGGGTACAGGCACTTGTTACTAAGCCTGACAACCTAAGTTCAATCCCTAGAGGACCAGATAATAGAGAGAATCAACTCCTCCAAGCTGCCCTCTGATATTAACACAAGCACTGTGGCAAGATGAGCACCCTCCCCCAAACACACATGTGTGCGCACACACACGCACGCACGCACGCACGCACGCACGCACGCACACACACACATTTACAAGTGGCTAAGATAAGCCACATTTTGGCATTCAAAGGCATTTCAGTTAAAGTATGATAGGAGGATGCCCCACTTCACCTGATAGCAAAATAGATACTACAGTAACTGGCTTTTAGTGACCAGTATTTAAGAAATAAATGTCACAAAAGGCAAAGAATAACCAAGGACTGCTTTACTGCCACATTTCACCTGACTTTTCACTCTGGAAACCATTCTGCTAGGTTATCTAAAAAGACTGACACCAATCCTGTGCTTGTCTCGGGACAATGAATGTTGCTGCTGATAAGTTAAGGCTGCTCAGTTACAGGCAGAGCACACACTGGTATTTAAGACTTAAGTTACAAGATGTGCTGATAAAAACGAGGTTGTGAGAGCTTACCTTGAAATCAAATGTGTAATTCGTGTAAGGCATCAGGCCATTCTCATAGGCACTCTTTAACTTGAAACCATGAGTGATCCTCCCATTGGTCATCCCATTCTTCCCATTACAGCTGAAGTTTGTAAGACTTTCATTGTACCTCAGTTCCTTAAAGTCTTTATGATTCGTTTCTACCCCACCAGTGCTCAAATATTCTACAACACCTAAACAAACAGAAACGCACTTATATTTGTCAAGTATAAGATACAGAAAACAAAATTCTTAATTTGTCACGATTTGTCCAAATTCATCCTTATGCAATACCCAAATATTACGTTTTAGTTTGTTTAAAACTATCTGATAAACAGATGTGTCTTCCCAAATCCTTCCACGGTTAAATAAAGCAGATGACTAGAATATTCCTGCTTAACTTCAGAATTAAGAGAACATCACAATCAAAATAGTATGGAGGTTTTCTCTTGCCCTAAATTATCCTCAAGGCTACACAACCTGTTTTGGGGTTTTATGTGTCATCTTACCATCCCACCAAACAGAACAGAATGTCATTAAGTAAGAAAGCAATTTCATTATTTTCTTAAACTCTTAATCATAAAGTAGGCTCTACAAATGTCTTTTAACTCTCCCATTCCCCGTTCCCTCCAATACTTTGCAACTAGAGGGTTGAGCAGCAGCATATGCAGCAGCACTCGGAGGGGGCCTCATCTCTTCAGCAGCAAGGATCCCTGACAGCTTGATGACTGGATGGCACTGGGCTAAAGGACTAGAGTTCTCAGGCACTTTTTGTTGCCCCTGAAAACGAATGTTAAGTTTCTTCCTCATGGCTCTGTTTGTCATAATAATGTATTGTATTTGTTGACTATCAGCATGGCGGTGTATGGTTATACACACATAGTGTTCAGTGAGAACAGGAACAAAGCTGGAGCTCAGTGACTGTCTAGTTTGCTACTAAAAGGGATCTGGTTTATTCTCTGTGCTACCCATAGAAGTATTTAATAAGACCAGGTTTTCAGAGTCCTACTTTATGACAAAACTCAAGATCGGGGGTCTTGCTCTTTTTTGTTTTATCATACAAAACAAAAAGATGTGTTGATATCTTTATCTCTATGATAAAAGGTCTTAATTTCTATCTAAGATGTACTTTTTATGGAAGTCATCAGAAGAAACAAGATTTAAGATTCTGTAATATATTGTTGGTCAAATATAACTGTGGTCATAGTTTACCACAGGCTAGAATCCCAAAGAAGTTATATCTTAACAGCTTTTAAAGACTTTGGATTATAAATGTCTCGGGGAAATTAAAAAAAACATGTTTTTAACAAGCCACTTTAAGTCATCAGCTTGCAGTTGGGGGTATGGTGACATGTGTCTTGTGGTTATACCTGCTTAGGAAGATTTCTGGAATCTAAAATCCAGTCATAGACAGATTAGATAGATAGATAGATAGATAGATAGATAGATAGATAGATAGATAGATAGATGGGGTGAGGACCAGGGAAGGGAGAGAATGAGCAACACCCATCATCACTCCCATAGGTTTCTATAATATTATTTAAAATGGTCTCTTCCCCTTTGCCCATCTTATAGGAAAAAAACTGTAAAACCTGTACACAGCTGCCACTACAAAATAAATTTTCCTTTAGACTAAGTTCTGAATTATCAAACAAACAAACAAGCAAACATTACAGGGCTAGTAAGATGATTCAGAAGGTGAAGGTGCTTGTCCCAAAAACCTGATTACCTGAGTTCTACCTTCAGAACCCATGTAGTTGTAGACGGGGAGGATCAACTGCATAAAGTTGTTCTTTGATCCTTATGAAAACCTTGACATGTACATGCATTTGTGTAAGGACATGCACATATAGCAGGTTTTCTTTTAAAAAAAAAAAAAATCTGTAAACCAGGTATAGCTATTCCATATAAAATATTACTTTTCTCACCAGAGTCTGGCAAAGAATTCAGATCTGCACATAACACAAGCGGAATAGTTCCACATTCTCCCAGTACACTGGATTTGAGGCTCCGAGAGGCTTTATCAATAATATTCTTCACTTCTGAGAGGAACATCATAGTTTGTACCAACTTCACATCTGAGTATTCAGGGTCCCAATGCATATGAGCATTAGCCACGAGAATAAGTTGTTTTTCTGTTCCCAGATGTGGTTTTCCAGCTATATTAGATAAAAATAAAACAGACAAAATCTGCTCACTGGTCTACAGCTTCATACAGCATCTTAAAACAACTGAAGTTTCAGAAGATAACCTAATGTATCTAATGATTTCCTACCCGATCACTGAATCTAATGCACAACAAAGCTAAGAATTGGATTTCTACATCCTTTTGATATGTCCAGCACAAAGTCTACCTAGACAGAGACAGCCCGTGTCAGCTATTCTTACAAGTACTAAATCAAGCCTCTCTCATGTTAAATCTAAATACTCTTAGATACACACTTTTTTAGCAGTTATTAATTCTTTGGCCTTTTTATTTCCTCAGAACTGGAGAATGAGCACAGACCTTGTGCATATTCTATAGTACTAGCATTGGGACATGATCCTTAGTCACGAGATTCTATCTTTACATTAAATACCCCAAATTCCACACCGAAGAATGGAAAAGAATTCAGATCTGCACATAACAAAGCAGCATAGTTCCACATTCTCCCAATATACTGGATTTGAGGCTTTATGAATAACATTCTTAACTTAGGAGAGGAACATCAGTGTTTGTACCAACTTCAGTGATGGAAGTTTCAGTTTGCGGCATCCAAGTCATTATATACTTAACTTTTAAAAAGTAGTCAACCTTCCCCAAACTCAAGACTCTTAGCATAATTACTCTAAGTCAGTCAAGAACGACTTATAAAAATTAGCTTTACCAAACATCCTTGCTGACAAGAAATCATAGGAGCATATAGAGCTCTTATCCTGAGCAGTTATTTCAACTACTATCTACACCTCAGTGTCTTAAAACATCTTTTTTCTTTATGCCTTTTCAAGGTTGTAATTTTTCGGGACAACAATTCCTTATCTTTAGCTTTGTGATAGAGAAAACAATGTATAATATCTTAGAAAAGACAAATAGGTGTTGAACTAGCCTATTAAACATATACAGAAATTTCTGTTTTGAGGGTATCTAATCGGAACTATTAAATCTGGGAAGATGGGAGTGTCAGTTTTGCAGGCAACGAAGCCATCACTCACATGACATTTCAATCAATTCCTTTCGAAGTTCTAGCAGTACTGCAACTCCAATGTTATCCTTTGTCATGACTCTGTTCAACATGGCTTCAGACCCTTCTGAATTCGCCATTGCTAGCTGATTAAATTCAACCGTGTGTTTCTGAACCAAAGTAAATCTGAAATAAAGCATAAACATGGAATCGGGAATACAAAACATTAGCTCTTGGGGACAAAGTCTTTCTTCAAAACTTTATTACCAGATACAAAAATCACTTCACTCATACAGTGGAAAATCCTACATAGTACCAAGCTCCCCAAATTCACTTAAGGCTGATTCCAGTCTAACTTGGCTTGTTTTTGTGTTACTGAGATCAAACTCAGGGTATATGTTAAGCAAATTCTCTAACACTGGTCGTGTGTATCCCCAGACTCTAAATACTGATGTATATTCCTAGATCTTAGAGTTGCTTTCAGTTTGTTACTGATCTACAGCAAGACCTGGAAAAACCTTTACAACTTAGGACGACAGTGTAGTTGGTCATACCATTACTGCTGAAATACCTCAACTCATAATTTTTAAACAATTATCTTCCAAAGCACAGCTTTCCAAGAGGGAAGATTACTTGCAAAATACTTCAGTTAGCAGAATTAAATCCCTAATTAAACTACCCAAAGAAATAACAGTACTCTCAATATTACCCAAAACAAGTTATTTCACACAAAAAGATGCTTTAATTTTAAATAATCATGTTTTCTTCAATAATATTCATTCTTTTATTTACCAATTAATTGCTACACCCTTAGCTCCACCCTGCAAATATTGAGTACACTATCCTAATTTTTAAAAATCAAATAGGCTTACTTCTCAGTCTTGAAGAATATTGCACAGCCATCAACATGCTTCCTTTCTTGTTCAGACATAGTCCTAGCTCGAGACTTAGGACTAAAGAATCCATTATAGCCACGTTCTTTCAGTTCTACCAGAAAAAAACTGTAATACTGCTCTGTTTCAACTTCCTGAAAGATCATAACCAGCAAAGTTACTTCAAAGATAAAGATCTGTCCTGTACAGCCTGAAATAATATTTTTCAACAAACCAACTTATAGATTAAAGAATGGAACATCTTCAAAATGTAATTTATTTAAAACCAATCACAAGACTTTATTGTATGAGTTGCCAATGCTAGTTCTTTATAGAAGTAAAATGAAAGACATGGGGCTGGAGAGACAGCTTAGCAGTTAAGAGCACTGACTGCTCTTCCAGAGGTCCTGAGTTCAATTCCCAGCAACTACATGGTGGCTCACAACCATCTGTAGTGGGATCTGATGACCTCTTCTGGTGTGTCTGAAGACAGCTACAGTGTACTTATACATAAAATAAACAAATAAATCTTTTTAAAACAATGAAAGACATGTACACCTACAAATGTATATATGTCTAGGAACTGATGGAACAAGAACCATATGAGAAGGAATTTGCAGTTGTTACAGACTGTAATTCTAGACACAGAAAAAGAAAGCAAACTGACCAAAACTGTATTAATTATTTAAGATTTTAGCTAAAAAGCCTAGATTACTGTGCAGACAGTCCAATCTTTATCCACTTCATCATAACTTTTCTAGTAACAGTGCTGGTAAAGTAAGAATATATCCAGACAATGCACAAGTTCAGTAATTTTGCCACCCAATTCAAATGCCGTACAAAGGAGGAAAGTTACTACCAATGTTGCCAACCTAATTGAACCCATTTGCTTTATTTGACAGCACAGAAGTCTGCACAGCAAGACAGTTGACTTTCCTCAGAATTCAGCCAAACCAGAAAAGCCCAGGATTTTAAGGGCCACTGAAGCTAGCATTTCAAATATATCAGCATAATATATTCAAGTGTAACTGCTTCTTGTTTTGTTCTGATTTGAAGGGTCATATAATCTAAAAGAGTCTTCTGCATGACTTACCTGAAGACTTATAATATCAGCATTGCAGCTCAAAATTTCTTGAATAATGGCCTTTTTCCTGTAGTCCCAATTTAGTGCCCATGATGGACAGTAGCCGTATAACTGCCGGGTCGCATATTTATCACAAAGAACATTATAGCACATGACAGAAAACAAGGCTGTAGGAAAGATAACTTATTCACACACGTGGCAGAAAAAAACAACCATAATTATTTCAGTAATAGTCCTCACTATGTTAAGTCAGACTTAACCACTCAACCTACTGTCACTGAAAAACTATTACTCAAGAAAAATAAATGATGTAAAGACAGATGCACCAATTAGCATACAATATGCTTGTATCTACAGAACCTAAAAGACAGGATAAACCAAGACTCCTTATTTCTTCTATGCCACTAACTGTAAATGCAGAACATGGGAACTTGATAAGCAGTTTCCTTAACAGGTTGCCCAATTTTCTTTTTCCTACAGACCAAGTGCAGACTAGCTTGATGAGAGTCTGTGAGTGTGGCTTCAGAACACTAAAATAGAATGAATATGTAACAAAGCAAATCACAGAGGTTACTTTTGGCTTCCTGGGGTACACAAAAAGTCTTTCATTATAATCTATAGAACAGCACTGTCTTAGACACACAGACTATTTTGAGAAAATTTTGCCTTGGAACGGCAATGGTAGACTGGGCTGACACAGGGATGCAACAAAAGCCCAAAGAATTTAATTATCTATGAAGCAAAATAATGCAAAGCACCAAGAAACAGAGTAGCCTGTGTGTTCATTCATGCACAAGGACAGGCGTATCATTAGCCAAATCCTGCCAGACATACTCTGAGGACTAAACTATTCTCATAGAATTTATGTTAAAAATAGATCCAAGGCCATTAGTTCAATTTTGTTCTCTCAAGTAAGAAAGCTATCTTATATTTTTCCTGATATTAAGTACCTTTAAAACACATCAGCACACGGAAACCTCCAATGTGGAAAGATGTGAATCATACTGATACAAAAGGTCAAGTGCTCAAGGCAGCTACAGTCTTTTCTTACAGGGACTGACGTGGTCAGGCATTGTGGGATATTTAGCTGTGTCCCTGACTTCAGTCCTATTTCTCCATATTGCACTTCTCCCAGTTTTGACAATCAGAATTGCCAAAAGTGATTGTCTATAGGGGGTGGTTCTGATGCTCTGATTGGGAATGAATGCTGAAGGCCCTGTTCCCTAATTGGTTCTTGATCAACCAATAAAGATGCTACCAGCCAGCAGCAGGGTGGGAGAGGCTGGACTTCCAGTTTCCCAAAGGCAGGCTAGCAGCGAGCGGCAGGAAGAGGAAAGGGATTCAGGACTCACCACGCTTCAAGAGGGAGAAAAAAAAAAAAGCCACAAGCTATGTGAGATCTCTGGTGGAGTGACCATTGGCCATTTTCCCAGCTGGGACTGGGGTAGTAGGAGGGAGACTGGAAACGTAACTAAGTTGAAGACAGATAACCGATAACTAAGTAGATAACCAGGCAACTAAGTTGAGGGAAGGATTAGAGGTGTTGAGCTGGGAATAAAGATAAGTGTCCGGCCATTGAGCTAAAAAGCAGTGTGTGTGTGTGTGTGTGTGTGTGTGTGTGTGTGTGTGTGTGTGTGTGCGCGCGCGCGCGTCTGTCTCATCTGCGGATCCGAGGTGGCTCCTGGGCATACATGCATGCATCCAGCTGGGAACACAGAGCAGTGTGGCAAAAACTACATGCTACACATGTCTCCCAAAGATAAATTGCTTCCTAGTTGAGAAGTAATGCATTACAGAATTAAATCTTTATCATTAGTTCCCAAACCAAATCAACTTATAAGACTATTACCTTAAATATTGTTCATAACCTGAAGCATTGCCAACAATACTTTTTAGGTTTATCAAGACCTGATTTTAAAAAAAAAAATTGTATTAAAAAACAGGGCTACCAACCTGTTGGCCTTGTTCTGTCTGGTTCTTGTAACATAATCCAAGATCTTGGAGGTGGTTGTTCTGTTGAAACTGGGTATATATGTATATAGAAAAAAAATAAATAATAATTAGGTGATATCCTTACATGTTTTCCTAATAAAAAGTCTAAACAAACAGCCACTTACTTCTTTTTGCAGTACCTGACAAATTATCGAGCAAGTAGTTCAGTAGCCTTCTTGTTCCATCTGGTTCCAGACAGAGGTTCAATATATCTTGGGTAAGTGGATTTCCTGGGAAAAATTTAAGTAGGTAAATTAAGATAATAAAGTATTTCAAACAGAAAAAAATAGGTAAATATAATCACCTAACACTACAAAAAAACATTGTAACAATGTTACATTATAGTTGCTAATAACTTACCAAATAAAAATGTCAATTTTGAAAATTTCACATAACAAAACTTTGCACTTTTTTTAAAAGATTTATTTATTTTTGTTTTATGTGTATGGTTGTTTTCCTTTATATCTGGGCATCATGTGCATGCCTGGTACCTTTGGAGGCCAGGAAAGGGGGGCTGGATCCCCTGGGCCTGGGACTGGAGTTACAGGCAGGTGTGAGGGGCCATGTGGGTGCTGAAAATTGAACCTGGGCCCTAAAAGAATAGCCAGTGCTCTTAACCATTGAGCCATGTCTCCAGCCTCAAATTTTGCACTGTTCCACCCCGGATTACAAAAGTTCATAAAAAGATTATTAATGAATTAATGTTAATAAAGAAGTGCTTTGTATCGATTCTGAACTGAAAGAATATACAAGACAGGCTTTCTCTGACATGCAATAGACTTGAACAATTTACGAAGTTGATGGCTGCTAAAAATTATTATATATACACAAGTGTTTTTTTTTATTTATTTATTGAACAGGTTTTATGATATATCAAATGAACTCATAGGAATATTACCTGATCCTATACTTATCTTTCAAAAATATGAATGTAACTTTTAGAGACTTTACCCAGAAGCCTTTGCTTTAGGAGACAGCTATCTGCCCACACCTGCCCAGACTGGTGAATCACATTACAAAACATGCCCATATCTTGACATACTTTAAAAATCTGACTTTGCCTCCTTCTGGCTTAAGCCATTTTATAACAGTTCCCACTGCATTTCTCCTCCCCACTTCAAACTCACTAAGTACCCATAAGTCAACTTCCTTTTAAAAAAAGAAACCCTCAAAAGCATAATCTTTAGTACCAGGACCAAATCAAAAATTTTTATTTACTGGGGAATTTTTTTTTTCTTATTTTATGGGAACTGTACTCTGATTTGAACATAGGGAAAAGCTGTTTACAACATGATGAGAAAGCATAGCATAAATAAGGTAGCACCAAGACAGATGCAAAGAAAGCAGACAGGCCAGAAGCCAAAGGCTGCAAAGACACGGGCTGCCCATGCGGAATACTGACAGAAACCTACAGCACAGGCAAAGCAATAAACCCAGGACAGCACTGCCTGCCCAGCACATCACAGCTTCTCTGAAACTGTAAGAAAAAAATGAAATCCTACCTTTCAGGCTTAAAGTCTGCAACTGAAACAGTTTTCCCAGCTCAAAAGGTAGAACTCGTAACTGGTTGTAATTTAAATGGAGCTCCCTAGTGATATAAAAATTCCAGGAAGTCAGAAGACATGTCAATCTTAACAGTAAAATCAACAATGTTACTTCTAGGAAAATATGTCTCTAAGAATGACAGTTTTATATATCATACTCCAATATCTAGCCTTGGCTTTTCTCAAACTCTACATAGCTAAAAGTAAACAACAAAACTGCCACAGATCACACTTTTGGTAAAATACAGGGGGCTGGGGGGGGGATTACTATAAAAGAAACAAAACCAAAATATGATATAAGCTTTAATTTTTAAAAGTTATTCCACGGATACCTCATTATAGGCAGCCTCAGGGCTAGGAACCCACATGAAATAAGAGGGGAAAAAAGAAAGCCCTTCAACTCCACTGCCTGATGGTGGATGCAATGTTATCAGCTGCTGTGCATCTCTGCACCATGTCTTTCCCACTATGGTGGACTGCATCCCCTCAAGCCATGAATCTAACAAGGTAGCTTTTCCTTTAGGTTTGTTTCTTGTCAAATATTTGGTTACAGCAACAACAAAAGCAGTTAACATGCAGCTACCATGAGAACCGCTAAACGAGCATAACAAAGACTGCAGTCATGCTTACCAGTTCTCCAAATTTATAAAATTTTCAGTTTAAAAGTAAAAATTATATAGACAAGAAATTATTTTAATGTTCCTTATAACCACATTATAAATATCACAGGAATCTTCAAGGAAAAAAAGCAAACCAAGCGCTGAACGCCGACCTGAGATACTGTCACTTTCCTGCCTTAAGTTTTACTAATCAAAGTTCAGATGAGAAGAATGATCTCTACCATCCTCGTTTCCTGATACAAATCGTGGTTACTTCTGAGAAAACTGAACAAGAAAAACAAGATCTGCCAGGCAGCGGTGGGGCACGACTTTAATCCCAGCACTTGGGAGGCAGAGGCAGGTGGATCTCTGAGTTCGAGGCCAGCCTGATCTACAGAGTGAGCTCCAGGACAGCCAGGGCTACACAGAGAAACCCTGTCTCAAAAAACCAAAAGACCTGAGTAACTGGTTCCTATTTATTTCTAAATACATTAGATAGAAAAAAAAAAAGGTTCTGTATATCAGTTTGTTTCCGAGGATTAAAAAGTCATAGTAAATTTGGCAGTAGTAGTACACGCCTTTAGTACCAGCACTCAGGAGGCAGAGGCAGGAGGATCTCTGCAAGTTTGAGGGCAGCCAGGGCTACACTGAAAAACCTTGTCTCAAAAAAACAAAACAAAAAAATAAAACCAGCAAAAAAAGCCATAGTAAATACTCAATAACAGCCAAGAAAAGTGTCAAAAGGCTGGACTGGGACTGATAAAAACAAGGAGACTTCTGTAAGGCTTTATTCCTTATATTAAAAGGTAGCAGAGAAACCAGGGAAACCACCATACTCTGAGCAGGGATGCTGGATCTGGATTTATGTAGATCTTCAAACAAAACCTTTAAAAGTTTTTTTGGTTTTTGGTTTTTTCTTTTAAAGAATTGTTTGTTTGTTTGTTTGTTTGTTTATTTAATGTATATAAGTACACTGTTGCTCTCTTCAGACACACCAGAAGAGGACATGAGATCCCATTACAGATGGTTGTGAGCCACCATGTGGTTGCTGGGAATTGAACCCAGAACCTCTGGAAAAGCAGTCACTGCTCTAAACCAATGAGCCATCTCTCTAGTCCCTCAGAAGTTTTTTTTTAAAAAACAAAACAAAGAATAAAAACCCAGCAATTATCATTTGTTGAATCTTAAAGCTGGACCAGGTGAGTTGCTTTTAACTCACCATTGCCAACATCCCTACCCTCTGGCTAAGAAGCCTGTCCAAGATCACATAATTTACATACGGCAAAGTAAATTTCCTACAGGAACTGCATCACTATAAATTCTCCCCACAGACTACAGGCTTCCAAGCACAGGAACTAATTCCAGCTTTGTTCATGCCAAGGCTTTTCTACTGTGGGCAACAGGCTTCAAGGACTCATGCGAGTGAATATGTTTGTGTGGCACCAACTGTTGGCCACAGATAAGGACATGAAATAACACAGTACCTTCGAGTTGTTTATCTCTACACGGTTTAACATTTTTTGGTTCAAAAATAAAATACATAACACAAAATATATAACATGGTAATAAAAAAACTAAGCAATGGAACTACCTAATTTTTATTATTTGACATTCAATTCTTACCAAAAATCTTTTAATAAAACTCACAGCTATGCCTCCTTTCTTCAAATATAAAACAGCTTTATTTCCTAACTACATGCATGTTGCCTTTTGTTTCAAAGGAACCTAAAGGTCCAACACGGAGTCTGCATACCTGAGTGATACCATGTTTCCGAGTTCTGCCGGTAAACTCTGGATTTGATTATGGGACAGGTCCAGATATACCAGATTGTGAAGCTTGGCAATGTCTGAAGGAATACAGGACAGGGAATTGTCACTCAGATGCAAAGCTGTCAAGTGAGTTAGTGACCACAAAGATGAGCTTAAGCTTCTTACTTTTCCTGCAAGACAAAAAAGGGGGTGGGGAGGATTATATGTAGTGATCGCCCAAATTTGTTCCACATAATAAATAAAAGTCAGACGTTTAATTAGGTACTTAAATTACTATTTTTAAAGGTTTGAGAAGGCGTAACAAGATTTTATCCATACTAAGAACAATTCACAATGCACTAAATGATTAACTCTAATTAGCAGAATGAAGCTAAAATTAACGCAAAGTGTCAATACTTGAAACTTTTCATTTTAAGAGCACACTGGAAAGAATATCCTTTAAATGACCTCAGATATGATAAACAAAAATAAATCTAGAAAAACTAAATCTAGAATTTGGATACCATGAAAGATCTGCCTTTATGTAACACAAAATTAAATAATGTCTGAAAACTGTTCATCCTATACACAAGAAAATAAAAATTTTTAAAAAAGGAAGCTAAGATAGTCTTAGATTAGTTAAGACTAGGGACAAATTACTCAAGTGATAACTGCATCATATAAGACAACAATATCTGTGTCATGTTGGTGCCTTTGAGACAGTAAAGCCTGGTATAGTGGTACAAACCTGTAATTCTAGCACTGGAGAGTCAAAAGCAAGCTGGTCCCTGGGAGTTCCAGGTCAGCCTGGTCTACACAGTGAGAGCTAATCTCCAAAAACAAACAAACCAAAACCCCCCCAAAAAGAAAACAAAAACAACAACAAAAAACTAACAACAACAAAAACAATAAAAAAGAAAATCTGCACTATTAATGTACAAGTGAAAATATCTGCCCAGAAACATTTCAGATACTAGCCAAGCAACAGACATGGTGCTCAGTAACTAAAAACACAGCCTTCTTTCAATACAGTATCAAATCTATACTTAAGGATTTCCTGATTAAGAATTCAATAGTTTCTACAATACGTATGAACTTTCTCCATATCTCCTCAATGGTTCAGGTCTAATCTGAGAGAGAATGAAACAAACAGCTGCACTGGAAATATACCAGCCTTTGAGAACTGATTATAGTCTAATAAATGGCTGAGAATACAACCCTGAGACTTTTACTTCTAGTCAAGACAGGGTAAGAAAGCATGAATGCATTATCCTATGGAAGATACCAACCAGGGTAGCAGAGTTACCCAGGAGGAATGAGAAACAAACATGGTGGTCTCTACAGTTTTCTCAGTTTATTTCCTGGGCAGTATTTGCAAAATAAATAAATAAATAAATAAACAAACAAACAGGGCAGGGGGCAATCCCAGTTAGAGAGAAGAAGCTCCTGAGCTCTGGAGACAAGAGCACTGACACTGTGGTGGTTGGAATCCAAGGAACAGTACAGAGAGAAATGGACAGAGTGATCTGTTGATATGAAGGTGTCCCTTAACCATTAAATGTGAAAAACTGCCAGAGCCAGAGGAGGAAACACCCAAATGGCCAAGGCCACACTGTCCCCAAATGTTGATTGATGGGAGAACAAATCCTTTCAACTCAGAAGGCATAGGGACAAAATTCAACTGCAGATTAATAACTGCTCTGGTTGTACCTAGAAAGCTTAAACCTCAAAAGAGTCAGACTGTTTTCCAGTAACTTAACTGCACCCTGTAACAATGCCCAAGGTTAGTTGGAGGAATCCACAAACATGTATCACAAAGAAAAGCCTCAGTTTCTGGCACCAAAGAGAAAATTACCAATCATGTAAATCAGCAGGAAGCAAAAATTCATAAAGAGAAAAATTAAAACTAAGAAAAGTAACAACTACGCTGAGATAGAAATAACAGCCGAAACACCAAAACTCAACTTGTAGAATTGCATTTACATCAAGATTTGGGGGGGAGGGCAGGCAGGGGGATGGCCAAAATGATATTAACAGTATATTAGACACTGAAGAAAATTACTGGATTTGAATGAAGGACAATAAAAAGCTTAAAAAAAAAAAAAAAAAAAGGAAACACATTGAAAAAAGCATAGCACTTCAGTAATGTCTGGGACAACTTTTAACAGTGGAAGCATATGTAACTGAAGACTCCAAATAGGAATGCAGGAGACAGGAAAAAAAAAAAGAGAGAGAACAGAAAAGTACAACTGGATAGATAACCATATACAAAAGAATGAAGACGGGGTGCTGCCAAGATGGGTTAGCAGTTAAAACCACTGGCTGCTCTTCCAGAGGACCAGAGTTAAATTCCCAGCAACTATAAGGCAGCTCAGAACCATCAAGAGCTCCAGTCCCAGAAAACCGGATGCGCTTTTCTGGCCTCCTTGAGCACAGGCAGTCTTGTGACACAAAGACATACACTCAGGCACAACACCACACACACACATTTTTCAATGTTTATTAAAAAAAAAAAAAGATACTCAGGCACTCAATCAGCATGGCAGTTCCTTGAGAAGTTCAATATAGAGTTAACGTATGATAGGCAGTTAACTCTTAAGTATATACACAACAGGAATTGAAATATACGGCCAGATAAATTATTGCAAAAGGTTTTATCACTTAAACTGGCTGGGCAGAGGCAGGAAGATCTATAGAGCGAGTCCAGGACAGCCAGGGCTACACAGAGAAACTCTGTCTCAAAAAACTTAAAAAAACAAAAACAAATAAGAAAACAAAAAACTCAAAACTGGAAATAATCTAGATGTCTATGACTCAATGAATAAATAAATGTGGTATGTTTACTACCATAGAATATTATATGCAAAACAGGCCATGTGCTAGAACAAAGATCAACCTTGAAAATACTCAGTAAACAAGTTGGTGATAAAGAGCTCACACACCACTTATGTGAAAAAACAGTAAAAACCCACCAAGAAGGGAGAGTAACAGCTGTTGGAAAGGATGCTGAGGAGAAGCAGGAGGGAAAAAAAGGATGGTAATAAGAAGAGGTCCTTTTAGGAAATAATGAAAATATTCTCAAACTGAGATAAACGCTACAGAAATCTGTAACTACACAAGGCTGATGATGCATAAGTTGTATTTCAAGCTGTAATAAGAAAAAGAGAAAGGGAGGCTGAAAAATGTCCCTTATGCAAAGAAAACTATAAACACAGTGAAGGTTAGTTTGGACTGTCAATTTGATGGACTTCAGGATCACCATGGAATCAAGTCTCTGAAGAATTATCTAGATAAGGTTAGCTGAGCTGGGAAGTGGGTGGTAGCAGTCTATGTTTGTATAAAGGACAATGAGGCTAAGCACCACCAGCATCGTGGCCCTCTGCTTTTTGCCTGTAGAAGCAATGTAACCAACAATCTGTCCAATATCCTCTGTTGATTCTTTAAAAATTCAGTAAATTAAGAACCTGACTCTGAAAAAGAACTTATAAAAATCTTAGTGATAAAGGGATACAAGGGTCCTCCAAAAATCAGAAACAAGACAAGGGTGTCTCCTCTTATTACTTAGATACTAGGAGTAATATAAAATAATTATGGTACTGTTTGTCAAAAGAACCATACCAGTATAAAAAAAAAAAACCTCCTCCTTCCTTTCCAACCTCCACCTCGGACCCTGTGGCTGGCATATTGATGCCTAAGAAGAACTAGACTGCCATCTATGGACTCCTTTTTAAGGAAGCAGTGATGGTTGCCAAGAAAGATATCTATATCCCTAACACTCCAAGCTGTCAGACAATGAATGGGCCAACCTTCATGCAATGAAGGCCATGCAGTCTCTCAAGTATCAAGGCTAT
Organism: Arvicanthis niloticus; assembly: GCF_011762505.2. NCBI lineage: Eukaryota > Metazoa > Chordata > Mammalia > Rodentia > Muridae > Arvicanthis > Arvicanthis niloticus. Next base: position 71,289,400 of record NC_047663.1, on the reverse strand, counting down.
ATGAAGAAGCAGTTTGACTAGAGACATTTCTATTGGTACCTTACAAACGAAAGCATCTAGTATCTCCAAGATTACCTTCACCTACTTCTGGAGATTGTGCCTGCCACCCTGAGCTACAGTCACTCTGAGATTGGCAGGCCCTGATCCAAAGATCCAGAGGGTGAGCGACCTGCAAGAGGGGAAGGTGGACAGAGATACCTGCAGAAAGACTGCTGTGTCTCCTAGGGCTGATAAGAAAGCTGAGGCTGGGCTGGCTCAGGGACTGAATTCCAATTTAGATGGGTTTGGTGGTGGACACAGTCAGCCATCTCAGTGAAACTGGAGATTATGTTGTATTGAGTGTGAAAAAAAATAAACACAGTAATGAAGTATACATACAACAGCATTTTGCATCAAAAAAGGGGCAGAGAATAATTTGTCTATGTGTTTGCTGTGTAACACATTGAGGAGAGGAATAGTAAAAAATAGACTTTTATGGTACACCTGTTAAAAAGTAGTTTTTGTGTGTTTTCTCCCTTTCCTAAACTGCCCTCAATCTCATTCTACTTGGCTTTTATCACCATCTCAGTCCTCAGCTAGTCTAAGATGCTTTCCTTAATCTTGCCAGGCTAGTAAAACCTTCTTAAAGGTAACACTTCAAGCATTGTGTTCTGTATTTATCAGTTTCTTAACTACCTTGTCAGGGACTCCTACAGCTTGTAAAATTCTGGAAATCTTTACATGTAATTACCTACTCATCGGTTCATAAAAACAAAAAACGAATGAATGGCAGTAATTCCTAGCAAGCAAGTGATGACTTAGAACTACCGATGGGCTTTCTTCCTTTCCGACGTTAGCCTGGCCTACTCTTAGCTTCTGGTAAACAAGCACTGATGGAAGAGCAGGAAGCTCCTAAGCTGACTACATAATGAAGGCTACCTGATCCTCAAGTTATACTTACTGTCCAAAAGAGCATCATATAATACTCTTTTTAAAAATCATAAAAAATTTTGATTCAGCCAGGCAGTGGTGGTGCACCCCTTTAATCCCAGCACTTGGGAGGCAGAGGAAGGTGAATTTCTGAGTTTGAGGCCAGCCAGGGCTATACAGAGAAACCCTGTCTCGAAAAAACAAAACAAAACAAAAAAATTTTTTGATTCAGAATGTTAGTCATGGCCTATTATTCTTCACAGAAAAGCAAATCTGAATAAAACAATAAAAAATGTTACAGAATATCATACATAAAAGTTAATGTGTGACCTACAAGGCAAGAGACCTGCTTCAAAAATCTTTCAATGAGTGCCAGTAAGTTCAGATCCAAGGCTGTATCTCCTGGAAGCTATCTGAGTGTAGCTCTGGTTAGTACACTTTCTCCTGCTCTACAGTGGTATCTCAAAAGGCCTGGAACAAAACAGCTGCAGGTATACCTCCAAAGCAGGCAACCACAGCACTGCCCCCGTTAAATGAGAACAGAGAGAGAGAGGGGGAGAGAGAGAGAGAGAGAGAGAGAGAGAGAGAGAGAGAGAGAGAGAGAGGGTCAGTCAGTCAATTTGGCATCTTCAGGCAGAAATTTTTTTGTATACATCAAATTTTAGATTCCTATAAAAAGCCCTGCGGTGGTGGCGCACACCTTTAATCCCAGCACTTGGGAGGCAGAGGCAGGCGGATTTCTGAGTTCGAGGCCAGCCTGGTCTACAGAGTGAGTTCCAGGATAGCCAGGGCTACACAGAGAAACCCTGTCTCAAAAAACCAAAAAAAAAAGAAAGAAAAAAGATTCCTATAAAAAGAGTTTGTTATTGGTGGGGAAAAAAGTCCTACCCCTAGCCAAGAAGCTATTTGGCATCTGATTGGTGCTGAGTGAGGGAAAATCAGTTTTCTTCAATGAAGTGACACTTGGACCAGTCTAGAACAAGCCTCATATTCAGGCATAACTGGCCAATACAAACTGGACTCCCTGTGTGGGTTTTTTTTTTTTTTTTTTTTTTTTTTTTTTTTTTTTTTTGTTGTTGTTGTCTTGTTGTACTCTCTTTTTAAAAAGAAGAATGAGCATGAAGTCAGACAGGTAGAAGAGGGCCTGAGAGGAGTTTGGGTGTGGGAGTGAGCATGGTTTAAATGTATTATATGAAATAAAAAACTAAATAAACAAAAATAATTTTAAAATGTCAGATTGCTCAACATCCTTGTGGTTGGCCAGCTGCTGCAGTGGAGAACAAAGGAAGCAGAGATCCCACAGACTGAGCTGGAGAGCAGGCAAAGCTGGAAGCACAGAGAGGGATGAAGAGGATACTTTTCTTTCCAGAATCACAAGGAGCAGCTAAGAAGTGAGCTAAAAGCAGACGCGGAGGCCAAAGAGAATCCAAGCCATCTTAAATATTTTCAAGATACAAGAACTCAGAAACCTTGAAGAAGATCCTGTTAAACCATCCAGATTCCAGCTAGGAGCTATAAATGGAAGAAGAATGATCTAACAATAGACAGAGATGCTTACAACCAGTGAAACCTGGCTCAAGTCAGATCAATCCCTGATTAGATTAAGGCCACCTACCCTTCCATAATTAGCTGAAAAGTACACAAGTGAATTTACTCCTAAGGAAAAGAAGGCCATGAAATTACTATCTTCAACAATGAATAAAAATATCAAATGACTAAAAACACAAGAAAAAAAAAGAAACAATAGAACAAAATGAAGGAAGGCAGGAATCACACATAAAACATTCAAGGATGCTTTCAGATGGTGGACACCAGGCAGCACAGGACATCAGTGACAGGTCGGAAATTAAGTCAGCTCAGATCGCTATTCCAGCCTTCTGCCTAGTGTCCCAAAGATACGTAACAACACAGAACCCAGGCAGAGTCTGATGGTCTATCTGAGTTGAGATGAAGGACGGAGCTGTGCAGAGATGGGAAGAAAGCCCCCATGAGCCCTCACTTAACGAGTAACCTGGACAGACAGAAGAGAGCAGAGAGAAACTGACAAGAACAGAGAACACAATCCGTGGAGATCCCAAAGATCAGACCAATATAATTTTGTACCAGAGTGGAAAACCTTTTAGCCAGAGAATATTTAGGAGGGTACTACTTAAAAGTAAGCTTTAAACAAAGCAAACTGTTTCCAAGATATTTAAGTCTACATTACAACAAAACTCCAGAGTATTTCCAAGAATGTAAAATTATCCAAAACTCAGAAAGTATAAACCTCTATACTTTCTATATTAAAACAAAAATTAAATTATGAAGCATGCAAACTGGAAGAAAAGACAAGACTTTAAATCAACCTAGAAATGAAAAAAAGATGACAGAACCAATGCCAAAGACAGTAAGTTTGGTACTGGCTTTTTAAAAGGGGAAATGCTATGTAAGGCACAGAACACAAATTCCCAAAACCTCTAGTGATGAAGATTAGACACTAGGGGAAAAATTAGTGAAATTAAGGGCATAGCAATAAAAACTTGTCTAAAAGAAAATAAAGGTAACAGTAAATTAAGTGTAACTAATCTGTAAGACAACTTTAAGTAAGCTAAAATACAAGTAATCACCTAACTCTAAAGGGGCAGGGTAGGAAAGCAGACAAAATTATTTGACAAAACAGTGCTATAAACTGTAAACCCACAGATTCAAGAAGGTTGACAAAGCCTATTCACCAAAGAAAGTTGCAGGGGATGAATGGCCAATACCACCCTATACCAAAGATACATTGTAATCATGGTGCTTAAAACCAACTGCACAAAAACTTAACAACTGCCTCAGAAAAAACGAACACAGATATAGAAGGAAGGACAGGAATGACTATAGTCTTAAGGAAAACAACTTAAGCAAGAAGAAGAGCATCTGACAGACAGATGCAAACCATTAACTGATAACTCTTCCTCCTGCAGAAATTATCTTTCAAATTAGCACAAAATAATGAGTCCAAAGAAGAAGAGACCTATCACCAACTTTCAAAAGAACAAAACCAACAAGAATCTGCATGTTTAAAGAATGAACAACACTGGAAAACCTAGGTGGATAAAAACTTTGACATTTAAAGGAATAGTATCAACATATAATGAGATTTAGAACTAGAACACATGAGTAAAGTTTAAAAACAGAAAGGAAGACTTAAAGTCATTCATTCTGTTTGATAAACCAATGCTGAATAAAATGGAATTTAAAATAAAAACATCATTTACATTTGCACTAAGATAAGGAGAGATACAAAATAAGGGAAAGTATGAAATTCCATATAAAGAAATCAATGCATAAGTGAAAAGACAGCCCATGTTCATGGCTAAGACCCAGTATTTCCAAAATGCCAGTTCTCCCAATACACATACTCAATGTAATACCAAAATCCATTTAAAGTTTAAAATGTCTGTCCTTGGGGCTAAAGAGATGGCTCAGCAATTAAGAGCACTGACTGCTCTTCCAGAGATCCTGAGTTTAATTCCCAGCAACCACATACAGATGGTTCATAACCATCTGTAATGGGATCCGTTGCCCTCTTCTGGTATGTCTGAAGACAGCTACTGTACTTACATAAAATAAATAAATCTTTAGGAAAAAAAAGTCTGACCTTAACTGTCAAAAGAATGAGAAGACAAGCCATGAACTGGAAGAAAATACTTATAAAAGGGCACATCTGGGGATATAATTCTGTAGAAGAACAAGTATCACAGGCATGAGGCCCTGGACTTAATCTCCAAAGTGAAACGTTAAGAGTGAGAGAGACTGGCCTCAGTGCCTCAGTGGGAGAGGAAGTGCCTAGCCTCACAGACTTGAAGTGCCAGGGTGGGGGGAATATCCAAGTGGTAACCACCTGCTCAGAGAAGGGGAAAGGGGGAAGGATTGTGGAGGAGGGGTGACCAGGAGGGAGACAGTGAGTGGGATGTAAAGTGAATTTAAAGAAAAAAAAAAAAAAAAAAAAAAGAGTGAGAGAGACTGATTAAAGACTTGTGTTAGTTCTTGCTTTGCTGCTGACAAAGCAACTTAAGGGAAGAAGAGCTTTGCTCTTGCGTATTGTTCTAGGGCAGTGTTCTCAACCTTCCAAAAGCTTCAACCCTTTAATATAGTTAGTTCCTCATGCTGTGGTGAACCCTAACCATAAAGTTATTTTCATTGCTATTTCATAACTATAATTTTTCTACTGTTAATCGTAAAATAAATACTTTGGGAGAGGTTTGCCAAAGGGGTCACAACCCACAGGTTGAGAATGACTGTTCTAAGGACCATTCCAGCACAGAAAGAAAAGACATGGCAGCAGGCAGAAAAGGTATGGTGCCAAAACTCAGAAGCCAGCACAGCATCAACTTTTCAGGAAAACAGAATGAAAAGAAAAGTGGAGCCAGACTAGATGTAAAGCCTCAAGGCCCTTCCCCATTTTCCTCCAGGAAGACTCCATCTCCTAAAGCCTATAGAACTTTGACACCACAAGCTAGAGACCAAATATTCAAACACAGGAACCTGAAGAGGGACATTTCATATTCAAACAACAGAGCTGTCATTAAGAGACTACAAAATGGCAAAATACCAGAAAATGGTGGCACGTGCCTTTCATCCCAGCACTCAGGAGGTAGAGGCAGGCAGATCCTGTGAGTTCGAGGTCACCATACACTATCACAATGGCAAAACTCAAAGCACTGAAGATACCAAGTCCTAAGGAGGCTGCAAAACAGGAATCCTTGTTCACTCTGGTTATTTTCTAAATAAACATATTTAGAAAATATTGGGGATTTTTTGGGTTTTTTTGTTTTGTTTTGTTTTTAAAAAAACTATTAAGCAGTTTCTGAACTAAGCATACTCTTAGCATATGAGTGACAACCATATGCTTCCTTGGTCCTTAGCAAACCCTACTGGCAGATATTTGGAGTAGCTATATGCAAAATGCCAAAACTTGGGAAGAACCCGGTTCTTCCCAAAATAAGTAAACAAGAGCTGATGGTACTTCCAGACAGTGCAGCACTACTCAGGGCTAAATAAAATGAACTAATAATAAGCCATCATAGCTGGGCATGGTATGTGTACCTTTAATGCCAGCCCTCGGGAGGCAGAAGAAAGCAGATTCTAGAGTTCTAAGTCGGCCCTGGACAGGACAACAAAGAAACTCAAAAAGCCAAAAGGAAAAAAAGGAAGGAAAGAAACTTGATGCTAAATCATCTCTATAAAAACACTGTCTCCACATTAAAAACTCAACCAGACTGTTCCCACACACAGCTTATTTATTACAGACTAAGACCACATAGTGATCTTACTAGTAAAATGTCTAAATCCACAGTTCCTAACCTTAGAGTTTATGATGTATTAGAAAGTGCGAGGAAGAGCACGTACAAGTAGAATTAACACAGGCAATCAACGGGATTTAAATTCCAGCTCAAACCACTTCTTTTTACTGGCCCTTCCTGCTCCAAAGTGAAATTAACATTTGTAAAATACAACTGTTGCTCTTATATATGCATTAGTATTAGAAAACCTAATTTTCCAACATATCTTTAATCTCTAGACCATAAATCCATGCTAACATGTCTTACCACTTATTTCAAGCTCTGCCCAATGTGATTTCTTTCCATTTGCTGCTTCCTCAGAGGACATAATTGTGTACATCCTCCGAGGGTCAGGGGGCTCGTACTTTTCTTTGGGCATGCCTGTTAGAGAAAAGAAACCAATCAGTACATACTGAAGAATCAAATAAATAAAAATATTGTTTTTTAAAAAGCAGACATATTAGTATCATTAAACAGATTTGCTATCAAAAGAACTAAGAGTGCCATGCAGAAATGATTTTTAGTTCTAGGATACAGCTAATTAAACCCTGGAGCTAATAAAGGTGTGATAGTTGAAGAAAATATAGTTGTTAGCTTGAGAAGTGTTCCACTGGTCAAACAGAAGAAAATCTGAATATCACTGGAGCAACCACAACTGCATCAGTATAAACTGCATGAATTCATAATTTCATTTTTAATGTATTTTACATGTATCTGTTTGTATGTGCACACACACATATTCATGTACACACAGAGGTACCATACATGTGGAAGCCAGAGGGAAACCTGCAGAAGACACTCTCTCCTTCTACCTTGTGGTCCCAGGAAATCATGCTGTATCTACAATGTATCTACACTGCATACACTGCTGCCCACTAGTCACTTAGTAGCTGTGTAGAATACACTGTCACAGTATCACAGTGCTTGTTTAAATAACTTACTTACTCATATCCCCAGATACAAGTATGATGTTCCCAATTTAGATAGCAAAGAGATGTAGCTGTTTTCTTTGACTTAAAATATAAAAGTTCTCAACTTAAGAAAAAATAAATTCCTACTAGCTTTACAGTTCAACTGTTACTAATCTCTCTATTATGCTTAATCTAGAAATTAAATCTAAGTATGTGCATGTGGGGGAGTGGGCATGCTGTATATACAGGATTTGGTACCATTAAAGTTTTAGACACCCACAGTGATCTTGGAATGGACTTCACTGTCATATGGTGGAGGGGGAACTGCTATACTTCTCTTGGTGTACTAACCAAACTGCTAGGATCAGTATTCTTGTGCCTTGGAGACACAAGAGTAAAATAAGCATTTCTTAAACACTAGCCACTGTGGGACCATCAGAGTTCATCTAATATGCCAGACCAAATGACAGACAGTATGGCAGATAGTACATACAATATAAAGGTGATTCATCTTCTGGGTGTAGGATAGCACACGTATTCATCATGCACTTGAAACGGCTTGCTATTTAACACTTATAAATAGATGCTTATTTCTATAATTTTTCCCTCCAGACACCTTGGCTGTCCTGGAATTAGCTAGCTCTGCAGACCAAGCTGGCCTCAACCTCAGAGATTTGCCAGCCTCTGCCTCTCCAGTGCTAGGATTAAAGGTATGTGCCACCAATACCTGGCTTATTACTTTACCACTTATTATTTTTGGAATAAGACTGACCCCAGACAACTGAAACTTCAGAAAAATGAGCTACCAACAATACAAAGTTCTTTGTTAAGATAAACAGTTGTAAATATGGTACAAGAAATAATATAGCATGAATCTAGGGCATCTTTCAGTGTCAAAAAGCAAAATCTAATGGGATTTTCGTGTAATCACAATACAGGAACTAGCTAAAAGGAACTACTGGTCATAGTGATAATTTAGTCAAAAAGAATCACAATTATAATAGGCTAAAGCACAATTAATAAAGTGAGTACTTCAAAGAAAGAATAATAAACTGAGGAATTAACATGATGCTCCATGTGCTGCAGAAAAACATAATGTAGAAGATGAAATAACAGCAGAGAGATACTCCTCTAATAGCTGCCAAGACAAGAAGAGGAAGGGGGAGCAAGCAGCACAGATCCAGCAGGCTAATTAACCACTCTGATGTGGAATAACCAGGCAACTGGTAACTAAAGAGAAAGGCTTACCTAGTTAAGTTATCCCTGAGGGGATAACTAGGAAGGACAATGAACTTCAGCTAAAGGAAAGACCTGCTTTACAAAAGAGTAACAGCTAAAAGAGCCTGACATTGTGGCTAGTCTAGAGATGGCTCAAAGGTTAAGAGCCCTGTATGTTCTTCCAGAGAACTATGGTTCAATTCCCAGCATTCCCAGCACCCACATGACAGCTCCTAACTGTCTTTAACTCCTGTTCCAGTGACTCTGATGTCCCCTTCTGGCCTCTAAAGCCAACAGGCACACAAGTGGTTCACAGACATATATGCAGGCAAAACATTCATACATACTAAATTAAATAAAAACCTGCTAAGGTAACATAGAAGGCCCTATCTCAAACAGACAAAATAGCTAATAATGCAAATGAAGTATAAAAGATTTAAAAGTCAACACTATTATGTACAAGTTGTAACAATTTTTTTTTTTTTTTTTTTTGGTTTTTCGAGACAGGGTTTCTCTGTGTAAGCCTGGCTGGTCCTGGAACTCACTCAGTAGACCAGGCTAGCCTCGAACTCAGAAATCCACCTGCCTCTGCCTTCCAAGTGCTGGGATTAAAGGCGTGAGCCAGGGCAAATTGTAACAATTTTTAAACTCCTAATGAACATTATTCAGGCAAAGAATCTAAGCTAGGTTAAAACCTTTTAGCACTGAATAGAAAGACTACTAAGATAACACCACTACAAACTACTTTCAGAGCATAAACTAGAAAACATTCTGTTACCCACCTCCTTGTCATTCATAGTAATCTTAACAGTAGAGAACCAAGCATCAGGTAACTTAGAGTGATGAACTATGAACATTTACCCTGACTGAAAACTAAAGAACTTGGCCAGATGATACCTCAAGAACTTACTTCTTCCCTGTGGCCCAGAAAGATTTTCACAGAAATCTGAAAGTAATTTGATACAGATGAACTATGCTTTCTTTAAGGAAAATTTCTTTATGCAACCATTCATTCATAAAATATTTGCTGAAAAACTTTAGTGTGTCAAGCACTCTGTCAGGTATTAGAACAAAAAATAAATCAGAAAGCTTTAACCACAGAGAAAAACAAAAACATTACAGCAGTGCAATCATGCTCTAACCCTTTATCTGCACTGCTTTATCTCTTCTAGATGTTACACACTTTTAAGATTACAATTGACCTATAGACCACTCTCAAATTATTCTTCCTAAAGCTGAGTTCTATCTAATTATACAACACTAAAGGGTCATCCTTCGTTGCATATCTTCATTGGCATCTAAAATGACAAAGCTTAACTAGAGTTAACTTCTGACCCTAAGTCAGCTTTAAGGATCTACAGCATCCCCCCTACACCTTTTTCTGATCTGTTGGAATGAGGGATATAGCTCTGTAGAGGACCTACTTAGCACACACATTCCATCTTTTGCATTGCAAAAAAAAAAAACAAAAAAAACAAAAAAACCAAAAAAAACAAACAAAAAACAAAAAAATACTAAATCCCTACACCTTAGAAAACAAATTCAAACTCCACAGATTCAGAATCCCTATCTATCTTCTTTTTTTGTTGTTATTATTATTGGTTGTGGTGGTGGTATTGATGATAGTTGTTCCAGACAGTTTCTCTGTATAGCTCTGTCCTGGAACACCCACTCTGTAGACCAGGCTGGCCTCAAACTTAAAAGATCTGCCTGTCCTTGCCTACCAAGTGCTGGGACTAAAGGTGGGCGCCACAATCAACCAGCTCAGCTCCCCTATCTCCTCAACTTCTATCCCAGTACTCTTCTTTGTACTTTTGATGGAGCCAGCAAACGAACTGACAACCTTTAGATACGCTCCACTTTCACCTCCAAAAAGTTCTGTCATTTGCACACTGAAATTCTAGTGATTATTTCTAAGGTTAACTAGATCACAAACCGTTTTCCTACAACATAGAACCATGAATATATTCACCACACAAGATTAGACAAAGACCATTCTTTTGTTTTGTTTTTCAAGACAGGGTTTCTCTGTGTATCCTTGGCTGTCCTCAAACTCAAAAAATCTGCCTGTCTCTGCACCGCCTCCCCAGTGCCCAGTTTTAAGGCATGTGCCACTACCACCAGGCTTCCAAAGAACATTCTTAAAGATTTATCAAGATTTATTTTCATTTCAAGTGTATGCAAAAGTACTTGTATGTATGTCTGGATAAAAGGAGGCACTGGATCTCCTAAACTGAAGCTATAAGTAGTTTTGAGCCACCCTATCAATGCCTGGAACCAAATCCTAGTACTCTTTAAGAACAGCAAGTGCTATAAACCACTGAGCCATCTCTCTCTAGCCCTGTGTATTCGTTTGTTTTTAGGCTGGGATCTCACTATGCAGGCCAGATTATCCTTGAACTCAAGAGATCCACCTGACTCTGCCTCCCATGTGCTGTGATTAAAGAAGTCCACTACAATGCAGTCTTAAATTTAATCACTTTCCAAAGACCATTCTGAAACTGCTTCATAAGAGGCTAGAATACAATATAACTCATGTTTCCAATAACCCTGTATCAAATGTACTATATAGCTTATTCATTTCTTCTACCTTACAGCAGGAAGAGAACAAAAGTCTAAAGAGAAACTTAGCCTCCTGATCTTCAACCTTGTCTTTCCTCCTATGACGCGTGCCCAATTTTCCAAGCAAAAATGAGTATTCAGACTCCAATTCTAACACAAATTTCTCACCAATTCTGCCTTCATCCCTTCAGATCTTATCTGGTTATTTGCACAGTTTCAGATCTATTTCTTTGTTCCACTGCCTTCCTACCTTCATTCATTCTAGATATCATCTTTGGTGACTGTTCCCAAACTAAATTTTATTTGACTCTCACTGTACCTGAGACAAAGTGTTAACCACAGTTGTCCCAAGGTATCTGCTAGGGATTGATTCCAGGATGACTGGTTCCAGGAACCCAAATGAATGCAAACTTTCAGAATGTGCCTTATTTAAAAAAAAAAAAAAAAAAAAAAAAAAAAAAATCACAAAATATCTTATCATAGTTTAAGCTATCTCCAAATGACTTCTGATGTATAATAAAACGTAAGTGCTAAAAGGTTGCTACAATACATCATTTGAGGAGTTGGTAGAACATGTTTTTGTAAGTTCAGCATCTAGCAAGTTAGGCCATACTCAGTCAACGTTTATATGAATTCAAGGGGGAAAAGCTGTGATAGTTAAAAATAAAACAAAACGGAAGCTATGATCCACCTTATTAGGAATATGAAAAAACTGATACCCAGGCTTCAAGTAATGAATGCAAAATCCAGAAAAACCAGACTAAAAGAACCTTCCTACTGACCATGGGAACTGAGAATACCAATTCTAGGATACCTTGAAATAAGAAGCAAAAAGTCAAGCCAAACAAACATTAATAGGCATAATAGCAAAATTGAGTTATGCTGATAACTGACACACCCTGAACTAGCATATGAGTATTTTTTGCACACTCACTATTTTTCAGGACTTTCTGGCACTCTGCGTGCACTGAAATGGTACCCTCAAGCCAAGTGGAGTGGTGGAGGCCTCTAAGACCATGCAGAAGAAGTCTGGAGTACATAGTAATTCCAAGCCAGCCAAGGATACATAGCCAGACTTTGTCTCAAATATATAAATAGACAGATTTTTTTCAATCTTAAAAAGATACTGCAGCCCTTGATACAAGTCTATTATTCTCCACACTCAAAAAGAAAACTCTAGAGAATAAGAAACAGCTACTATGCAGTATCTATATTATCTTAATTTTAGTACTTTCAAAATTGTTATAGAGAATATTAGTTTTTCTTCCCTCAATGCTGATGCTCTCATTAAGACCTAATCATCTCTCTAATCTGTGTGTATCACATAACCTGAAACTTCCACTTCAGTGTGTCCTGACCCTTTTCATCCAGTTTTTACTATTACTTCTCAAGTATAGCACACGAAAACTCTCAATGAGCTCCCACTATATACAAGAAGGTGCTCTAACATTTTAAGAAAAGTAGCCAAGGTTGTTCCTGACTTCTATCTAGCATACATGTGTTGTGTATGACTTAGTGTGGACATCTGTTCTGTCTCTGAAACACCCTATTCAGCCCAACAACTCTTACTCATCTTTTAATTCAGCTCAAAGATCACTGACATAACTCCTTCAAAGGTTCCCAGGCAAAATTAGACTCTTCCTAAGGACACACAAAATGTTATGTTTCTAATTACTATATAACCTGCTATGTTTATTATTCTTTTGTCTTTCTGCATCACTACAAACTCACTCTGAATTGAATATTATTTTCATATACTGTGTTCAAGTATAATTAATCTATATAACACTTGTTTGGAAAAATATAAATTTGTTCCAACATGACTTGACTTAATACTAAACAATCACTGCAAACTCCTCACTTGTTTATGTGCTATTTTAATCTGTGAAAAAACATTAGACAAAGATAGAAAACTTTGCCTCAGGTGAACTGAGCTGCACAAAAATACATAAGACAGGAACACTAACCAGTAAGTCAGCTCCTTCGGTGTTGTGGACCACACCTATTCACCTTTCCTGCCAGTTTTTAGGCTTTCAGGTAACTCTCCTAGTAATTCAGAGTAACTTACAAGGAGCAACCCTGCAGATGTGCAGCTCAAATAAACCAGGTGTTTTTTGAGGTTAGGTACAGTTATTATAATATTAATCTACTTCTTAGCCATTTAACATGAAAAAATATGCGACCATTCTTACCAAGTTCCTGTTCTTTTAATGTTGGAGTGCTGTACTCCAATTCTACTTCCTCTCAAGCCCTGGATTTCCACACAAACCCTGTAACAGCAGCTTTTATTAAGAGTCTCATGGCTTCAAAGTCTCAATATTCTACTTCCAGAAATTTAGAAGAAAAACTCATATTCTTACAGCATTTCACAAAATACTTACTATACCCTAACAAACCATGAGAATATTCCTAAACAGCCTGACTGCTTTGATTCCAGCGTGAACAAGGCAGACTGTCTGAGCTCTAGGAAGCAAATTCCACAAACCTCAAGTTTCATGTGTATCATTTCAGGGCTTTCACTGCTTTGACATCTAAAACACCAACATTCTAATTGGACATGGCCTTGTATTACAGAGCAATTGGGCAGTCTTCAAGCCCTTTACAAAAGGAGCCACAGACACCATATCTGAGTCAAAAAACACAGTCACTACTTGTATTATTTCAAATATGACTTCAATTTTACTTGCATGGTCTTTATTCCCAAGTTGATGCCTAGTTATCTTTAAAACTTTGTTTCTTGCTTAAAAAAAAAAAAATCAGACCCTCCTTCACTAAAAGGAAACAAAGCTCAGCAAACAGTCCTTCAAAATCTAGGCTGCTAGACACACCTTTTGTAAAGCTGCTCTCAATCCACTCCCACTGTTCCAGTAGCATCTTATGGTGACTGGCCTTACCTCCAAACCTGATACCTCAGTCTCATCACTGTTCCCTTTGTTTAGATCACTCCCCTTCTCCAACTTGGCAAGCTTCTACTCAGTGTTACTTTTTTTAAACTGGCACCACACCCTCATCCATAAGTTTAATCATTCTTCTGTTCCTTGAAGCACTTGTGCACCCATTACTCCTATGCAGGACAGAGAGGCAGAAACTGAATATTCCTCAGTGGGCAATTCATCCGAAATATATAAATGGACAACAGAAAAGTAAAGCCCAAAGAGTAAAATTAAGGCAGCCTGAGTCAGCCTCCATCTTAGATTCAAATAATCATTCTTTTCTTCTTTAACTACTTAAACACCAAACTCTACTGCATTCCATTGTACTCAAAGGTACATGTTATACATACAGTTATACTTGGGTTTAGTCAGTACTTATTTTGTGAGTAGTGTGTATTAATCTCATTTCATTGTTAACATGGCTACTTCCATAGCCTGAATAACAGGTACAATTAAGAAAACCTGTATATTTTGTAACTGAATATATGTGGACATTTTCAGAGTGATAAAACATGTTAAGCTTGAACTTCCTGCCAGTGGACCTTTCTCAGAGGAGAGGGTTACATGTGTACTAAGATATTGATTCCTTGACACACAAGGCCCAAAGGATACTCCAAACACTTATTCCAGTATGTTTTAAATATACTGTCCTTTTAGGCTGCACTGAATGAAAAACTTAAGCATGGTGCTGTACACCTCAGCACTCCAGAGGCAGAAACAGCAGGATCTCTGAGTTCAAGGCCAGCTTATTCTACAAAGAAAGTTCCAGACCAGCAGGAACTGTATTTTAAGACCCATTTTTTTTTTAAGTTAACATGGGTTCAGTGGGATGTTTAAACATTAACCAAAATACTAGTTAAAACTACATGCAACTAGTTAAAACTACATGCATAGTAAGCAAATTCCTACAATGCCTTCATTTGTAGTCAGGACCACATTCTATACATCAGCTTCTATATCTGTTCCAAAACAAAACAAAACAAAACAAAAAACCTGAAATTTCCCAGCAACCGTAATACATCTGAAATTATACAAGGACTGTTTTTCAAGAATTCTCCAGTCACACTAGAAAATGTCTGCCACATACTTTTTGTCCATGTTAGCACCTTGTGCACCTACTGAGAAATAGCCACACTGACCTACTTTAAGTAATATCTACCGGATAAAACACCCCCTTCCTTCTACAAAACCCAATTACCTAACTATATTACCCTTAACGTCTGTCTTTCACAAAGACACAAATCCTTGTGACTATGCTTACAACTATAATATCTTGAATGACTGAATGACTTCAGTCATTCTAGACTTGTTTCCTCAGGGACAGCGTCAAGAGAATTAGACCAGACTGGCTCCACGTAATTTTAATTCTAAAATGTATTCTAAAAAGCGCCAACTTTAAAAGACTGGCAGCAATTACAAAAAAAAGCAAAATATGCCTTTGCAATCTTTGGACCAGCCTACAAGAGCTATTGTGGGATGGTGGAGAATTCTAGGGAAGTGTGGAAAACACAGTGCTATTTACACACCGAATTGTTTTTCATTTATTCTCCAAAGGTAAAATCCCAAACACAGGCAGAGAAGAATTTAGACCTAGCAGTAATCTGGCAATCTACCTGTAAAGCAGGTTTACCTGTACTCAAATTCAAGCAGATTATTTAAACACAGTAACAAGATGGCCCGTTCACAATGTTGTCACTTGCAGGAACAGTTAAAAGTAAAGAATTACAGTTGCTTATGAGCAGTCTCTGAAGACCTTGTCAGGGTAGAAAGAGTCAAGGCGAGCGCGGGAGGGGGGGGAGGGGGAGGAGGATGTTACCAAAGAAAATAAACACTGGCTTTGAAACAAGAAAAGGCTACGTCCGCTTTGGTTAAACTAGGGAAACTGTCTTCGAGAAATTAGCACTTGAGTCCTGAATCCAATAATATCTAGAGCTGATAATCACTTCTTTGGCCACGTAATCCACCCCACCCCTAACAATATCTGCCTTAAACTGACTTTAAAATACTTTAGGAGGAAAGAGGTGAGCATTAAGCGCGTCCACGGAGTGCCAAGTTCCACGCCGCACAGTGCGCCACCTCGCACAGCCACTTCTCCAAAGTTGCCACCGACCGGTTCCCAGCTCCTAGTCCCGGCACACCAGATCCTCTCTTGGGGCGCGTGACCGAAGCCGGGGGGTCCGAGAAGCCAGGGCTCACGCCACCGCCCTCTGTACGCCGCCGCACTGCCGTCAATCAACACTCCCACCCCACGACCCAGGCCGAGCCCTGGGACTCCGCGCGGGGGCGCGGCCCGGGGACCGACGGGATGGCGATCGCTGTGTGTCAAGGAAGGGGACAGACAGACGTCACTCCGAGAACTACTAAGTTGTGCGCGAGTGCTCGCTCGGGGTCCCTTGGGCACGACCCCGGGTGGGGGGGGGATGGGGGAGCGCAGGCAGCAGAGCCTCGGCGGGACGTCGCTCGGGCCCGTCGCGCTCACCTCTCGAGCTACGCCGCCTTCCTCCGCCGCTGCCGCCGCCTCCTCCCGGTGAGTGCAGCGGGGTCTGCCCTGTGGAACCACCATACCAGTCCCGCCCGCTGCTGCAGCGCCGCCGCCGCCACTCCTCAGCCGCCTCAGCCGCCGCTCTTTGTTCCCCCTCCTCAGCCGCCGCTCCTCAGCCGCCCGCCTCGGCCGCCCGGACCCCACGAGCCGCCGCTACGCTCTGCCGCCCTCTCGGACCCCGGCCTCGCCCTCCTCGCCGCGCCGGCCGCCGCCTTCGCCTCCGCGCCGTCGACGCCGCCGCCACCGACGCCGACGCCTCCTCTTCCGCGCCCCCCTCGTTTTCATTGAAAGCAAACAAGCATCATGGCGGCGGCCGCCGTCCCCCTCCCACCCCAGCCAGCGAGCGCCCCGCTCACCGCCGCCTCTCCAACATCCCGGCTTCCTATTGGCCGACGCTGCCGGACGCGACCATCCCGCGTCGGGTGGGGGGTGACTCTTCGCAGCCCGACGCTTTAGCCCCGTCCACGTTCCCCCGCGTCTCCGAACAGTGAGCCGGCCCGGCGCGCTCCTGCCCGCCCTCCCAGCCTCTCTTCCCGCTCTCTTTGCGCCTATCCTTCTCCGCGCTTTCTATCTCCTCCTCTCCTAAAGCTGTTCCTCCGCGGTTCAGTTGCTCTTTTTCTTTCTCGTCCACTTTTATCTCCACTTTACCCTTGATTTTTTTTTCCCTCCTCTTGATTCACTTTTTTCCCCCTTGGCCTGTCAATCACTTGAAAGCACAGATAAATTCTTAGACGTTTAACCCTAACCAACATCTTGATCTGCCGAGAGACAGAACTTTCGATCTTCGATTGTCAACTAACTATTCGATTGCCCTAACTATGCAGAAAAAAATAATAGGCAGTTTTCGGTAATTGAGTCCTAATTTAAGTAACGAACTATATAGCTGCATTCAAAGGCTAGCACAGTCTATTCAGGACAAACTGTTGTTTCAGGTAAACCGGAAAAGGAATGGACTCATTAATGATACATCAGGAATAAGTAGTTGACTGGTATTCTGGGAACAGGGATTAATCAAGCTCCGCCTTGTCGAGAGTCAGCGTCCTTCCTAGTGTAACACCCAACAGACTTTAAAAAAATAGCTGCCCCTACCTTCGTGGCAGATCAGCCCAGAAGTGAGCGTGAAATGGCTTCCAGGAACTAACGAGGAAAAAAATAAATGCATGTCTCTCATGGAAGTCCAGGATGTGGGGATTGCATGGCTGTTGCCTAAGGCAGAAGAGAACTGGGCAAGCAAAGCACTGAGGGATAAAAGCCCTTCCAAGAACCAGATGTTCTGTTCAAGGCAATTTGTGTTTGCCTGGCCCCGGACTGCCTTGAGATCATCATTGCCTGTTGTTTGTCAGTCTAGGCGTCTAGTGCCAAGAGACACTAGAAAAGTTAAGGCAATGGAAACACCCATTATACATGAGGAAATGACAGGTGCAGATGAACTACCTGAAGATATTCTAAGCCCTGACCTACTCAGGTTGTTCAGTGCTTCTTTTATACAAAGGGTACAACCAGGCTGAGGGGACAAGGGTGTAAACATCCTGCTGGGCTGTTTCCATTCCAGTGCTGTGCCCTGGGAAACTGCCGTGTCCTAGAGAAGAGGGTTTGTTTTTTGTTTGTTTGGGGTTGTTGTTGTTGTTGTTTTTTAAATTCATCTACCCAAAGGGACCTGCACTTTTGAGAATCTGTGCCTCCAGAGGAGCCTAGTTGTGTAACACAAACCTTGGCCTCATTAAGTAACAATTCTATTATAATCCAGGAATCAGATGCTTAGCTAGACAGTTCTACTGGTCCCACTTGTGGTCTTTTATGCCAGTGCCTCACAGAGGTAGATGAATGTTGGATAGCTGGCACATGTATGTGCCTTAATAAAGCTCCTCCAACTATGAAGGGAGTGCTTCTGTGTGCCTTTGTGGATGATCTCCTCCAGCTGGAGGTCATTCTTGATCACTATTGGGGCAACTCAGGGTTCTCAGGGGAAGGAAGAAGAAGCACTAAGGTCTTCTAAAGCATCCCTCTTTCTGTGTGTGTGTGTGTGTGTGTACGTGTGTGTGTGTGTACATGTGTGTATGTGTGTGTGTGTGTGTGTGTGTGTGTGTGTGTGTGTGTGTGTGTGTATTCCATCCACCAACCAAGCACAAGCCCAGTGTAGATTTAAGAGAGGAGACAAGACAGGGAGCAGTTGTGTGCACATAGCCTGGTAGACTTATTCAGTACCATTGAGGTAGACTAGCTCTGCAAAGACTGGGGTCCCCAGGAATGCATAGTATTGTTCAAACTGACTACAGCAACAAAACTGCCTGCTCAAGCCAATCCTTACAAACTGAACTGCCAAGGAACTAGAATGTTTTATTATAGAAGGTCCATGATTTTTCTAGTGGGTAAGCACAAGGAAAGAAAAGCCATACCAGAGAGCCTGAAATATGGACCCAGGATAGTTATTTAATTCAGAAAATCTGGCATGTCCTTTGTTAGGTGGAGACTTGATATCCAAGGACCATCACTAACAACTTGAGTCCCTTTTCCATGTGCAGTAAGGACATATATCCTTGCCATCTACCTCTCTTCTCTGGGCTCAGGGCCACAGTTTTCTTCAGTTAGAATCTGGTATTATAAAGTTATAGGTCACCATCGATCTTCTTCATATTATTTACTATTTCTAGGTCTAGCTTATTAGACTTCGTTTGATTCAAAATTCAGTTCGAACAGCTTTAAAGAAAAAGAAAGAAAGGGACCTAGTTGAGTCAAAGCTTTAAAGGCCAAGAAAAGTATACCCTTCAGGTGCGGCTTGATCTGGGAATTAATGACATTCTAAGATCTAGTCTTGTCCGTGGTGACCACATCATCAGAAGCCATATTGAATCAAAGCAGATGTCAACTTCTACAGGGTTTAAGACCAGCAAGAAAATGAGAGCTTGTTGTCCTGAGCCTGACTTTCATTTCCATCCCTGAACTAAATACCATCTTTAGGAGAATTTTCTGCCCTGGCCAGGAAGAAATCACATTCCATCCCCATGCCCCATGTAACTGGGCTGGATTCAGAAGAAATTGAGGGAATAGGTGTCAGGGGCCGGGGGAAGGGGGAAGGAATGGAGAGGAGATGATGCTCTTGGGAAACGGAAACAGAAACAGAAGCGGAATGGCAGGAAGACACCGAAGCCTAAAGTTTATTCTCTCTTGGTAGCCTACATTCAGAGACCCCTGCTAGCCTCTTCTCTTCTCAACACGGCTGATTTGCCCTAGTTCCACTCCTGGCCGGTAGGGTGGAATTGAGAGAAGATGCCTGGAAGCCTTAAAAACCAGAAAACAGGACTTCCGCTCTGAGCTCAATAGGCTCCCCGAAGACTCACCTTAGAGAATCGACCAGAACGGGAGGAGGCAGCAGGTTTGTTTCTGCTTTGACCTATGTGTCATGGTTTCAAAGAATTAAGCTAATTTTCGATTGCTATACAAAAATTACTAGAGACTTGGAGGACACCTCAGGTATGCAGCACTTTCCTATTATACACAAGGCTCTGGCTTGGATCCTCACTAGAAATAAAAATAAATAAATAAAAGAATTGTTGATCATGAATTTTGGGGGGGTAGCTTAAAAAGCAGAAAAGCATGAAGAAGAAAGTGTGCCTCACCCTGGTTCCCACCCCAGCCACACCCCTAAAGGCTGAGCGTTTGGGTTTGTTTGTTTGTTTGTTTGTTTTTTGGTAAACCTCTAGCTTAGTTGTCAGATAAAAGTACTTACTCCCGAGATGAGAAGTACGAAGGTGCCCTAACTCCTGAAGGTTTCATGTCCTAAGGTTTAATACATGTGCTGAGGATGTCTTGAAACAAGGCGAGTTGTAAAGGTGTACCAATCACACTCCAAGGAACATGCCCAGCACATCTTTGTTTCACTACCAGATACCATTTCAGGCTAGTAAACCTGTAGATTTATGGCAGTGTGTGCGCCCGGAGGAGGCAGGGTGGAGAGATGATGCCTCAGTGGGTAAGAGCACTTCCTTGTGCAAGCATGAAGACACTATCATCTTTCTGGCCACTTCATAAATCCAACACATTTATGTGTTTTCAGAAACCTTGGCCCCAGCAACCAGCAGGTTATTTGGTGTCAGTTCTGATGTGTAGGACACAGGGCTTGGAGTTCAGTTTGGGCAATGCTGGAAAAGCCCAGAGATTCCTTCCACCTCAAATATAAGGTACCAACGCCTACAAGTGATTAATCCCTGGGGGAAGAGCATGTTCCACTACATTGCTTCTTATTATAAGAAATGATGTGTTAGAGTGATGGCAGGAACCTGACCTCGGAGTCTGTGTTTATTACAGAGAATTCTCAAAACTGATCCTGCATCGTGTGCTGATTAATTTTGCTTGTCAACTTGATTGGATCTAGAATCAATTAAATGGCAGCTCTCTTTGAGGGCACTCTTTTTTATGCTGATTTGTCTTGAGACAGGATCTCACTGTGTAGTCCTGGATGGCTTGGAATTCACTATGCAGACCAAATTCTATATAAATAAAAAGGTTTATTAGAGGCACCAGTTCATGGTCGCTTCCTCCGGTTGCCTTTGTGCCAGAAGCAAGATGGATGCTTGGTGGTAGGAACATAGAGAGAGGAAAGCCACTTAGTTCGTGGTGAGTGTTAAGCAGAGAGAGGGACAGGAAGGCACAGGGGTTATAATAGCCTTCTCAAGGGCATGCCTCCAATGATCTAACTTCCTCCCACTAGGCCCTACCTCTTAAAGGCCTCCCCACCTCCCAACCGCACCACAGGTTGGTGACCAAGTCTTTCATACATGGGCCTTTGGTGAATGTATATGTTCCAAACTATCACACCTAAGATATTGTTGGACTCTGGCTCCAAGAAGGCCATTACCAGATATGATAATATTTTTTTTAAATATTAAATATGATAATATTTAATATTGATCAGAACCACAAGCTGAAGTAAACATTTCCCGTCTTATAACTTACTCATTCTGTAGTTTCATGCTATTAGCAAAAGAAAAGGAAACTAGAACAGTGTGTTAGTGTTGTAAATTTGATCAAACTTAACATCACTCTAGAGATGGGCCTCTAGGCAGACCAATGGATTATCTTGATCAGATTAAGACCTGACCACTATGGGTAGCACATCCCTCGCCTAGGATCCTGAACTCTATAAATGAAAAGGGGAGCCAGGTAGCAGCATACATTCATCTGTTGCTCTCTGCTTCTTAACTACAGATGCACTGTGACCAGCTATCTCAAACTCCCGCTGCAGGGACTTCCCTACAATGATGGACTGTAACCTGGAACTGTAAACTGAACTATTTTCTCAGCAACAAGAGAAACTAAGCACAGGTAACAAGTCCCAGAAAGGTGAGCAGCACCCCTGACTATCACCAGCAGAAATTCAAACAAAGCATTTTTGTTTTCCAATCCAGTTGTTGGGAAGATCTTTTTTTTTTCTCTTCAAGTTAATACTGTTTTCTTTACTAAAGTAAGATTCTTATTGTGTAAAAAATTATCCACTTTATAATGTATGATTCAGTAGCATTTGGTGCACTTGCAATATTGTAAACCCACCTCTCTCCAGTTATAAAGTATTTTCATCCCAAAGCAGAGTTTATTGGAGATGTCCTGAAATACCACTTTAACTCATTTACTGCTGTGACTCAGACATTAGACTCACCAGAAGATCTTGTTACTGAATGCACCATTTCAGTGTATAACTAGTGTATGGAGAGGTAGTTCAGTGGTTAAGAACACTTACTGCTCTTCCAGATGACTAGGGTTTATATATAAATCACTACTACCAAACTGAGAGAGGTTTTTGGTTTTTTGCTTTTTTAATCTTTGTGTGTCCATGTAAAAGTGTATCAGATGTATGTGTTTGTGTGTGTGTGTGTGTGTGTGTGTGTGTGTGTGTGTGTGTGTGTGAATGTGGGCATGAGATTGTCATAGCTTGTTCCTGAGGTCGGAGGACACCTCTATTGGGTCTTTCCTTCCACCTAGTATGAGATAGGGTAGGGTATCCTTATTGTTCTCTACTGTGTATGCTGAACAGACTCACTGGCCCATGAGCATCTGGGGATTCTCTTGTCTTCTCCCATCTTGTCATAGGGACACTTGGATTATAGAAGCACATTACTGCATCCTGCATCCAGTTTTTATGTGACTTCTGAGGATTCAAACTCAGGTCCTTCTGCTTTTGAGGTAAGTCCTCACTCACTGAACCCTCCCCCCAATCTTTAAGACAGTGTCTCCTGTATCCCAGACTGGATGTGGAGTTGCTATGTAGCCAAAGGTTATCTTGAACTTCTTTATGTTTATTGTCTCATTATGTGGCTGGCCTGAAATTGGTTATGTAGGCTGGGATTAAAGGAATGCACCACCACACCTGACTTATTTTTAGTTATGTTCATGAGAGAGAAAGAGGGGAGGGGGCATACATGAATATATATGCCTATAGTGTTCAGAAGAGGACATCAAATTCCCGGGGCTGGAGTTACAGGTGGTTGTGAGCCACATCTAACATGGGTACTGGGAATTGAACTTGGGTCATCTAGAAGAGTAATTTATGGCCGTAACCACTGAATCATCTTTCTAGCTCTTTTCATTTTATTATTAATTTTAATCACATTCATTTTATTATTAATTTTAATCACATTTCTATTTACTTTAGGGGGGGCATGTCACATGTGTGGAGGTCAGAGGACAATGTGAGTGAATTCATTCTCTTCTTCTGCCATGTGGGACCCAGGGATTGAACTCAGGTCATCAGGCTTGGCAGCAAGTGTCTTTACCAATTGAACAGTCTCACAGGCTGGGACCTTGAGCACCTGATTTTCCCTTACTTCCTCCTGAGTGCTCAGCTCATAGGCAAGCACCACCACTGGGTTATGTGGTCCCCAGTATCAAACTCAGAATGTTATACAAGCTAAGTGTGATAGCTAATCTTGGTTATCAACTTGGCTATGTCTGTAATCAACTAAAATCCAAGGAGCTGGACATCCAAGGGATGTTTTTCATTGGATCATTTGAAAGTGGAAAGACTCACCCTAAAATCTAGATCATTTGAGGTCAGAAGACACACTCTAAATCTAGGCTACACTTTCTTGTGGCAGCTTATACAAAGGGCATGGAAGAATGATGTTTTGGGGTTTCTTTGGGTTTTTGTTTGTTTTGTTTGTTTGTTTGTTTGCATGCTTGCCCTCATTCTCTCTGGCAAGTTCATCTAACCTGCTGCTAGGGCATTTCTTCATTGGTAGTAGAACCTACTTTAGGATTCCAATGAAGATTGAGAGATCAGCTGAGCCATACAGCTTGTGGAGTAAACAACTGCCAGATCCTCTGCCTTTCTGTCAGGAGACAATGGTTGGACTGGCTGGACCACAGCCTGTTAGCTGCCACTCTAAATATATATATATATATATATACATGAGAGAGAAAGAGAGAGAGAGAGAGAGAGAGAGAGAGAGAGAGAGATTGAGATTCAGGAGGACTGGAGATGGCTTGGCACTTAAGAATAATTGCTCTTGCAGAGGATCCACGCTTGATTCTCAGCATCCACATGGACTCACAACTGTCCATAACTCAAGAACCAGAGGATCTCATGCCCTCTTCTGACCTCCTTGGGTACCAGGCACACAGATGGTACACAGACATACATTCAAGCAAAACACTCATATATATAATTAAATAAATCTTTAATATATTCTTTTATTCATTCATTCGTTCATTCATTCATTCTATCAGTTCTTCTAGAGAACCCTGACTAATGTACTAAACACACATGCACTTACTCAACTGAGCTACTACATCCCCTGCCCACACAGAGAGAGTTTTTATCATAAATGTTTTAACACAAATACGTGATATCTTCAGCTTTTCTGCTTAAGTTGATATAATCATGTGACTTTTCCTGTTGATTTTCAAATACTGAAACACCTTGTGTAACTGGGACAGATCCCAGTTAGGGAGGCATCTGATTCCCTTTGTACATTCTTAGATTTGATCTGCCAATGTTTTCATGCGTATATTTACATAAGTTAGGAGAGATATAAATTTGTGGTTTTCTTTTTTGTGCTATCTTTATATGAGAGTACAACTGGCCCATAAAATCAGTGAAGTGCCCCCTCTTCTATTTGAAGGAACAAATCTTATATTTGGCAAAGTACTCAGCCTGGGACTCCTTTATCTTTCTCCATCTGTTTACTTTCCTTACTCTGCCAGTTTTTGCTGTGTCGAAGATCCCTGAAGTAACTTACAGTGGCTCGTGGTGGTTTCAAAGGTTTCAGTACATGGCTACTGGACCCATCACTTTGGGCCTGGGGTGAGGCAGACTATGAGCATGTGGAAGAGGAATTCATCCACCTAATGGTGGCTAAGAAGAGAGAAAGAAAAGTAAGGGAACAAGATACATCTTCCTAGGGCACAACCTACTGACCTACTTCCTCTAACTGGGCCCCACTTCCTGCTTTGTACCACCTCCCAACAATGACATCACATCAAGAATCCATGAAAGATAAACCCATTACTTAGGCCAGAGTCCTTAGGATCAAATTATTTCCCAAAAGCCACCAAATCCCCACTGTA
The DNA here is from genome assembly GCF_011762505.2 of Arvicanthis niloticus. Taxonomy (NCBI): domain Eukaryota; kingdom Metazoa; phylum Chordata; class Mammalia; order Rodentia; family Muridae; genus Arvicanthis; species Arvicanthis niloticus. Next base: position 71,264,460 of record NC_047663.1, on the reverse strand, counting down.
GGAGCCTCTGGGAGGACATACATTCAAAGTCTTAACAGTTTTATTTATGTGTTTTATAATTAACATATAGTTGAGCCATGTTTTTTTTAAATCCATTGTTCTATTCTTTCTCTTTTCAAGATGTATTTCATTTTTCTAAATGTGTGTGTGTTTGTATGTATGTATGTTTGTATGTACGTACGTATGTATGTATGTATGTGTGTGTGTGGTTGGCCATGTGTGTGTGTGAATGCAATGCCCAGAGACCAGAGACATTGGATCCCCCTAGAGCTGCCTGACAAGGATGCTGGGAACTGAGTCTGAGTCCTCTGTAAGAGCAGAGCACACTCCTAACGCTGAGGCTTCTGTCCAGCCCCCAGACTACTTACATTTAGCACAGCTATTGAAATGCTAGGGCTAAGTCTGTCATTTACATTTTGGGTTTTGCATATTCCTTCTGTTTGCTCTGTGTCTAACTGCTGTTATTTTTTGTTTGTTTTGGTTTGGTTTGCTTTGCTTTTCCATGCCTTCCTATTGGCTGCTTGACCTTCCACATGTGTGGGAAGCGGCTCCGCTCTCGCCATTACAAGATGGCGCTTGGCATAGGCATTGCTTGAGAGAAAAGACAAACTCCATATATGGAGTTGTATGCGCTGAGAGGTGTGGTTACCCGATCACCTCACCTCACATCATTGAGAATGGCCAATCACCAGTGACTTCATGGCAGTTGCTGATAGGATGAAGGCAATGCTTATAAGGGGCTGCGAGAGCTGGGGAGGAGAGACAAGAGAAGAAGGGAGAGAGAAGAAACTCACTGTACAGGGATAGCTGAATAAACCGCTTGAAGAAGAACACGGTTGCCTTAGTCCGAGAGTCGGACATGGGTAGCAACAAGTGAAACCTCTCGGGATGTGTTCAGAACTTCTTGCGGCTTCAGGACAGTCGACTGGGTAAGTTCCCAGGTAAGTGGGACAAGTTAGGTTCTCGGGTAGGAGACAAGATAAGTTCCCGGTATTGGGACGAGTTGAAAGTGAGAGTTGAAATCGAGAGTTGAAAGTGACAGTTGAAAGTTACAGTTGAAAGTGAAAGTAGGTTCCTGGTTAGTGGAACAAGTCAGGCTCTCGGAAGAGACTATAAAGTTCCCAGGTAAGTGGGACAAGGATAAGTTCTCGGTTTAGAGACTATAAAGTTCCCGGTTTGGGGACAAGTTAAGCAGAAAAATCGAAAGGAGTAGAGCTTAAGAAGGCTACTTTGGAAAAGTTCTTACAGGCCATGGATGAGGTTTTGGTTTCGGGGAAGGATCTTAAGATGGCCAACGAACGAAGGGTCCAAGAATGATAATGTTAATTGATTTAACTTTTAAAATGGGTGTGATTTTGAGTTGTATAGTTATATTTTTCCTCTGGAGGTCAATGTTTCCTCTGAACAAAAGGTCAATGTATAGGTTTTTCTGGTTACTGGCTTAAGGAAAGGCTCATTTGGGAAAAAAGGTTTTTCTATGAGTTTTTTGATGAGGTCATTAAGGTAGTAGTTATATCTTCCAGAATTATATGGATCAGATATGACAGAGGTAAGCCTCCAGAAGACTAGATTCCAGAGAATCAAACAAAATAATTATCTTGGTACTAAAATTTGTTTTGAGATTTGTATATTACAGAATACACAGCTTTGGTGAATGAATCTTATCACCTGCATGTTCACTGATGCCCTGTACTTCCAGCTGGATGCAGTTAACACAGGCATCAGAGGCTTATCAATTTACCATTTCCTTCATCCCTCTTCTAATATCTCAATGCCCATGTTCAGCTTGAAGAAGTTAATGAAGAGACGGTGTCCCAATTCCCTGAACTTGGGGACTGAGGTGGTTAATATTAGACTGTCTTTCTAGGGAAAAGTAATGGTTTTATTGGAACAGGAAAGAAGAGGTAAAATTGATTACACAGCTATAATCTATTGGTAGAAATCTGTATAATTGTTACTAAGCTGATGCAAATTCAAGGATTTCATTGGTATAATTTCTTCTATTGAAAATTTGAGGGTACAAGGCTTGCATGGGCCTGCTTAACACCTGGCCAATATTTAGATTGGAAAGCCAATCATAAAATATTCAGCTGAATATGTGGCTCAAAATCAGGCAGCCAGACAGCAACAATGGGATCAGGACATGCTTTTAGGACAAGGTAGATGGACCATCTTGAATATCAGAGAGAAAAAGGGTTTTGAAAGGCAGTTGTTCTCTCTCTGGGTTGTGTCAGCAAAAAAGAATGAAAAGGCTGTTTCAGAGCTCTCCTAGGAACAAGAGAAAGTTCAGGAGACATCTTGAGTTTCTCTCTTCCACAGGAGAAATCCTTAGTTCTGCTTTCTTTGTTTATTGTCTTGTCCTTGGTGCACCAATGTCCACGTGTGTCAATTGTTGTTTGAATGATTGGTGGTCTATGTTTTATGGTGTTCTATGTTTCAAGTTCAAAAGAAAAGATCGTTAAAACTGCTTGATCCAGCCTTTGATCTAGTTTACTTTGGTTTGAAAGGCAGTCTTAATATGCACAGCAGAGGTTGATAAGTTACCCTACACCTGTAGCTAAGAGTCGAGCTGAGCTGGAAAAACCTTTCCAGGAACTGATTGTCAGCATAAGCTGCTTTAAAAGGCCCAGTGGCTTTTTGGCTTCTATGATAAAGAAGAGTTGTCTTTCTTAGAAAAATCTCGGTGACAAGGTGCTTTTCTCTTGAAATTACAGCTAGAAAGACAAGAACATTTTGTTTGATCTAAATATGAAAATTTGTAGGGAAATAGGCAGACCTTTATCTAATGCAGGGCTAGCTGCTGCTGTGATGCAAATGACTCATGGTACAGGTGCAGCAAATAATAATGCGTGCTTTAAGTGTAGGCAACCAGGACACCTGAAGCGTCAATGCTCACAGCTGCAGGGTAATCAGGATCAAAGAAGCCGAACTCCAGGTTTATACCCAAAGTGCAAAAAGGGAAATAATTTGGAGGCACCTTCAGCTATGACCCTGTTTAGGACACGCAGGGATTTTGGTATCACTGCCGCCATTGTGACACCTATTGCAATGTCAGCTACTGCTGCTACTGCAGCAGGCCAATGTGGCTACTGCCCTGGATACACAGAGGAAGATTAATTCTCAATTGAGAGCCGGCATTATGCTGGTGAATCAAAGAGTGGATCTAGTCCAGGAGCAAGTAGATGTGCTCATGGAATTAGCTCAGTTGGGCTGTCAGTGGAAGTATACAGGTCTTTGTGTGACATCTGTAAGATATGAAAATGCAAGTCAAGCAGCTCATTTGTCTAGAAATTTGTCTCAGTATTTTACAGGAAATTGGACTGAAGATTTCGATGGCTTGATGCAGAAGCTGCAGCTAGCCATAGTGCACGTGAATTCCACCCGTGTTGACCTGTCTGTTGCTGAGGGCCTGGCCTCCTGGATCCAATCTGCAATGAACCACCTAAAAGAATAGGCAGGAATTGCAGCCCTTAGCTTTTTGCCTTACTCTTGTTCTTGTCAGTTGCCTAGCACTATGGTCCATTCTGAAGATGCGTATGCAACAACGCAATGCTAATGCCATGATCGTTCAAGCATTTACTGCTCTTGAAGGAGGCCAGACCCCGCAAATCTGGCTAAGCTATTTGAAGAGCTCTGAGTTGTAACATGCAGCAGGATGTAGGGCGTAGCACGGCAGAGGGCGCTGTACGCCCTCGGACATATGTCTGACTGCATACAGGTTTTGCCATAGTTCCTGTCCCCTGGAAAACAGCATCGGGTTGGGTTGCCCATGGTAACCATACTGTTGACAGCAGGTGGTGAAAATGGGGTTGACAATCTCCCTTCAAATACGGGGGTCAGACCTCTATGTCCTTCTGCTTGCATAAAACAAGAAAGGGGGAGCTGTGGGAAGCGGCTCCGCTCTCGCTATTACAAGGTGGCACTTGGCATAGGCATTGCTTGAGAGAAAAGACAACTCCATATATGGAGTAGTATGCGCTGAGAGGTGTAGTTACCCGATCACCCCACCTCGCATCATTGAGAATGGCCAATCACCAGTGACTTCGTGGCAGTTGCTGATAGGATGAAGGCAATGCTTATAAGGGGCTGCGAGAGCTGGGGAGGAGAGACAAGAGAAGAAGGGAGAGAGAAGAAACTTGCTGTACAGGGATAGCTGAATAAACCACTTGAAGAAGAACACGGTTGCCGTTGCCTTATTCCGAGGGTCGGACGTGGGTAGCGACACACATGGATCCATAAAACTATTGCAGTTGTATCCCATTTTCTTGTGCATTATCATACCCATAAACAACATATCACAATCTACTGCTATCATTTTGCTCTTTGTATTCCTTGGCCCATGGGGTGCTAGAGGTACAATCAAAGGCTTTGTGGGTTCTAGATACCCAGTCTACCAATGAGCCACACCACCACCAAACTCCTGTCACTTAAAATGTGTCATCTCCTCAAGTCATTGCTCCACATACATTGAGCACCTTGGATGACCATCTGATCATCCTACTTTAACCATAAGGTGTGAGGAAGTGAACTCATGCGGTGAAGAGTCTCTTCCATTTATGTCAGCTTACCCACCTCATTGTGTTTTCCTCTAAGAAGCATCAGCTCTCATTTTCTTCAGGTCTGGAGAGCTTCCTTTAGCCATTCTTTAAAGGTAGTTCTACCAATGAGAGGGATCCTGCAGGTGTCCAGGCAGGGAAGCAAACCCACCAAGAGATGAGAATGAAAACTTGGTTCAGATTGACTTTGTCAACCTGGATCAGACTTCAGGGAGTCTAACGCCAAGCAGTTCATTGTCTGCATATTTAAAACACAGTGCAATCTGGAAAAAAATGTCCAGGCAACAGTCATTGCCATTCCAGGTTTCCAGGCAACAATCATTCCAATTCCAGGTGCTCAATAAAGCTTAAGGTGTGACTACTTAGAAACTCATTTGCAAAGTACACACGACCAAGACAGTGGGTTCTAAAGGTAAAGAGCCTAGAATCTAGTATGCTCTCTGACTGGGTTAGCTTAGAGGTCAGCAGGCTATAAAGTACATGTGACATCCCACCCTAAGGATGCTTTCTATTAATTGAGAGCCAGGGAACAAAGAGTCTGAGATAAACATTGTAGGGGATTTGTGTGAGGTCTGCTTCTAGAACAAAAGCTGGGTGTGGTCTGCTCCCACAGATAGGCAGAGGGTCACCAGAGCATCAGTATCTACTCCCGGCCCTCTGGGTAGGGAAAAAAAAGACATTTTTATCTCCTCCATTGTGGAGAGGCCCCTGTGTGTTTAACATTCCTGGTTCTCTAGGGCTCTGTGGGCACAAGGATTTTTGTGCCCCCAACGTGCCAGCAGCAACTTTCTTCATTTTCCTTTACCCGGGGTGTCCTTTAATTCCATAACAACCTGTGTAGTGGCTGGGGGTCTTGGTTCTAGCAACCTCAAGGGTACCACACCCTCCTACCCATCATTTCAGATGAGAATCCTACCAGTTTCTAATTGTTCTTTCATAGGGACTTGCCCCCTTTCTCTTAACTGCTTTAAAGACTTTTAAGTTGGTTTTGGGTTGAGAGATTTAATTATGTGTTACATGGGCTTCTTAGGACTTCTATTTGAGAGTCACCCCTACTCTTAGATCTGTAGACTTACATCTTTCACTGAAGACCCCCATACTCGGGAGACCCTTCCTCAAGCCTCCGGAAATCGCGACCACCCAAAGATCACAAGAAACCATACCTGGATGCAATCAGCAGAGGCTTTATTAGGGAAGTAAGCCGGCGGTCAAAACGACCAGCTCTTTAGCTCCAAGAGCAGGGTTTTGGCCCCGAGTGGTGGGTTAAAGGGTCTTTTATAGCATGGGGTGGGGGGAGGAAGGCATTTTCACGCGCTTACACATGAATGGTTGCATTTTCGCACGCTTACACATGATTGGTTGTTTTACAAATTTTGAACATAGCACTGGGAAGACCAAGGGAGGGGTAACCAAGAACAGTGGAACATTTCAGAGAATCTAGCCCAAATGATCTAGAGTCATGTGAAAATCACTGCACACTCATTCTTCTCAAAAATGTGTTTTTTTCCATGTTATTGTGTCCTATCCTGCCATTTACCAACTATTTCAGATTAACTATCTTCCGGCTATAGCCCCACCTAGGTGGCAGCATCTTTATCTGTAGTCAGGAATGCCTTCCTGCCTTGGGCCTCTCCCACCCATATGTGGAAGAGGCTTGAGGAATGTAATCCAGCAAGTGTCCTTCATCTGGAATGTGAAGGCCTGAAATCTTATTTTCAGTTCTGAGTTCTGTAAGGCGAAAAATCTACACATATTTCATAAAATGGCCTTTATAATTTTTCACTCTACATCACCAAGGAAATATTCAGTCATTTGGTGTCTGGTACAAATCTTGTCCTCACCTCCTAGAATTTTTATGGTATCAATTCTATTTCTATACAGCTTCTCCGTATCCTCAGAGTTATGTTCCAAGACTTACAGCATTGATGCTTAAAACTTCAGCTTATATACTGTTTACTCTCCTGTACATGCATTCCTATGATAATTAATTTATAAGAAAAATCGTTCATTAGGCATGATGAGGTAAATAAAAGGACTAACAGCAAAACCAGACAATTGTAACAATATTGTACAATACAAGTTTATACATTGGAGCCATTATTAATTAATGTAAGGGTTAGCTGAACATAACACTGCAATACCACAACAGTTCATCTGATGTCTGCTAAGTGACTAATGGACAGGTAGTACTGGGACTAAAGGTATGTGCCACTAGACCTGGCTATGAACAATTTTTTTAAAGATGTTTTCTTCAAAACATTTTCACACTGCCCTTGACCATGGCTAACTGAAACCATGGACAGTGAGATCACAGGGAGACATGACATCATACTGCAAGTCTCGGCTTAGTTTCCTTTTTCAGTCTGTTTTTCTATTATTCAACCTGAATAACTTCCTTCAGTCTGTCTTTAAGTTGGAAGACTCCTCTGTCTCCCATATGAGAACAACTGAAATCAGGTAAGCATCGTGCATGGTGTGACTAAGTCTGTCTGGTAAGAGATGAAGTTGTAATTCTTGCGTTTTCCAGTTTTGTAAGTGTCTCCCCCACTCCCTCCACCTTTTCAGAGCTTCTTTTCCTTTGTTGCGATTTTTTTTTTAGAAAAAAAAAGTTTCAACAGAATTTGTAAATGGCCACTGATGCACTTTTATGATGGGTACTTTGAAATCCTTCCCATATCATCCCAACATGTTAGTTAATTCATGTTAGTGCTGGCATAGGTTGTCATCTCTAATGCAATTTGTGGTTTTCCTGGTTCTGGGTCTGATGAGTGATTCTCTGCTGCACCCTTCCTATTTTGGTTATTGAACGAGAGGACCTTTAATCCTCCCAGGTTAGTGTGCATTCCTGTCTTCCTCTGTGGACTTTAGCTCTGACAATTGCTTGAGTTTTGAGCTCTTGCTGTACCATCCTGGTCTGCTTTGTTTTTCTGATGCTGCCATGTCACCTCCTCTCCTGCTTCTGTCCCTGTTTTCATCATTTGTGACAACGGAAGGCACCTGTCTCTTAGGCGTTTTCTAGGTGGCCTTTGGGGAGGAAAGAGAAGAAGCCATAGTCTCTTTACACCACCGTGAAGACACTGGGCTTTGCTGGCGTCACTGCCTTAGGTCTGTCTGGTTGTAGAGTAGGATCTGGGACCTGCCAAAGTTTTGCTACTGCTGCTGCTCAGGACAGCAGCCTCAGATAGAGCTGTAGCTAGGGCTATAGCTGTGCTATGTCCTTCCACAGCTTGGTCCTGGGAACCTGACTAGGGATGATGGGAGAATAAAGAGAGGACAGGGACACACACAGACACAGGTACAGAAGAGTTGGGGTCGAGTGGGCTGTGTTGCTGGAGAAACAACAGCATGAATGCTCAGAATATTTATTACACACAGCTGAGCAGAGAGCAGGGTTAGTGTATATAGTAAGCAAGGAGGCAGAGTTACACATAAGATGAACAAGGAGGCATTTGAACAAAGGACTAGGGCTATTGCATACAGCTGAACAAGGAAACATGGTTAGCTAATCTTTGTAGGAGCAGTCTCTGCAACAAAGCAGGCTTCAGCCTGTAAACATGTGACAGACAAAGACTACACTAGACATTTCCTACACACACTGACAGCATTCACACTTGGACCAGAGAAAGACTTACCATCTCTCTAACCTCACCCAAGGAAGGCTTTGCCATGGGTCTAGGCATTGGAGTGAATATATATTCACATGGGACTTCAATCACTCTCAACACAACAGTTGGCACAGTGAGTGATTTCACCACTTTGCTGATGCAAGCCAATTGTGTAGTACTGGCTGTGGGGCAGCATGTGCATTGTGAAGGTAGGGGTGTGTGTGTGTGTGTGTGTGTGTGTGTGTGTGATGTTTGTGCATGGCTGTGTGTGCACAGGGGTCAGATGTCCCTTGACCACTCTCAACCTTAATCCATCAAAACAAGGCCTGTCACTGAACCAGGAGCTAGGCTAGCAGCCAGCAAGCCCTGCTGATCCTTATACCCTGTCTCTGGCCTCTAAAGTGCTGGTATTATAGGTTCTTGGATGGCCATGTCCAACATTTTACATGGATGCTAGGTGTTCAAACTCAGATCCTCATGCTGACCCTCTGAGACATCTCCCTGGACCCAGTATATTGAAGTTTAAATCTGACTTTTTTTCAGCTTTATTTATATGGTTTGGAGGGTTGCTCCCCTCTCTTGATTCATTTATTGTATTTTTCATGGGATTTTTAAGAACAACTGAAATCAGGTCAGTATAGTCAACATTCCATCTTAAACAGAATTTGCATAATCCTCTGAGCAGATCTGCAGATGACACCCAGGCCTGTTATGAGAACCAAGTGGCCCACACAGAAGCACGCACCCAGCCCTTTCTCCTGTGGATCTGTGCTCATAACCCGTTCCTCACCCCAGTCCTGCTCACTTCTCTTTTTGGCTTTTCTCCTCCTTTTAAAGTCAGACTAGGAATCTGAGTTTTGTTTCTTTTATTCTTTATTTTTATTGGAATTTTAAAGCAGCCTTTATCGGGGTCACATTTGGTTTGTGTTTCATTAGTTTCATTTCATTTTTATGAAATTCTCCTCCTACTCTCTTGGTAACTTTGTTTTCCTTGTTTTCTTTCTATAAATGAAAGAAAACTCATCTCTCTTGTTTTCAATTGTCTTGATTTTATAAAACTCCTCAAGACTTTTTTCCCTGGGTGTTCTGTTTTGTTTGTTTGTTTTGGAGTACTCAAGAACTTTGAGCATCCAATATTCTAATTGGCATTACTTCCAGAATTATCGTTTCGCTTTTTGTTTCTTTTTTAGAAAGTAGTTATTTATGCCAGGCATGTGGTCCACACCTTTTATCCCAGCCCTGTCCCAGGCAGAGGTAGGTGTATCTCTGCAAGTTTAAGGCCACCCTGATCTATAGAATGAGTACCAGGACAGCCAGAGCTACATTGAGGAACCCCATCTTAAACAAAGGAGGGGGAGGAAGGGGAGGAGGAAAGACACAGAAAGACACAAAAACGAACAGATGGAAGTTATTTGTGAGGTTTGAACTTCCGATTGGTGTTAGAATTATGTGTAGGTTCCAAGAGGATAAGGATGAAGCAGGGTGAGGCAACGTTTTATAAACATTTCCCAGTTACTGCCTCATGCTAAGGGAGTCGCGTAACGCCTACATGTTTTAATTCACTTAGATATCCCTATGGCTGAGTAAAGTGATTTTGGTAAATGCTTATGCATATTTGAAGAGATGATAGTCTCGAGGGACTCACTGTGTTATACAGACAATAAAGACAATAATACATGAAGCTTTGAAACAAGGACTTGTATGCAATGGTTGGGTCATACTCTCCCACTCTCTGGGCTTTGGGAAGTCTTTCTTGTAGGGGGCTGCCCTGCACATCATGGAATGCTGAGCATCTTTGGCCTCTAACCTACTAGATGACAGTAACATCTCTGCCAATTCTTTCATCCAAAAATATCTTCAGATGTGGCCAACAGCCCTCTGTGCACAGAAGCATCCCAACTTGGGGACCAGTGCTGCTCTAAGGTTTTATATCTATGAATTGCATTAAGTCCATATTATAAGTATATATCCTACATCATGATTTTGCAAATAACAGTCTATCAACAGAACACATTTTCATAAATAGAAGTCCAATGAAGTTAAATGCCATCTAAGTATCCTTTGTAATTATGAACAGAACCAAAAACAGACAAAAAAAATCAAACCCAGGGAGCTGGGGGAATGGGTAGGACTTGCTGTGCAAGCATGAGGACCTGAGTTCAAATCCCAAGAATACATATAAATAGCCTGGTATGAGTGAAGACATGTCTGTAAGCCCAGAGCTGAAGGATGGAGAGACAGGAGGATTGCTAAGGCCTGCCCCCTGCCAGCCCGGCTCCAGTTTCAGTGAGAGACCCTGTCTCAGGGAAATATGGCAGAGTGTGATAGAACAGGACACTCAGTATCCTCTTCTGGTCTCCACATGTACCCACACCACAGACACATGCATCATATACACACACATAAACACACAGAGGAAGAACCTAGAATCAACTTACATACCATTCTGTACACAGTGAAACATGATTACAAAGAAATATGGAACAGATTAACTGCTTATTTGTGATGATTCTCAGAACCAACAGGAGAGAAAAATTAAGGCGCAGACATCTTTTAGCTAAACACAACCCTCAGCATCACTTCTCATCTCCCCGTGGATTCTAATTAGCTTTATTTTCCCACTTTTGGAACTGTCCCCGTTACTGCAGAGGTCATAGCTTTGAGTCTCCTTTTCTTGGCCTGCCTTTTTCAGGAAGCCGGTTTTCCCCGAGTGTCAATGGCTGGCTCTCTTCCTCCTTTCTTATTTACATGGAAGAAAGAAGCAGGATGTTGGGGCAGGACTTGTTGACTGACAACTGTCATCACAGGACAGAGAGGGATTACAGATTGCAGACACCTTTCTCCCAAGCTGGCACTGTTGGGCATTGCTAGGAAGCTGGGAAGGATGCCAGAATACACCCGGGTTGGATGGTCTTGAATACCTCCAAGGGCTGCCACAGCCCTATCTGCCCCCTCCCCATTACTATGGGATACTTTAACTGCTGCCATCCCCTTCCCTTTGTGTTAGGGGATCCTAGGACCTTTATGCCTGGGCTTTCATTTCTGTGAGGTTTTGAGAAAACAGCAGGAAAACAATGCACACAGCTAAGTCAGTGGATGCTCAAGGGTTTGTTTTGAACTTCCAGATATGTCTCTTCTTTCTTGTCCATGCTTGTAATTCATGTGTGTGCAAAAGTTACCCCTCCATAGAGCAGGGGACAGGTCACATGCCCCCCCCCCAAGATACCCAACCCTAAGAATGCTCAAGCCTTTTTGATAAAATGCCATCTAACTTCACATGTGTGTATGCATTTACTCATGTGTATCTTCCCATAGATTTTAAGTAATCTCTAGACTGTTTACAATACCCAATACATTGTAGTTTCTGTGTAACTGATTGTTGTAGTATGTTGCTTAGAGAAAAATGACAATAAAAATAAGGCCTGGAACATTATTCAGAGTCCATCCCCGGTCCTGATCACTCCAGGTCCTTATGGCATCTTCCAATCTCTACCTATAGTGAGTACATGTTTGCTTAGTAAGGCAAAAATTCCACATGTATGTGAGTGGTCTTATTTATCAGCCAGATTTATACGCCATTGGCACAGAAAACAGAGCTGGGATTCAGTTCTCCTCAGCATCTCAGATGTAGGATGATGTTTCTAGAGATGTCACCTGCACTGTTTGAGTCTTGCCTTCCCCATTAAGAAGATGAAGATGAGAATCTCTTCTGCAGAAGTGTTGGGAATATTAGAAGAGGGGTCCAAGAAAAAGAAATCGCCCTTTGGGAAGGTATTGTAACTCTCCTGAAGGACACCAGGTGGAGCTGTTGGCATCTTTGACTAAGCACCACAGGCAGCTGCCATTTGTGCTACATTTCTATTTTGTTTTAAAATGATGGCCCCCTAAGGAAGACAGAATCTGAGTCTTTGGTGTCAGAACCAAGCACACTTTAAAAATTATCAAATGATAACTGAGTGTTTTCAGGGCACAGCCTGACACTTTGATACATGTTTACAATGGGGAATGATTAAAGCAAGATAGTCATGAAATCTATCACCTCACATGCTTATCATTTTTTAAAACTGAAAACATTTAAAAGCTGCTCCTTTAGCAATTTTGAAATTTGGAATGCGTTATTATTTATCCTTGTCATGATTTTATGCAACAGAGCATGAATATTTTATTAAACGATGCTACTCCATGCTATAATAAACTCTTTATGCACTGATTGTCTCAGTGACAGAACACTAACATGCTACATCTGTATCTCCTACCAGATGCCTGCCTTTACATATGCCTGATTCCCCTGCCATTGGGTGTCCTTAGGCTTCCAGGTTTCTAAAGGCCTACATGGAACTCAACTAGTTACACACACACACACACACACACACACACACACACACACGTTCCCTTCTCTCTCCTCTGTCCTGTCTTGGATGATGTTGTTCTACCCACTCACAACAGCCAGAATCCTGGTAAATTGTCTCAGCAAACCAGGACTCGTATGCACATACCACTGCATGTACTTGCGCATTCCGAACATTGTTGTAGATAATAGAAACGAGATTATGGGTCGGGGGCTCTCAGGAAAAGGGACCAAGGCAATGGGGGACACTTGGAGTTCAAGATAGACTATGTTTTGTTCTGGTGTCCTTGGTGACATAAGAACTCTTGGGTTTGTGTGCTATGTCTGGGCTCTTCCATGAAGTTACCAGAGCCTGTGGCAAGTCACCCATGGGCACCTCACACTTACCGTCCCCAAAGGAGCTCATGGCCTTCCCCCTGCTGCCCCATCTGCTGCTGAGGTTCCATCAGTGGACTGCACACTGGATCAGGAATGTTCAACCTGCTTTGTAAATAAGGTCATTTCAAAACACCTGCTACTGGTCACTTTGCTAGAGCCCGAGGCACCCCCTTTCTTGTCTCCCAAGTACTGCTATTCCTGCCCCCAGACACATCCACCATTCCTCATTATCACTCACCTGAAGTGATGTCCCGGGATCCACTCTTGACTCCTTCAACTCACTCTGTCCCTCAAAGTCAGAGGGATGCTCTCCCAGGGTAGCTATGTTACAACATGCTTTCATGTCTAGTGGTGGCTTCCTTTTGCTTTGAGGCCACAACTCAAACTTGTCACCAGCCCCTCAGCACATGAGATGTGGGGCAGCCTCTTCTGTTCCTTCCTGGACCACTTGCCATGCCCTAGACACCAGCCTCCTAGTTTTCCTCCTCCATCCCAACCAGGCCAGCCCTCTTTAGCTCCAGAATTTCTTAAGTGTATTGGATCACACTTATTCTGTACCCAAGGGAGGGGTCGCCTATTCTAAGAAGTACTGAGGTCTACATTAGGGATCAGACCAACCCTAGATTTAAATATTCAAATATTTTGTCTGTACCCAACATCCACAAATTATTTTCTTGTCCCTATTTCTTAAACAATATAGTACAATAATTGTTTATGGGGCCAACAAGATGGCACAGCAAGTAAAGGTACTTGTGGCTAGGCCTGATGACTGGAGTTCAGTCCCTGGGACCCACATGATAGAAGGAGGGAACTGACTTCCACAGGTTGTCCTCTGACCTCCGTACATGTGCCATGACACATGTATAACCATTCGTATATATATGTGTGTGTGTGTGTGTGTGTGTGTGTATACACACACAAAGAAATAAAATGTAATTTTTTAAAACTTAAAAATGTATAAAACATATTGTACTAGATACAAGTCATAGATCATTTAAAGGATATGGGGACATGTATACATTATATGTAAACATTACACTATTTTATAGGAGGGATTTAAGCATCTGAAGATTTGTGGGAGAGGATCTAATACATAGTGCAAGATGGACCAAGAGAAGCCAATGTGAGCTCAAACCCAAGGAGAGAGGCACTCAGATGCAGTAGGAGCCAGGCTGTGGGCTCAGGGGTCAGAGCCTGGACATTCTTGGAGGAGTATCTTGTTTGGAGTTCTAGAGTTTATCCTTTAGGACATCAATGGCCAAGTGTGTTTCCATCATCACAGATGTCAGCATTGTGATGGTGAGTCTGATCATTCCCCAGGCTTTCTGCCTCTCCCCTGTGACCATCAATCAGTTGCATGCAACAAGGACAACAGATGTCATTTTTTTTCTCTCAGAATAGCTGGGGCCATATCCTAGAATTGATCCCTTCGTTGAGTGACTGGCCAATGTGTTCCAGGCTCCAGAGACATTCCTGTCCCTCTGTCTGGAATGCTCAGGAAGAGCTTCCTGGAGGGCCTTCCTGAGATAAAACTGGAGAAGGGACAGGCTTTGTGTAAGAATAGACTATTTCAGGCAGGGTCAAGTGTGAGAGATGAGACTGAAGGGTGCTTATAGGAGACAGGAGAGGCTGGTCTTTCTAAAGTGAGGCCATGGGAATGGTTACTTGGTGTCAGACATGTCAACTTAGAAGGCCTTAAATGCCAGAGGGAGAAAGCTGGACCCAAGAAACCTCACAGGCCTCTGAACAGAATCTCAGTACTGCTGGACCACCTACATTCTGGTTCCGACGCCCTGATTCTGACCCTATGTTCTGGGCCAGCTGCAGCCTGGTTTGTGTTGGGACCCACCCAGGTCTTAGCTCACCACAGCTTTTGCCTTGGTCCCTTTTGTGTTGCTCTAACGGAATACCAAGGATTAAATCATTCCTTGTGAACAGAGTCTATATGGATAACGACATAGGAGAGACATACATCTAGTGAAGGCCTATCAATCTCCACATGGAAGTCAAGCTTTTATGACCTAATCATAGAGACTTCACTCTTCTCAACACTGTTACATGGGAGTCAAAAGATTTTGTTTTTTAAACACTTTATTTGTGTCTGTCTGTACGGTATGCACATACGTGCACTCACATGTACACATACTTATGGAGGTCAGAGGACAACTTGCAGGAGTCAGTTCTCTCCTACCATGTAGGTCCTGGGAATCAAACTCAGGTAAACAGGGTTGGCTTTTACCAGCTGAGCCATCTTGTTGGTCTAGAAGATGAAGTTTCTAACACATGAACTTTAGGGGATACTTTAAAACCATAGCATCGTCTCTGCGCTGACCCCAGAAGCCTTCCTGGGCTCTCTACCATCCTGTTTCCTGTGTTGGTAACAATCCCTATCCCAGCATGAGCTGATCAGACCCTCCTTCATCTGGTCCAGAGTCAGGGACAGGGACCCTTGTTCCTCCCTGTCTGCTCCCGCTTGCCTGATCCTGACACTTCAACCATACTCTGAACCCCAGCTTTTTTTTTTTTTTTTTTTTTTTTTTTTTTTTTTTTTTTTTTTTTGGTCTAGAACTGGGGACATTTCTTCTCTGACCATGGAATGTTTTCCCCATCTTGCCCTCCTTCAGATCCTTTGGGTCAGTAGCAGAGAAGGACTAATTGAGGAAGTCCCATAACTAAACAACAGTCCCCTCTGGGCCTAAATACGACCCAGTCAAGACTTTCTCCATGTACCGTGCTGGAGAAGCATATCTCTCTCTCTCTCTCTCTCTCTCTCTCTCTCTCTCTCTCTCTCTCTGTGTGTGTGTGTGTGTGTGTGTGTGTGTGTATTTGCATGTGTGCATATTCATGTAGCTGGAGTAACAGGTGATTGGTTGCACACCACCATGTGAGTTCTGGGATTTGAAGCTGAATCTTCTACAAGAGCAGCAAATGCTCTAAACAACTTCGCCATCTCCTCAGCCTCTAGTCCTTCAATTCTTATCTTGAACGCAGAGCAAGGATAACCTCATCTTGGAGCTCTGAGACACTTCTCTCCCCAACCCCCTTAGTTTTCCCAGTGCTACCTAAATTCTCTGCTAAAACACAGGGTGTACCAACTGTCTGTCGCACCCACGTAGGGCTTCCCCGCTGTGGCCAGCACTGGACAAGAATGAAGAGACATCCCACTCCACCCCAGTTCTCTGACTTCTGAAAAGCCCCAGGGAATTCCAAGCTCATCACTGGCCCCAGCCCAAAGCCACCACACCCTGCCTCCCCAACAGCTCCACAGCCTCACCCGCCTGAAAGCACCCTCTGTTGTTAGTTCTGGGTTCCAGGCCCAGTGTCCTCCTTAGAAACCTCCCCAAAAACCCAAAACCCAGGAATGGTGTACATCCGGCCTATATCAGACTTCTTTCACCAAGTCAGTGCTTTGTGGGGAGCAAGGTCCCCCCTTAAGGTCTGCCCAAGTAGTGCTTGGAGACTTTGTGCCTCTTAAATGATCCCTCAGCACACAGAATGGAGAACTCTGCTGAGTGGGTCAGGTGCATGTGAGAGCTGTTGTGGCTCTCACACCACAGGTTGGGGAGAGAGTGTCTCAACATACCTGTGGACAAGGAAGGAGTCTGGTGCTCTTTGTCTTCCAGTCCTGCTTCTCTGTAAGTGGTTAAAACCTAAAGCTCAGAATTTAAAATCTGGAGCAGGGTGTTGGTTAGCTGTAGAATGTACTGCAAATTCCCAGTCTTACCAGACTAAGGGGGAGTAGGGGGGACTTTGCAAATGTCTGGAAACAGGGTGTTAGAAGCCTACTGAGAGCTTGGCATAGAATAGCCTGTATTGCTCTTAGAATGAGCCATTTGTGAATTTGTCTCTACTTAACTCTCAACCCCTTGCTCCAGTGAATCTCCACTGCTGTCTGTGGCCTTTCACACACCAGGGTATATCTTGCCAAAAATGAGGATAGAATTCTGTAGGATAGAATTCAGCCCAGGGTTGGTCATCTGAAAACCTTGATCTATTTTATATGCTCCAAGCTACAGAAGAACTTGCACAGGACATTCACAACTGGCTCATATCTGCACATTTTCCTTGTGCTGGCCACATCTTAACTGTGATTTCACCCAGTGATTGTTCACTTTGCAATGGCATGAAAGCTGTAGGCTCTCAGCAGAAGGGAATACTTCTGAGTGTGAATTCAGGCCTTTCCCCAGGCTAACCATACGAGGTCCACTTGTCTCTTGACACTGAGAAGTGGCACTGAACCACAGTTGTCCAGTGTGAGAGGTGGCAACTGATATTCCTCAATATACTTTTGTCTTGGCCAGTGTTCTATTGTTGTAAAGAGACACCATAACCTTGGCAACTCTTATAGAGGAAAGGTTTTCACTGGGCCTGGCTTACAGTTTCGGAGGTTTATCATCATGGCAGGGAGCATGGCAACACAGGCAGACATGGTGCTGGAGAAGTAGCTGAGAGTTCTACATCTGGATCCATAAGCATCAGTAGCATCAGGAGAGGGGGAGGGGGAGAACAAACACTTGGCCTGGCTTGGGCCCTCAAGAACCTCAAAGGCCACCCCCCAGTGATACACCTAACCTAATCTCTCTCAGGTAGTGCCATTCTCTGATGACCAAGCATTCAAATATATGAGCCTATAGGGGCCATTCTTATCTAAACCACCACAACTGTGTGGCTGAACTATGGCCTTCTTTAGGTGCACTGAAAATGTGTTCAGCAAAGGATGTTTTCATCAGGACATAACTCCAGGAGGTTGCAGGAGACCTGCATTTAACTCTCCAGGTTGTATGGTAGAATAGTCTATTCTCTTACCCGCTTGATGGTGCTTTTGACTGAAAAAGGCATGGCTCCATGCCATGCCCCAGCTGTCTCTGCCTGGGGTTGAAGCAGGTACTGGCAATTAGAATAATCCAGCCTGCAGCCTGGTTGGCATGCTTGATGGCCAAGCATGGAACCAGAGCTCAGATTTGGAAAGCCTGCTGTTAACAGTGGGGATATAGGGTATGGGAGAGCAACCTACAGAAGGCACTGTGGATTTAAGCATCTTTTGTGACACGCCCTAGTACTACCTGGCAGGAAGGTGTACTTGATGGAGGCCGGGGACAAGTCCCTGACCAGTAACGCCTGGGATTCACAGAGGGTTTCCATTAACCCAAGCCATGCAGAGTGTTGTCTGAGGTTCAGTTTTCACTAGGTTTCCAAGAGGAGTCCACTGAAGCTCAGAGACCAGGGGCTGAGGCATCATGTCCCAATGGAACAGTTGTGGGAAGCCACAAGGGAGGCCGGACATGAGACCAAGTAGATAAAAGAGTGGCCTTGTAGATAGGTATACAAGTGGTGAAGGGACTAGAAAATCAGGAAACGGACCCAGAAAACTAAGGAAGTTGTCAGAGTCAGGAGCTGGAAGGAGATGTACTGGGGAGGCCCAGGAGTTTTTCGGTGCCAAGCACACAGGTTTCCATCTCACGTGGCACCCAGGATTGTAGCTGGCTGTGTACAGAGGAGGAGAAAGAGGAGGAGGAGGAAGAGGAGGAGGAGAAAGCAGTATCTCAGGTCATGGAAGAGAACACACTAGGAATATGGTGCTGATGATTTCCCGGATGACCCAGCTTTCTGGAGGACTGCAGAAGCTGCCTATACAACATGCAAACAGGCTGACCCCTACATATAGGAAATGGGGACACAGGTACTGGATCAGACTCAGCTCTGCCCTTGTCTTCCAAGGATGACAATGGGAAGAAGAAGCACCCTGGTCCTCACACCAGCCACCCAGTGTCCCTGCCAAAAGAGTCTAAGACTAATTCAAGTTGGCTTTTAAATTATTTACATTTTAAAAACCTTCTGTGTATCATGTTTTGGCATTCAAAAACAAGACAAAAGTAAAACCAGTTAAAACACAAAACAACACCAAAGAACAAAATAAAAACTCTGTCTGGAAAGAGACTGGTTTGGGGTTCTCAAACTTTTTCTGTTAATTGAGATGAGGACTCACTATGTAGCCCTGGGGGAACTCCTTATCCAAGCCAGGCTGGCCCCACACTCCCAGAGCTCAGCCTACCTCTGGCTCCCAGGTGCCACTTCCTCTAGTCCTAGAAAATTCTTAGAAGCAACAAAGGCTTAGCCAGGAGCTAATATGCAAGTGAACTAACTAAAGCCACTGCTCTTCTATCTGGCTTGTATACCTCAGGTGACAACACTAAACAGGGCAGGTACCAGGCAACTAGAGGCCATCCCTATAGTTTACAGTCAAAATAGGCAGTTCTTGATTATCCACCCTGTCCTGCCTTAGTTTTGTCAGGGTAATATCAGTACAGGTTCTGTTTTATACCTTCAATCGAATCTTCTGTCTCAGGGGATGAGGAGGAGATACTATCGAGGTTTCCCCAGGCTCTTGCATCCCAGGACAAAGAATTGCACCAGGATCACATGGTTAGAAATAAAAAGAGAGGTGGCTTATTAAGACAGGGAAAGTACTCCTGAGAACGTGTGGACTGGGGAGCTGAGGAAAAAATATGTGCTCAAAAAGGTTGGCCTGCCTTCTCTTTTTAAAACGCTTTCCTTTATTTATTTTAATTATTACAATTATTACATGTGTGTGTCCGTGCGTGTGCATGTGTGCATATGTGCATGTGTGCATGTGTGTATGTGTGTAAGGAGACTGTCAGAAGAGTATCAGATCTGAAGCTGGAGTTACAGGAAGGTCCTCTAGATTACAGGCAGGTCCTCTACAAGACCAGTATGTGCTCTTAACCACTGAACCATCTCTCCAGTCCCAGCATCTGCCTTCTTCCATGTTTATATATAGTGGGCTTTTAAGGGCTCTGGTCTTTTTATCAGCTGGCTCCTTTCACATGTTAATCTTGACACAGCTCTCCCTAGTACTCACTCTCCAGTCACAAAACCTGGTAAGCCTCAGCTGGCCCCGTGTGGCATGCTAAATCTCCTATGTCTAAAACTAGTAGGTCTTCAACCTTGCATGTGTTTCCCTTTGAGGTCATATCTGACATTGTTACTGCAGCATTGAAGGCTCATTAAGGGAAAGCTATTAGCTCTAAGCCAAAAGAATGGAACCTACATCTGGATGGAGACATGCTACTGCCTTATCTCTTAGATGATCCAGTTGGACAGGTCAATCACCTGCTCAAAGGACCACTCTCAGTAAGATGGATTCACTCAAAGCTAAGGAGATAGGAAGAATAAGCCCCTTAATGAGATAATGTATATTTCCTACCCAGAATTCCCACCCCTTAGCTCAGTTGCCCCAGGTCCACCATGAGGTTCTTTTGGGTGAGCCTGGCTTTCTGAGTCCTGGCCAGAGCATGCCTTCACTGATACTTCGAGCTTCTTATTCTTTCTCTAAAGCTCCCCTCACCACCATGTGGCTGCCCATCCACCATGTGCCCATGCCAGCTTAACACAAACGACATGGCTGTTTCTCTTTTTCTTCTTTATCTATCCCTTAGGCAGCTTCTGGAATTTACAGCTTGCCTGCTCTGGGATTTTTCTTTTAAACTCTAATAACATTGCTGGCAAGCTTCCCTTTGAGTCCATTCTTAAGTTCTTTTATTAATGAGATCCCCAAGAGGGAACCCTAATTTTCTCAGTATCAACATCACATTAAACAATAATAAGAGGCTGTAGAAATGGCATAGTGGTTAACAGTACCCACATGACAGCTCACAACTGTCTATAACTCTAGCTCCTGGGGATCTGACACCCTCACACAAAGATCCATGCAGACAAAAGAACAATGCACATAAAGTAAAACATAAACAAATAATTTAATGATAATAATAAAATTAAAAACAAACAAAAAACCCTCACAGTAACTTTCCCTTACTTCCTACAAGGTAGCTCCTTCTGTCTTTGTCAAGGAGGACATTCTGGCTTCTTCTCTAAGAGCTAGCCTGAGGGTCGACTTCATTAAGAGTGCCCTTCTTCTGAGAGGGCTTCCTTTATATTTTGGAATCCTAAGGGCCTTTGTGGCAGAGTTGCTAAATTCCCAGTGTCACTTGGAGCCCTTCACAGCATCCAGGAAGTGGCAGAGCTCCAAGTCAGAGCACACAGCTCTCAGAAGAGAGTTCAGAAGCCTGGCAAAAACTTTAAAAACTCTGTTCAATTGGCTCAAAACTTTCAGCTTTAGTAATGCCTTTGAGAATAATGTTTAATTTTATTTGTTTTGTGTGTGTGTGTGTGTGTGTGTGTGTGTGTGTGTGTGTGTGTCTGTGTACGTGTGTGTCTGTGTGTCTGTGGTATATGTATGTGTGTGTATCTGTGTGTGGTATATGTGTGTGTATCTGTGTGTCTGTGGTATATGTGTTTTGTGTGTGTGTGTCTCTCTCTGTGTGTCTTTGTGTGTGTGTGTGTGTGTGTGTGTGTGTGTAAGCCAGAAGAGGACATTAGGTGTCTTGCTTTATCGCTCTCTGTTACATTATGTAAGAAGCTGTAGAGAAACAGAAGTGGAAACAAAGAGAGTACTGGCCTGACTTAACCAGGGCCATAATTATTCATGGCAAGAGGGCACTTTTGCCATCCATATATGCTGATGGCTTAAAATGCTTACATAAGATGGGATACTGCCCTTTATAGAAGCAGAAAAGATTTCTGTGATGCAAAAGGGAATCTGGGAAGTGTGGTCTTTCAGCAGGAAACTCTCTCTTGCTTGCTCTTTCCCTGGGAAAGTAGCTTCAGGGATCAAGTACTTGTCTAGCACCAGGAAAATGAGGCCAGACTCTGGAAAAAACCTTTCAATCTAGAAGTGCTCATCCCAGTATAACTGGTTTTAAATTTCAGATTGAGAATTGAACTATGCCTATGTTCAACAGAAAGACAACATCCTACACAAGTCACATCAAGAACAGCAGTCTCTCTCTAACCTATTCTTGGACCCGACCAGTCAATCCTTCATCGATAACCTTCCTATTTCTGAATACCACGCTTGTGCTATTACTTCTTGGTGGCTTCCTTTGGAGCCTTATTTCTTTTGTTTCCACAATTCTGAATGCATGAAATTTTAGCTCCTTTCTCTCTGTCCCTAACCCTCACAGTCACCCTGAGCACTCCAGCTTTAATGTCATCTGGATTAGATTGTTATTCAGGAGTAATGCCATTGTGGCTATGTAAATTACATTCACAGCTGAACCACGTGTTGCCATAATTACATTTGTCTCCCTAGAACAGCTTTTTGTTAGCACTGGAGGTTGCAACTGGCATCCATTTCTCCATATATTTATCACTAATTTTATCCTCAAACTCTTGCCCCGCTTAGATAAATAGCTTTGGAGTCTGCGGAAAAAAAACATTAAGATGCATTTGTAGCTTAAATTGCTCTTTCCCAGAGCTTAAGATCTGCTTCCGTCATGTTACTTGCCCCAGAACCAGATGCATGTCATTTGGAGGGGTTGGAGAGATGGCTCAGCAATAGTGGTCAAGAGGACTGGCTACTCTTCCAGAGGACCTGTGCTCTGTTCCCAGCACCCACATGGTGACTCACTACCACCTGTTACTCCAGGTCCAGGAAATCCAATGCCCTCTTCTAGCCCCCTCAAGCACTGTATGCATGCAATGCACCTAGTTACATGCAGGCAAACACTCATATTTGTAAAATAATAACTAGATCTTTCTTCAAAACCAATACTTGGGAGTTGATAGGAAAGAAATCAGATTAATTCAAGGGCCATCCTTTAAAGGCACAAGGACAATCATCTTCAAAACTATATCTTGGAGGATTCACATACATAAATAGGTTTCTATGGAGAAGGCAAGGATCTCTGGGGTCAGGAGCTGCATCATGCAGAACTGCGATTCTCAATCTGTGGAGAGTTGAATGACCTACTTACCCACGGTGCATATCAGCTATCCTGCATATCAAATATTTACATTACAATTCACAACAGTAGCAAAATTACAGCTATGAAGTAGCAATGAAATAATTTTATGGCAAGTGCTCACCACAACACGAGGATCTGTAATAAAGGGTCACAGCATTAGGAAGGGTGAGAACCACTGATCTAGAATGTGTCTCTACTTTTTTTTCCTCACCTTCAAAATTGACCTTGACCTTCTGAAGCTAGTTACAACCATACTACTCGCTGCACGTTAAACAACAATTAATGTACTTTGTGTGAGATGACTCACTGGATTAAGGAATAAAAAGGCACATTTCGAAGTCCGATGTTATCTGAAGACCTATGGGTCTAAAGAAAGGGTATTTAGCAGCTGACATCTTAATCATTTGGGTGTGGTAAAAAGAGGAAGCAATTCTGCTAAGGGCAGCTCCTCAGAGAGCGACTGCTGTAGACTGAGGAGCTTTCATCCGGGAACCATCTTCCTGGGGTTTTCTTCTGCTTAGACTCAGTCCTGGATCCCATGGAGCCTTTTCACAATTCTCTTCCTTATAAGCACAATGCAAGTTAGTTTTTAGAGACTAGAGTCACATGAGATAATTACTTTGAGAATATGCATTCTGAAAATGTGTGATCCAGACTCTGACACGATTGTTGGTTCTTTCAAGTGTCAGCATCTAAGCTGGAAGTGTTTTAGCCCCATCCTTCTGAGATGCTATTGATTCATCCAAAACAATCTCATGGATGGTAATTTTAAAAGAGCTTTTCCTTGCTCGCTAACGAGGATGTTACACAATACACTCCATTTATTTGCAATGCTGAAGTTGTACGATGTTATGCTATGTGGTATTGCTGTCTCTCTAGCCCTCATGCAATGTCCTTGTTGTAAAGGTTGTGCTTTTTACTCTGGAAAACTCATTGACTTACCTATTTCACTTTGCCTCCTCTGTTCTTCTGTTCCTTAATACCTCTACTCTTTAAACATCAGTTCTCTGAGTTTGAGTTACATATTTTAGGTTTTTTTAAAATTTTTATCTGAATTTTTTTCCTCCTTGTATTTCTATCTCTTCGGTGAAGAGAACTTTGTATTTCTAGGATTATATTTATATTTTCTAAAGCAATTTTTTTCTGCATTTTTTTATTCTTTTAAAATAAAAATTTTTTTTCTTAGACCACAGATGTTCTATCTCCCCAAGGATATGAAAAATAAACGCCCTTGTATGCCTGTGTGTTTTTTTGTGCAAGCCTTTTGCTTCCTCCAAGTTATTGGTTTATTTGCTTGTGTGCTTCTTAGTTTTAGTCTCTGGACTTAACATAGAAAGCTTTCCTCCAAGTCACAATCTTTTATTTGTTTTTGTTTTTTTTTTTTGAGACAGGGTAGTTCTGGCTGTCTTGGAACTCACTCTGTAGACCATGCTGTCCTCCAAACTACAGAGATACACCTGCCTCTGCCTCTTGAGTGATTAGATTAAAGGTGTGCACCACTGGCCCTCATGATAATTCTTAACCATCCTTTCACATTTAATGAACAAAAGCAATAGACTGGGGAGATTCTAAAAATCCACTCAAGACAGAAAAATAAGTATTAGATCTTACCTTCCTATTTTAGGCATCAAACCATTGTAGAAAATATATGTGTAGTGGTTTAAATATGCTTGGCCCATGATTAGTGGCACTGTTAGGAGCTGTGGTCTTGTTGGAAGTATGTCAGTCACTGTGTAGGTGGGTTTTGAGAACCTCTATGCTCAAGCTCCACCCAGTGTAGAAAGGGCCTCCTCCTGCCTGCTTGCCGAAGAAACAGTCTTCTGGTTGCCTTTGGATCAACATGTAGAACTCCTACAGCACCATGTCTGCCTGGATGCTGCCATGCTTCCCACCATGATGACAGTGGACTGAACCTCTGAAACTATAAGCCAGCCCCAATTAAATGTTTTCTTTTATAAGAGTTGCCTTGGTCATGGTGTCTCTTCACAACAATAAAACCCTAACAAAGACAATATGAATATCACAGAGATTATTTCAAGACAAAGAAAACATGTGCTACTACATTCATCTTAGCTCTCAGACGAGATCTTTCCAAACAACAAACCATTGCTGAGATAGAAAACATTGGTCTTATCAGTAGAGGAAATGGAGATTAGAGTCTATATCTGTTACAATAGGTGAAAGCCTCGAGGCAAAGTAACTACTTCTTTTGTGTGATTAAAGAAAATACCCTTTGTCACATGCCCTTGCTACCATGACATTCTGCCTTACCAAACATCAGAATCAGTGGGCTGGACCAAACTTCTGAAACTGAGAGCTGGAATAAATCCTATCTCTTTCTGACGTAAATTATTTCTGCTAGGTGTTTTTGTTAAGGCAAAGTGAACTCATCACTATGATTAAGCCTGACCATGTGATACTTAAGCCTTTGGAGCTGGATTGGGGGAGGGATTTGGAAGAGTTTGGAGATGAAGGCTAAAGAAAGCCTAGAATGCCATAAACTCAGCTTAATGAGCAACACCAGCAGGAGCCGGAAACTGCCACAGTACCAATTGGAATAATGAGTAAAAATTGTGGTCTGCATGTTTTACATGGGAGCGGAGACTCTGCCAGGGATTGAAATAAAAACATTCAAGCTATGTTCTGGTAAAGAGCCTGTCTACATTTTACCCATTCTGAGAATTTGTGGAAGGCAAAAGTTAAAAGGTAACAAGCTAACTAATCGGATGCAGGAAGTATCAGAGGAGCCCAGGATGCAGGTTGTGGCTTTGCTATGGCTAGATACTTTTACACTGAGGATTATGAGGAAAAATAGAGCAGAACAACTTGAAAAACTTGCAGTTTGATCAGGCTAGTCTAAAGTTAGAGGGGCGGGGGTAAGAAGGCATGGTTTTGGAAAAGATTAGGATTAGAAAGAAGCCAAGTGCTTTGTATCAGGACAATAGAAAAAAGATGTCTTTTAGGCATCTCAGTAATAAATCAGACCCCATCCATTGTGACCTGAAGGATATGAGACTCAAAATACCTTCTATTGAGAAGAATGGGACTCCAGGGTTTGCATTGGGCCACCTACAAATTCCCTAGAACTCATTTCACAATTCCCAGACACATATGGATTCCCTGGAATTTAGTTCGTCTTTACCCTGCTCAGTCACCCAGACACTCAGAAACCACTGCAGTCATGGTCCAGGGAACCTGAATACTACAGTTCAAGGTGGTAGAGGACCTTCTCATTATCCGTATTGATACTGGTTTTGCAAGCACGCAAAGGCAAGAATTTTAGGATTTCCAAAGAAGGTCTAAAAGCTAGGCAATGTGTAGTTGGGTGAGAATTCCTTTAGACAACTCCTGAGAGAGCATTGTTAAAGCTTTAAAGGTAAAACCAAAGCCACAATGGAGGTTGAAGCAGGAGGATCACTTTGAGTTCAAGGTCTGCCTGGGCTACTATGTAAGCTCCCATCTCAGATATACAAGAAAGAGGAGGAGGAGGAAAAGAAGGAGAGGGGAAAGAGGAGGACGAGGAGAAAGAAGAGAAGGAGGAGGAGGGGGAGAAGGAAGAGGAGGAGGAGGAGGAGGAGAAGGAAGAGGAGGAGAAAGAAGAGGAGGAGGAAGAGGAGGAGAAGGAAGAGGAGGAGGAAGAGGAAGAGGAAGAGGAGGAATATGAGGAAGAGGAAGGTGAGGACAAAGTCTTCCAGAAACTCCAAAAGTCCAACTTCTCCAGCCAAGTCGCCAGGTAATATTCAAAGGCCACGGAAGACAGTTACACTGAATCCTACTTGCTTGCGGCCTAACAGTATAGCCCCAGCTTTAACCTTTTTAAAGGGTTCATAAATGGCCCCACGTCTCTACCCCCTCCCTGCTTTCCACAGGCCAGCCCTGCTCTCTCCTAAGACTCAGCTGTTCTCAGCCCTCCCTCCGGGCTCTCCACTGGCGGGGGTCCCAGGCACACATGCCTCCGCTTGGCCATAACCACAGCACGCGCACTTCCCAGCTTGTAGCTCAGGCTCCCACGTTGCAACACAGACCTCAGAACGTTGCTGTCTAATGCCATCAAGCCAAAACACGTAACTCACAGAGCCACTCCCATGCAGAAAAAGGATTTCCACCTCCCACCCCTGTCTTTCAAATTAAGTCAGAGTACATTCCCAGAAGTCCAGTTCTTGAACTGGAAGATATGAATATTTTTATGGTTCTCACTGTTTATTGCCAAATTATTTTTCTGCATCCATATATAATTTCCGTATCAATAGTGGATCACAGTGGCTTCATGATAGTATTGCTGACATATATTCTTATCACTAAACTTTGGAAACTTTTACAGGTAACTGTATTCTCTCCATTTTTAGAAATAAGGGTTGCTCGCACAGCGTACTTATACTTCGGACTAATAGAAAAGCCACTGGTAAATAGACACACAAAATAAAATTTTGGCCTGCCTTTATGGCTCTTTCCAAAAATCAGATTTTATTTCACCCCTGCATACTTCATATGGACATTTCCCCCATAGCATCGCATGCCTTGATGACAGTAAATAATCAGGAAATCTTTGCCATTTCATTTCCCAATCATGCCCAAGATAAGAGCCCTCTCTCTGTATCTTGCTCACACAGAATTCAAAGCAAGGACTACACATCATATTGAGTGTTCCACTTTTTAATCCTCTTTCCCTCTCCTGCCTTGGACTTGCTGTATTATCTGAACCAGTGTTCTTAGACAGCATTCCTCCTTCCCAGTTTGTCTGGCCTGTCATTAGGCATCCTTTAACTGGATTCGACATTTCTCTTCATTGCAAAATCAGAAGTCAACTGTAAAGCAAATTCCTTGGATTCAGGCCCAAGACTTTCGACATAAAAGCTCTGAGGTGGGCTGAGGAAGTGGTTCAGTGAGTAAGGTGCTTGCTGTGTTAATCATGAAGACCAGAGTTTGATCCCTAGCATTCACAGAAGAGCCGGATGTGGTAGCACACATTTTTAACCCCAGCTCCAGGGACCAGATCCTGTTAGCCAGGAGCCTAGTCGAGAAAGGAACTCTAGATTTAGTGAGAGACCCTGATTCAAAAAACTAGGGGGAGAGCCACTGAGAAAGACAGCCAACATTGACCCCTGGTCTCTACATATGCAGACATAGGTGAGCCCAACTACACACACACACACACACACACACACACACACCTCAGAGGTGGGGCCAAGAGCTTCCTATCAGTTGTCCACATTTGGAGTCACAAGCCATCTGGATGCTTCTCTGTTGGATATGCTAACATCAATGCCCTGCAAGGTGAACGATACCACTAACAGCTTCATTTGGCTTGGTGCCTGGCATTCAGCAGTCAGTAAGGCTCCTTTCATTGGCTTGGTGCTACAGGAGACAGTGACAAGTGGCTTATTCATTTGTGAATTCTTTCCAGTTGAAGACTAATACGTACAGAAAGGAAACTATTTATTGAGCACCTACTAAGGGTACAACAGTGTCTGGGGCTTTCCCCTGCTTTGTCACACAGTCAGACACCACATAATGATGAACATATAAATGATGACAGTCGTATAGGATGGTGATGTAGCTAAAAAGTCTCATTCCCTAGGGATATGACATGGCAGCCTTCAGAACATGGGAAGGGTAATGCACCACCCATGTGTTTGGGGTGCTGCTGCAGCACAAAAATGCATTATGTTTTCAGTCACATAAAAGTATGCCACATAGGGACCAATGAAATATCTCACTGGTTAAGACACTTTCTGCCAAGCCCAACAGCCTATGTCCAATCCCTGAGACCCACACAGTGGCAGGACTGACTCCTGCAAGTTATCCCCTGATCTCTCTATGCATGCCATGATATGAGTGCCCCACCACCAAGTAAATATACATAAAAAATTTAAAGCATATAATATGGAACTACACAGTTTATAATAATAATGATAGTAAGTCTCTATGTGGAACACCACCATCAGGACCTAATTACCTCTCAAAGGTATCACCTTTGATATCTATGATTAAGGTGATGGTATCACCTTAATACCATCTTCCTGGGAACTAAATTTCAAAGTATGGGTATAAGGCGAAGTACAAACATTTGCTCTGCCCACAGCAGACTGGAGCTGCAGAGTCTCACCCAGAACTCTCAGTGGAAGACAGACCACACAAGGCTGTCTGTTTGTGCTGAGGAACACAGCAGCCACACGCTAACATATGCTTCACTCAGTAATGCAGGTGCATGATGGGAAACATTGAGCTGAGAACCAACATGGACAGATTCTGCTACTCACAATGCTTAATTAAGCAGAAATTCTCCATGCATGCCAAAGTGGGCATAGTACAGAGAAAAGGTCCTCAGGGAGAGATAATAAGCCCAGTCAGTTGTTCTCTGGGGCTGGGAACATGGGATCCAGAAAAATATATTCATCGGTTTGAGTATTTCAAATTATTTCAGCAATAGGTAGTCAGCCCTATGGTAATAGTGACTTGTGCATCTACAGATTTACCCAACTGCAGACTGAAAAACTAGGAGGGGTGAACAATAAATATAACAATGGAGACAGATGTACTAAATAATAGACATAAAAGCAGTACAGTACAGCAATGATTTGAGTAGCATTCGCACTGCACTGGGTATTACAACATATGTAGAGAAATAGCATTCAGGAGAATATGCATAGGGTATATAGGAGTACCACATCATGTTATGTATGGGATTTGAGCATTTGCAGGTTTGGTATTTGGAGGGCATTGGAAGCAACGCCCCATTGATAGCAATGGATGGTTGACTGTGAGTAGAAATCTACTGTGCTTCACCTATTCACAACTTTGTCCCTATCAGGGATGCTCTGATGAGAGGTTGGCTCTGAAGCATCTCAGGGGAATGAATGTTTAATTTATTAAGGGAAGAATAGAGTCAAAACCCACCATTGGTCACAGATAAGAACGAGATCAATGGGTTGGCAACAAGGACAGGATGAATTCACAGAGGTGCTAACTGTGATCACCATTGCTGAGGCTAAACTCATGGCAAGCAAGATTCCTTTGAAATTTCTCCCTCACCCTCTGTTTTAGGAGGGAGGGGGGTCTGAGACCAGACTCCAGTTTGGTTATTTACTACAGGAGCTTCCATGACTCAATGTCAGGTTACAATCAAGGCTGAAGTTTAATATGGAAAAGGGTTTGGGGAGGAGCAGAAGCAGAAAGGTTCGTGTTAGAAAAAAAATTAAACATATGAATCAATCCCTACTTACACTGGGGTTACCCAGGTCACATCAGCTCTGTAGAAGTGACCCCTGTGAGATTCCCTTACCCAGGGAAACCACTCAAGTCTCAGGATCTACAAGCTCCAAAGAGGGCTTCTCATAGGCACAGCATGCTGTGGGAACCAAAACTCAGGACCCTACCAGTGAAACCAGATATATGGGTTATCTTAATGTTTGCACAACTCGATCCTGGCAAGTCCCAAGAAAACAGCATTTAGCAGTGGCCTTATTGACCTGGGCGTACACAAAACATCATAATCAGGAGTAACTTGTCATAGTCTTCAAAATTGGCTGAGGTACAGCCCTGGCTCTGGGCTTGCAGGGAAATGTACAAGAGTTGAGCAACCACACAGAGTATCTTAACTCTACCCTCACAGCATCCCAGCCAGTCTGCACGTGAAAATCTCCATTCACGAAATCACAGAATCTGTGCCTGGGGCAGTGAGAAGAGAGGATGTCATAGCAATCAAAAGGAAGGAGTTACAGGCAGTTGTGGTTCATACTTTTAATCCCAGCACTTGGGAGGCAGAGGCAGGCAGATCTCTGAGTTCGAGTCCAGCCTGGTCTACAGAAAGAGTTTCCAGAGCACCAGAGCTACACTGAAAAAAACCTGTCTCAAAAACAAACAAAAGGAAGGAAGGAAGGAAGGAAGGAAGGAAGGAAGGAAGGAAGGAAGGAACGAAGGAAGGAACGAAGGAAGGAACGAAGGAAGGAAAGAAAGAGAGAGAGAGAAAGAGAGAGAGAGAGAAAGAGAAAGAAAAGAAGGAATGAATTTGGGCTGGAGAGATGACTCAAAAGATTAAGAATACTTGTTGCCCTTGTAGAAGGACCTGGGTTCAGTTCTCAGAACCCACATGGAGACTCACAGTCATTTGTAATTCCATTTCAAGGGGATCCAAAGATCTCTTCTACCTCTGCAGGTACTAGGTACACACATGGTACACAGATGTACATGCAATCAAAATGTTCATACACATTAAATAAATGAATGAATCTGAAAAAAATGTAAAGAATTATTTATTTGAGTACATTGTAGCTGTCTTCAGACACATTAGAAGAAGGCATCAGATCTCATTACAAATGGTTGTGAGCCACCATGTGGTTGCTGGAAACTGAACTCAGGACCTCTGGAAGAGCAGTCAGTGCTCTAAACCACTGAACCATCTCTCTAGGCCCCCTGAAAAATATTTAAAAGCAAGTTCAAAGCTAGGGAAGTCTAGATCTGGGAATGGTACTGCTCTTAATGCCAGAATTGCTGTGGGAAATTTCAGTCCATATATGGGGTAAATTTAAAAATAGCAGCTTCCATTCAGCCCTAAATGGGATATCTTTACCAAACACTCCCCTCAAGGCCCAGGGATCTTTGTGAAAGAGGAGGCAGAAAGATTGTAAGAGGCAGAGGTAGTGAATAATTCCAAAGAAACACATATATATGTGTCTTCCTGATATACATATGAACTCAAAGATAGTGACGGTATGAACAAGACATGTGCTGGTTCAAACAAGACAACATCCCAGTGCTGAGAGGGGGAGGTGGATACAGGTCTACCCTTAACCAAGAGGCTATATGCAACTAATTCCTGTGCATTCAACAATTCTTTATTCTCTACTGCTTTTCTGCAAGCATGGGCACCTCATGTCCTTTTACTCCAATGGACTCCAAGTCAATTGTCCCAATCACCCTCCCCCACAGCCCCTCCTCAGTGTGTCAGTTGGGACCTGGAGAAATGACTGTAGCAGCCTCCTTAAGACATTGTCACACAGTGAGTCTCAGCTTGTCAGCCTGACACCTCTAACGAGGTCTATTGGGTAACCCTGGAGAAGGGTGTAGAGTGATGGGGAGAGATGCCCAGGCATTTGGTCAGTGCCACATCTGGATAACTCCAGTATAACTCCAGGGCTCATGAATCATTTTCTTGCCTGCCCAAGTATCCTTTGTGTGGGGTGGGGTGGGATGGGGGTGGTTCTGAGGTCCAGTCTGAGGCTTTAGAAGCCTCTTCCTGAGTGTCCTTTGGGGATATGCCTCTGGGAGGTCCTCTTATTACCTTCACAACAGGGTCACCCCCAGCAAACCTTTAGCTTTCCATTTGACCCAGGATGGAGAAATAGAGGATGCTGAATCTGCCTTTGCTTCCTGTTGGAAGTCATGGCAGCCTCTGGGCCTTAGTACCCTTGAGTTTAAGTCAAGTGCCACATTTTACTAAAGAGCAGAGGACACAGAGGGCCACTGGGGCCCATCTCAGCCCTTGTTTGTTTGAAGTGGTCCTCAGAGAACATTCTGAAGTGTAGTCAACATTTTAATGTCAGAAGGTTTTTAAAGAATGAGGGGAAAGAGCACTGTGGCCCAGTGGCATGTGAACCATAATTTGATAAAGTCAATGTGGCTAGAACCTGGGCAGTGGCCATCCCTTCAGACAGGGTCTCTCCAGTTCCTCACAATCCCTGACAGCCACTTGCTTCTGCAGCAGGTGGTTGTGTCTGTATTTTACTGGCTTCATGGTAGGGGTTGGACCACTGCTGTGACCATGCCACCAATGAGCTGAGTCAGATGGATGGAGACATCCCTACACACACACACACACACACACACACACACACACACACACACATACATACACACACACATACATGGGTCCTGTCAAGGCTCTGGACTATGTCCCAGCCTTAGGCCCCAAGTAGGTATCAACTATAATTCTTTATGGAAAAAGTTATTCTACCTTACCCACCAACCATGAATATAGCATAGGGGGTGAGAACAGGTGTGGTAAAAGCCCACCAGTAGGGGTTACCCCATTAGTCCCTATCCTTCTCCTTGATACCCAGACTGAGAACCTGAAGCCAGCACTCAAGGCCTGACTCCAGACATTATAGGTAGTTCTCCATCTTGTCTGAAGTTTATGATCCATGTCCAGAGCACTCAGAAAGTATAGACATGGGAGGAAGACTGAGAAGAAGCTGGAGGGGATTGGGGGCATGGCTTAGTGGTTAAGAGCACTGGTTGCTTTTCCAAAGGACCTAGGTTCAATTCTCAGCACCCATCTGGTAGCTCACAACTGTCTGTAACTCCAGTTCCAGGGCACCCGATACCTTCACGCAGACATACATGCAGGCAAAACACCAATATACACAAATAAAAATAAATAAATCATTTAAAAAAAAAATCTTTGAAAAGCTTGGAAATAGGGATTCTGAACAATCAGAGAGGCAAAATTATGTGAAGTCAGCCTCTCATCTTTCTCAGCCAGCGTTTTGAAGCCTGGAAGTGGAGGGAGAGCTGAAAGGTACCCATCATTGGAAACTTGCAGGGTGGGGCCATCTCTGTCACCCCACACCCTGAGCCTGTGATTTCTGATTTCAAAAGGAAGAAAACAGAGGCAGACAGGTCAACACTGACTGAGTCCCAGCCATCTGGCCCTGGCAGTTGGCTGTCTGTCAGATGACTCTTCCATCCCCCATGCCTGAGGTCTTTTTCCCTTATCTTTTTTGGTACGCTCCTTCAAGACACAGTGGAAAAATCCATTTCCAAAGCTTCTTCCTCCTCTTTCTGCTGGACACACAGAGGTCTGGGGCTTCCCCATTTTCCTTCCCAGCCACATGTGATAAGTAGTAATGGAATATTCCTCCATGAGGCTCTGAGATCAGGGAGCAAAAGACACCCCTTGCACTCTCAATACTCAAAGCAAGGCTCACAGAGATGCCCAGCACTTCTGACCTGTGTTTCATGGATGTACAAACTGTGTGTCCTCCCCCAGAGGCCCATGTGCCTGTGTGGTCAAGAAAGCACAGCTCTGATGTGTAGAACCATGTACATCAGGCCCAGGGGACGGGAGGGGTCTGTCTGACCTCAGAGGGGTGTGTGGGGACACATGAAGTCATACTTGTTTGTGTCACCCGTCATTTCCTCCCTGCTGAGCCACACAGCTTTCCTTACCCCTCAGCCAGCCTCTGATTTATTTTCTGGCGTCATACTCACTTTCGATTTTGCTGCCCGTGGGGATGGCAAGGTCAGAACTGTTTGTCTGCAATAGGGGATAATGAATGTTAGGGAGGTACTCTGGCTTAGGGAATGTGAGACCCTCCCAGCAGCTGTCTAGTTCAAGCCTGCTGCAAGCTGGGAGATATCCTAGCCACTTCACAACATCTGTGTGACAGGGACAGATACACAGAGAGTCTATACCTGGGAAGCTCTTAGAGGGACAGATGAGTGAGGGGGTCACCCGCCTCTAGGAAGGACCCAGCAGTGTGACTGTTACCCTGGGCCTGTGGGCATCCACTCCCTGCCCCCACTTGTTCCACTGTGTCCACAGCTGGTTGGTAGGAGAAGTAACTTTCCCTGTGCAGGACTGGGGATGTTTGAGGCCCCTGACCAGGCCTCATGGAACCAGGATTAAAGTTGGGGATGGAAGGGTCTTTCTAAGTTGGCTTTCCTAGCCCTCACTATTTACAGGCCTCATTCACAAGACCCAGAAAAGTGAATCTGAAGTAAGGGATGACAGAGGGGACTCAGAGAAAGGAGAAGGGAGGGCCATGAACTCAGACATGGGGTCAGCAGATTGGGGGGAGTGCACCGGTAAGAATGGTGTGGGGTGGCACACAGAGGCAGGTGAATCTCGGTGAGTTTCAGACCAGCCTGGTCTACAGAGTGAGTTCCAAGACAGCCAGAGCTACACACAGAGAAACTCTGTCTTGAAACCCACCAGAAAGGGATGTCTGGGGGGTGGGGGGGAGGGGTTGGGCTAGCCAGTAAGGGGAAGCACCAGGAAGAAAGTAAAGCAGGAAGGCCCTGGAGTTAGTTCCCTCTTGAAGGTAGAAGGGAACCCAATTCTAATTAGTTTCCTCCAGTACTGGTCCCTGGGGCAAAATGTCCTCAGAGGCTACACTGTGGGGGGAATGACAGATTTCACAGACCAGGGGTAGGAGCAGCACATATAGCTACTCAAAAGCACTCACGCTCATAAAGGTCAGCCAAGCAACTTTATGCTAGGATGTATGACTTGCACAGGTAAATATGAACAGGAACACAGATGCACACAGACACCCATGTATAAGTGCTGTCCCATTTGATAGGCATGTAGCCACTGCGCGTTTCCCTGGAAGTCTATCAGGCCCTCCTCAAGAACATACTCTTCTGTCTGCAATGTCAGAGTCTTGATCTGTCCATTCTCTGGCTCTTGCGTATTTTCTTATTGAGGAGAGGTAGATTACATAGAGTAAAAGTTTCAAGTCTCAAGTTTACTTCTGGGACACTTATTCTTAGGCCCATGTAACCTCTGCCCAGATTAAACCAAGAAAGAATATTTGGAGGCCGGAGTGGGTGGCTCAGTGGTTAAGAACACTTGCTCTTACCGAAGTTCCCAGCACTCCCATAGTGACTCACAGCCATCCGTAACTCCAGTTCCAGTGGATCCAGTCTCTCTTCTGGCATCCAGGGAAAGCAGGCACATATAGTACACACACATGCAGGCAGGCAAAACGTTCATTCACATAAAAAAAAAAAATCCTTAAAACATAATAAACTTAGCAATGCCAACAAGAGTGTAGTGTGTGTGTGTGTGTATTCTAGACTCTAGTCACCTGTCAGATAGTCTATAAATATTTTCTCCCAGTATGTAGCTTGCTTTGTTACCTTTTAAATATTGTCGGTGAATAAGCAAGAGTACTTTTTATCTGGGCTAGCCTCAAACTCTAGATCCTCCTGCCTCGTTCTTCCCAGGAACTGTAGGCACGCACCACCACACCAAGTTCCCGAAAAGCATTCTGAAATGAATCACAGCTTTAAATGGGAAAGAGAAACCAGCAATACTTCTAAAAGAAGAAAAGAATATCTTTTTCAGCTCAGAGTCGCACAAGACATTTTTCATTAATGTTTAAAGCTCGCAAAATCCTTGAGCTGAGTCGGAAAGCGTGGGTCGTCAGCGAAACAACTTCAACTTTTGACTTTCACATATGCATATTTTAAGACCCTCTTTGGTCTCTTTATTTTTCTGAGTTTTTGTCATTTTATTATTATTTTAGAATTTAAGTTAATCGGATTTAACTCATTCTAACCCAATACAACCAGATCCACCTGTTAATTCCATATGAAGAGTTCACAAGAGACTATATGCATGGTACTGAGTGGGATAGCATCGTGTAAATCTGTTTAGACTTTTTATTCATTTCTTACATACATGGGATATGTTTTGACCCAGTTTGCATATTTGTCCCTATTACTCTCTCTCATCTCTTCCAGTCCCTAAAACAAGTCCTCACAAGTCCTTCCTCTTACTTACATGTCTCATGACATGTCTTCTTTTTCTAATGATCTACTAAATTTAATTAATTATGGCTTCTTGCATGAGTTTGGGTGTGGGGCTATTTACCGGAGTATGGGTAACTTAGCAGTGGCTACATCATTGCCGAAAAATGACTCACTTTCCATCCACTGCCAACAGCTCCTCAGTGAGAGGCGGGGCTTCTGAGCCCCGCCCCATCCATGGTGGAATAATAAGAAGCTTGGCCTTGGGCAGGTGACCACAGCTGCATGAGTTTGTGCTGTCTTCACAGCTCTTCACAGCCCTCAGTCCCATCTTCTGGCTCTCACATCCCTTCTGTTCCCTCTTCTTTGATGTTTCCTGAGCCTTGGAAGGGTTGGCACAAGTGTCCTGTTTAAGACTGAGCACTCAACCATAACTTCGTCTCAGCATTTTGGCCAATCTTGAGTCTCCGCATCAACCATGTCCTCTACAAAAACAAGCTTCCCCAGCAAAGTTTGGGGGCAACTCTAAATTATTGGCACAATTCTAAATATTTATAAAGCGATTTGACAAACTATGTATTTAGAAAAGCAATAGTAACTATCCCAACAACTATGACCTCCCTAGTCATGGGCTTTTTAACTTTTATTTTTGTTTTATGTGTATGGGT
This sequence comes from Arvicanthis niloticus, assembly GCF_011762505.2. Classification (NCBI taxonomy): domain Eukaryota; kingdom Metazoa; phylum Chordata; class Mammalia; order Rodentia; family Muridae; genus Arvicanthis; species Arvicanthis niloticus. Next base: position 71,227,608 of record NC_047663.1, on the reverse strand, counting down.
GTTTTGCCTGCATGTGTGTCTGTGTGCCCTGTTTGTGCCTGTGGAAGCCAGAAGAGGACATCGGATCCCTTGGAACTTGAGTTACAAGTAGTTGTTGGTAGCCATGTGGGTGCTAGGAATTGAAACCCAGGCCTCTGGAAGAGCAGGCAGTGCTTTAACCACTGAATTATCTCTCCAGGTTTACAGTGCCAGGCATGGATTCCCTCTATGGTTCAGGCTACAAATCCAATTACCCCCTGACCGCCATTGGTTCATGTTTTAATATGAACTAATACACCTATTTGTCTGGTAGGTTAGTATTGAAGCAAACAGGCTTCACCACTTTTGATGATGTCTCCTCCCCCCCCCCCCAGCAGCGTTCACAGCACCTTCTAACACAACGAAATCCAGTCAGCAAAGAGGAAGCATCTAGCTCAGTCCCAGCTTGATTTCTTTCTATTGTGTATGAAATGGGTGGCTTTTCGAGACACGGTTTCTCTGTATGGCCTTGGCTGTCCTGGAACTCACTCTGTAGACCAGGCTGGCCTCGAACACAGAAATCCTCCTGCCTCTGCCTCCCAAGTGCTGGGATTAAAGGCATGCGCCACCACCGCCCGGCGGCAATGTGGTCTTAACATCTAGTTCTGATGGGTAACCAAGAGCAATGGCAGTAGCCTGTGTTGTTTGGGGACCTCTGGAACCTCCATGACCAATAACCCATAGGGACGTATCTCACACCAGCACTTCAGATTTTTCCTAATAATATGTCTTACTTGCGATTCTCTCATCACTATAAATTCTCTGTGTGTGGTGAATACATATATTTGCATGTGTGTGTAGATACATGCGCCCATGTGTGCACATGCAGAGGCAGACGTCACTGTCCTCCTGTATTGCTCTCTACCTTATCTTTTGAGACAGGGTCTCTCACTGAACTTTGAACTCACCCATTTAGCTAGACTGACTGGGCAACAACCCCCTGTGATCTACCTGCCTCTGCCTCTCTCACCCCCAGTATTGTAATTATAGACCTGGACTTGTGTGTTCATCTTTTACATGGGTTTTGGGAATCTGAACCCAGGTCCTCATGCTTGCATAGGATGCTGGATAGTTTTATGTCAGGTTGACACAAGATAAAGACATCTGAAAGGAGGGCACCTCAGTTAAGAAAATGTCTCCATGGGATTGGGCTGTAGGCAAGCCTGTAGGGCATTTTCTTAGTGATTTATGGATAAGGGCTCAGCTCATTGTGGGTGGTGCCATCCCTGGGCTGGTGGTCCTGGGTTCATTAAGAAAGCAGGCTGATTCAGCCAAGGGGAGAAAAGCATCCCTCCATGGCCTCTGCATCAGCTGCTGCCTCTCCAGGTCCCTCCCTATTTGAGTTCCTGCCCTAGTTTCCTTCTATGATGGACTATGATGTGGAAGTGTAAGCTGAATAAACCCTTTCCTCCCCAACTTGCTTTTTGGTCATGGTGTTTCATCACAGGAATAGAAATCTGAACAAAGACACATAAACACTGCACCTACTAAACCAGCCCTGCTTACATTATCTTAATGCAAATTTTGAAATGAACCAATCTGATGACCTCTTCAATATCCCAGTTGCCTTAGGCAGGAAACCAAACCTTATCCCATCACCAAGCACAACACACGTTTCCAATGTCCAAGAAGAGACTCCAGCTGCAACTATTCTTTGTGGGAAATAGAGATTGAGACCAACATACCCATTGCAGTTCTGTAGTGTGCAGAATGGGAGGTCTCTCCCTCCCATCCCTGCCCCTCAATGTAGGTCCACCTGAAATCTCAGAATGTGATTTCTTTTGCCACTCAAATGAAAGAACTTAACATTATTCTGGATTAGTAGTGGAAGTACCTACAATAGGTAGACGACACAGAGGAGAGAAGACAGGAGATGGAAGAAGAGGGAATCAGAGACACATCAGCAGTGTGTTCACAAACCAAGGAATGTCAGAGCTATTCACAGCCACCAGGAACAAGGAGAGATATGAGGTGGAGTCTCCCTTCCGCCGCCGCCCCCCCCCCCTCTCTCAGAGTCCCTAGAAGGAACTAACCTATTGATGCTGGATTTCAGACACCTGGTCTGCAGAAGGATGAGAGAGTAGAGATTTCCTATTTAAGCCACCTAAGATTGTGGTAGTTTGTTATAGCAGCCATATGAAACTAAAGACATCTATACTAATAGCTGACACTATGAGCTTAAGAACAGTTCCAGCTGAATTAAGGGCTATATTTCAATGGGACAGGCAGAAAGTATCCCTTCCCCCCCCCCCCCCCACCCCATCCCATCTTTCCTCTCTACTACGTTGATTGTCTATTTGATGCTTTCACAATCACCGGATGGATTCCTGAACTTCAGTGGGAAGTTTGAACCCTTGTACTGGGGGCCTCTGTAGGTGGAAGAGTGAGTATGTCTGCCCCTTTGCAATTCTAAAGTAAGCTCTTCCAGCTCCTGCAGGCTTGGAGAGCTGCGACATATCCAAACGTTAATTCCTCCTCTGGCTGAGAGCATCTGGGATCTTCCTGTTGACTCCTTGAGGGAAGTCATAGCTGCTGAGCTGGCAATGCCTCTCTGGCTGGTTGCAAAAGACATCTGCCTCTCTTCCAGCAATCCAACAGTTCATGGGAAGAGCATGCATCTCACAGTGCCAGACTGTAAATGCAAGCCATTCCCAACATGCTGTTCTCATTAATCCCTCTGATCACTTTAATAAAGTCCTTATACACTGTGTGTATGGTGTGTTTGCATGTATGTGTGTATGAGTGCAGGTATGAGCAGCATACCGTGGTACATGTGCATCATGGCATGAGTGTAGAGTACAGAGGATAACTTCAAGTTCACATCCTCTACTTTATTTGAGACAGGGTCTCTTGTTCCACTGTGTAAGCTTGGCAAGCTGGCTTGTGAAATTCTAGGGATTCTCCTATCTCCTACCTCAGTGCTGGAGCACTGGGTTTACAGGTGTGAGCCACCTCACCTGGTGCTATGTGCTCTGGGGATTTGAACTTGAGTCCTCACACTTGCATGGCAAGTGCTTTACCTACTGAGCTGTCTCTCCAGTCCTGCTATAAACATTTAAATTCCTTTGTTCAGCTTTTTCTTCCTCCTCCTCGTTTCTTTCCCCTACCCCTCCTGGAAGCCAAACCACTTTAAGCTTAAATTTTAATTTATGGAGAAATGCCATTTTTAATGGCATTATGCTTTGCGATCCAAGAATGTGACTCTTTTCAATATGTTCTGGATCTTTCTGTTCAATTTCAGTTGTCTTGAAAAGATTTGGTATCTTTCTATTTCCAATCATGTACAAGACCCCTGGGTTTGATCCTCAAGGGCTGAAAATAAATAATATCTCATCCTTAAGTCCTCTTATCAATTTTTGCAGTAGGTATATTTCAAAAAGATGCTTGTGAATTTCTGGATGTACAGTAATTTCATTAGCAAATCAAGATAATTTTGTCTGCTCGTTTCAAACAATTGACCAACTGCTTCATTTATTTTGGGGTAGGGTGAGACTAGGTCTCATGTAGCCCAGGCTGGCACAGAAGTTACTATGTATCTAAAGACAACCTTGAACTCCTAGTCTTCCTGCCTTCAACTCCCAAATGCTGGCATCAAAGGTGACACCATGCTCAGCTACAAATACTCCCTTTTATTGGACTGTTTCTTCTGTTGTTATTTGTTTGTTTGTTTGTTTGTTTCTAACAGGGTCTCTCTACATAGCCAAGGATTACCTTGAACTTGTTGTCCTCTGGCTTCAGCCTCCCTGGTGCTGGGATTTCAGATGTGCAACCACTATACCTTTTCTTGCACAGGTTCTTTAGCAAGCACACTTGGAGTTTATGATCACAGGAAACAGCCACATTTTGCTGATAATTTTAATAGATGCTATTTCAGTCTATCTGTGATTAGCATATTTGTTTCTGGGCCCTGCAAGGGTTAATACTATCAAAGAGATGTATAGTCCTAGCATCATCTTATGTGGGTAAAAGCCTTTGGGGACCAGTCCTACTTTTAGTAGTCCCAAAGAGACTAACTTTGAAAGATCAGAGGCAGGCCAGCAGTGGTAGCATACATCTTTAATCCCAGCACTCAGGAGGCAGAGGTAGCTGAATCTCTATGAGTTCAAGACCAGCTTGTTCTACAGAGCAAGTTCCAAGACAGCCAGGGGCGTTACACAGAGAAACACTGTCTTAAACAAACAAACAAACAAACAAACAAACAAAAAAGAAAAGAAAAGAAAAAGAAAGAAAAAGGAAAATCAGAAGCAAAGGTCTTAGGGTTTCTGCAAGAGTGTCTTGTCCAATCAAGGCCAAGGAATGGTAACGATTATACCACATAACATATCTCATGCAAGAGATTTATTGTGGTGGAGTTGGAAGAGCACGTTTGGGCAAGAACAAGAAAGAGACAGAGAGAGAGAGAGAGACAGACAGAGCAAGGGACAGAGGTGAGAGAATGTGCTGTGGGGACCTTTTAAAGGGTACAAGTGTCTCATTTGTCTGCTGCTGTTTCTGTGGCTGCTGGCACAGAGTTACTGAAGGCCGGCTAGGGGAGCATTTGTTTCTGGAATCTGGGCAATTCCTAATAAAGGGTTCCATGTACAAGGCCTGCCTGAATCCATGAAGACCCTAGCTTGAGGCCTAATTGGCTTGCAGGAGGAGCCCTGGCCCCAGGATAGTTGGGGGAGGTGGGGTAGGAAATGTGTACCATAAGTTACATAGTGTTGGGCCATAAAGAGATAGTTTGGTCTCCATGGTAGAGCACTGGGTTTGAGATAGCCGGGGACCCAACAGGACATTGCCTGTCAGAGATGGCATATATCTCCCCATGCTCCCGGATTCCAGACTACTCCACGCGGTCCACATCTCTCAGTAACACAGAGTTGCCTCTCCTTTTATGAAAGAAGAGAGTGGGATGTTGGGCCTGACACGAGGTCTAATCTCCATTCAACCTTCACCCTTCAGTCATGTACACAGGTGGAGGGCGTGATAAACAGGCCCCAGGCCCTAGAGAGATTTACAGAACAATGAGATACCTGAAGGCCAGAGGGTGGAGCCAGCCCTTCCCCCCTTTCCCTATTTAACTCAGGTCTGCCCTGGGTTTAGGGGGGTGCATCCAGATCCACCCACCATCCACCATGTCAATAAACCGGTTTGGAAACCCAAGGACTTTCTCGTGTGTTGGGGCCGTGAGGAGCCATGGAGAGGCCTTTGGTGAGCAGCCCCGGGCCTAACTTCCAGCTGGAGGAACACAGAGCATTCCCAACCAACTGCACACAGCGAGGCCTGAGGAACCCTGTGGCTCCCCAGTCATTTTTACCTACAACATAGCCTCCTTGCCCAAGGACCATGGACACAGAGATACCAAGAGATCTGAGGAGGGGAAAGGGGGAGCGCCCCCTACAGGAGATATATACTGAGGGGAGGCAGGTAAGATGAGATGCAAGGCAGGACAAGACACAGTGCCCATGGATGGCTGCATGGAGCACTAGATAGTGTTAATGAGGGAGCCAAAGGCACACAAGGCAACCCCTGCAGCTCAGCAGACACAACTGATTCTTCCTGGGAGCCTGCTTTTCCAGTGTCTTCTCAACACCTCTGGTAACTCTCTCCACTCCCAGCTTCCCCAGCCTGGCCTCCTATTGCCCTGCCTTGTCCAGCTGAGCTCCAAGCTGTGTCTGGAAGTCATTAATGAACAGCAGGGGCCTCTGGCTGTCTGCACAGCCTGTAAAGCCCTGGGGTGAGGGCATGAAAGGCTCCCCAGTCCTACCCCCAGAGAAACAGTGAGCTTTGGTGAGGGTGGGGATGTCCTGGAGGCTTGAGAGGGCAGACAGGGAAGTGAGTAAATGTGAGGGTTTGGGGGGTTGTGGAGCTTTACACAGAAGGAAGGGAATGGTGTCAGTACGAGTGGTAAGGGATCCTGCAGGCCCCCTGCCTAAAACTCTGCATCCTTGCAAAGGAGAATCCCCACCGAGGTCCATGACATACCTTGGGAGGATGATGAAGATCTTTACCTTTCTGAGACCCTCCTTCAATCAGTATAAGCAACACAGAAATGTTGGAGCAGGTGACCCAAGAATAGACTACAGTCTGGGGCAACCAGAGAAGAGAAGGCCAGAGAGTCAAGTCACATGAGAGTGCCCACATGGGCATGCATTGCTGGAGCCTTGGAGGGAGGCGGGAACAAACCTCCCACTCCCTTCTGCCTCCAACGACAGTATTGCTTGAACTGAGGGAGCTTTGGCTTAAGGGAACAGACATGGGGTGTGAGTTGTGCCCCATGCCACAGTGGAGACCTAGCCTGGAGAGGGCTGCCTTCACTACCAGGGATACTCTTAATGTTAGCCCCTTTTACGGACAGGAAACTGTGATTAATAAGACAAGGTCATATGTGCAAGGTCACATAGATCAGACCTGCAGCTGTTTGGGCCTGTCAACTTTAAGGTCCCCAAGTCCTGGGAACAACTCTGGAGGAAACTCTTGACATTAAAATGTGCTCCCACAAACCAGACTTCTGGGCTGCCAAGCAAGCCATTTTCACTCCAGAGGAAGTGAGGGTCCCTCCCTCCTGCCCACCTCCCCTCACTAAACTGCCCCCCCCCCAGGGTGCTGGCTGAGTTCTCTAGCACATTCTTGGCTACCCCGTGTTCCAGGCTCCCCAGGGGCAGATCTTTCCGATCCCTTCCTGTTCCAGCTCACCAGCACTGGATGCAGACTCACAGTTGAAAGGACCAGGTGCTCAAACTCCAAGCTTGACTGAACAAGGTTTCTGTTCTTTCTCTGAGAGATGGGGGCTGGGATGGGAGATCTCCTCACCAGTGAGAGAAGGGGCGTGGCTTAGTCAAAGCCTTCACCAGCAGAAAAAGCCCTGGATTCTCCATTTCAGAACTCAGTGTTCCAAGTTGGAAACTAGTTTCTGTGTTCATCTTTGAATTTTGGCAAGGACTGGGTGCAGTTTTGCAGGATGGAGGGGCTTCCAAGTGTCACCAAGAAGGCTCCTGGACTCTGTGAGCTTCTTCCCCGGTTTATAGATTCTGCACCAAGGACAGACACCAGGGATCAAGGCCCCTCCAAAGTCACTTTCTAAGAAAGATCTTTTTTAATTGCTTGGTGAATGTCTTCCTGACTGTATTTTGGGTTTCTTGTTTGCTTTGTTGTTGTTGTTTGGTTACAATAAAATAATTTTACTTTAAAAATGCAAAAGAAAAAGTCACTGATGGATTATTTAGATTTTATTGAAATTGGAGCTCAGAGAAATTATTCAGAAACTTCTTTTTTTTTCTCTTTCCCTTCTCCCACTCACTCCGGCCCAAAGGTTTTTATTTATTTGTTATATGTAAGTACACTGTAGCTGTCTTCAGACACCCCATAAGAGGGAATCAGATCTCATTATGGATGGTTGTGAGCCACCATGTGGTTGCTGGGGATTTGAACTCATGACAGTCAGTGCTCTTAAGTGCTGAGCCATCTCACCAGACCCTCTGAAATGTCTTTTAAAACTCTCTCTCTCTCTCTCTCTCTCTCTCTCTCTCTCTCTCTCTCTCTGCGTGTGCATGTGAGTGTGTGTGTGTGTGTGTGTGTGTGTGTGTGTGTGTGTGTGTGTGTATGCCTGATTGTCTGTATGTGCACCATTTTCATTTTGTGCCTGTGGAAGCCAGAGGAGAAAGACAGAATCACTGGAACTGAAGTGACAGACAGTTGTGAGCCACTCGATGGGGATGCTGGGAACCCAACCAAGGCCCTTTGCCAGAGCAGCAAGAGTTCTTAACTGTTAAGCCACCTCTCTAGCCCTTCAGAAACTTTTTTTTTTTTTTTTCTTTTTTTTTTGGTTTTTCAAGACAGGGTTTCTCTGTGTAGCCCTGGCTGTCCTGGAACTCACTCTGTAGACCAGGCTGGCCTCGAACTCAGAAATCCACCTGCCTCTGCCTCCCAGGTGCTGGGATTAAAGGTGTGCGCCACCACCACCCGGCTCTTCAGAAACTTCTTAATGTATAAAGAGATTGAGTTGACCTTTCTTTGTGTGTGTGTGTGTATGTGTGTGCGCGCACATGCACATGTGATGCATGTGTGTGTGTGTGTGTTATGCTCATATGGATAAGTATGTGTGTATACACATGAAAGCCAGAGATTGCTGGTGCTTGGCTCTTTTTTTTTTTTTTTTTTTTTTTTTTTTTTTTTTTTTTTTGAGACCAGGTTCCTCGCTGAACCAAGATAACACCAAGTTAGGCAGACTTGTACTCCAGTCACAGTGATCCTCCTATCTCTGCCCCTTCCCTCACAGTGCACAGTGCTGGGATTATAGACATGCAGGCGAGCCCAGTTGTTTATATGGGGCTGGGGGATCCAAACCCAGGTTCCCATACTTACACATCAAGCACTACTCTTGCACACTGAGCACCTCCCACCCTGGGAAATGTCATTTTGCTTGTGATTTTTGGAAGTTCCCGTCTAAAAACAGGTGGTCCATCACCTTGGGTCTCTGACAAGGCAGCATATCATAATGGGACAAAACTATTCGCCTAGTGAACAGGAAGCAAAAAGAGACAGGAAGAACTGGGATCTCATAGTCCCCTTCAAGGGTGTGGCCCTGAAAGCTAGAAGACCTCTTATTAGGTTCTACCATCTCCCAATAGCACCATCCAGGAGACAAGGTATGTCAATCCTGGACCTTTGGGGAATGGATGCTCTTTTATAGCAGAGCCTTGGGCATCTCCAGGCCTGATGTCTTCGTCCTACCTCATTTTATCCTACACCTCAAATGCTTACACTCATTGGTCACTGTATGTTTTCTCAGCATCTCTCATACAGCACATACAGAATCTGAGATGGATCAGACAAAACCTCCATCTTTCTGGATATGATTGTCACTAGTGATGTCAATGTGACAGGCTCTAGAACCACCTAGGAGACAAGCCTCCAGGTATGCCTGTGACGGGTTGTTTAGTTTAAGTTAATGGAGGTAGGAAGACCCACCCTGAATGTGGGTGGCATCATTTTATCGTCAGGAACCCCAAACTGAAGCACAAGAAGAAAGAGAACTTCACACCAGCATCCGACTCTCTCTGCTTCCTCACTATGTTCAAAGTGACCAGCTTCCTCCAGCTCCTGTAGCCATCCCTTCCTTGCACCTCAGACTCTGAGACAAAAATATACCGTGTCAGCTGCGTTGTCACAGCTGCAAAACAGTAACTTGTACAATGAGTTGTCCTTTTAGTAAGAGAGATGGCGTTTAAACACTGACAGTCCCAGGACAGCCTGAAGATGCCAGGAACTGAGAGAGGATGAGAAGGCTGCTCCCCAGGGCCCTCAGAGGAAGTGCAGGCAAACTTCTGGCCACCAGAACTGTGGGAGGATAAATGTGTGGAGCTCTGAGTCACCTGTTTTGTAGGGACTTGTTACTGTGGCCACAGGAAGCTGATGCACCACTGTAGAGAGCTGGGGTGAAAGCAGAGGCAGCCCTGGGGAGCACACAAATGCACATTCACCAAGTGAACCTCGAGTCTACCAGACACACCCGTCACCACTACTACCTCACATTTGCTTGCCACTGGAGTTTAAAAGAAGTCTCTCTGTTTTCATTTAAATAACCTTATTTTTTGAGCTAAAACGTTACATCACTAAGCTAAGTATAAAGCTAGATTAAATTTCCGTAAATAGAAGGTAGCCATGAAAATAAGTTTAATAAAAGCAGACTTGTTATTACATTCTAGCCACATACCTGACTGCCTGTCAAGTTCTCCTGGGTCTGTGGCCCTCATATTTCTCTAAAAGCTTCTGATAGGGCTAGCGTCAGAGGAGTCAAAAGCAAGTTATCATGTGATGAAACCTCTGTCACCATGTGACTCTGCGTCCCTACATCTCCCATCTTAGTAACTTTTCTTACTGTTGTAACAAGATACCAGACAAACACAACCTAAGAAAGGGTTTATTTTTGGCTCACATTTGAAGGGGTATAGTTCATCATGGCGGAAAGGCATGGTGGCAGGAGATTTGGTGGTGTGGTGGTTTGAATAAGGATGGTCCCCATTGACTCACATGTTTGAATGCTTGGCCCCTGGGAGAGGCACTATTAGGAGGTACGGCCTCATTAGAGGAAGTGTGTCACTGTGAGGGCAGGCTTTGAGGTCTCCTATGCTTTTGCTAAACCTAGTGTGGCACAGTCTCATTCTGCCTTCTGATCAAGATGTAGAGAACTCTCAGCTCCTTCTCTAGCACCATGTCTGCCTGCAGGCTACCACGCTTTCTGCCATGACAGTAATGGACTAAACTTCTGAAACTGTAAACCAGCTCCCAGTTACGTCTTTTCCTTTATAAGAGTTGCTACGGTCATGTTGTCTCTTCACAGCAATAAAACCCAAAACGTGTGGCTTGTCACACTGCATCCAATGTTAGCAGACAGAGAGAGATGTACTGGTGCTCTGCTCACGTCCTTCTCCTTCTCTCTGTTTATGGAATTCAGAATAGCCCAGAGGCTGGTGATGCCCACATCGATGATGGATCTTCCCTCCTTAGTTGAACCTCTAAAAACACAGGTATACCCAGGGGTATGTCATTTAGGTGCTTCTAAACTAGTTAAGGTGACAATGACAGTGAACCATCGCACCCACCAGTGTCAATTTTGTTCTCATATTGCACAGCCCACACTTGGACCAGCATGTCACTTACAGCTCATGTCTCCAGATCTCTGGCTAGCCCAATCAGAATACCTATACATGATGCCAGTGCAGGGTAGGGTTGAAATCCAGTGGATGGAGAAGAGAGTTTTCTTGATAACATGGTATAAGGTGCGAGGAATTGGCAAAGGGCCATCTCACAGGAGAAGCTTGAGGAAGAGGAGACCAGGCTAGGTGCCCATGAAAGGAGTACCTGTGAGCAAATGGCTTAAAATGGTGGGAGCTTTCTTGTGATGAGCTTTAGAAGTTCTGAATGTTTCAAGGGTGGTGCAAAGAACACAAATAGTTGGCTATAAATTGAGGGTTTTTTTGTTCTACTTGATTTTAACCCAAGTGCATGTGGTTTTGACATGCACTTTTTGGGTGGGGTTGAGACAGGGTTTCTGTGTGTACCTTTGCTATTCTTCAACCCTCTCTGTAGACCAGGCTGGCCTCAAACTCAGAGATACACCTGCCTCTGCCTCCCAGATGACATGTACTTTTCACTGGACATAGCCAAACCATAAGGTAGCCCAAAGTACATCATTTCTGCATCTATAGGTTCCTCCGACAGTGGAGAAGAATACTTAAAACAAAACAAAACAAACAAAAACTTGCCCTGGAGCTAGAGTGGTTAAATGTTTATACTGCTCTTAAAGAGGACCCAAGTTCAATTCCTAGCACCGATGTTGAGGAGCTCACAAGTGCCCAGCTACAGAGGGATCTGCCACCTTCTGGCTTTAAAGCCAAACCAGGAATTAGGTTCACGTACCCGTACGTGCATGCACACACGCGCGCATGCACACACACGCGTGCACACACACACACTTTTTAAAAAACTATACATTGAACTTGTGTGGCCTTTTTTTTCTTGTCACTACTCCCTAAACAATATATCATCAGAATTTTTTATTGTATAATTTACTTTGTTCTAGGTAAGCTAAAATGATTTCATGTATAGTGAAAAAACACATCAATTATATGTAAGTGCAACATGGTTTTAATAAAAGGCTTGGACATCCTTCAATTTTGGAGTCTATGCACGGAAGTCCTGAAACCAAGGGCCCACAGGACATATGCCTGTGCTGTGTCTCCCAGGGATTCCATGCCTGTGCTGTGTCTCCCAGGGATTCCTATGGTTGAACGCCAGGGAACAGGAGCAAATTTTCTTGCATCAAAACAGCACGAGGTTGTAGGATATCCACATTCAAGGCAGGAGTTCAGAAGCACGTAGAGAATATCAACTTTGCCTTGTGGAATGACTGTGCACCCTTTCCTGGGAGCCTAGCCTCTGAGATAAACCATTAGGCCTTCCTGGGAGGGCAGCAATAAGTCAGGGTATTTATTCCCCAGGTCCTCTCCCCACAGGATTAACTTGGCCTAGCTCTTTTTCTTTACCAAAGGCCTTGGCATCCTGGCTAAGTGGCCCCTCTGTACAACACCCTCACCACCATCCTACTGTAGAATTAAATATTGAAAAAAATAAACCTCATCAGCAGGTTCGCTACCCACCTCAATGGTTTACATTACCAAATGAAGGATACACACACAATCTTTGTATTTTGATATGCCCTAAGCAGCTCTATAGTTGGGCACTGCCTGACCTCCATGCAGTTAATCTCAAGTTATTACTTACTAAGTTGTGTGTTCAATCTTGGCTGCTCTGGACCCAGAGGGCTGCCCAACTGGGCCTGGCTCTGGGCCACCTTCTTCTGGCTCTTTCACATGATGACAATGTCTTTCTGTCCTGCACTCTTCTCTGGCATGGCATCTCTCCTCTCCTCCTAAGCCCAGGAATTTCCAAAATCCTGCCTCTGTCTGTCCTTCTCAGCTATTAACTGTTGACATTTTTATTTACCAATCAAAACCAACTGGGGGCAGATTCCCAGAAGCTATGTGCGTAAGACTCATGTAAGCAGTTTGGGGATGCAAATTAATATTAGAATACAAGCAGCATTACACCCTTCACATACACATCCCATGCCCATTTTCTGATAGTGCTCACTGCTTCCATCCTGCAGGCAGAATGCACCTTGCTGTTAGACACCTGGGCTGTTACATTGTCCTGGGAGCTTCCTACACTCTCTTGGACTCCTAATAAGTTCTCTCAAAAGACAGGAAGTCTGCTATTTGTAATCAAACAGATGTAGCTATATAGGATGCTGTGCTATGTGAAGTCAACCATTTACAAGAGGACAAACACTGCTGGATTCTACCTATTAATACATAAAGCATTGATCACTGGCCCACAGAATTAGAATAGCAGGTACTAGAGGCTGGAAAATAGGGGATTCATTGTTTCTTGGTGGGTTCTAATTTCTGTTAAGCAAGTTAAAAGCATTTCTATAGCACAAGACTTACAGTTAACAATACAGTGCACACTAAAACATGGTAGGAGAGTAGAGCTCACAGTACTTGTTCTTAAAAGTACATACAAGGAAGAATGATGGATGCGTTTATTATAGAGGTGCTGTTTTTAAAGCCTGTGATGGCATCATAGGTGTATGCAACACACACACACACACACACACACACACACAGAGGTAAGAGGTGTTTCTGTATCAACTACAGCCTAACTAGCCTAACTAGCCTAACTAGCCTAACTAGCCTTCTAATTAAAATAACAAAAGAAATTATGTCTCAGTTGATCATATTTTTTTAAACATGTATTTATTTATTTAATGTATATGAGTACACTGTCACTATCTTCAGACACACCAGAAGAGGGGGCATCAGTTCGAATTACAGATGGTTGTGAGCCACCATGTAGTTGCTGGGAATTGAACTCAGGACCTCTGGAAGAGCAGCCAGTGCTCTTAACCGCTGAGCCATCTCTCCAGCCCCCAGTTGATCATATTTGAATGTTCCCAGGAAACAGACGCTCCAAATAGCCTCTGTGACCTTGTTGACTGAAGATGCTTTAACACACAGATTCCACTTATGTGGCTAGGTGGACATGAACCATGGAACATCTAGCATGTGGCAATGCCATTATTACTCAAATAATCACTGCTGTTAGCATAAGATAAGTATAGGCAGACAGTGAGGCATTAGAGCATCAAGTAGCTGAGATACTCAGTGGGCCAGCATCTCAACCAACCAAGGGCAAGGCAATAGTTACAGACCTAGAACATCACTTTTTAAAATGTCTTTCTACCTACTGATTAGTGTGTTACATAACATTTTTTTTCTGAGATAAAACATTCTATTTTGGAAGAGAGCTAATTAAGACATAAAATATTCTAAAGAGGAGGTAAAACATCCACTTGCTTGTTAAGCTTAGTCAGCAAGCAGCTCAACAGCTTCAGGAAGTCCCTGAAACTGATCAGGTTCACTAGGCCCCTCCCTATACACTGTAAGAACTACAGAGAGACTATCTCAGACCAAGTGAGCTGCCAAAAGAAGCAGATCAGTCAAGCTTCCTGGAAGCAACAGAGGATCAGTCAAGATACCAGGAAAGGGGGGCTGGAGAGATGGCTCAATGGTTAAGAGCACCGACTGTTCTTCCAGAGGTCCTGAGTTCAATTCCCAGCATCCACATGGTGGCTCACAACCATCTGTAATGGGATCTGATGCCCTCTTCTGGTGTGTCTGAAGAGAGCAATGGTGTACTCACATACATAAAATAAATAAATAAATCTTAAAAAAAAAAAAAAAAAAAAAAGATACCAGGAAAGGACACTCTCTAATTTATAAAGATGCTTGTAGGTGTTGAAGTACCCACAACGTTCACAGCTTCCCTGGGCTGTCTCACATACACTAATGCATCTGTCTTTGGGTCATTCGTCTGTAGTAAGTAACCCCAGTAAAGCTCATTGTCACCAAATTGAACTTTGGTGGTATTCTTGCTTTGGACTGTCATCAGTTTCCTACCTGGGGTGAGTAAATGTTTATTCCCATCTTCCCAGAAATAGTATCACACAGTACAAGGCTGTAAAAGTTTGTGACTTGTTACAGGTCAGATAAGATCTGAAACTAAGTCTGTAGGAAACTTTTGTAAGTTTCTGATGAGGCAGTGACATCCAAATACATTCAAAAGCGTGATTGATGCTCTCAGTTTGTTCCACAAGGCTAGATCTGCTCAGGCTTCCCCACACTCACACAGGGAATCTCCCACAGTGCAAGTTTGTCCAGCTTGCACAGGGCAATACAGTGATACTACCAGGAGTAGGGTTTTAGAGCTAGTTTTCACTGTAATCTAAAAGTATTTGAAACATGGAATTCATTTCTGTCTTTGAAAGGTCACTACTAAGTTTCACTACAACCTATGAAATAAATGGTTAGGTATAGCTACTAGGGAAGTAGTGAAGGTGCTTTTTAAAACACAGTATTTGCTCCATTTTAAACAAAGGTTTAAGATTAATGCCAGAGCTCAGCGAGGTAGTTTCTAAATCTCTGTGTTTTGTTTCTAAGGTGCATTGGTGTTTTGCCTGTAAGTATGTCTGTATGAAGTTGTCAGATCCTGGAGTTACAGATACTTGTGAGCTGCCATTGGGTGCTAGGAATTGAACTCAGGACCTCTAGGGAGGGCAGTGAGTGCTCATAACCATGAGCCATCTCTCCAGTCCCTAATGTCTCTGTGTTTAATTCTATCAACAGGACAGTATTGCATCAGTTCAGTCTTGGTTAGATGGATTTAGGATTCAGGAAATAATTCTAAAAAAGAAAAAAAAAACTGTCAGCAAAGTTATCAAAAATGGGAATTGAACTCCTTTTTTACATAATTGCAAAATAACAAGAATTATGACTTTGATAGAGACCACAAGAACCTTTACCATGTTATTCAGAGTGACTGAATAACAATTTAAATGTTATAAATTGATTTCTTACATTAAACTTTCCACTAGGGGTTTCAGACAGGTGTTGACTGAGACTGAGGCCTTCATTTTTGAAAGTGAAACCTCGGATACTGTACTGGAAAGGTTTTTTTTTTTTTTTTAAAAAAAAAAAGATTTATCTGTTTATGTATATGAGCGTTCTGTCTTCCTGTATGTCTGCATGATGGAAGAGGTCATCAGATACCATTATAGATGGTTATGAGCCACCATGTGTTTGCTGGGAGTTGAACTCAGGACCTCTGGAAGAATAACCAGTGCTCTTAACCACTGAGCCACCTCTCCAGCCCCTGGGAAAGTTTTTAGATGACCATCATCACACAAAGTTTAAGCAGTGTACTAGAAATGTGCTTGGTAACAAGAGGAAGTGAACAGAGGGGATGTGAATGCAGGCAGAGCATCGAAGATCTCCATGCCAACCTGCAAGATGGCTTCATCACTGGCACTAGGAGGTGCAGCTAGCTCACCAATTGCAGGCAATGCAGCCTGGTGAACACCCCCCACCCAGAACCCCAGGAAACTCTATTCAGGTATACCATGGAAGCTGATGTTCAGCACAGAAAAAAAATTCAGAGTCAGTCAGAGTGAGATTACTGATTAGACTCAAGTTCAATTGTTAGAGGAGGGAGGGATGTACGGAAGCCGCCCAACAGTAGCTCCAAATGTGACCTGTGGCCTTGAAGCCACTTAATCTGCAAGTCAGCTTAGATACTAGGGGAAGTATGTACTGGTATACATTGTTTTCTTATCCACAGAATTCTTTCCTTAGAGATAAGATACTCAGGCATGTTGTGCGGGCTTGCAGCTAGAGAAGGCAATATCAATAGAGACTAAACAATTGATTTAAAAATTGTTACTTAGATACTGGGGACAAAGGATTGTGATTGAGGCACAGTTCATTAGCCATTCTTTTATTTTTAGTGTGTGTGTCCATGTGTCCGTGTCCGTGTCCATGTGTGTGTGTGTGTCCGTGTGTGTGTGTGTGTGTGTGTGTGTGTGTGTGTGTGTGTGTGTGCCAGAAGAGGGTGCTAAAGTTAGAGGTGTTTGTGAGCCGCCATGTGATTGATGCTAGGAACCAAACTTGGGTTTTCTGTAAGAGCAACCAGTGATAGCCCTGGCTGGCTGTCCTGGACTCCCTTTCTAGACCAGGCTAGCCTCAAGCTCACAGAGATCTGCCTGCCTCTGCCTTCTGAGAGCTGGGAATAAATGTGTGTGCCATCGTGCCCGACACATTATCTATTCTTAGCAATTTGATTTCTGATGTCTCTCAGACAAGAAAGTACAGTTCTTTTACAGGTGGCGTGGTTAGTTATGTCAAAACTCCTAGGTGTCAGCCAAGAAGAGATAGATGATCAGAACCAGGAAGGTAAAGAGGGTTCCTTCCTTTCTCTGCTTAGTCCCTTCTTCTACCTAATGCCCTCCTGCCTCAATTCCAATCCCTGGGGAGCAGGGAGGGTACATAAGGCTGAAGACCAAGTCTGGAGTCTGAGTATAAGGCTTGCAGAATAACAAAAACAATTAAGTAGTCAGTGTAGCTGAACTCATTAAACATGCCAAGGGCATAGAGAGGAGACACTGAGACATGGACTGGGGACAGAGAGACACAAATGCCACTGAGAACTCTGAGTTCTCAGAGTCCCTGAGTCTCTCTGGACAACAGAGCTTGTCCTTTGGCTGAGGGTACTGGCATCCCTTGTAAGAGAGCACTTCAGTGATGATTCCTATGTAAAGCCAATGTGGTGGTGAGAATGAGGGAAGTCTCCTGTAGGCTCAAGTATTTGAACACTTGGTCCCCAGCTGGTGGCTCTGTTTGGGGAGGTTATGACATGTTTAGGGTGTGAAGCCTGCTGGAGGAAGCATGTCACTGGGGGTGGGCTTTGAGAGTTTGTGACCTCACCCCACTCCTGCTTTCCAAAGGGTGGGAACTCGATGGGACACTTTTTGTTTGTTGTTCTAGACCTTTCTCCATCCTTCTGTATGTCAGGAGTCTGACCCATGTGGACCCCATCAAGGGTTTTATTTTTCTTTTCTTTTGACTTTCCTTTGGGTTTAGTCAGAGGATATTGAGCAGAAAACTGGGAGAGGGAGGAGAGTAAGATCTCTGTAGCCCAACACCAAAGGCCTCAGCGTCTATCAGACAGCCTCCACACAGCCCGTCACCTCTCAGAGTTCAGACACTTGGAGCAGGAATGACTTTTGACACCAGAGGACGACTTCTACATTCACCATGACTCCCACACCTACATGGACGGTCTTTTAATGAAAATCTTGAAACCACTTCTATATCCATATTCAGGGGACTTTGACCAATGCAAAAAAAAAAAAAAAAAAAAAAAAGCTTTACTTATTTTCCCCTCCTATAGCCAAGTTTAATTTAGAATGTAAGCCCTAGTCTGCCAGGATTGGGTTTTATTTTAGTAGATTTCTTGGAATCTCTATTAAGTCAGAGTTACACACACACACACACACACACACACACACACACACACACACACACACGGAGACATGTCCATGCCCAAGCTTTCTCTGGGACCATATGTAAATAGAATGACCATACTACAGATTTGTGGGAATAGCCCCCAATTTACAGCTGCCATCTTGGCACGGGTAGAATATCCTGCTTCGCTCTCAGAAGTCCCAGTGTTTAGAAGGTTTTAGATGGGTCTGGGAAGAACATACTTGTTCTTTGTTCCTACTTCCCAGCTGGTATCAGCTACATTGCTACTTGTTTAATTTGGCCCAAGAGTGCAATCCTCAAAGTCTCCGGAGCAGGCCTTTTCCTCCTCCTTTCTTCTCCTGGCCATAAAGCCTACTTCACTCTGTCCTGTCACTCTCACACTACCTCCTCACTTCTGGTAGCTGGGACACCATGAGCGGGTGAAGAGAGAAGGGAAAGCTCTGCCTGCAAGGGCCTGTCTTGTTTAGCATTTCGGGTGTGTTCCATGTGCTTGCTGCTGCTCCTCCTGCTGTTCCTGCTGCTGGTTCCTAATGCTGGTGGTTCTTGCTGCTGGCGGTTCCTGCTGCTGCTTTTGCTGTTGCTGGATTGCTGGATCACTGGATTGCTGGGTTGCTGGATTGCTGGATTGGTGCTTAGAGATATCCTGATATCAAAGTCCTCTAACATTTTTATCCTATCTAGTGTTTTGGAGTCGAAAGGGATTTGGGCGGAATAAGGGTCAGAAGGGTAGAAGGTACAAGAGCCCAATAAAGTAGCAAAAAAAAAAAAAAAAAAAAAAAAAAAAAAAAAAAAAGCGCAAAGCAAAACAAACAAACAAACAAAAAACCAACCCCAGCAACAGAAAACAAAAATCCCAGAAAACAAAACAAATAAAACCACCAACAAAGCAGACATCATAAGTGAGAAAAGGACCTTTCACAGGGTGCTTCAGAAAGCATCCATGTGCACAAACTTCTAGATAAAAGTTTGGCAACATGTTGCAAATATATTAAAACGTATATATTTAGGTGTAACATTATTCCAAGGAGACAATGAACAGCTGGGCAAATACCTGTTTACCTGGTGTTGTTTTACTCAGCCAACTCCATCCTGATCAGCAGAAATTGGTTGGTCGCATGAAGAATGGATCCCACAAGGAAATGCCCTGTGGCTCTGAGATGCCAGGTGATGGTACTGGCCACAGCGTGAAGTAGAAGAGGGTCACAAAAATGCTACTGTGTTACGTAATCAGCATCACGTTTGTGTTTTGTATTTACCAGCTTTACATAGATATCACCCACTTACCCATTGAAAATGTATGAAATAGGAAATGTTGGTTAAAGGACAAAAAACCCCACTGAGACAGGAGAGATAAATTCTGCAGAATAAGCGCATGGCATGACAACTACAGTCATACTTGAAATGTGCCAAGAGAGTATATCTTTAAAAACCCCAAACTGGCAGACTACCTTGGTAACAAAGCCAGAGCAGGAAGAACCAAGGACTCCTCTGGGAGTACAGATTTTCCCATGCCATGATCTTAGCCTGTGGACTGAGATGCTCTGGACCCTTTTGTGGGTCTGTTGTTCAGCAATGATAACTGATAATAGACCAGCATCCAGACACACTGGTCTGTAGCCTGGCACAGCCATGTGCATGGGTGGGATTGTAGCAGGCAGCTGTTTTGCTTGCAGGGATGCTCACCCAGTCCTCTCTTTCACTGACACTAAATGCCCAGGCAGGTCATAGTGACTGCACATGGGATACGGGAGCTCTGGTGTCATGTGACTTTATGCCTGGTGCTTCTGGTCCTTGATTGCCTGGAGATGGCTTGGACTGTGACACTGTGTTCCCTAAATCCTTGTGAGTGGGAGACCTCAAGTTCTCATTATGTTGGACCTCTGTGTATGCTTTCCTACTGTGGACTTTCTGTGGAGTATGTGGCTCTGTCTGCCTCTCTCCTTCCTCCTCCTCACTTTTGTGCTCACACTCTGACAATCTGTGGGCTCAGGCAGCACTGGCCTTGAGACTCTGCTCCACTGACAGGCGAGAACTTACTTCAAGCTAGCTTGAGCAAAAAAGAAAGGAAACATACTTATTCCAGGGGCTAAGCACTGTCTTAATGGTGCTACGTTCCTCCCATGCCCGTTGTCTTCAGTGTAATCTGCCTTTGGGGGCTTACACAGGTGTCCTCTCTAGATAGCAAGGGGATCTTTACACAGTGAGCTCAGTTCTCCTGCCCTGGGTTTGTTCTGGAGTCTGAGAACCAGAGTTCATGCTGGAACTGCCTGGAATAAGAAGTCAAAGGGTCTTCAGAAGGGAAGGGGGACAGGGCTGGTGGTCCCAGTACACAGAACCCTCAGACCAACTGTCTGAGGATCTCAGTAGGTTCAGGTCAGGGGAAGCTGCAGAGGAGGGAGAACAATCCCTCCCATTTCCTCGACAGTCAGTGCCTGGGGGAAGCAAAGGCATGTGTAGTAACGCCAAGACAAGAATGAGGCCCTGTTCAGGAAGCTTCTCCCAGCTAGGGCAAGGACTCATTTATTCCTGGAGTAGATCCTGGGATAATCTTGTACTATGGCTTGAGCTGGTGATGCAAGACCATGATGAACTGACCTCCACGTGTGCCCTTGACAGTTCATGGTCAAACTGGAAGGCACATATCACATTTACTATGCCAAGTGAGACAGATAATAACGAGTCGGCGGAAAGAACCACTCACTGTGCCTAGAAAAAGAGTCACGTGTGGTTCCCCCCACAGTGTGCGATCAGAAGAAAACTCTTAACAGTGTAAACGGAAAAGACATTTATTGTCTTTCTCTTCCGGTTCCAGGCACTTCAGGAGCTGCAGGTTACCATGCAAACACGGTCAAGTTCAAGAACCACACACACCACACACAACCAGTCCCGCAAATGACACAGAAATAGCATCAAGAAATCCCGGTCACAAAGATATGAATCTCTTAAGGAGGTTGACCCCAAGTTCCTGAGGAACTTTGCCCAGAAGCACGATAAGAAAGGCCTGAAGAAGATGCAGGCCAACAACACAAAGGCAGTGAGAGCATGTGCAAAGACCATCAAGGCCAAAATGCCAAAGGGACCCAAACTCGGCTGTCTGGCTTTCATTGCTCACCGCAAGCTCGGGAAGCAGATTTGAGGTTACATGGCCAAGGGTCTTAGACTCTGACAGCCAAAGCCCAAGTTCAAACCAAGGCAGAGGCTGCAGCTCCAGCTCAGGCTCCCAAAGGTGCCCAGGCTCCTGGGAAAGCCCCATAGAAAAAGCTCCAGCCAATGTGAAGACAGATAGACTGCTGTGACACAGGTACTTACACACTGTTTGTAGATGACCAGTGTCCTATGCTGTTTTTCCAAATAAACTTGAGGCATGACAGAAGAAGAAGGAGGAGGAGAAGGAGAAGGAGGAAGAGGAGGAAGAGGAGGAGGAGGAGGAAGAGGATGAGGAAGAAGAGGAGGAGGAAAAGAAAGAAAGAAAGAAAGAAAGAAAGAAAGAAAGAAAGAAAGAAAGAAAGGAAGGAAGGAAGAAAGAAAGAGAAAAGACATTTATATATACAACTGAAAATTTCAGTATTAGCATATGTACAGCTGTAGCTAGGTGTTCATATAATGAAGACTCCTCTTTCAGTCTCTTAGCTCTGCTCCCTCACCCCATCCCTCCCACCCCCTGTTGACTTCCAGTCAGCTTTCTTGAGCCTTATTAAGGCCTTTGGCAGTTCCAAGCCCACATTCTACTGCTTGAGTCACTCCTGTGAAGTGCAGAGCATTCTCCCCTGGATTTCTTTGGATGGCCCAGGGACTCATGCATGGAGCCTAACGCAGCACATGACTTGATAGGTGTGTGTTATAGAGCCACTGTGGAATGGGGTGGAGAAGAGAATGTTGGAGGTGCTATTACCAGACCAGACCCAGGACACGGCTAATGGGCTGTAAAAACGTTTTCCTCATCACAACTGGGTAGATGTTTCCTAATTCAGTGGAACAGAGAGAGGAATGTATCTGACCGGGCAGGGAGAGGCAGAAGAAAGATGTGAAAATCTGGGCCTGTAGGAATTAGAACCTTGGGTTGAGTTACAATTGCTAGCACAGTGTTAACAGGGTGTCGGGACTGGGAACAGGGCAAGCCTAGCTAAACTTCTCATTCTCTATATTTGCAGAGGCTCAGCAGAAGTCTTTAAAAAAAAAAAAAAGATTTATTCTTGTTTTGAATTATTTGTCACGTACATGTGCATGTGAATGTGTGTGGGTGTGTCTCTGTGTGCGTGTGAGAACGCAAGCGTGCACACTGGTGCCCACAGAGGTCAGAAAGGAGCATCAGATCTGAAGCTAGAGTTTTAGGCATCTATGAGTACTGGGATGCAAATTAGAGTCCTCTGGAAGAGGGGTACACACTCTTAGCTTCTGAGCTATTTCTCCAGCCCCTTAAAGAGGGAAGGTAGAAAATTTCATTTTTTGAAAGATTTCCAGGTTGGGTGGATGGACTTCAGTGCAGATGTGGAGTGGAAGGGAAGTGAGTGGGGGTGGGGGGGCTGGGAAGTAGCCCAAACATGGCTCCTGAGCTTTAAGATGGAAGCTCGGAGTAAGAAAAGCAGAGACTGAACCCAGTGATTTCAGCTCCAGGGGCCAACAGGAAAGCCATTTACTGGACTTTGTCATATAGAAGAATGGTAGCAGGTTACAGTTTGCTTAGGAAGGGGAATGTCTTAGTTAGGTTTCTGTTGCTATGATAAAGACCATGATCAAAGTAACTTAGGGAGGAAAGGGTGAGGTGAGGTAGGTAAGCTTCTGCTTCAGTTCCTGCTTCCAGGTTCCTACAACTACTTAAATTCATGGCCTCATTGACGGAGGCCATGTAGTTTACTAGCTTAGGGCTTGCTCCTCATGTCTTGCTCAGCCTGCTTTCTTACAGCACCCAGGACTATCAGTTCAGGGGTGGCACCATGCACAGAGAGCAGGGTCCTTCCTCATCAATCAACCAAGAAAACACCCCATAGACTTTTTTTCAGACAGCTGTGGCTCTAAAGCTCAGAAAAGGACCTGCCAGAGACAAAAGTAAGCCAGCAGGCAGAGGTTTGAAGTGGTGAAGGGTGAGTTCTGAAGAAGCTACAGCAGGATCCAATGTCAGGTGCCCAGGCTTGCTGGTTTTGGACCCTGGGCAACAGCTGTTAGTTCCCAAAGCCTTGATTTCACTGTCTGTAAAGGAGAACTGAGAACGTCTAGCTCCTAGCCATTGGCAGGGCAGATGGGAACCCAAGAAGCACAGGGAAGATGCCTAGAGGACAGCAGGGAAGCAGGCTTCTGTCTCACAGGAGTGAGACAAAAAGAAGGCCCAAGACCTGTAGCTAGGGAAGGAGCACCAGCCATCCATGAAGAAGGGATGACTACTCCTGATGCTCTAAGCGAGCTAACTACGAGTGTCCTAAAGCAGAGACCGGTGGGTGGGGCTGGAGCCAGGGCAGAGAGCTTCTTGGTGGGGTTCTGCTTTAAGGGTCATTGCCAAGGACAGCACAGAGCCACCCTGTTGGCAGCATTCAGAGCCTTAATTATTTTCTTCCAAAACCACAGATTGAAACTAAATGGTCACTGGCCTCAGGACGGGTGTTGGCCAGATGACTTTTCTGTCACACATCCCAGCTGAGAGAGATTTTTAGAGGTTGTCTTGTCATTGACACATAAGGAAAATGAACCATGTGTGCTTGTTGAGACCTTGACTGCGGGGACCCAAAGGCCTTGTGCACCAATGTGCCCATAGATGGGAATGGAGCCTTGAAATGTGTTCCCTGGCCTCCATACATACCATGGCACTCTAGTACTTACAGCCATACATGTGTGAACCTGTGTGCGCATACCCATACACACAGTAATGATAGAATAGTAACTATAATAATAAATCAGCAATCGAGCAATAGCAAAAGCAGCAGTAGGAACAGCAGCTTCCCAGGACCTCTTGGGGCTCTCCCCTCTCAAAAGTCCCCAGAATTAAACTACCTGCAGATGTCAAAAACCATGCCCCTCCTAGAGCACGAAACAATCATAGTTAATAATTGTAATTGTCCATAGACCGAAGCAGCCCCATTTCCCATATCTGGGATTAAAACAAAAACAGACATAATTGGGGTTTTTTAAGAAACCAACACTCTCACTACACTCAATACTACAGGGCATGCGAAGCTCGCAGTTGGCCAGCCAACTCCAGGGCCAGTTCTCTTCATGAGCTAGCAGCTGCCACTGGAGTATGCTGACTTTTACATCCCTCCCTTGCCTTCAGATGCTGGCTCTGGGCTCCAGGGCTTCTGCTTTTCCAGCAACACGAGGCGCTCACCGTCTCCTTGCCAGCAAGTGAGCCAGGCAGGAAACAGATCCCTACAGGCTTTGCAGGGTGGAAAAACACTTATTATCATTAGACTGTCTAAAGTGACGGTGAATGAATGGCATGGGGGAAATTATAAATGTTTTCATGGATTACCTCTCTTCTTAAATCTCAGAGGTATGCTTGCCATTGCAATGGGCAGATGCCGTTTGTATCCCGATTTGAGCAAATAAGCCATAAACATATGCTTTGGACAGCTGGGGATGTACCTCATTGGAAGGCCTCCTGTTGTTTGTTTTGTTCTACCTTTTCCTTTCATTTTTTAAGACAGGGTCTCATCATGTAGCCAAGGCTGTCATGGAGCTCCTGTGTAACTCAGGCTAGCACTGAACTTGTGGTCCTCCTCTGCCTCTGCCTTCTGAGTGCCGGGATGGCCAACAAGAACCACCACACCCAGCTAGAACTCTTGTCTAATGTGTGTAAGACAGAGCTGATCTCTAGGACTAGAAAGAAATAAAACAAAAAAAGATATTTTGGAGATAAAGAGAAAGTTCGATGCAAAGTGTCTGATAATATTAAGGTATTCTCACGCTCACAAGAATCTTCATTTGTAAATCCACATGGTGAATTATTAACAGGTGAAACCATCTCAGAATTTGTTCCAGAAAAAAACAAAAAGCCAGAGGGGTCAGTAAACAAGTTGATTAAATATTGATGATGGTTGACTGCAGGAGGCAAGTAAATGAGGGTAATTCAGGCTATTCTGGTCCATATTTGAATGTCTTCCTAACAAAAAAATTAGATGTATGCATATCTGCTATCATAGAAAAAGATGTTCTAAAGATAATATTGTTGAGGAAAGGGAGTTGAGATACGCAAGCTGGGTTTCTATTTTTAAGAGGAGGTTTTTGTAGAGGGGTGAAGTTATTTCAGGACATGAACAAAACTTGATGAATCAGCAGAACACGGCCACTGTGTTGATTGTTCACGTGACTCAAGGCTAAGAGTCAGAGACCTGAAGCCACAGAGGAAACCAAGGGTGCCATCTCCAGGACAACAGGTATAGACGTACCTCCTGGCTTTAGCTAGACCAGAAGACATCATTTCTGCATGCTTAATAAACACAGATAGGCCCTTCTTCCTGCACCACCTAGATTCAGAAGGGTTCCACATCCAACTATGTCAGCAAACACAGACAGGAGGCTACAAAAGAGACAGAAGGATGACTCTAGGCAGGCTCCGGGGCTCAGGTCATGATCTTGAGCTAGGCTGACTCTTGCCTGAGATATCTGCCTTATTACCCTGTCTGCATGGCCCACCTAGTGTCAACCCCTTTCTTCTGACTGATGGAGCAAAGGGTTCTGAGTCCCAAACCTGACTT
This sequence comes from Arvicanthis niloticus, assembly GCF_011762505.2. Taxonomy (NCBI): domain Eukaryota; kingdom Metazoa; phylum Chordata; class Mammalia; order Rodentia; family Muridae; genus Arvicanthis; species Arvicanthis niloticus. The sequence continues at coordinate 71,201,981 of NC_047663.1, read as the reverse complement.
GCTGCCCCTGCTCCAGGCTCAAAGACTTACAACTACAGGCCACTATGAGACTGGATAGTTTGGTGGAGACATTGATATAGTTTCTATATGGTTTTCTGCTAAAGATTTGCATGTTGGAAGTTTAGTTCCCACCATGGTGATGTAAAGAAAACCTTGTAGCTGGTGAGCTTGATCAGTGGGTAAAAGAGTTTTTGTTTTTTGTTCTTACATAACTAATAAGAGAGAGTAATGTAAGATCTAAGAGAGGTAGAGCCTAGTGGGAAAGAGAGGGGCCATCGTAGTTAGATGGACCTCTCTCTAATTGCTCTCTTCTTGTATCACAAAATAACCTCTCCCTCTTGATCACATTCATATCATTATGAGATCTACCATAATGAGATCCCCCCTACAAGGCCTCCCCAGAAACCAGGGCCATGCTGCTTGACTTCCAGCCTAACTGTAAGTTATTTAGATCTGAGTTATGTGAGCCTGTTTTCTCTATACATTAACCAGCCCCCACTACTTTGTTTTAGCAACAGAAAATGGACTAATGTAGACATCCACCTTCAGATTGAAGACCTTCCTCTATTCCCTACTCCTTTCTCCCCAACCTTACCCCTACCTACACCGTTCTGAGATGAAATGTATAGATAACACCAGTTCGGCTATTTATGGAGACAGGCAGAAAACCTGGATGGTAAGGGCATCCAGCACTGAGTTCCAGAGGGATGAGAATACCTTGAGCACAAGCCCCTCTGTGGACATGTCCAGGTTCATTGCCAGACAACTGTCACCCTTGGGGTAGAGCCAGGATTGCCAGTTCTTCTCAGAGGTCATGACAGACTAGTTTAATGTGTAGTTTGGGGATCTTCTTATTCTGAGCTTAGTTTTTTTTTTGTTTGTTTTTGTTTTTTTTTTGTTGTTGTTGTTGTATTTTTTTTTTAGAAGGTGAGAAGAGTCTAACACACACCTGGTATCCCAGCACTCAAGTGATGCAGGCAAGAGGATGAAAGGAATTCAAGGTCATCCTCTACTGCATAGTGAGTCTGAAACCCTGTCAAAAAGAAAAAAAAAGAAAAAAAAGAAAAAAAAAAAAGAATTCAAGGAAACAGACCTGTAGCAATGTTGTCAAGGAAACAGACATACAGCAATGTCACCAAGAATCTCACACTTGACTCCCTTTGGCTCCATGCAAACCCTTTGGCTCTTGTGATCTCTATCTAAAGAATTCAGATGGGACACACAGAGCTTATCTCAGAAGATAGGAGGAGCTTATTGCAGAGTGTGGTACATACTCCAGGGATGAGAGTAGACAACAGCCAAAGAGACCTTTATCCTTATCTACAGTTCTTGTGAGACTCTTCCTGCGGAGACACAAACAAATGTCTTCTCATCCCAGATAAAGCACTAACAGACCAAAGACACATTCTAGCCTAGCCTAGCTCGGCTTATCAGTAAATTTATTGGGGCTACTTTCAGGGCTGACTCGAAAGTAGCTGCATCACTAAGATGCAGCATGACTGAGCCTTGCGAAGGTTGTATGTCCCTGCAGCTCCCTGCACAACTTGCTGGCGGTTGTACCAGAGGGGCTCCTCAGTTGCTTGTGACTTGCATCACACTGGGTATGGACCTCGTGAATTTCTTTTCAGAGCTTCCAGAACTTCTGAGTCTCATGTGCCTCCTTCCTCTGTCGGGAGGAATTGTTTCCATTTCGAGGAAGTAGCTAACTGCTTAGCAGTGTATCTCAGTGGCAGAACATTTGACCAGCGTGTTTGAAGACATAAACTCAGTTCCTAGAAACACACACACACACACACACAATGTCCTGAAGCGATCTAGTTGTGGGGTTGGAGGTGCACTGGTTAAGAGAAGTAGCTACTTAATGTTATCCTCAGGCAGGTTTTACATTATTTCTAAAATCTCTAGAGAGCAGCTTTTTCTGCGAGCTTTATGTTAAGTTTGGTAGACCTGTCTGTATGGTTTGATTTCTACAGGATGAAGGGTGGAGGTGGTATGTCTTTATTCTTCATCAGAAAGCCTCCTACTATATAGTAATCTTTAAGGTTTAAGGCTCCTAGGTCCAGGTTTAGATAGTTATCAATTAATGACATTCCAGGCAGTCTAGGGTGTCACCTCTCCTCTCAGGACTGGGGCTATATGTGACCAGTCTTGAAGCTCCAGTTCTTGTTTTTAGAAGCTGTTGTTTACCAGGGGAGGACCCAGCTCTTATGTTCCCTAATCCTGTTAATATCTAGCTAGCTACCCAACAGTACCAGGGGCTCAGTAGGAGTCAGGTAGCCGCTACAGTGATTGTTCTTGTTTGCTCAGGGATAAGAGGTTGCCCAGCTGCTAAAAGCAGAAAATCCCTAGACAAACTCAAATGGCTCATTCACCTCAATTACTCCCTAGGCCAGTGTGATGATTTGAACAGGAATGGCCTCCATAGACTGGCATGTTTGAATGCCTGGCCCATGGGGGAGTAGCATTATCAGGAGGTGTGGCCTTTTTGGAGGAACTGTGTCACTGGTGGGCTTTGAGGTCTCATAGGTGCTCAAGTCTGGCCAATGTGACAGTCTTCTCCTTGTTGCCTGTGGATCAAGATATAGAGCTCTCAGTTCCTCCAGCACCATGTCTGCCTGGACACTGCTATGCTTTCTACCAAGATGATAATGAACTAAACCTCCGAAAGTATAAGACAGCCCCAGTAAGATGGTTTTCTTTATGGAAGTTGCTGTAGTCGTGGTGTCTCTTCACAGCAATGAAACTCTAGCTAAGACTGGTAGGTTAACTGAAAGGAATATGCAAGGTCAGGAGGATGCTTATCTGGGGGTTGGAGATGTAGGTCAATGTAATCTTATTTCTCTACCATGCATGAGGGTTCAATCCCAGGTAGTGCAAAGAAGAGGGGCTGCCCAGTTGGAAAGTGACCAGTCCTAGACTTACAAGGACCAGATCCTCAGAAAGCAAATTACATACCTGGCAGACAGTACCTAAGTGCCTTTGGGAGAGACCCAGTCACCTCTGAGAAGATTAATGTGTTGATTTCACTTCTGTCTTCTTATACTTTGGTCTCCCACTAGCCACAACTAGCCAAAAGTCAGAAGGCATGCCTGATGAGATACCCTCACTGGGCACAGAGCAGGGTGGCAGGGTGTGTGGGTAAAAGGTGGGCTGTAAGGGCTCAGGGCAAATGTGCCATACACGTGGCAAAGAGATTCAAAAGCGGGTTCTTCAGAAGATGTAAACCGAGAGATGCAGGGTCTGCCTTAGTCACCAGCCTCTACCTCTCCTCGATCACCCTGGAGGCTCCAGTGAGTTACCTGGACTATTCAAGGAGCTTCCTATATTCAATCATGGCACCCTCCCCAAAGGATGCACTCTAGGAAGCCTTGAGGTCCACAACAGACCTGTGAGCAAGGTTGTTATAACCTCCAGAAGGCACATACTTCTTCCTGGCAAAAAATATGTAGATCTGATCCTTGGGGAGGGTTAACATATCCTCTGTGCAGAGATCTGGCCCTATCTCTAAGTTGCTTCTAGAATATCCTGGAGGACTCTGGAAGGCAGGTCTTTCATGAACCCCGCTGGCTTTCTGATCCTAGTTCTCTGAGTTTCTCACTGTGTATTCGAACCCTTTACCCATTGCTAACAGAAGTAGGAGTCTTTAGTTGGCTTTTTAAAGAGTATTGTATTGTGTGTGTGTGTGTGTGTGTGTGTGTAAACCATGGTAAGTATGTGGAGATCAGAGAATGGTTAAAAGCTGCAATTGGCCTTGGCTTTGAATGTTCAGCAGGCTTAGAGTATGTTTCATATTTTATCATCGTCGTCATCATCATCATCATCATCAATCATTATCTTTCTCCTCCTCTTCTTCCTCGCCTCCTCCTCTTCCCTCTCCTCCTCTTCTTCCTCCTTCTTTACTTCATTCATTTTGTTTTGTTTTGGCGGGGTCTCACACTATGGAGCTCTGGCTGGCCTGGAACTTGGTATGTAGACCAGGCTGTCTTAGGATTCATAGAAAGACCCACGTGTGTCTGCCAGCTGGGTGCTAGGACTCCCATAGTCTGCTTATTTTAAAGGAATTGTGTAGAATCAGAAGCAACAAGCTGTTTATCTAATGCATCCTCTCTGCTTCTGATGGGTCACTGTCCCACACTTGAAGCCTTGGGGTGAACTCCTCCCCACAGTCCAGGCTACTGGGGTACCCTTCCTTCTGGGATCTAAACAAAGGGAGCTCTGTTGGGGAGGCAGACCACTGACTATGCAGCTACAACTGTGTCCCCTTGTGGCTCTTCAGAACACCTACACTTCTGGGTTTCCCTGTGGCTTCCGAGATCAGTTCAGCAAACAGAGATGTACTCCCAGGAGCCCCTGTGATGCCTTCAGGAAAACCCTGTTTGTAGAATAAACAGGTTAATGGAACATTAAATATCTACCGTGAAATATTAAACATGGGTCTCATTCCCCTCCCAATGCCCTCTTTGCTCACTAGCCAGCATCAACATAGTATCTTATTTTCTTGGTACCTAGAAGAGTGTGGTTTATGATCTGTGTCTCCACAGTCCCTACTCCCTATTGCCTCCTCTCTCCTTCTCGCCTTCCTTGTTTATAACATTTGCTTCAACTCTGACGGCATTTGGTTCTGATAAGGTGTAGGATACCATCAATCACACAACACTTACTTCCTGTGGCACGCACATTCCCCAGGCCCCTCCCCTCATCCCATTCCTCAGTTGAATTCTTTCCTGGCTTAGAAACTTCAGTTAGAAGGTAAACTCAGATTCATTCTCTCTCACTTTCTCTCTCTCTCTCTGCTCCTCCCTTCCTCCCTCTTCTGTACATATATTTCTATATATGCTTGCTCAGAGCATCCCAGCATGGTAAACGGGTTGAGTGTCTCTCTTTCCCCCTTTTCTGTCATTCGGGAAAGACACAAGTGTTGAGAACATTGGTAAGATAAATTAATGACCTCTAGGTATGAGGCCTACTCTGCTTCTGCAGGGCTTCTGTTTCGGAATTTTGTTTGTTTGTTTGGTTTTGGTTTTTTTTTTTTTTTCTCTGTTTTGGTTTTGATTTTTTTTTTTTTTGGCTTGTTTGTTTGTTTTCTTCTGAAATAACTGAAACAGCTTGGGGTGGGATAAGCTCAGGCAGTGCCAGGTAATGGAGGGAAGGGGGGGGGAAAGATCATCACCAGTTGTCTTTGTAAAGTTACTACAACAAAATACCACAGGAGGCTTACAAGCAGTGGAATCTCATTTTTCAACATTCTGGAGATGAGGAAGTCCAAAATGAAGGCACTGGTAGATTCCATGTCTGGATCATCTGTCTGTTTGTACGGATGTCTTCACATGGTAGAAAGGGAGAGGCAGCTTCTGGGATCTCTTTTTTAACTTTCATTTTAAAGACATAGTCTCACTATGTGGCTCTGGCTGGCCTCGAACTCACTATATAGACCAGGTTGGCTTTGAACTCATAAAAATTCACCTGCCTCTGTCTCCTAAGTGCTGCGATTAAAGGGAGTTGCCACTGTGTCCATCCTTGGGATCTCTTTTATGTGGATAGCACTCTTTGATAATCTGCCCCCTCACCTGGCCATGAAGCTTCCTATCATCATTGGCTATACTAGGAGGATGCAGACATTCAGATTAGAGCACTGGTCCCCCTGGTCTTGGCCACAAGATGATGGGAAGTACACATTTTGTATGCACCAGCTCCTCTCCCATCACCTGCTTCACAGCAGCATCAGATTCCTACTCTGTCTCGGCTGGGCACAGCAAGACCAGCTCTTGGATCGTTAGAGGCATGTGGGGTGCCTCCTTGTTCCTGTGCCAGACCCCAGCTCTGCAGCACAGCTGAAATCCCTTAAGTCAGACTGTATTGTTTAAACAACAGCAGTATGTGCCTCAAAAGCTACAAAAGTTGACAAAGGTGAACCTTCGAGAAAACAATTCTGTATCCCAGGCTGGGGAGATGGCTTGGTCTCTAAAGTGATTGTTGTACAAACATGAGGACATGAGTTCAGGCCCCCAGTATGCACTGGGGTTAAAAAGCCTGCTGTGACTGGGTGTTGATGGCACATACATTTAATCTCACCACTCAGGAGGCAGAGACTGGGGATCTCTGAGTTCAAGGCCAGCCTGGTCTACAGAGTGAGTTCCAGTGCAGCTAGAGCTACACAGAGAACCCTGTCTTGAAAATCAAAGAAGCAAGGAAAAGTCTGATGTAGTAGAAGACACCTGTGAAGACAGGCGGGAGGATCCCTGGAAACTTGCTGGCCCACCAAACTAGCTTCAATGCTGAGCGCCAGACTCAATAGGAAGCCCTGTGTCTGAGTTTGCTTCTCCATGGCTGCCATAAAACACTGACCAAAAGCAACTTGGGAGGCAAGGGTTTATTTCATCTTATAACTTACAGTCAGTCACTGAGGGAAGCCAGGGCAGGAGCTTAAGGTAAGAACTAAAGAAGAGCCCGCCCACAGAGAAATGTTGCTTACTGGCTTGCTCAGCCTGCCATCTCATGTTGACCAGGACTACATACCCAGGGATAGAACTGCCCATAGTGGGCTGGGCCGTCCCACATCCATCAGTAATCAAGAAATTTCTAAGATTCCCTTCACCTATGTTTGTCTAGATTTAAGTCAAAGTGTCAAAACTAACTATGATGCCTTGTCTCAAAAAAGAAGAAGAAGGAGAAGGAGGAGGAGGAGGAGGAGGAGGAGGAGGAGGAGGAGGAGGAGGAGGAGGAAGAGGAGGAGGAGGAGGAGAAGGAGAAGGAGAAGGAGAAGGAGAAGGAGAAGGAGAAGGAGAAGGAGAAGGAGAAGGAGAAGGAGAAGAAGAAGAAGAAAGGAAAGAAAAAGATAAAAGATAAAAAGAGAGTTGGGAAGTACTTGAGGAAGACAGTCTGTCCACCCCTGACCTCTACATGTCTTCTCTTCCACAAACCCTTGCCTTCCCCCCCCCCGCCCTTTCTTTCAAGACATTTTTGTTGGGCCTTGTGGTGCATGCTTTTAGTTCCATCACTCAGAGGCATAGGCTGGTGGATCTTTGTGAGTTAAGGGCCAACCTGGTCTACAAGGGAGATCTAGTACATCTAGCCAGAGCTAGCAAAACCCTGTCTCAAAAAAACATTTTTTAAAATTTTATTTGTATAAATGTTTTTCTGCCTGCATGCAGGCATTGCCTGTGGAGATCAGAAGATTCCCTGGGACAGAAGTTAAGATGTTGTTAGCCAGCATACGATTGCTAGGAACCAAATCTGGAACCTCTAGAGCAGTGGTTTTCAAAAAGGGGTTTCAGCCCTTTGGTGGTTGACTGACCCTTTCATAGAGATCACCTGAGACTGTTGGAAAATACAGATATTTACACTATGATTCATAACAGCAGCAAACTTACAGTAGCAACAAAACTTATTTTATGGTTGGAGGGTCACCACAGACTATGAGGAAGCATATTAAAGGGTACCAGCATTAGGAAGGCTAAGAACCATTGTTTTAGAAGAACAGTCAGTGCTCAGCCACTGCTTCAACCCTAAGGCTCTTATACATCAGGATTATGGCCACCATTTCCTGCCAAGTTCCTTAATCATGAGCTTTTTCTGCCCTATTCACCCTGTGTCCACTTGTGTTGATAGAATAATTGTGAAATGGCTTAAGGGAGGAAAGACTTATTTTAGCTCACAGTTTTAGAGGTCTCAAGCCCATCATAGCAGGGACATTGTGGAAGAACAGAGAAGCTCAAATCATGGCTGCCACGAAGCAGAACAGAAAGGGGAGGAATAACCTTCATGCCTCTGGTGACCTGTTTCCTCTATCTAGGCCCCACATCCCAAATGTTCCAGAATGTTCCACATGGTACCACCATCTGTGAACAGACAAGATATTCAACACTTTTAAGTCCATGAGGAAATTTCACATTCAAAACACAACATCCCACCCTTAGCCTCCACAAACTCATTACTACTTCATGATATAAAATGCATGTAGTATATCCTGAAGAGTCCTAGTAATTAAGAAGTCTTGTCATACACATCGGGGAATGAATATATATATATATATATATATATATATATATATATATATATGGATATTTTATTTACATTTCAGATGTTATCCCATTTCCCCATTTTCCCCCATTGGTGACTTTTCTATTGCTGTGGTAAAAAACACTGTGACCAAAGAAACTTACTTTTTTTTTTTTTTTTGAAACTTACTTATAAAAGAAAGTCTTTTAAAGAGTTCACTATTGTAGAGAGTTAGAGTCTATGATGGCAGAGGAAAGAACTTGGGCAGTATTGAGTAGAAGAGAGCTCACACCTCAAAATACAAGCATAAAGTGGGGGGCACACAGAGGGTGGAGGGAGGCTTTTGAAACCTCAAAGCTATCCCCAGTGGTACATTTTGTCCAATAAGACCATACCTCCTAATTCTTCCCAAACGATTCTACCACCTGGGGACTCAGTGTTCAAACACTGGTCAGTGCAGGCCATTCTCATTCAAACCACCATAACAAAGTTCTAATATTTTTCTAGTGTTAGGGACTAAAGTCTTCCCTGAGACTTAAGGAAAACTCTTAGTTGTGAACACCAACAAAATAAGAAAAGTTATGTTTACTCTGTGTCCTTATATCTTGGATGGATATTTCCACTACTGGAGAAAGAAGTAGAAGAACAGCAAGGAAATCAGACTAGCCTATCTGGGTAAATATTAAATTCTATAGACCATGTCTGGCATCCAGTAGAGTACATGGTATTATGATATGGGCTCCTATGGGCTCAGAAGTCCTGTGTATTGTCATTTTTAATCCACATGGTCTCTCTCTTGGGCTGGTCCCACTAGTTTCCACAGCTTACCTCTGCAGATGGATATTCCATACCTCTGACACCTTCCCCTTCCTGGAGTCTCTGTGGAAGCTTAGGTTTCACATTCACAGCTTTATGCACTGTCTTCTCAGGGAGTACCTGCAGGCATCTTGACTCTGTCACACATTTCCTTGCCTCTTGAGCTTTCTTTGAAATTTGTGTGGAAGCCTCTGTGATCTGATCACTCTTGAATTCTGAACACCTACAAAACCAAGGTCAGCCATTAGCTCGGGTAAAAAGTTTTGGACCATGACTACCATAGCCTTTGAATGCCCCGGCAGATGTACACAGAAGCCCAGGGAAACAACTTCGTAAGTAGCCCTGTGTGAGCTGAGAATCCAAAGGCCCTCTGTGCTCAAGGGAAAGTCTTCAAATGAGCCTGCACTAAATGAGGACTGACCAATTCCTGAGACACCAACTCTCTTGGCAGTTTTCTGTTGTCCCAATGCAAAGCACTTGGCTTTTATTGATATTAATCTTCAGAAATGATGTCTTGCATGGTCTCAACTTTATGCTCCTATTCCAACTAAGCAAGTTATCTTGGTTTGTTGGTTTGCCTGCTTTCAACTTTATGCTCTGCACTTTGCTCCAAAAGCACACTGTAAACCTGTCTGAAAGCAGCTATCAATAGCGGTGCCACAGCTTGAACACTAGACAACCATGAAATTTTACAATCGATTAGCCTTTAAACCCCCCTTCCTACAAAGTCTCAGGACATGGGTGAGGGGCCTTTCATCCAGTTTCCATAGAGTCCTCACTTCCACCTGAAGCCTCATGAGTACTGACTTCTCTGTCCGTATTACTATTGTCACTCTGGTATTCTGAGCATCCATCAGAATATCCCATCGAGCTCTGTTTTTGGCATCCTAGGGCTTCCCTGAACTTTTTTGATTCTTCCTGAAAACCAGTTCTAAAAGCTTCTGAACCCTGTGGTAATGCCACAGTAACATCTCCACCTCCCAGAAACCCATTTTCTATATTGATGAGACTTTCTATTGCTGTGACATATTGGCTGAGTGAAACATCATAACAGAAGACATTCTAATTTCAATTTATGGTTTCAATCCACGGTGGGGAAAGATGTTATGGAGCAAAGCTTACAGCAGAATAGAAAGAAGACAAGGTCCTACTTCTAAAGTTTCCAGAACCTCCCCAAACTACTGATAACCATAGACCAAGCATTAAACACATGTAGGGAAATCTCCTGTTCAAGCCATTATACAGCCCTGCAGAAGCAGAGGTTTTGTGACAGGTCTCCTGTGCCATAACCAAGTTTCTACTCCATGATGCTCCCCCTTCATATCTAGCTGAGGGCTAGGTAGATGGCCTGAGGTAGAGAACTCCATCCAAGTCTCTACACATGGGATATATGGCCTACACACCCAGGAGCCCACCTGTTATCTTCCCTGAGACAGACTCACAGGTCTCCCTTGAATTTCCCTACATACACACCCCATCCCTCTTGATCTAACAGGTTTTCAGCTGCAAACCCATGGCACCCTGAACTCCCTGAGGACTTCTGTTAAAATCCAGGAAGCCCTGTGCTGGGCTGGGCTAGGTGTCTAGACAACCGGATCTTCATGGTGTTTCTGTATTGGGAGGATTAAAAGGATATTAGGGAGAAGACATATCTCAGATTGCCCTGTTGATAGCCTAGCTCACAGTTATGAGGCTGAGAGAAACCTGGCAGTGAAGTCCTTCATGATAACATGCTAAATAGTGAAAAGCCAGGGGCCCAAAAGAGTCACTATGCCATGGACAGAAGTGGACATTTCATGTCAGACTCCAGCAATAGTATCTCAGAGAAGGCAGATGAACAGAGCCTGGGCCTGGGAGATGGCAGGCTCCTACTACGTCAGGAGGATAACTGTGGAACTCCACCAGGCTATTAAGTTAGAATAGGCATGGATCAGGGAGGAGCAGAGAGTAAATCTCCCAACTACAGAGAGCTTTGAGACACATGTATAGGTGAAGAAGCCAATATATGCCCCACCTTAGCCAGTGGGGTCAAAGTGGCCCTGAAAAGTGGGACTAGAATCACCCATGGTACCCGACATCCGGGACCCTTAGGCCCAGGTACAGCAGCCGGCTCTGAACAGGCAGACAGGGTTCTGGCTATAGGTGTACAGGCTCACCCTCCTTTAAAGAGAGGTACAGGCCATGCTGAGAGAGACCCTGGTGCTCCTTTCTGCTGCTTCTGTCCTCCAAAAGGGTCCATACCTGTACTCCCACGTCTAAATTCTCCTCTCTGGTTTGGCTCTTTGGGGATTCCTAGACTGCATTGGAGCAGGTCCCTGACTAGGATGAGGACAAGAAAGAAAGCTGCCTCAAACTCGGACTTAATGGACTGGGGCCACCAGCTCCCTACCTGAGCATTCCACTGAATCTCTCTCTGGTCAGAGTACTTGTAGGTTGAAGGTGTCAGGGCTGTACTTGGTTGCAAATGACAGAAGTGACTTCAATGGGCATCAAGTAAAGATAGGAATTTATTAAGCTTGCTATCAAAGAACGCCATAGGCTAGGTGATTTCTAAGCAATAAATCTTTATAGGTTTGTGGTTTCTAGAGGCTAGGAAGTCGGTAACTGAGGGATGGTGTCTGGCATGGACCTTTCTGTTATATTATCCTACAGGAAGATACCCTTGATCAAGAGGATGTGAGAGAATATACTCAAAGTTTCATGCACTTTTAATTAGCATAAATTTGTTGGTGGAGGTGTAGCCCTCATGACCTAATCAATTTTATCATTGAAAATTATATCACAGCACTTGCTTTGGGGACATGTTTAAGCTGCAGAACTGCAAGACTGAAAAGTCTATGAACAGTTAGGGGCTCTGGAAATGTGTAGGTTTGCCCATCCAAGGATGGATCCAGTTTGTTCTAGCTCACTCCACTCTTAGACACATTCTATCTCGTCCCAAAGGTGATCACAAACTCCCCAGCATCCCCAAACTATCCTCTGTAGAGCTGTGCCAAGAGAATCTGTTCTTTTCTGTTTCCTCTATGTCTCCAAAAGCAGGTTGTGGAGCCCTCAACATGGGCCACATAAAACCCCTGACATAGAGGAAACAGAAAAGAACAGAGTCCGGTGGCTATATATCTGACAGGCCATGACTCTCCCAAAGGGCTCCCAGGCCTACTGGTCCCAAAAGCAGAGGATGCTTCCATAGGGTCATAACAGTCACCCCTGCCACTTTTCATATGGAGACACAAAGTTACAAAACAGTAGAGGACAGATCTGCACTGTGTTAGGACACAGGGATCCTGGTATCTGGGTGCCAGTAGAAAGCCTGCTTCTTGGCGCCTTCCCTGGAGTTGTGCTTGGCCTAAGCCCTTCTTTACAGAGATGTCCAATTTCCCATGTGACCACTAGCTTAGTGTCTGCCCCACCCATTGCTTCCTAAGAGCCAGGAGGCTGGATCTGCCCTCACTCACTAAGTCCCTATCACCCAGAGAAACGTAAAGTGCAGGCTTGGGAATGAATGATGAATGGGTGAATTAATGAATGAGTGTCACCTTGCATAGTTTGAGGGTAAGGAGCAAATGCTGCTCTTGAGTCAGCTTTAGGCATCAGCTGATTCAGCCAAATCTTCTCTGTCACTCCCATCGAACTCCTCAATGGGTACAACAGCCCCAGGGGGCTGCGAAGCTAAGAAAAAAACACCAAACACAAGACTTAAGCTAGTTTTTCTTTTTAAAAATTATAACTGGAGAATACCATAGGTTTAGATTTCAAGATTTTGTTGTTGTTGTTTTAATTAAACCATACACGCACAGATGGCTTCAAAGTGAGCAAATATTGGGCCAGGTCTCATGACCTTCCTCAGGAGATGAGGGGCTTTGGAGAGCAGTAGGGAGAAGGAGGAGACAGCCGGGAACTAGGGCGGGTAAAAGCCAGCCTCGTGACTCATCGCAGGGTCGAACTGAGGCTCCAGGTCACAGTGGGGCGGTGGAGCCCCTGGCTTGGATGCAGGCTCACTGCTTGCCAGACGGGTCTGCCAGCGCATCTCCAATAGCGGCGGTTTCCGGGGCGGCCCAGCCTTCCTTTAGACCTGGGGAATCCCTACTCCCTGGAGCTCTCAGGTTCGGGCTCTGGGACATCTTGGTCAATATCTTATATCTTTCCAAGGAGCTTCAATTTTCTCCTTTTTCAGCTGAGCCCAGTTTGCTCCTGGCAGGGTTGGAACAAGTTCACAAGCCTAGTGTGTGCTACTTTTTCTTGCTCTGAAAGGAGTTTGGAATAGTAGGTTATGTTGCAAGAATAGGAGTCCACTGTGTGTGTGTGTGTGTGTGTGTGTGTGTGTGTGTGTGTGTGTGTGTGTGTGTTTGTGTGTAAGAGAGAGAAACAGAGAGAGAAACAGAGACAGAGAGGGAGATAGAGACGAGACAGAGAGATTGATTGTGCTCTGTGCCTACACAATCTGTCTGGTCTTAACCTCAGGAGGATCTGAGAGGTACATTTTATTAATTATTACATTTTACAAATGAAGAAACTGAGGCACGGAGCGATCCGTCCCCCTGGCTAAAGTTTCACTTAATAAGACTGACTCAAAAGTCCGAACTCAAGGTGTTTACCACCGATTGGGCCTCCTTCCATTACAGTAGAGACGGGAGCTTGGGAGCCGCCCCTCACCCCTTTCCCTGAGTCTTGTGGGGGCCCCCGCCGTTGTCATGACAACCAGGGACCAATAAGGAGCGAGCAGGCGGCAAGAGGCCCCGCCCCAGCCCCACCCCTCTCGGAGGGCTACTGGCTGGCTATAAGGGCAGGAGGCCGAGCAGCGGGAGCCTGAGCCAGGGAGCGCGAGGCGCAGCGAGTCGTCTGAGCGGCTGGAGCGATCGGAGTCACCATGTGCGGTGAGTGCACGGCGGCTTCCTCCCTCAGAGCCTTTCAGAGCCTAGGCCAGAGAGCCAGGCTCAGGGGACCTGCTAGGGGCGGCGATCGCGGGTCTTTCATTAGCCAGGCCTTCCTTCCCCCCGCGCGGACCCTAAGTGACGTCTCGGGAACATTGGGGTGTGGGGAGGAGGACGTCTAAACTCCGTGGATGAAGAACCAAGCTTAGACCGCACGGAGCAGGGGCAACGAGGCAGGTCCCAGGAAAGGAGCCGGGCAACACAGAGGTGTCTCCACTCCATAAACCAGGAGGGTGCTTCCTCCACTTGGCCCACAAAGGCCGCCACGAGCAACCTCAATCATCCTGGGCGCGGAGTGGTGGTCCCGAGTCCCAGTTTGCCGCGCCCACCGAGGACAGGAGACCTCACCTGTGCGGTGTCAGCAGCCCGCCCTGGGGCGTCCCGAACAGCTCCTGGTGCACTCGGAAGGGTTTGCCCGTCTTGCTTGCAACGCAAAACGAATCTCCTGTCCCTAGAAGGGTGAGAATTGTGGTAAAGCTTTGCTGGAACGAGCTCTTGGCGACACGATAGATGGTGACTTCCCCGGAGCCTTGGCCCAAAGCTAGGAGCGGGAGCCCTGGACCGGATAGCCGCGCAGCCTCGAGCGACGCTGAGGTGTCCAGTCGGGCTTTGGGAGCAGAAGGGAGGCGGCCGCCCTGGGCGCACATCTGCAATTCCTTACCCTCCTGGCTGGCTGGCCGCCTCCGCTGGCTGGCTGGCCGGGGGAAAGCCGGGAACTTCTGGGACAAAAGGTCACTGTGCGTTTTTTTTTTTTCCCTGCCTTGAGTAGGATTCAGTTACCCCACTCCAGCCCCCTGCGGCTGGAGAACCTGGTGGAACTTTTGAAGCTATGAAAGGCGCCTCTCTGACTTTGCTGAAGGCTTGTGGGGTGGGGTGTGCCAGTGGGTGAGTCCAAAGCCAAGGTCTGTACAGGCCTTGTTTCATGAGCCAGGAGACTAGGGAAAAGAACCACAGAGCAAGGATTAGACAGGTTTCTTAGGGACCAGCCTCATCCAGAGAGAGAGAGCCCAGGTCAGTTTAAATTCCTGGATCCGCAGACAGAATCTTAGGACTCCTAGGCATCCTTTGGCAACGTGTTTGTAAGGTTGCCTCTGGCGTTTCTGGACACAGAAACGATACAAATGTCCAAGTTTTGTCAGATTCAAAAGTTCCCCCCCCCCCCCGTTTGAGTTCTTGCAGATCTTTAGCCATTGGTGGCTTTAGAAGTAGATTTTTGCAAAAGATCTCAAACTACTTGAACCGTTCGGCTTTCCTTTCTGTGCCCCTCAGATGGCCGTGCCACCCCATCAACAACCACCTCAGCCTCCCATCCTGCTTCCTCCTAGCGTCTGCCTTTTTATGTGTGTTTTTTCCAAGCTCTGGAGAACTGTCTCCTGCAACCCTTTGGAAGAGATGGGGCTTGGGTTATAACCAACCCGTCTCCTTTCTAGACTTGGGTATTGATTTGTGACTGAGTATGAGACGTGCTTTGAGGTCACCAAAGAATGTCTAGGATGCAGTAGACGTCTTGGCCCAGCTGTGCTCCTATTCAGAACCAGAATCACAGGAGCCAGATGAGCTAGGCCAGGAGGCCTCCTCAAACTTCAGGGTGGTTTTTTGTGGTGGTTGTTTTTGTTTTTTTTTTTTTTTTTTTTTTTTTTTTTGAGGTGGTCCTTGCTGATGTCTGACCCAGCCCCCTTCATCCAGGAGTCCTGTAACAGCCTGACAAAGACAAAACACATATTGTGTTTTTAGTTCTCTCTGTCATTTACAGGGGTGCCTTTGCCCATGGGCATCTGTCCCTGGTTCAGAGCTCACAGCCCAGCTGCCTAGAATCGAACATACCGGTCTGGGTGCTACTGGACTTCATGATCTGTTATGTGTTCCAAACCAGATACTGGCTTTCCTTTTATGGTTGTTTTCGCTTGCAATTTTACAGAAACATGGTAATGATTGTGTTTTTGGCACAAGGATACAAATATTGAATCAGTTTCAGTCTACATTTGGGGAAACTGAGGCCCAGCGAGGCCTGTCTGAATAGGAACTTTAAGGTCATTTCAATTTCCTGGGCTATGTCTACTGCTTTCATTCAAAGCAGCCTCAGGTTTCAGAAGTCAAGACCAAGGGCCTTATCGGATGGTAAGATGATAGAAATGGCCATGTTCTAATGATGTCTCCATCCACAGAAAGCTGTGGCCCAGCAGGAATCAACTCTCAAACAATGTGCTTTAGTGTACCAAGAATTAAGCTGACCCTTAAATGCTATCTTAGTTAGCTTCCTTTCCTGTTGCTGAGAGAAAATATCCCAACAGAAGCAACTTAAGAGAGATAGGACCAAGTTACAGTCCATCATTGTGGGGGAATCCAGGTTGCAGGAATGTGAGGCACCCAGGTAGATTAAATCCACAGTCATGAGTAGAGAACAAGAAAGAATGGAAACATGCCACACCTAGCAATCTGCTTTCCCTAGCGACCTGCCTTCTTTCATTCAACCTAGCACCCAGCCCTCGAAATGGTCCCATCTATATTTAAGATGAGTCTTCCCACCTAAACTAATATAAGTCATAATATCTATTAAAAGCATGCCCACAGGCCAACTTAAATCCACCTTCATTGAGACTCATTTTCCAGGTGATTCTAGAAAGATCCTCTATTAAGCCAACCCTCACAGGTACCCACTTGCAGTTTTATTGACATCAGAGTTACCTGCATTCTGTTGACTTCCTGCCAATAAAAAGGTCATTGTGTTCTTTCTCCCCTCCCCCTTTGTGGTCCTCCTTTCCTTCCTGCTTTTACTCCTCATGAAATCACAAATGATTGCCTGTGGAGAAGTTCTATGTTTTCTATGCTCTGATTCTAAAGGTCATGTGGCTGTGCCACCCATTACTTCTAAGGAGGGACAGGTGAAGAAAATGGCCATCCTGCAAGCCAGCAACAAGATAATCCTGGCTGGCAAATACTGACACACAAAAGATACCTCAGACATAGGCTATGCCCTGGCAGTACCAGGCTGAACCAAGCAGACAGACAGCTTTTTGTTTAACACACAGAGTTTAAACATTTTTTTTTACTTACTAGATTACAAAATTAGGAGAGCTCATATAAAGTTATTGTTGCTTTTTTTAATATTAAAAAGAATTCAAAGACGAGCAATCTTGAGTCCATATTTCTGAGGAGCATTCTGGTGTTCTCTTCAATGATGGGCACCAGCTATATCCTGGGTGTGTCACTCATTGAAACATCACAGAGCTGGCTACCTGTTGGCTCCCAGAAGTTTGGGACAGCATAGAGCACAGCATAGAGGAACAGAGAAGTAAAAGAGGCCTATGGTAGGGCCTCCAGGCTCAAGTGTGAGCTCTGCAGAGAGAGGGGCTCACAGGCATGCCAGGCTAGGGGTACAGCATCCCTCCATTCTCGTGGTCACATGACCCCTTCCCCTTCCATGGCCAGTCTCCCTCTGCCTCCTTCTTTAAAAGACGCTTGTGATGATTCTTTGGGGGTTCCCAGATTATCTGGGACAGTTTGAGTTCCCTTTGTCCTCATTGGTACAGACTTTCCTCATGTTGAGGAAAATTCTGTTCAAAAATTTAGAATCCTGGATGTTCAAGTCTTACCCTCAAAGGGCCAATCCATTCATAAACAGGCTTCCTGAACCCTCATACACCCAAGCACCCTGGTCCTAGTGCTCTTAGGCTGGACCCATCACTGTCAGAAGGAGAGTGAAAGATCATTTAAATACCTCCAGCTTCATGGTCATAGTGCACATACCTAGTTGGACCAAATAGACTTTATTTATTTAGTGGTTAGCTGCTGGGCCATATAATAAGGCATTCACAGCCTCTCATGCCCTCCACATTGTACACACTCTGCCTGTTTATCATGTCTCTAGGAGAAGCAGCCATGGGCTTTGTTTCTCCAGATTTGTCCAGAACTGCACACATGCACGTGTGCATGCACGCACACAGAGTCTGCTTGTATATTGCAGTCTTTGCGGGGAGAACTGCCCACTGTATAAAGAGGAATTTCCTTTCATCTCGGCTGGAGTGCAGGTGTTCTATGCCAATTGCTTAATGTCCATCCAGGGGGATTAGAAGACTCCTGACAAAATCAAACCATCCCCAACACTCATTTCTTTCTCATGACATTGCAGTTAGTAGTTTCAGAAGGAAGCAATGTCTTTTGAGTTTCGGAGTTGATGAAGACATAGACAGACTCTGGGGGGTTAAGTTGCTTCACTTAATCTCTCCAAGACTTGTTGGTGAAAATGGGAAAAAAGAGATCTTCTACCCAGTGATATGCTATTGTATATTGCTTTCTGGATTGCCACTTAAAAAAATTAAGTATGTTTATGTGTGTTGGGGATTATGTTCGTGTGAGTGCAGATACCCACAGAAGCCAAAAAAGTCCTCTTCTCTGGAGCTGGAGTTTCAGGCAGTTGTGAACCATATGATGTGGCTATTGTGAGTGGAATTTGATTCTCTACAAGAACAGCACTCACTCTTACCCACTGAGCCATCTCTTGAGCCCCTGATTTGTTGATTTCTATGGTGTACATAACTCTCACCATAGGCGGTTTCAAGAGAGGGTCACGGGAAGTCCCTGAATGAGTAATTGAGAAAAGAGAACACCCAGCTGGTTCCTGGAAGCCATCAGGGACGATCATAGCACACCTACACACACCTCTTGGGCTGATGTTGGCACTCAAAGGAATAGAGCTTGAGTGGAAGAACAGCATGCACCCTTAACCACTGAGCCATTTCTCCAGTCTTGTGGTGTAGACCATTTGACTTCGGCAATTTTTCACAGAGCAGGATTCCCTCCATGCTGGCTGTCCCCTTCTCTGTGTCTTCCTACCTTGCACTACTCCATGTATTAGTCTTCATTTTCTGGATCCAGAAAAATTGGCAAAATGTATATAGAGGCATTAGGGCATTAGAAAACATCCCTTAAAAAAATAAGATAGTCTCATGTAGCCCAGGCTAACCTCAATTTGCTATATGATTAAAGAACTTCTATCCTCTGACCTCCATACCTCTTGAGTGCTAGGTTTACAAGTGTCTGTGGTCTGTAAGAACTTGGCCAGGGGACTACATATTGCATGGTGTGTCTGCTTTTACTCTCCCCTCAAAGGAGGCTTTAGGAATTGTCATTCGCACATCAATAAATCGGTCTGTTTCAGTCTACATGAGTGATGTCCAGTCAGAAAAGACACAGTCTCATGTCCTTGGTTCAGTGGCCTCACCACACCTGTGGGCCTTGCTCAGAAAAGTAGACCTGCCTCAAGTTCCTGCACACAAATGCACATAAACATAGAAAAATGTAATGTGCATTTTCTTGAGAGTGAGAAACAAGTGAACTAACAAAATAAAACAACCAATTTCATTTGAATTAGACTCCTGGCCCCTTTAACTCTGAAGAACAGTGGTCAGTAGGAGGGTCCCAGCCTGCCCATGTGGATGGTGATACAGCTCCTGTAGCACAAGGCCCTTTTCAACATGGGTTCAGGCTGGGTCTCTCTGGGTAGAATTGCTCATGCTCGCTCAGGCTGAGAGCTTTGTTCTCATTAGAAAACCAATGTACAGAGAGAGACTATCAAAGGACCAGAGGGGTCCCGGGCTGCCCTCTTTGAAGCTGACTATTTCCACTTAACCTCTAGATCCCCTTCACCAGTCCCTCCCCCACCCCAACTATTCTAGGAACTGCATGTAAATTCTAAGTGTTCAGTGCTAGTCAGGTATTCAGAGAAAGTTGATCCCCTGACCCGGTCACTGTCATCTGTCACTTGGAGGCCAAACTCATGAACTCTGACCCTATCTGCATGACTTCTGTGGAGCCTGAGTCCCTGCATGATCTCTCAAGTCTGTGCAGAGGGGAGATGAGTTCTAATAAAGAGATCTACCCCTGCCTGGCTGAGTGTGACATGTGGCTGTGTCAGGCCCAGTTCCGAGGCCAGTTACCTTTGGTCATCTCTGTTCGCTCTTTATCCATGCATGCATTCATCCAACAGCTGTCTACTGTGTACCTAATGTACTCCTTATGTGGTCAGGATGCTCTAACAGATAAGACGATGTAGATGTGGTCTCTACTCTTATGAAGACTGTGTGTAGTAGGCAGTCAAACAAAAGGGCAAGGAAGCAAATATAGGAAACATATAGTTCTGTAGCCTCTAAGGTGGGAGCGAGAGAACTCAGCAAATCTTGTGAGGGCCCTGCCAGCTGATCCAGAATGAATAGATGACACTTTGTAAAGAGCCATCCCTGGGAGATGAGGACTGCCCCACCCCCCCAGCTAAGAGGAAGCATGTCCTCACTCTCAGCCCTTAGTCCCTCTGCCTGCAAGTCACAGCTCTGGGGACCCCTCTGCCTCTATGACCTCCTTTGCCCCACTCCGTAAGGCTCATCCATACATCTCGTTGATTCATAAGAGTGACAAGGACCCAGTGGAGCACAGATATGTTCATGGGCTGAATTAAACTTTGCCCAGATTACAGCCAGCTCACACATTTGGCTTAACCATCGTTTTCCCAGGCAGAGGGTCAAGAAAAGGAAATAGTGAAATGGTAGTATTACCCTGTTACCCTAACTTTGACAGTCACTTCTTAAGGACTGGTCGTGTAGGAACGCACACATTTGCAACATCCTTGGAGTGAGAGCGCCTTAGCTACGTGACAAGCAATGCTGTGTGGGCTTTCCAAAGGAAGACATTGTGGACTGTCATAACTACTCTGTTAAGTAGATGCTGCCATCACAGCTGTTTTACGGATAAAATCAAGTTACCAAGGTTATTATTGACTTGTCAAGGCCACACAGAAAGCACAGGACCGGGATGGAATCAGGGATCGGCATCTGGCCCTGTCTGTGGGCTTCAGGCCTCCCTCATCTTCTGGGTTCCTTGCTGTCACAGAGCCAACAAGTGACAGGGAGAGGATGACATGACCCTAAACCTGTTCTTTTATGAATCTGATGCAGAGATGTGTTCAGGTCTTTTCTAACCCTCTTGTGGCTACTGTTCTTCCAGGTAATCATGGCCTGGGAGCCACAGTGACTCAAATTGTCTCAGCTCAGAAGGAGGTAGAGAGGCAGGAAGGGGGCTGGGCACTGGCAACTGAGACCTCCATGGAAGGGCATGTGACACAGCTGACCCAAGGGGAGGCTTGGGACAACCCAAAGTAGCATCTGAGAGCTGAGCAGGGGTTTGTCCAGAAACCCCACATGTCTCTGTCACTGGATCTCCCCTTGAGAGACTCAGCCCTCCTTACTGGCATGACTGTTCCCACAGGAAATTAAGATTAAACAAGTCTGTGACTTCGGAAACAGTTCAAGCTTGTCAATCTTTGTTCCTTAGCCAGGATGTTCCCCGTAATGATAACACGAGAGATTTTTCTCTTTTTTTATTTTATTATTATTATTATGGTTTTTTTTTTTTTTTTTTGAGACAGGGTTTCTCTGCATAGCCCTGGCTGTCCTGGAGCTCACTCTGTAGACCAGGCTGGCCTCAAACTCAGAAATCCACCTGCCTCTGCCTCCCAAGTGCTGGGATTAAAGGCTTTCGCCACCACCGCCCGGCCCTCTTTTTTATTTTTAACTTACATTTACATTTACTTTATTTTATGTGCATTGTATGTTTATGCATATGGACATGCTTGTGTCATGGCTCCCATGTGGAGGTCACTTTTCTTCTTCTTCCACGTGAGCTCCAAGAACCAAACTCAGGTCATCAGGCTTGGCGGCCAGCACCTTTACCAGCTGAGCTATCTTCCTGGCCTTTGAGACTGTCTTATTAGGTACGTTCTAGGGTTGAAGCTGTACTGTAGCTCAGTGGTGGAGTACTTACCCAGCATGCATGTGGTCCTGTGAGAGGGATGGGGAAGAGGAAAGCAAAGGACAGTATAGGGGCATGTGGACAGGTTATGTATGACTCCACTCTTTTATTGAACAGGGTGTTGAAAACTTTGAGTTGTGGTGGTATTCCAGGGACATCCTGAACCTGTTCTCTGAACCCATTACAGACACCGGGGGAAGACTTCTCTGTACAGCTTTCTATCAGTCCCTGCATGATTTGTTGATGTTCTAAAAACTGCTCTTTTCCTTTCACACATCCTGGAGATTTGTTTTTTGTTTGTTTGTTTGTTTGTTTTGTTGTTGTTTTTTTTTTCTAGACAGGGTTTCTCTGTGTAGTCCTGGCTGTCCTGGAACTCACTCTGTAGACCAGGCTGGCCTCGAACTCAGAAATCCTCCTGCCTCTGCCTCCCAAGTGCTGGGATTATAGGCGTGCACCACCACTGCCCGGCTTCATCCTGGAGATTTGATTACTGAAAGCCCTGTCCTGTTCTCTGTGGAGGGGCTCTGCCTGCCCATGTCTGCTTGCTCTGTGCATTTGTGGCTGGCTTTACCCAGCTCCAGCCAAACACCAGGCTGTCTCTAGTCTGTGGAGGTCACAAGCCAGCCTGAGCTGCCAACCTTTTATGGGTACACATGCACTTCTGTGAAGATGTCTGTTGGGTGTGTTTCTGGAACTGCGATAGCTAGTTCCACAGCACGTGCTAGCTTTTCATTTCAGACAGCCGGCAAAATGCCTTGCAGAGAGGTTGCATGAGTTTAAATGCTCCCCACCAAACTGATTTGTGCTTAAAAACTGCATTTCATCGTTGTTTTCCTTTGCAGATAGGATGGTGGATTCCAAGAGGGGATTTTTGACTTGAGAAATTTCTGGGGAAGCAGCTCTTCTACTTTATGGTCTTTTTAAAAAGTAATGTGATTGACAATTCGCAGCACACATACTATTGTATGCATTTCAGTTCAGCTTTGTGCAAACCCAAGTGGCCAGGAAGATTAGCTGTACAGGGAGAGAGAGGGGTGGTGCTTTGTTAATGAAAGAATTCGCTCAGTAGATATTTCACGATGAAAATGAGAAGATTTATGTTTCTTGTGCAAAGACCTCGCAGACCCTCCTTGGCAGCTTACTCCTCAGCAGTCAACTCCCAAACTGTTTCAGCTCCTGCCAAACTCCTGGCTGGGTGTCGACACAGCTGGTGGTCCTGAGGAAAAGGACATTTTAATATCCAACCAGGGGGTTCTAATGTGCCCCTTCTCCCAAGCTGTTATGGATCGTCAGTGCCATGCAAAAACATGTGTGCTAGATGCATGTTCAGAAGTGGAGTGTGACTGGAAGAAGAGAATTTTCAGGAAAGGATGGGAGGGGCTTCTGGCTTCAGAATTAGAGGATATATATAGATATAAAAAATACCCAGGACCCAAAATATCAAAATTCATAATATCTTCTACTCCACCGAGTATTAGCTAAGTATCATGTGGAAAAATAGGACCCATGACAGGATCAATTGATCAAAACTGATACAAACACTTGATGGACTGCATTTTTATATGATCTAAACCTTTTTACTGGTGTACGTTCATTGTACATATTAATCTATGAAAACGATTTCCTCGGAATATATCAATTATTTAGACTGCATTCACTATAACCCCTATAACACACTCTTCTGTTTAAAATATTTTCAGAGCTGGGCATGGGGATACACACCTTTAATCTCATCACTCCAGGGGCTGAGAAGAAGTTAGTTAGGCATGAGGACCTGAATTTGAATCTGTAGTTGGGTATGGCTGTGTGTGTCCGTGACCCCAGCATTAAGAAGTGGGGATAGATGGATCCTGAGAGCTCTCTGGCTAGACAGCCTATACATGATGAGCTTCCAGAATCCCTGACTCAATGCAATTAAAGGAGAGAGCAATAGGAGATATCTAGGTCCTGCTCTAGCCTCTGTATGCTCTCCCACCAACACACACACACACACACACACACATCCCTAAAGCTGTGTCTTGCTTGTCAGCTAAGCTCTTACCAGCCCTGTGGCTGTAAATGTGCAGTCTGAGGTGACAACAGAAGAGGCTCACATTTCTTTTTCCCTCTTCACAGTTTCCCAGATGGAAGATTCCTTTTTATTATCCATCTTAGCAACCTCCACCTATGGTTTTTCTCCTCTTATTCAATAAAGAACTTTCACAGTTTCATTTAGAAGGAGGGATGTAAGAGCACCTCTCAGGGCTATCATTTGCTGATCCCTATAAAAGACCTAAAGCAGAAACCTTCATCTTCCCACCACAGAGAAAAGGTACAAATAAACAAATACATAAATAAAATAAAGCCAAACTGAACCATCTTGGTTTGCTAGAACTTTAGCAAGGCTTTCCCAAGAGATGGATCTATTCTGTCTCTTATCAAAGACTACTTTTACATTGAATCTTTGGAGCAGGAACTCAACAGAGTGCTTGCCTTGAATGCATGAAGTCCTTGGGGTTGTTTGTTTGTTTTGTCAACTTGACATATGTTGAATCATTTGGGAAGAGGGGATACTAATTGACAAGATGTCTCCATCAGATTGGGTAGGGAGATAAGTTTATGCCCGCTCTTTTCCAAGAAGCACACAGACATGAATGACAGATGACATGCAAAACCCTCCTGAGGATATGAGCCTCAGCCAAGGAGGAAAGAGAAAGAACCTGCAACCAGGGCAATAAAGACTGTTCTTTGTACTGCTGCACACTCTTCATTTGTCTTCCTAGTCCACGTTGGTGGCACCCAGCTTTGCAAAGGCTTAAATACATTGCGCTGGTTTATTGGTTACTCACATTTGCCAATAAATGGCAGAGAACTCCTCTGCTGTGACACTGTAAGGTCAAGGATCATGACACAGGGTTCATGTGAGCTTT
Source organism: Arvicanthis niloticus (assembly GCF_011762505.2). Lineage (NCBI taxonomy): Eukaryota > Metazoa > Chordata > Mammalia > Rodentia > Muridae > Arvicanthis > Arvicanthis niloticus. Next base: position 71,177,527 of record NC_047663.1, on the reverse strand, counting down.
TGCCACAGAGAGAAGGGCTGACAGCATACAACTCTTCCAGAGGACTAGGGGGACAGCCAGCTTTTCCTCTGTACACAGACTGAGGGCTAAGATGCCTCCTTTGTCTGGTGGTGGTTTTTGTTACTGTTGTTTGTTTTGTTTTTTGTTGTTGTTTTTTCCATACAGGATGCTGGTATTTCCTTAAGATGACATTTTATTTTCTCTTTGGGTAGGAATCTTTGCCTATATGAATTACAGAGTTCCCAAGACAAGGAAGGAGATTTTCGAAACTCTTATCAGGGGCCTGCAGCGGCTGGAGTACCGGGGCTATGACTCGGCAGGTGGGTCTCTGAGACACCCCTCGATGGGTGCTTCTCTCATTTATATTCTTTGTAGAGGGGCCTTTTACAGCCTGAGACTTTTCTGACACTTTTAAACATTCTTTTATTAATGTAACTGATCCTTTCCTGCTGAAGGACTACACTTCCCAGCTTCCCTTGTGGACTATGGAAGTCATTCATTCCTGCCCCCTTTAAAGTGCTACTCCCCATCTTCTGTAGGCATTTTAGCCATCTGTACACTGACAGAAGTGCTGCTTTGCCTTGAATAAACACGGTCCTGCCTAAGGTCGGACCAGGCCTCTTCTTTCCCCTTTCGTCTCTCTACAGCTGCCTTTAATCAGCCAACAAAAACCACGATTGTTCACCAAAGAAGTTTCAAAACTGTAGAAAAACTTAAGGGTTAAAAACAAACATCTCTAACGAAATCTCTATCAGATAAAGCTTCATCAACATTGATCAAAGGCACAAAGTTTCAATTGTTCAAGATGAACGAGTTCTAAAGATCCCAGGACAGCTTAGAGTGCATGGTTAACAATACGGTACTCATAAGAGAGGAGGCCTCGATTTAAGTGTGCAAGCATACAATAGCGTTGATGGAGGGAAGGGGTCGCAGGGAACTTGGGTGAAGGAGAAGTTGAGGGCTTGGATTTTTGGGTATTTCCACTGGTAGTTTCCTATCTCAAAGACCAGTAAGTTGTGTACATTAAATATATACTTAGCTTTCTGCCTGCCCATCATACCTCAGTAAATCTCCTCCAGCAATTTCTTGGCATCCCTACTCCAGTTGTTGTCATGCCTTGATACTATCTGGGTTGAGAATGGAGGGAGTTTTGGTAAACAGGGTTTCTCTTAACCATCACCTTGCAATTTTGTAACATTTAACTAGTTAGGATGCTAAAGTTTGAGCTACTTTTGCTAGATAGTGGAGGGATGATGGCACATGCCTCTGAAGGCAGAGGCAGGTGGATCTCCTAGTTCAACGTCATCCTGGTTTACAGAGTCAGTTCCAGGTATCCAGGGCCTTCTAGACACTGCTTGGTGTCACATCCTCAGCCCCGTGGTTTTACAGTCTTTCTTCATTTTTTCTTAGCGTTTCTACTTTCCAAAGCCCTGGAAGATCTTTCTAACTCACTTCTCAATCCTCATGAGATGTCAGTGTCAGGGTTCTCTCATCCACTGGCAAAACATTTAATTAAGTAGCCTGCCGAGCCAAGGAGCTAGCTGACCTGTCCTTGTAAATTCTTAATGGAAGGCAAATCCAGAAAGGGTTTACAGGCATGCAAATGGAGGGAGGCCCACAGCTAGGAGGTTACAATGCAAGGAGCACAGCAGGTTAAGTGCCTTTGAATACTTTCTTGCCATTAATGGCAGGTGTGGCAGCCCATCCCTGGTAGCCAAGCCCCATGGTCCCTGCACACAAATCTCTGCTACTTTGAAATTGACACTTTAGGTGTTTGTCTTCCAAAGTAAATATCCCGAAAACTAGATTGTTCTCTTTGATCATGATTAAGAAATGTGGTGTGACTGGTGGTGGTGGTGGTGGTGGTGGTGTGTGTCTTAGTATGTATGAAATCCTGGGTTAGATTTCCCAAATGCATCTACTGCAACAAAGTGGCCGTAATCCTAGGTGATATGTTCAGTTACTAGTAAAGGTGAGAAAGGCCCCAAGACACCAAGCCTTAGGATGCTCTAAGCCCCTTCTATAAAATAGCCCAACATTTGCATCTGATCTATTTGCATCTCCTCACAGATACATTTTATCATCCTTAGATTATTTATTTATACCTAACGCAATGTAAATGCAATGTGAACACTTCTTACGATGCTTTGTCTCTGAGATAATGACAAGAAAAAAGCCTGCCCATGTTCAGTACAGATGGAATTTATTTGTTGGCAAGTATACATGTGTTTGAGTACACCTATGTATGTGTGACTGTACATATGCACATGTGCATAGAGGACATTTAATTTTTTTGAGACAAAGTATTTCATTGGCTTGGAACTTGTAGATTGGTTAGGTAAATGGCCTGTGAGTTCCCAGAACCCATCTGTCTCTACTTCCCTAGCCTTGGGATCACAAGCCTGCAGCACCATGCCTGGCTTTATTATTATTATTATTATTATTATTATTATTATTATTATTATTATTAATGTGTATTCTGGAGATTGAACTCAGGTCCAACTAATCTATTGCCTTAGCCCCTATGTTATTTCCAAGTCTTCTGATCATCTCTTGGTTGGTCATGGATTTGAAGCCTCAGACAAAGATAGCAAACTGCACCTTTTGGTGACAAAACTTAAATTCAACATGAAAAATAATGTTTGTGCTCTCAATTTTATAAAGTTCTAAAATAAGAAAACTGCTCTCCTGTAATGGAAGCGTGGACCATGGTTGCCTCTTTGGAGTACTGAAATTGAAGGGAAAGACACGGGGCTCTTTTCTACATTTCTGTGGGTCATGCTGGTTCAGGCATCAGAACTCAGTGTTCTCTGTAAACTGTAGGTGTGGCCATTGACGGAAATAACCACGAAGTCAAAGAAAGACACATCCATCTTGTGAAGAAAAAGGGGAAAGTAAAGGCTCTGGATGAAGAACTTTACAGTAAGTAGAAAATGAAGGACTTTACAGTAAACTTTTCTGTGCTTCAGAGTGCCGCATGAGCCCTTGAAAGTGCATTATTGCCAACAGCACTTGAGGCTGAAAACATGGCAACGCATCTCTATGTGGATGATTATAAGGAGTGTTAAGGCCGAGTTGTAAGACTGTCTCACGAAGTGTGGGAGGTTTTATTTTAAGCAGTTACACGTGGAGATGAAAAACTATTTTAATAGTTATGTCTTTATTTTAATCATTCTGGCATACAATACTGCTGCTTTTCTAGAGTTCCAGGGTCACATAGCAATAATCCATCTCAAAGGAGGAAAAAGTGTTCAGTTACTGATAAACACTAAGTAAAACTTAACATAGATGGTACTTAGATGCAGTGGGTCCCTGGGGTACCATGTGCATGACTGACATTAAGGATGGGCCATTGGTGAAGATGGTGTCTACAGTGGAAACACTTTGCCTTAGTGGTGGCCTGCCAATGCTTTCTTTTTCCCCTCTTGAGACAGGGTTTTTCTGTGTAGCCCTGACTGTCCTACAACTCACTATAGACCAGGCTGCCCTTGAGCTCAGAGATCTACCTGTCTCTGCTTTCCCAGTACTAGAATTAAAGACGTGTATGTGCCACTTCGTCTGGCTACCAATGCTTGTTTTTTAAAGTACAGACAGTATTTGGGGAGATGGCTTTGTTTGCCACACAAGCCTGAGAACCAGAGTTCAGATCCCAGAACCTCTGTAAATGCTAGGCAGGTGTGACAGTAATTCCAGCTGTCAAAAGGCAGAGACAAAGGATTTGCCAAATAAGATGGCTAGCCAGACTAGCTACCATGGATGAGCTGAGGTTAACATGAGACCATGCCTCGATGAATAAGGTGGCCAATGACCAGGAAAAACACTCAGCATCAATCCTGGGCCTCCATACAACATGCACATATATGAAAACATTCATGCACACCCCACACAGACACATGTATGTAAACACACATGCACAACACACATCAACACAGCGATTGATGTGTTTTCTTTTTTGTTTTAGAGCAAGATAGCATGGACTTGAAGATGGAGTTTGAGACACACTTTGGTATTGCCCACACACGCTGGGCCACCCATGGGGTTCCAAATGCCGTCAACAGCCACCCACAGCGTTCAGACAAAGACAATGGTAAGTAAACCCTGTTCAGGATGTTTCTCCTTGAATGACCTGTCAAGGATGATCCTGGCCAGAGTACCTTCCATACCTACCTCAAACCAGCTTTTAACCCTGCCCAGTCCTCCTGAGACAATCTGAGCATCTCTGGTGGGCCACATTGGACCCCAGTCAGGCCAACACCTGGTCTTGTGGGTGCTGCTGACCAAGGAATGCACAGGAAATAATAACACCTTACTACAAGGGCTACTGGCTCTTTGGAATTCATTCCAAGAGTGGAGGATAACAATGCATTAGTTCATTTTCCATCACTATAGCAAAATACATGAAGCTGGGTGGTTTACAAAGAAAGAATTATTTAGGCCTTAGTTCTAGGGGCAGAAAGTTCATGATCAGGAAGTGCATCTATAACAACTCAGGATCCCATGGAAACTCTTATTAGTGTCTTCCAGAAGCATGTCTCCAGTTACCTCCCAGTACACTTCATCTCCTACAGGTCCTAGCACCTGTCAATCACCACCCTGAGGAGCCAGCATATGAATTGAGCTTTTGAAGGCTACACTCAACTCATAGCAGACAAGATGAGATAAGCAAAATATTCTCGAAGGCTAGGACCATAAAGAACACACAGAGTGTCTTTTTCATCCAGCTGAGTTCATCTCCCTTTCCCACAAAGGGCAGTCCTGAGTGGAGGCAGATGTCACTGTTGATCATGGTTAATGTCTATGTTCCACCCCCGAGCCCTGCATCCCAAACAAAGGGCTCAGCAGCCAAAAGTTTAAGGTGTGGAGGGGCAGAGCTGCAACCAACAGCCTAAGAGCTCTTCCCAGTAGAGAACTTGACTTGACTTACTTCATGTTTTTCAAGCTTGAAAATGATACATACAAGCCCAGGCCTCTGACACCCTTGACAAACCAGAAGCTATGGAAACACTGAGCTCACCATACCTTAGAGTACCAATGATGGGCAGTAGGCCAAGGCCATGAAGCAGACCTGGGAACTGCTCATGGCAGCCTTTGTGGGGTTTGGATCTCCTGTGTTCTCCCAGCTGTCTCCTTGTCCTGGTCCAGTTGGCCCACGCTCTGAACCATAGAACATAGAACTCTGAAACATAGAACATCAGAGCTGGGGCAGGCGCCATACCTAGGAAAAATGGCAAACCCCACAGTGTTGAGTACCTAGCCAAATGCCACTAAGATGTTGAAGTCGGTCTTCAGGACAGCAGTATTAGCTGAGAAAATATTACCAAGGCCATGAGCCCTGCGGGGATTCTGCCCCGTCTAGTGACACGGCAAACCCCATCAGAAGCTCCCCACTTGAGAATACTCTGTGATTCGGATTGTGTTTCCACAGCTGGGAAATGACAGTAGGACCCACTCATATCCACATTTCTTGAAAACTGCTGCTTTGATTCAGGATGACCGGTGGAAAACTACCATTAGCATTCTGTGAAGACTCACCAGATATCTTGACTAACTCACCAGGGATGTTCTATGTGCTTTCTTTCAAGAGTGTCTTTACACATAGCTACTAAATAGCATGAGAGAGTGACAGGGTCCTGCTTAGGATGCCTCCGCTATAGCCCATTATAGCTTAGCAGGCCTTAGGTTTAACTGCTGGCCGTGCAAAAGGCAAGAGAAATTGTTTTCACAAAGAAAACATGGACTGTAAGAAACAGATAAGACCATTGATTAAGACAAAAAAAAATGTGTTAGACTTAATAAAAAAAATAGAAAGAAACAATTTCATGATAGATCTGAAGTAAAAAGAAGGAAAGAAAGGAGAGTAATAGAATCGATTAATAGAGAACCAATATACGGATGCCTGATGTTCCCAAGAAGCCTGATGCTCCCAGGAAGACATCAGAGCAAAGGAAACTGGGCTGCAGAGTTGGCTCAGTTGGCAAAGTGCCTGACACACACACACACACACACACACATACACACACACACACACAAGGACTTGAGCTGAGTCCCAGCACCTATGTTGGGTGCTGTCACACATGTTTGTAATCCCGGGGCTGGGAGACAGAGATTCGAGGATGCCTCAGGCTCACTGGCTAGTCAGGCCAGGCAAGTCAATAAACTCTAGGTTCTGTGAGAGACCCTGGCTCAAAAAAACTAAGGTAGAGGAGCCTGCCAGATGGGTCAGCTTGTAAAAGCATCCGCTGTGAAATTCTGATGAGCTGAGACCAATCCCTGGAGTGAACATAAGTGTGGAAGGGAGAACCAATTCCAAGAGGTTGTCCCCTGATTTTTACACATGTACAGTGGAACGCATGTACCCACAATACACACACACACACACACACACACACACACTATAAACTGCTAGTTTGTGACTCTTTTTTAAGAACTAAAGCTTAGTGCAAGAGATCTTAGTGCAATTAAGAGCACCAGCTGCTCTTCCAGAGGACCCAGGTTCAATTCCTAGCACCTACATAGCTGCTCAAAACTGTCTGCTCTTCTAGTCCAGGGCATCTGATGTTCTCTGCTGGCTTCCACAACCTCAAGGCAAGCATGTGGTGCAGAGAAAGTATCTATATGTATAAAATAAATGATTTATTTTAAAAGGGGAAATAACTAAACATGGTTGGAAATGTCTGGAAATATTTCTGGGTAATTAAAGGTTAATCCCTCATTTGACATAATTATGGAAGCTGGAAGCCTTTTTAATATACAGTGATAGAGTTCTACACATGGTCAGGTGCTGGATGCTCATCACTGACAGGTTACTCCTTCAGCAAGCTGCAGTCACAGCAAACATCGGTCTTAAGCACTGCAAATGAAACCTGCTTATTACACATCCCAGGGAAGAGTTTCCAGTTTTCACTCCTTTAGCTTGAACTTCCTTCTAGTTCACTTTGAATTCTCATCTCTCTCTTCTGCAAACTCTTCTTTCAGAATTTGTTGTCATCCATAACGGGATCATCACTAATTACAAGGATCTAAGGAAATTTTTGGTAAGGGTTTCCCCTGGGCAAATCAAATCTGATTCAGTATTAATCTCCCCCCTGACACTTTCACCTAGCCCGTTTCCACCTAGAAACAAACACAGGAACTGAGTGAGACATACTCTAGACCGTGTCATAACCCTGAGCGTGAGTCTTAGCCTCGGCTGAGCCACTGTGCTCAGACCTTGTCTGGGGAGATAGCACGACGTTAGTGTTTATCTTGAGGGCTGCCATGGTTTTACAGAATCAAAATAACACGAGCTGGGTTTCACAGAGTAGCTTGTGCTATGTAACACATCAGCTCTGACACCATGTGGACCATGGGGTGGGGAGGCAGACAGTGAATGTCCACAATATGGTATGAGCTGGGATGTGGGTGGGTTTGAGTCAACATATTTTATCATCATTGCTGCTGTTTTGCAATGTCCAGATTAACAGTGAAGACAGGCTCCTGAGGAGGAATGAGGGACCGTCTCTGGGAATAACACGGTGACTCAGAGGTGTTTAGCTGCTGGGTTCTGGCAGACATTTCTTGTCCCTTCCCAGTTTTGCTTATTCTTGCCTTAAGTCATATCTTGAGGGACTAGAGGGAGTTGGCTCCACCAGCATTGCACAATGACCAAAATCTGTCACCCTGGGTACAACCCCATATTCCAGGAAAGCAAGGGCTACGAGTTTGAGTCAGAAACAGACACGGAGACCATCGCCAAGCTGATTAAATATGTATTCGACAACAGAGAGACTGAGGACATTACGTTTTCAACATTGGTCGAAAGAGTCATTCAGCAGTTGGTGAGTTATGAGTCCCATCTGTCTAAACACACCTTTATTTTTTATAAGCACGTGTACAAATTTACACAAGGTGCGAACGTATCTGTCCCGGTTCATACTGTCCTCTCTAAAATTGAGTCATATGCATTGTTATATGCTAATCTGATGAATTTACTGATATTGGAGACTTAGAATTGTAGTCTTTCTTCCTTGTCAGTAAAGCAGTCAAGGGAAGAAATGTTCACAACTGATTACAGAGTGGAAATGGTGAAGGAAGTGGAGGGAGGGAGGGAGGGGGAGGGAGGGAGGGAGGGAGGGAGGGAGGGAGGGAGGGATTCGTGGAGTGCACAGGAATAGATTTCTGAGTTGTGCTAAGGGTGCACAGAGACAGCTGTGGGACAAGAGATGTTCTTAGTTCCCAAAGAAGACTGTGGTTTTATGATAGAGGGGATCAGAGCATAGGGAAGTGTTGAAGGGAGTGGTCCAGGACAGTCAGCAAGAGAAACTAGTGATACATCAAACAGCTAGACCCAAGAACAGCTACTCTCAAAGAGGAATAGACACAGGGGCTGGGGTTTGAGGTAGGGTCATCCAGGGGAACAGACATGGGGATTTAGAGGCTTGTCCAAGGAAGACAACTTCTTAGAGGAGGCAGAGCAGGCAGGGCCTGCATGAGATGGGAGGCAGGGAAGAGGTGTCCAGATATCTCAGGGCCTATCCCCAAGGAACCATGCCATCCAAGGCCACGGCAATCTAGAGATAGTGTTCAAGGCCCAGAATCCGGAATACAATGGGTCAGAGACAGCTGTGTGTTATCATGCTATGGTTTTAGATATGCCAGCCTCCAGTGAACATTTTTAGAGTGAATCTACTGCCAAAACCCTTTGACTATGCCATTCTTTTTTGGGGGGGGGGTCCATAATTTAGAGGACCTATTTCTAAATCATAGCATCTTCTATAGTGTCATACCTTGGTATGGAATACCAAGTACCAATTCCAGCATGGAATTGGTTTCAATATCCTCACTGGATACCCAAATCAACTTTCATATAAACTGTCATAGTATTTGTATGTAATGTGTGCCCATTCCCATGTGTGTATTAGTCATCTCTAGATTGTTTATATTACGGAGTACAATGGAACCATGTAAATGGTTGTTATACTACATTGAATACTCTAGGGACCAGTGACAAGTCTGTGTGTGCTCACTATCTTAGTTAGGGTTTTACTCCTATGAACAGATGCCATGACCAAGACAACTCTTATAAGGACAACATTTAATTGGGGCTGGCTTACAGGTTCAGAGGTTCAGTCCATTATCATCAAGGTTGGAACATGGCAGTTTTCAGGCAGGCATGGTGCAGGAGGAGCAGAGAGTTCTACATCTTCATCTGAAGGCTGGTAGCAGAATACTCACTTCCAGGCAGCTAGGATGAGGGTCTTAAAGCCACAGTGACACACCTACTCCAACAAGACCACACCCTCTAACAGTGCCACTCCCTGGGCTGAGCATATACAAACATTCACATTCACTCTGATGCTCCACTATAGGTTAGATATGCAGCCCAGACCAGTAACAATGGAACACGTTTTCAGAACTTTTTTTTTTCCTTTTCTTTCTGATACTGGAAATCAAATCCAGAATCTCACACTTGCTCAGCAAGGTCTCCATCAGTGAGCCACACCCATAGCTGCATCCATAGGTATGGAGGGTCAGTTGCACATGTTGTAAAGTTTCCTAAATTTATAAAGTACGGTAAACAGATGAGGTATTGCAACACAGTGTTTTCATCTTTAGTTTTTTGTTTGTTTGTTTGTTTGTTTGTTTTGTTGCAATCCTGAGGATTGAACCCAGGGCCTAGCACTCTGTTAATGAGCTATAATCCCTGCACTCTGTAATACTGAATTTTAGAAATTTCTTCCCCATAATGGCACCTTTAGATTTTTTGATTTTTTTTCTTACCCAAAGCAACTATTTTTGACAGAGAATAGGAAATACATATCCACTCTCTCCTCCATTGCTATTATAAATTTAACTAAGCAGGGATAATGTCATGACATTCAAGATCTACCTAAAGCCCCTTCTTCTTAGACAGCTTGAAAACCCATTGAGACCCTGGGACATTAACCCTAGAACTCACTAGTTTTGTGGCTTAGTCCATGAATTGGATGTACCACCCTGGAGGCACAGACCCTGAATTCCACCCAGAATTTCAAAGTCTGAGAACTTCACATGAAAATTCAGATGCATAGCTTGTACACAATTGAGATCTTCTGAGGCCATGGAAATTAGTTAGGTTGGTCAGATTTGGGGGATAATTTTGTATGAAGAATTTAAAAACACCTAAGAAGCTGGAGAGAAGCGTAGTTAATAGTACTTACTGATCTTGTAGAGGACCCAGGTTCAATTTCCAGCACCCATGTTGGGGCTCACAATTACCTGTTACTCCAGTTTCAAAGGATCTGTCGCCCTCTTAAGGTCTCTATGGACACTGCACACACATAGAGCACATAAAGTCATGTAGGCAAATACACATGCACATCTCAGAAAAGGAATTTGCAACCTGAATGAGGAAAGCTACAGTCTAGTTCTAGCTTTGCACAAATAGCAAGGGGAGGCACAGGCACAGGGAGCAAATAGCAGTCACAGCCATAGAAACGAAAAGAGAATTAACAATATGATAAGAGAATCAGCAACTTAGATAATCAACTTCTCCCGGATGATCTAAAGACCAGGCACCATTCTAAGCTCTTACAGTGCTTTAGACTTGAACCTCAAGGTCATACAGATAGAACTGCTGTCCCGAATAAAGAAAACGAGGCTTGAAAGTCACTGAAATGATTGCCCAAGTAAAGGAAGGGATGGAGCCAGAACCGGGTCCCAGTTTGAGCTATGCTGATCAACCCCTTTGACCTCCCAGCTGCTCCCTGCACAGATCCCTTTCGGAGGCTCAGTGCAGGGTATCTCTGGCCCTGGCTCTCACTCTGTGGTTCTAGTTGTACCACTTCACCCCAGGCATCTCTAACAGGAGTTCTTTGGGAGCCTGGACAAGCCACTGTGACTTAGTGTTCATAGTGAAATTCATAAGGGCTGGACCTTAGCATTTCAGCACAATGCCATCTCTTTGGCTTCCTTTCTGACCATAATCATCTTCCATAAACTGCCTCTGCACTCAGCTTCTTAGACAACCCATATCTGCCGTGAAGAGGGGCTGGAATGACCCGTCTGGGCCAGTGCTCTGCAGTGACTCGGCTAGTCAGGCTAAGTCACAGTCCTTCAAGACCTTTGTTGCTGTGTTTTCAGGAAGGCGCCTTTGCACTGGTCTTCAAGAGCATCCACTACCCCGGAGAAGCTGTTGCCACAAGGTAAGGAAGGCTCTGGGGAAGCCCAACACTGAGGGCCTTGGTGCCCTGTGGCTACTGATTTTATGCTAAAGGCAAAAGGGAGCCATTCAAAATATATATGTGGCCCCAGGAGATCTGGGCTGAGTGAATGAGGTTGTCCCTTGACAACTGTCACTATTATCTACCCAGAAAGTCAGATGAATTGATCATAATCCCTCCATCCCCGGGACTGGGTTTAATTTGACATTTGAAATGTAATTTCATAAAATCATAGAATAGAATTATAAAATACCAGTTGGTCTCTATCAAATCTAGAAGCTCCCGTTAAAATCTCATAATATGATATTACGGTTTAAAATGAATGCGCTCTGAGGAAGCAATAAAGTTTGATTATTCTAAATTGGCTGTAATGGATAGTCGGAGCACCCAGGCCAACCCTTGGGACATCTCAGGAGGCTTCTGTGTCTTAAAGGAGAACATTGTCTGAACACTAAGATCTGGAAGCCACTTTCCAAGAAACCCAGATAGCTTTAAACTCTATTATTAATGCTTAAACTGTCATTATTCAGGGGCAGTTTGAGCTATCTCCTCCTCACTGGACCCAGGACAAGGTCTCTGATTGGTTTTAGACAAAACAAAGCATTATACAAAATAGTCAAGGCACTTCAAAGCACTTCTTTCTCAATCCTTCTGAACTTTGTCCCCTATCTGGAGAATGAGAAGAGGGATGTAAGTCAGTCAGTGCTAAAGGAAGCAGACCTGTCATTCCTTAAACAAACAAAAAAAGTAGAGGCCTGCTGAGTCAGGCAGCCACACCAAATGGCTGTGGGGGGGGGGGGGGGCTGGATCCAGACTAATAAACAGGTGGCTTGTAAGTACATAGGTCTATCTTAGGAAGAAATTGGTTAGAGCAAAATATTAGCCCACTAGGTTGAAGTCAAATGCCTGAGATAGCCCCACGTGGTCTTTATAAAATGTGCTCAGCGTTTTCTTCTCATTAGTTAGTTGAACATATTGGAGGAGAAAAGCACTATTAGTGTTAGCTATAGAAACCCCATCTCCACTGCCAGATAGTGTCAAGTGTGATGTCTAAGGTTTCTGTTTCAGTGGTCAAACAAGGTCCGAAAATACTCAATGGAAAATTCCAGAAACAGACAATCCATAAGTTTAAGCTAACTTTTTGTTACTGTGTGCTATTATAATTTTTTTTTTATTATGCTCTTAGTCTCTTAAACTGTCATGTGAATGCATATGAAGACCTTGTGTGTGTTGGGTCCACTATTTGCAGTTTCAGGCTTACACTGGAGGCTGTGTGTGTGTGTGTGTGTGTGTGTGTGTGTGTGTGTGTGTTCGAGCGTGTGTGTGCATGTGTGCTTGTCTGTGGTGTTTGTTTCTGAGCCATTGTGTGCGTAAAGGTATGTGTTCAGGGAGCAGGTATCTTCTCTGTTGTGTGTATGAGTGTTTTACTTGCATGTATGTATGTGCACCATGTGTGTGCCTGCTATCCACAGAGGTCAGAAGTAGGAATCAGATTGCCTAGAACTGGAGTTATGGATAGTCATAGGGGTGCTGGGAACTAAACTCAGGTCCTATGCAAGATCAGTAAGTTCTGTGAACCACTGAGACATCACTCCAGTTCCTTCACCTTAATATTGAGACAAGTTGTCATTGAATCTGGAGCTCCCCCATTCAGCTAGGCTATAGACTGTTTGGCCAATGAATTTCTGAGGAGCCACAGTCTTCCTGCCTCTCCTCCCCCCACCCCCTGCTGGGGTTACAGGCATACACAGTACCTGTTGTGTATAGCTTTTTAAATTGGTTTTGGGGATCCTGTCTCAGGTCTTCACAGCACTTGGACAGTTAAGCCATCTCTCTAGCACTCAGTTGGAGATGGTAAGATTATATCCTTCATGGACAGAGGGCAGTGAAGAACTGCTGTCCTGGAATGTTACATGCCTGGGTTCTAAGATACAGAGATCTAACTAGTGTGAATTATAAATGTGATCTGCTTGTTGTTTGATATAAGTGCTATATACTCTAGAAGATAGAGCAAAGAGTTGCATTTTGAAAGTAAGATGCCATTAAAGTCATGACATAATACTTCCAACACGATTACCAAAAGCAATAGTAACCAGGGAAGTGCTTGGCTGAAGACTCTATCTCAGGATACTCAGAGAGCAGGTGCTGGTAAGAGAAGGGCACAAAGGAAGGAGGCCTTTGTCACTTCTGTCATTCACTGAAGACTGTTCATAATGAAACCCACTTTTGTACAGGTCAAAGATTCTAAGTTTCCCTTAGTGGGGTATCACTCAGGCCAGGTAAGATCCTGCCTTTTGTAGCCCACAAAACAGACTACAGTCTTCCCTTGGTATCCCTGGAGTTCTCAAACTAAACCCCATCTGGATACCAAAAGGATGCTCAGGTCCCTTGTGTAAAATAGCATAGTGTGATATTTGAGTATGACTTCGATATATTCTTCCATCATCTCCAGATTGCTTTTGATACCTAATATAATGGAAATATCTTGTAAATAAATAGTTGTCATATGTATTCTTTAGGGAATGACAGGCAAAAGTCTGTACAGATTGAGTACAAATGCAGTTTCTTACATGTGTGTGGGCATGTGCAGGTGCATGCGTGTGCATGTGTATGTGTGATTACTAGGCATTGAACCTTACATCTTGCACACACAATGCAAACATTGCAATTGAGCTGTATCCCAAGTCCTGTTTTATTTTGTTTTACCTATTTGTGTTGAGACATGATCTTGCTGAGTTGCTCAGGCTGACCCTGAACTTAGTCTGTAACCCAAATAGGAACATGCAGTCCTTTTTCCTCAGCCTCCAGAGCTTATAAGACTGTGGGTTATAGGCCTGTGGCACAAGCTTGGCCCTTAGGACTGTTTTCTATCTGCATTTTCAATCGCTGGTTGAATCTGTAAATGTCAACTATCTACACAAAACTCAGCTAGGCTGCCTCATGGAAGCAAAGTGCTGAGTTCTGCAAAAGGAGGCACAAAACAGAGTTCCCCAGGCAAATTCAGGATAGCAAACACTCCTGATTTGGGGGTTCACAGTAAGTGAAGGCTATGGTATGTGATCCTAGAGTGGCCCTGCTTACACTAGGCCTTTTCCTGATGGGAAATATCCAGCTCCTGAGACCTACCCACGTGAGTTTGCTGCTTGTGGGGATTTAGAGAACCAGGAGCCCAGAGTCCCCATAATAGTGGAGCATGTTGCCAGGCTGATTGGTCAGGTAGTTGGATTACAACAGGTAAGTGAGCTGACATCTGCATGCCAGCCTATTGGTTCCTGCTCCAAACCCAAAGGACTTGGTCTCAAGGTCAAGATGTCTCTTCTGTGTAACCTAAACACTGTCTTCTGCTCCAGAGAAAAGACTAGATTTGGAGGGTACATCTGGCCTGGGGTCTCAAAGGTGAGCGGTCCCCTGATATCTTCTTCTTTTTCCTGCAGGAGAGGCAGCCCCCTGCTCATCGGGGTACGAAGCAAATACAAACTCTCCACAGAGCAGATCCCCGTCTTATATCGAACATGTGAGTTTCCTAAGACATCAACAACTGAAGGGTAGCTGTCCCCTTGCAGCCCATTCTGCCTGGAGGCAGACATACCAACACCACCCACAACACTCTGTCTTGAACCCAGCTGCCTCGTGGCTCCAGATTTCAATGTCCGTGCAATGGAGACGCAACTCCATCTTTTAAATAAAAGCATCTCGTTGTGGATATTCTGGGACCTGCACAGAAATAGAGGGCAGCAGGCAGCTGCAGAGCATGGCATCCGTGCCCTGATTTGAGTTCCTTTGGTTTGTTTTCGTTTGCATTGCTTGCCCACTGTAGACATTTAAATGCTCTCTCTCGGCTCAGCTGAGCTATTTGGGGAGCTTTTGCGTGATTTGGCTGGCACAGCCATAGCTAAAAATTGCAGATCGCTCCCACACAATATTCAAAAGAGGAAAACGGGTTCCTTGCCACGTGTTATGCAAATAGGGCAGCCTACCCATTCTTTTGTTTACTAGGCAATATTGAAAATGTGAAGAATATCTGTAAGACTAGGATGAAGAGACTGGACAGCTCCACCTGCCTGCACGCTGTGGGCGATAAAGCTGTGGAATTCTTCTTTGCTTCTGATGCAAGGTAGCTAAACCTTGTTTTATTTTCACTGTTTTCCTGGGATTAAAGAGTAACTGTCTGTGGTGTGTGTGTGTGTGTGTGTGTGTGTGTGTGTGTGTGCACTCAGAGCATGAATGTAGGACACAGGACAACTTAAAGGAGTTGGTTCTCTCTTTCTACCTTGTGGGTCCCAGGGTTTGAACTTGGGTTGTCAGGCTTGGTGGCAAGCACCACTTAGCCATCTTGCCAGTCTAAAGTACATACATTTTAGAGACACGCAGGCACAGGGAATAATTTGGGTGTGGGAAGGAAGGGAAACAGAGAAGGGGGAGTGAGGGAAAACTAGAGAGCTACTGTTGGAAACAGATTTTGTAACCTGTGAGTGGTATCTGGGCATTATAATTTGCTGAAGTTTTTATTTCAAAGAAATGCTGGAAACCACTGGGCTCTTACCATATAGTCAGTGACACATGAAAGATGTTTCTGAAATTAGAAAAGGTACGAAAGCCTGAAGGAAGATGGAATGGTGTTCGCAGGCAATTTAATTATACACTTTTAAAGCCAACTGACACGCTGTGAGAACTAATGCTGGCAGCTTCCCAGAGAATAAAGATGTGGGAATCTTACAATACAGCAGTCATCAACACACTGTCAGCTGCCTAGGCAGAGACCACACCTACCTTATTCCTTCTAGAAGCTTCTCAGATGACTAAGCACTGTAGACCCTTAGCTAACATTTGATGAACAAAACAACAACAACAAAATAACAAAAAAAAAAAAAAGACTATTCACCACAGTGATAGCAACCACACTTTAATAAAAAAATCTCTCAGAATAAATTCAGTACAAATAGACTCTAATCAGAAAACTACACATGATTATAACAAGATACAAGATTTGAATAAAGATTCCAAATGCTTTGGTAGAAAAACTTAATATTAAAAAAAAACTATTGGAATAAAGTGATTTCATTTTGAATAGTCTCCTCACACTGTAGCTCAAGTTGGTCTCAAACTCACAGCAATCCTTCTGCCTCAACCCCTCAAATGATTACAGACATGAGCTACCATGCCCAGCTTTGGAACTTAGTTTTTATATTAGCAGTTAAGAGTTGTTTTTATGGGGCACGAGAGATAGCTCAGTGGTTAAGAGCACTGGCTGGTCTTCTAGAGATCTTGAGTTCAATTCTCAGCAACCACATGGTGGCTCACAACCATCTGAAATGGGATCCGATGCCCTCTTCTGGTGTGTCTCACATACATAAAATAAATAAATCAATCCAAGAAGAGGGGGAGGAGGACAAGGACGAGGAGGAGGAGAAGAATCCCAACACAGGTAGACAGTTCACTGAGTTCGAGGCAAGCCTATAGTCTACAGAGCAAGTTCCAGGACAGTCAGGGCTAACCTGTCTCAGAAAACAAAACCACAAAACAAAATCTTAATTCTCCCCCAATTAATCTATGTATATAATGCTGTGGTTGAAATCCTTTTGTTCTTACAGATTTTTGGGACTTAAAATAATGATTCTAAGGCTGGGCTCATGGCTCAGTTCATAAAGTGTTTGCAAGTGTAAGGACCTGAGTTTGACCTTCTAGAACCCCCATAAAAAGGTGACTTTGATGGCATGCTCCTAGGGCTGGGGAGGCAGAGACAGGCATCCCATGGGCTCACGACCTAACTAGCTTACTTGCAGAGTCCCACACCAATTAGAAACGCTGTCTCAAAAACAAACAAAACAAACCAACAAGAAAGCAAGCAAAAACGAAACAAACAAACAAACAAAAACCCAAGGTGGGGGCTGGGGAGATAGCTCAGTGGGAGAAAGCCCTTGCCTGTATTCAAGGTAAACAAAGCCAGCTGTGGCTGTTTGCATACCTGTAACCCCAGCAGCGTGAGGGGTGGAGGCAGGAGGACCCCTGGGGCTTGCTGGCTACCAGCCTGGCTCCAGGTTCTGCAAGAGACCCAGTCAGACCAGACAGAGCAAGATACCCAGACTTCATACATGCATGGGAATGTGCACTTGAACACACAAATGCACATACAACTTACACACATATATAAAAGGTAGATGGAACCTGAAATATGATACCCAAGGCTGTCTTCTGCTCTTCTGCTCTCTCTCTCTCTCTCTCTCTCTCTCTCTCTCTCTCTCTCTCTCTCTCTCTCTGTCTTAATTCTTTTAATCCTTTTAATCCAGGAGTTCTTACTCTTTAGTGACTAAGCATTCAAATATATGAGCCTATGGGGTCCATTCTTATTCAAGCCTCCACATACACTAGTATATAAGCAAGAAGGCCAGCTGTCTGCATACGTTTCTTTTGCTGTAAGAAAAAAAAGGATAGCGAGCCTTTCTCTGACAGCCAGCAGTATAAATAATAAATAATGACACAGAGGGTTCTATGTAGTTTAAAGCTTAGGCCTTTTGCTAGATCAACTAACTTAACCAGAGTAGCCAACAGCCCCCAGATAGTTAAATGAGCTAACTCCCAGCTAGCTCATCTGACTTAACCAGACTATCTAGCCATTGGCTTATCACATGGCTAGCTCTATACCTCTCTGCTCCCTTGTGGCCTGTTTCTGTTCCCTCCCGTGTTCTCTTGATTCTCCTGTTTCTGCTCTCTCTGCCAGAAGTTCCGCCCTCTACTTCCTGCCCAAGTTATTGGTCATCAGCTCTTTATTGTAACCAGTCAGCAGCGAGACAACCTCCGATACAATTCTAGACTGCCTTTAGGCAGGTGAGGAAGAACAAATATTTACAAAATGGATAATCCAGTGATCAGACATAGAAATGACAAAAAAAAAATCCTGCCAGCTTTTATCTCTCTGCTGGTACAGAATTAACTATTGAAAATACAGAGATACACATTCATATAATATTTAAAAAAAAAAAAAAAAGGTTACCCCAATGAAAATGCCTCAGACTAAACAATGTATAAAGAATAGAAATTTGTTTAGCTTATGGTTCTAAAGATGGAAAAGCCCAAGGGCATGCCACTGGCATCTGGTGAAGGTGTCACAAGACAGTTCATTTTTATAACAGCACCTCTTCTGTGATAACCTCTAAATCCATGAACGGTCCCATCATCTGATCAACTCCACATCCAAATAATGTCACTACATGAATTTTGGGTACATTGGTACCCACAGAAAACAAAAAACCCTCCACAGACATGAAAACAAATGTAGATCCCTTGGGGCAAGAGCGGCATGTGCTGTTACAGACCCAGTGCCCTGCTCCAGCCTGGGTAAAGATACAGTGGCTGGCTCCTGTTTTACAGAGGAGGAACTGGGGCAGAGTTCAGAGAGGTTATTTAAGTATTCTTGGGGCCCAGGACTAATAAAAGATAAAGGTGAGCTGGATCCTGGTCCTAATGGCTGTTAATAGATTACTACTTGTTTTGTAGGGTAAAATAATGATTGCATTTAAACACACAAATAATCACACTGGAGGGCAATGCCACGAGGTCAGCAGTATTTATGACCTGATTGCAAGATGCTCTTGCTTTTTCCTTCTATGCTCTTTATTTCCCACTCTCTAAGCAAGGGTGTGTGTTTTTACCGTCCTTTTGAGCGACCGCCTTTCCATCCTTTTAGATTTTTTCCCTAGGGTCTTCTCAAAGCCATAGAACCGAAGTCTCTCGTTAACTTTGCAGTATAAGTAGCATAAGTCTAAGTCTGTGTTTTTCTCCACAGGTGTGTGTGTGTGTGTGTGTGTGTGTGTGTGTGTGTGTGAGAGAGAGAGAGAGAGAGAGAGAGAGAGAGAGAGAGAGAGAGAGGAGGGGGTGCTGGGTTATTTATCTAATGAGTTTACCACTCTTTTGGATTTTGCTCGCACATCCTGGCTTCCTAGGTGTTGCTTAATATCGTGTACACTAGCATCTGCAAGTGTTCTAGTTTCATTCTATGGCTGTGACAAATACAGTGACTAAAAGCAACTTAAGGGAGGAAAAGTTTATTTTATTTTATACTTCCAGGTCACCACCTATCAATGAAGGAAGTCAGGGCAGGAATTCAAGCAGGAGCTTCAAGCATAAACCATGGAGAAGCGCTGCTTAGCTTCCTGGCTCACTTGCCGATTGGAGACTAGCTACTTAGACAGCCCAGGACTACCTGCCCAGGGTTTGGTGCTGCTCACAGTGGGATGAGCCTCCTCCATCAATTAATAGTCACTATGGCGCTCCTGGACACACCCACAGCCAATCTGATCTGGGCAATCCCTCAGTGAGGCCCCCCTCCCTTCCCAGGTGACTCTAGGCTATGCCAAGTTTAGTGTTAAAGCCCACTAGCACAGCAAGTATCTAGAAGCTAAATTTTACCCAGGTTTGATACTTGCTAAGACTACGTAGGTGACATGTCCTTCTATCAGAAAGCTCACACCACCCACCATTTCTCCTTTGTGTTTAGTCCAAGGTTCAAGTCTCACCAGCCCTACTCATGACTGTGAGGATTCTCTTGGCTTTCATCTCTTGGTTTCAACAGCCATTTATGATCCTTGATTCGAGCTAGTCATAATTAGGAATTCATAAAATGATTGTTCTACCATTTGTTCTTTATTAGCTAGATTCTATTCTATAAACAGAAGCTTGTCTTTACAAACTCTCTGGTTTTAAAAGCCAAGTGTTGAGTGGGCAAGATGGCTCAGTGGGTACAGGCCCTTGCAGCCAAGATCATCCTCAGACCCACAGGATGGAAGGGGAGAGCTGACTCCTGTAAGTTACCCTCTGACCTCCACATACATGTTGTAGCACTCCCCATCCTGTCCCCCATGCACATGGGCACATGAATAAATATAAACCTTAAAATGTTTAAAGCAAGTACTTATTTCCTTCCCTCTATAATCAGAATAGTCTGTTTTCCCAACCCTATCCTAAGGTGAGATGGATTTTGTGACTTATTTGAAGAGACCAGTTATAAAAGAGTCATCCATGAGATTGCCTAGGGGAAATTTGAACACAGTAGCTATTTGATAATTTCAAGATGAATTGTTAAGTTTGAAGGAAATTTGGGTATCCTAACAGGTTAAAATTTAGTCCTTAAGGTTTTAGAGATATTAAATAGAAATGTTTGCTGAATTGATGGTGTGTTTTCATACATCCTATAAGATCAAGGCTAGACTTTGAAATAATTGTGGGAGGAAAAAGGCATGGAGGGGAGCATCAGGAAGACTTGTCTGTCAATCTTTTTACTGTAATGTCACTGTCATGCCTAAAATGATAAAGATCCCGTGCTTGAGAAAGAACAAGTCATCGCTGCCTTGTAACTTTTTTTTAAAATTAACTTTTATTTATATGAGTACACTGTCAATGTCTTCAGACACACCAGAAGAAGGCATTGGGTCCCATTACAGATGGTTATGAGCCACCATGTGGTTTCTGGGAATTGAACTCAGGACCTTTGGAAGAGCAGTCAGTGCTCTTAACTGCTGAGCCATCTCTCCAGCCCACCTTGTAACTTTGAAGAGTGGAACATGACCTTTGATGTCTTTTTTTTCTTCCTTCAAGTGCCATCATAGAACACACCAACCGGGTCATCTTCTTAGAAGATGATGATATTGCTGCAGTGGCTGATGGGAAACTTTCCATTCACCGAGTCAAGCGCTCAGCTAGTGACGACCCCTCCCGAGCCATCCAGACCTTACAGATGGAACTGCAGCAAATAATGAAAGGCAGGTGTCCTCCAAGAGTCCCTGTGGAGTTGCCTTGAAGAAGAGGTGATCTCCGAAGCCAGAGATGAAGGGGTCCCAAAAGGTTTAATGTGTAAATTGGAGATTGTCATTGTGTCTAACCAACTTTCATCTGACTTGTTTCCATAGCATCAGACAGGAAAACACCTGCAGACACTCTTTAAAACCTGTAAGGGGGGCGATTTATGGGTACTATTAGCACTGTGGCATGGTAACATCTTGGCAAAAAGTTACAAAGTTTCACTAGGCATTTTCTGGTTCAGTTAAGTTCTGAAAATGTATCTAAATTAAAGGTACTTACCTTGTTGATGTTTCCCTGACCAGGTAACTTCAGTGCATTTATGCAGAAGGAGATCTTCGAGCAGCCAGAGTCCGTTTTTAATACCATGAGAGGTCGGGTGAATTTTGAGACCAACACAGGTAATCACCATACCCAGTAAGAAGCCCTTGTCTGTGCCCTCCTCCACTGAATGCAGTCAAATTTATTATGTCATACATATTAACATTAATGCCCTGCCTCGTGTCCTGCAGTGCTCCTGGGTGGCTTGAAGGACCATTTGAAGGAGATTCGACGATGCCGAAGGCTCATTGTGATTGGCTGTGGAACCAGCTACCATGCCGCTGTGGCTGTAAGTGCAATATCCCAGACCTTGGGTAGTCCTGGGAAATGGAGGGTAGTCAAGATGAAAATGCTAAGCATGATGGTGCCATGCACTGGCCTCTGAACTTGAACACAACCTTGTTCTCATTCCCATGAGCCAGCTTGAGAAGTGTATTGAGCCGGGCAGTGGTGGTGCATGCCTTTAATCCCAGCACTTGGGAGGCAGAGGCAGGCATATTTCTGAGTTCGAGGCCAGCCTGGTCTACAGAGTGAGTTCCAGGACAGCCAAGGCTAACAGAGAAACTCTGTCTCGAAAAACCAAAAAAAAAAAAAAAAAAAAAAAGTGTATTGAGCCCTTTCTCCTAGCAAGATGGCCCGCTGAAGTCCCCACACTACCGGGACAGCAAGGCACTGTGTCACAAACTGTCTTTAGAAGCCTACATGCCCTGTGTCCCTATAAAGCCTGTCACTAACTTCAATCTTCTTTCTATTTGGCTTCAGACACGGCAAGTCTTAGAGGAACTGACCGAGCTCCCCGTGATGGTTGAACTTGCCAGTGATTTTCTGGACAGGAACACACCTGTGTTCAGGGATGATGTTTGCTTTTTCATAAGTCAGTCAGGTAAGGGAGACGGGCAGCATGGCCAGGTTTTCATTGGCTTGTCTCCAAACCCTCTTTTTGTATACACCCTCTCTCTTCTTCCAATGAATCCTCTGTGCATCAGCTATGTGCCAGCTATGACCATGCATGGTCTCATGCACTGGGTCATTTAAATCCCCCAAAGTATCGGTTACTGGCAATGCTGTATGATGTTGTGTGACTTTCTCTGGGGAAATGTGAACGAACATGTTTTCACCCCACATAGGTACCAATGACAGACCAAAGAAAAGATTCCACCCCAGGCTAGCTTAATGAGCTCATGAGGTTGCTGAGTTTACTCACAGAAGCATGCATGACTTAAAGGAGCCACCTAGCCCTCCTCAGCATGGCTGAGGCTGCATACATGGAGCTGCCTCTATGCCTTAGGAGAAGCTGGCATGGTCTAAGAGTCCCTGCCCTTTGGCTTCCCCTGCCATTCTAACCCTCCTATCACTTCCAAGAACACTCACCTACATGCTCCTAAATGTTTTCTATACTTAATTTAGAGGGCAAAAGAATCTCAATTCTACTGCTGGGTTGAGAGTCACATCTTTATAGTCAGTGGGTGATGGAATAGGCCAGCTGTATGCAGTTCCCACACTGTCCAGCAGGGGGAAGCATAGAGAGACGAGGTTCTGGTCAAGGGAGGAGTACTTTCCCTTAGCTGAGTGAGCCTTACCCTGGTGCCATCCTCACACCAGGTAAAGGTGTGCTCCAGCTGAGCCATATCCTTGGAGTTGCCTCTAGAGATTTCAGAAGGATTTTGAAATGTTTCAATTTTGCTGAATTCCAAAGCTCTATAAAAGCAGGAACATGCATGTAATGAATCATCTACCCTTGGAAATTACCAGCCAAGTTAACCTTGGGTCATCCATATGTGCAATTCACCTGTCTCCACCTCTGTATCATATGGAAGCTGATGTCAACATCATGTCATCTATCTTTACAGATAATTCAGAGTGTGAGACAAAGATGACAAAGCATAAACCCGTGATGTCATGCTCACAACTGAAAAAATTGCATACAATTCTAATACCATAGAGGGTATTTTAATGTTGCTTCCATTTTGAATTTTTAATACCATTTTCATTTGACAACAAGCTGAGGAAAAACTAGTACAGACACATTCACCATCCCACTGAATAAACTGCCTTTGGGTTGACCTTCCCCTCAGAGTCTAAATGTAGTTCATGAATGGGGAGGGAAGGCAAAATAAAATCTGAAAACAGTGTAGTGGCAGTCTATTGGACTCTGTACAGACATAATCTGGTTTTTGTTGTTTTATTTAAGATGATGTATTTATTTTACATATGTGAGTACACTGTTGCAGTCTTTAGACATGCCAGAAGAGGACATCAGATCCCATTACAGATGGTTGTGAGCCACCATGTGGTTGCTGGGAATTGAACTCAGAACCTCTGGAAGAGCAGTCAGTGCTCTTAACTACTGAGCCAGTCTCCCCATCTGGGTTTTCAAGTGAGATTTAAGTAAACAAGCTACCAAAGTCAGAGATAGGGGCTGACACAGCTAGTACCATTTTTTCTCCTTTCCTTCATGCCTCTCTAACTGATGCTGACTTAGAGTCACCCAGAAGTCTAAAAGAAAAGGGCAAAGGGGCATTAGACCGTCAGTTTTGGGGACAGGTCAGGAACTAAGGTGAGCACAGCCAAGAGCTTTGGCCACATGGATGGAGCAATCAGGATTAGAAAGTCACTGTATTTCATGTCATGGTCAGCCTCATATTGCTTTGAGTTTCTTTAAAATTGACAAATAGGGAGTTGGTGCTGGCTTATGCATAAACCTGTTGATGTGGCCTAATTAGAAAAACTATTTGAGTCCACACTGGGAGATTGCAAGAAATACTTCCTTCAAATGGGTTCTACTTGAGAATCACCAAGTGGGCAGTCCTGTTTTTCAATGTTTAAACCTCAACAAATTGTACCCAGGGAGCACCACAGCCTGGATGGGGATATGTTTGCGTTTCTCTGAACTCCTCAGTCTAAACGGAAATGAAGATGGAACCCCAGCCCCCACCCCCACCCCCACCCCCACAGAGTTGACCTGAGGATTAGAAAGTGCTTGCTATATAAATAGTAATGAGATTCAGACTAGGAAACAACAGGAAAGATGTTGAGCCTGGGTTTTCTTTTCCAAAGGTTGGCTGCACTTTGAATTTCCAAGTGGGATAAGTAGGGGTGAATGAGGAGGAAGGGAGTAGGGGAGAAGAGGGTGCTTGCTGGCCTAACAGCAGCACTTACAGCATATCCCCCCCACCCCCCTCCCCCCCCCCACCCCCGTGTTGCAGGTGAGACTGCAGACACGCTCCTGGCACTTCGATACTGTAAGGATCGCGGTGCACTGACCGTGGGCATCACCAACACCGTGGGCAGCTCAATCTCACGGGAGACCGACTGTGGCGTCCACATCAACGCAGGGCCCGAGATTGGGGTGGCCAGCACCAAGGTACGAGTTGTGTTCTCCAGGGAGAACCTGGGTGTTGGCATGAAGATATATGGGTATATACCCTTGCAATTGCACCCCGCTCTTCTCCACCTCCTCTCTTCACTTTGTCATTACATCCTTTTCCTGTCCTTGTTCCTGTTGTTGTTTATCTCTACTATCTCTTTAAACACCTCGAGATGGCTGTCTAAAGTCCCCTTACCCCCTCCCCCCTCAGGCTTACACCAGCCAGTTCATCTCTCTGGTGATGTTTGGTTTGATGATGTCTGAAGATCGAATTTCTCTACAGAACAGGAGGCAAGAGATCATCCGCGGTCTCAGATCTTTACCCGGTGAGTCCCAGAATGTAGCTTTCCTTATTTCCAAATCATTGAGCTCTGGGTCATTCTCTTCCTTTCCTCTCTGTAAAGGAGGCTGTTAATTACTCTCTTTCCAGACCTTTCTACACATTGGTAAATCCTACTCCACAACCCCCTCCAAACCTTCCCAGCAAATCTTTCTAGGCCAAGATTTAAAGCCTCAGCATCTGACCTCATCCAGCTCCCTCCTTTCCTGGCTGCTTCAGTGCCTATGTAGCAAGCTGATCTGACTTCAGTGGCAGAGGATGTTTACCTTCAAATGAACAAGTTAGCCAGGCTCTTCAAAGGAAACAAACAACAGGGCTTGTTGCCAATTATAAAGGTCAACTTTCCAGTCATCATTTAGAATTTGGAAAGCTTGTTACTAACTTAACCAAAAGCTGAAGATTTTTTTTTTTAAACTAAAGTTGGCGATTTTAAAGAGGTGATTTTTGTAACTAAATGTGTCCATTTTTAGATTTGTCTAACTCTGGGCCTTTGCAAGATGCCATCAAATTGAGTGAAAGAGCCATTTAAATGCAGATCAGGTCAAAGAAGAGAAAGTTCATCTATGTTTCAGATTCCATACTTGCAGCTCCCCGTTTCAAGAAACTATTGCTTCTTGTCTGATGCAGAATCTAAGAACATTCCCAACTATTTGAAGACATTTTAAACCTTTCCCTTTTCCAAATATAAATCTTTGAAAGGCTTGGTTACATATTAAAATAATAATGACAAAAAATCACAATAGGTTAAATGCAAAAAAATCTATGGTATCAACTCTTTTACTAAAAATTCAGATTCTAAAAATATACATAAAGATTTTGGGCTGATAAGACCACTCAGTAAGTAATGACTCTTGCTTCCCAGTCTGAACTCCCAGTTTGGTCCCCCAAACACACATGATATAAGAACTGATTCCTATAAGTTGTTCTCCAACCATCATACACTTGACATTCCACACGTGCATGCACTCACACATACAAATAATAAAATCGTTTTTCTTAATTTTCCTTTTAACCCCCTCCAAACCCCTGTTGTTTTATTCAAGACAGGGTTTCTCTGTATAACAGCCCCGGCTGTCCTGGAACTCTCTTTGTAGACCAGACTAGCCTCAAACTCACAGAGAACCACCTACTTCTGCTTCCCTCTTGCTGGGATGTAATAAAAAATATTTTTTTAAAGATGTTCAAAAATACTGAAAGGACCAGAATCAGCACAAAAAAACTCCAAGACCAAGTTCTCAGCGCAAAGGAGATTTATTTGTCCCAGAAGGACAAAGAACAGAGAACAAGAGACAAAGACAGGAGATACAGGATGAGGGAGAAGGGGAGAGGAAAAAGGAAGAAGAGAAAGGGATATTTGCCCTGAGGGACAAACGACTGCCTCTGGATGGAAAGGAGACAGACTGGCCTATAGGCAAAAGGCAGTCTATAAAGGGAAAATGGGAAAACCCCATGTTAGGATAAGTAGGTTTCTTTTGATGGGGCATGTGAATTAAGGTAGCCAAAGGGGACTTTTGATTGCTGGACTTCATTCAGTACTTTGATAGCTGGGTAGGTGGTCAGCCTCTGGGGAGGAATTGGTCACATAAGGGAATGGAGAGGAATGGGAGGAAGGGCAAGGGCTGCCAGAGCCATGTTTGCTATACTTAGGCCCAAAGAGCTGTTCAAATACCAATCTCCTCGCGTTTTTATTTTTTTCAGAAATATATCCTTATAAGTTTATTCTTATTATTGAAATGAATGAATCAACACTTGAAAAGACGTTTTTAACTAGTGTTCCTTTATTTATTTATTTATTTATTTATTTATTTATTTATTTATATTTATTTATTTATTTTTTTTGAGACAGTGTCTCACTATGTAGCTCTGGCTGTTCTGGAACTCACTAGGTAGACCAGGCTGGCCTTGAACTTAGAGATCCATGAGATCCACCTATCTCTCTGCCTCTTGTGTGCCAGGATCAAAGGCATACGCTGCCATGACTGGCTGACGAGTGTTATTTTCAAATCCAATAAATATTGAGAGCTATTACTCACAAGAACATAGGCTCTTGAGGATGACAAGAATTTGTAAGAATGTAAGAGAGTCCTGGGACCAGGAAGTTTGATCACAATGGGTGACTCGCACTGACTTCGCCTTGGGACCCAGCCCAGGGCAAGGAACTGAGGAGTTCATTTGGAATTTCAGTCCTGTGTCTTCTCAGTGGGTGATTTCATCTCGCTGGTTCTGGGTTTATTTCCTGTATCATGGAGCTGAAAATGACAGCTTGTAGCCTATCTTATGGATGTTCAGAAGCATACTCACACAAACAGGAACTGCTAAGCTGACAAGTTCCTGGACAGTATCCCAAATGATGACAGACCTATGTTTAAAGCCTGCCTGAATGAAGCTTGGGAGCAGTCTCCTGAGCAGCCTAAGTTTCTAAACCCTATTATAGCTGGTGGTTTGCCTTGTGAATATTTGGAAGTCAGAATGACTCGATTCTGTCCCTTGTCTCTTTGCATTGCTTAGAGCTGATCAAGGAAGTATTATCCCTGGATGAGAAGATCCATGACTTGGCCCTGGAGCTCTACACGCAAAGGTCACTCCTAGTGATGGGACGGGGATATAACTATGCCACATGCCTGGAAGGTGCCTTGGTGAGTCCTTCTCTGCCCAGTCTCCACTGTAGCTGACAGCACAGTCTCCCAGGGCAACACAAAGGCAGGCTTAGGAGATACTGAAAGGAGCCAGTGGGAAGGAGGACAGGGTATAGAGAACATTGGAAGGTAGGGGTTTGCAAACCCTCTAGGCTCTTCATGAGCCTGAGTTGGGTGCTGGCTCTTACTCTGGGGTCACAAAAATAGGTAAAGGAGGTATCTGTTCCCAGGGAGTTCTCAGCCCACTGGGGAGAAAGGAACAAGGCATTATTGGGTGAAGCTCTTTGAAGTGCCTGGCATATGACAATTTATTTGTTTAAAAAAAAAATCTGGTATGTGCTTTATAATCCCAGCACTGGGCAAGTAGAGACAGGAGCATCTCTGGGGCTCACTGGTCAGCCAGTTCGGTTTATTTGTGGAGCACCAAGTCCCAGTGAAAGATCATGTCTCAAAAGTGGATGGCTCTTGAGGAATAGCACTGAGGCATGTGTACGTGCATTCGTATACACACACACACACACACACACACACACACACACACACACACACGGACATGCGCGGACACCTATACACACAGATTGCATAGGGGAACTGAGCCAAATTCACATCCACTACCACAAGCAACCTATGGGGAAAGATTTTTGGTAGTTAAAAATTGCAAGATCTCTATAGCTCTTCCTTGTGACCCTCACACTTCCAAAGGGGGCAGAGCTTGTATTCCCAGAGCAATGAGCAAATATTTTTTAACTGATGACTGGTCATTTTGTTCCCTGACAATATATTCCCAGTATATTGAGAGAAAGCTGAGGCAAGGTGCTGGAAGTGTAAGGCTGGCACAGCTGAGTCTAGGCTGGCACACTTCTCACCATTAGTTTGCTGTTTGTAGATCAGGATGCTCACGTGGAGCAAAAGCCATCCCGTATTCCAGTCCAGACAGCTCTGGGAACCACAACAGGAGCACCAAGCATCTTGGCAACTCTCCTTATCATATCCAGTCAGGAAATGAGCAAGAGACATTCAGAGAATATTACAGGTGGTTGTATCTGGGAGTAAACTGACCACTGAGTGCCAACTTTCAACATACACATCTTATGCATGTTAACTCTTCCCTCGTGTCACTGGCTCATTGTGAAAGCTATGAACCAAGGGTACTGATGAACCCCAGATACAGGGATACGCATACAGATCAAGGTGTCTGGGAATGGATATGGTGTTTCCCTGTTGTCTCTGACCGTGCCACTCTTCCAGAACCCTTTGTTCAGAGATCTAGAGGCTTTTCCAGACATCCTTTTGTATTTTTATGGAGGCTTCCTTACATAAGTTTAATTGATTTAGTCATTGGCCTCTGAGGATGAACCTAGCCTCGAGCCCGAGTCTGCTATGCAAGGATGTGTAAAGTTGAAAAGCCTAACCCTGTACACCTGCTTGGTTTTAGATAGTACAGACCTATCCTGTAGCTATCATTAGCAAGGAAAGACATCTCTCACTTTGAATATCATAAGATTAGGGACTATATGCTAAAAAAAATAAATGGGACAGAGACTAAACCTGTGAGTCAGTTACTTTCCTCCTTGCCAAGACATAATACCTGATAAAAGCAACTGGAGGAAGGAAGGGGTTGTTTTGGCTCACAGTATGAGGGTGCAGTCCACCACAGTAGAGAAGGCACAAGGTAGTTGGTCACATTGTCCACAATCAGGGAGCACAGAGAGATGGATGCTGGTATTCAGCTTCCTTCCTGCTTTTTATTCTGTTCAGGACACCAGCCTGTGGAACAACCTTACCCATACTTACGGCAGGTCTCCTTTGTTAACCCAACCTAAAAACTCTCTGACACACATGCCCAGGAATTTTTTTTTTTCTGGAATTTTAAATCCCACCAGGTTGACTATAAAGATCACCACTGGTACATTTTACATCAGTCAATCTCTGCACTGTGAACTCAGCTCACTAGCAAGAGTCTGACTCCTGCCTGAGGAACAGAGTGCCAGGCGTACAGGGGCACAGAAGAGGCACAGACTGGGCGGGGTGAACTTCCAGCCTTTTGACAGTTCTGCTCTCTGGCTGTGGGGGTTAGCTGTGGCAGCAGAGCACTGCTGATGAAAGATGCACATTCAACTGCGTCTCCAAGTTGGTCTTTGAGGAAAGAAAGGAGTGTTTAGGGCTGCTGCTGGCACAAGTCAATGGCCCCAGTGTGGTCACTTGGAGGCCAGCACTCCAGCTGTCTGTGGTCTCCAAGGAGGAGCCTCGTTCCTCATGGGGTTTGCCTGACCCAAGTAACTAACTAGCTCTAGACACGTGGAGGGATATTTCTTAAACGTTCTCGTCAGTGCAATGATGAAGACTTTATGGTGAATGAGTGAAGGTATGTGTACCTGAACGAGGGGGAAAAATATATATATCAGATAATAGCCCACAGTGTGGGAATTTACTAGACAGGTCAAGCTAAGCAACTGTTTTAGATGTGATTAAGGATCTAAACTTGGGAGAATAGTTAACCAGCTAATTGAATACGGGAATATCTAAGTAGAATACAATGCCACCATTATCTGTGGTAACCGGGAAGACCACGTGGCTTGCCAAGGGGTTGGAGGTGGGGGTGAAGGCAAACTAGACTGGGTAGATGGCTGTGCCTGAACTGAAGAGAGGTGTCACTGTTGTGCCTGGGGGCTGCAAGGTTACTATCTGGGCTTTGTTCATGCTCTGGTCAGCAGCCCATCCTCTCTCCCGGCCCAGAGCATCCCTTGCTGCTGTTGACCCATCTATATATGCCCGTCTGCCTTGAGAACTTCAGCTCTTACCCTCTCGAGTACCTCCCTCTCCCAGCTTTCCTCTGTCCCTCTGTCTTCTCTGTTGTGGCCCCCACCTCCCCAGTGTGACACTGATCCCACCTTGTGTCATCCTAGAAAATTAAAGAAATAACCTACATGCATTCAGAAGGTATCCTGGCCGGAGAGCTGAAGCACGGGCCCCTTGCTCTCGTCGACAAGCAGATGCCAGTCATCATGGTCATCATGAAGGATCCTTGCTTTGCCAAATGCCAGAATGCCCTGCAGCAGGTCACTGCCCGCCAGGTGAGGGCTCTCCAAGGGACTGATGTCTCTGCTCTCCTGTTTCGTACCACACGTGCCCGTCTCAGCCAATGCCATCACCTCTGGCTGTTGTCTATGGGTGTGACCACACTCTGTCCTGTCCCCTTTTGTTTACACTTATCTTTTAATGTGGAGGAGAGGCAGGTATGTGTCAGGCAGATGTGTGGAGGTCAGAGAACAACTTGAAGGAGTGAGCTCTCTCCTCTTATCATGTGGGTTCTGGGGCTGGAATTCAGGTCTTCAGGCTTGTTGGCTGAGATATATCCACTAAGGCATCTCACTGGCCTATTGGGCCATTTTGAATACCATGCAATTTTGACAGGGAACTAGTGAGCCTGAGGTCATATCCTCCCGCTCCTTAGTGAGGGCCAGTGACCAGTCTCTCTCTGAGCTGCCCTGGATCCTAGGGCTGGAGACAGAGGTGCTTCTAAGGCAGCATCTTAGGGGAGAAGTTTTCTCTCAAGGTTGCTGTAATATAATGTTAATGCTAACTTTGCAAAGTTAAATCAGTCTTCAGAGAGTAAGTACACAGTTCTTCATAGGACTGGCTCCCATCGCACTCAACACATTAGGAACTAATGGGCACCCAAGCCTCAGACTGATTGCAAATTTGGAGGTTTCCAAAACCCCTCATGTTCAGTAACTCTCTGAAACAGTGCACAGAACTTAGGAAAGTGCAGTGTTTACTATTAAAGTATTATTAGAGTGGATTCAAATTAGGGCCTGCCCCAGGGGAGAAAGCCATAGTGTGAAGTCCAAGATGTCCTTACAGTGAGCGCCCCTCCAGGTTCGTTGATGCCTGTCACCAGGGAGCCCCCTGAGCTCTGTCAAGACTTTCCTTGTGGTTTCATTACGAAGACATGATGACTAAATCATGGACCATGTGATAGAAGTTGCTCTGCAGCCCTGCTTCTGTTTTTGGTGACTCAAATCTTCAACTTTCTAATCACAGTTTCTCTTTCGAGCATAGTCAGTCCCCATCCTGAGACCGAGTTATCTTGTTAGCAATAAACTCAAGTATAGTCCAAGGGGTCCAGTGTGGACAATGACACTTCTAGTTGCTCAAAGTCTGAGGGTAGATTGGATCCCTCCCAGGAGCTAACCAGCCAGATTGATTATTCTCTGGCCTCGTGGAGATAGGAGGGCAGAGACCACTTAGATTCATGAAATCACAGGTAGACAAATTCCAGTAAGGTGCTTAAGCCAGCTACTGCCACATAGATCTCAGCAAGTGGCTAGAGAGCTAGTATAAAGACACAATTGTGTTATTTCCTACTGAAATCCCTCTCAAAGCTTCCCATCAGAGTATAGTGACCTCTCTCCCATTCTGCATAACGGAACCCCTTGCCACATCCCACTGAGTTCCAGGTGATCTACCTGCCCTGATTCCCACTCATGTCAAACTCATTCTTTCCTCTGAGTCTTTCTTTGCATTGGCTCTTTCTATTGTTTTGTGGAGAGGGTGAGGTGGAAGAGGAGAGGGAGGGAAAGGAGGGAGGGAGGAGTTTCTGCAGAAATAGCTTCATAATCCAATGTAAAGAGCTACCTGGCTCTTTCTACATAGCCAAGGCTGGCTTGAACTTGCTATGTAGACCAGGCTTGCTTGGCTCTGCCCTCCGCTCCCCCCCCCCAACTTTCCTAGTCACTTTTCACTTGTTAAAATCTTGATAAAAGCAATTTAAGAATCTATTTGGGTTCATGGCTCAAGGATAATATCCCATTATGGTAGCAGGAGTTTGAGGAAGCAGCCAGTCAAAGTGCATTTTCTGGTCCTCAGTTTACCTTCTCCTTTTTTTACAGTCCAGGACCCAAGCCAAGGGAATGGTGCTACCCACTTTCAGAATGTATTATCCCATCTCAACTGACATAATCTAGATAATCACATGCAGATGTGCTTGTAGCCCTGTCTCCTAGGGGATTGTATATCTGGTCAAGTTGACAGTCAGTGTTAACATCATATAAAACTTATCACTTTCTTTCACTAACATTTTATTGCCCCTGTGGCATTTATCCAAAATTCACCTTTGTTCATGATTCTGTTTTCATCGCTGGATTGTGAAGAGCTAGGAGTAGATCAGGACAAGGCATCTGTGATGCTAGTCAACAAATGGATGCTGAATGATGATGCAAGGGGCAGTCACCTGACCAGGAGAGGGGAAGAAATACACCAAGAAGTACAACTGTCCTTCACACATGACATACACATGACCTAACTGACAATGTCACCACTATAGCATTGCTGACTCCAGAAAATTCCAGAAACTATACTCGGTGCAGGAAAGGGTTTGCTTCTTTCAGAAACACAGTATTTTATGACCCCCTCTCTCTGCTTTAGGGTCGCCCAATCATACTGTGTTCCAAGGATGACACAGAGAGTTCCAAGTTTGCATATAAAACCATTGAACTTCCCCATACGGTGGACTGTCTCCAGGGTATCCTGAGCGTGATCCCACTCCAGCTTCTGTCCTTCCACCTGGCTGTCCTCCGAGGTTATGACGTAAGTCCAAAGTTTTCATAAACACAGCAAAGAGTTAAACAGAAAGCTAAAGGTTCTCTCTTACCAGTGCATTTTTGTTTTTATTGAATTTGTACATAGTTATGGGCACAGGGTATCATTTCAATATACAGATGTGTCATTGTGCCATTTGTAATGGACAAGTTGCTGTTTTTTTTTTTAAACACTTATTTGGATTAAAATACTCATTGGAAAAATATTATCATTTAAAGTAACTTTCATTTTAAGGTTGTTTATATTCCCTAAAAGCTGCCTAAACAAACAAACAAACATTTTTCAAGGCAGGTCTGGTGAAACACACTTAGAAGCCAGCATTCAGAATGCTGAGGCAGGCAAACTACAAATGTGAGGCAGCCTGTGATACAAAGAGAGACCCAAAATACAAATAAATAAATAATTACTACTGTTCTCAAAGTTAAAATTCGGTTTCTTCCTTGTATTATTTTACTAAGTTTTTTTTTCACCTTTATGAACATGTTAGGTGCAACGTTCAATTGTCGTATAGTATGCCTTTGAAATCCTTTTTTATTTTTACATTTTTATTTATATTCCTGTATGTGTGTCTATGCAACTATATGCTACACATATACAGTTTCCCCAGAAGTCCCAAAAGGCCATCAGATCCCCCCTGGAACTAATGTTGTAGGTTGTTGAGAGCCACTGATGTGGATGCTGAGAATCTAACTCACATCCTCAGGTAGAACAAAGCACTAACTGCTGAGACATCTCTGCGACTGCCATTCCAAGCTTTTAACATGGCTCTGTGAAGAATTACTAAAAGAGGCTACTGTTTCCAATTTTTCGCTTTTATGAATAATACCACAGTGAACATGTTTGTATGCACATCTTTGTCCCACATTTAAGATCTATCCTTGTGGAGAAAATGATTTGACATTTTGAGACTGCTTACACCCAGATTACAGCTTAGAAAAGAAATGATTTATCTCACCAGTAAATGTGTAAGAATACAATTCACTGTACAAAAAAAAAAAAAAAAAAAAAGAATAGATGCTACGTTACAATTTTATTTTGAGAAGCTTATAAAACTATATCTAAAGAACAATATCCCAGACACACCTAAATGTCATCCATATTGATATTTGATAACTTTTTGTTGTATTTGTTTCATTTTTTCTTGACATATAAATAAAACATGTTTTTCAGACCAGTGGAAGCCTACTCTCTTACCCATCTTCAATTTTCTTCTTAGTCTCTACTCTAAGTAACAGCCTTGTGAAATTCATGTGTATTCTTCCAAAAACATGAATGTTTTTCATTAATTCATTTTTCTGGTGCTGGCAGTCAAACCAAGGTCTTACATGTGCTATATAGACACTATCTCTGAGGTACACCCCAATCCTATAAAAGTAGATTTTGTTTCTTTGTTTGTTTGTTCTTTTTATTTTTTGTTTACTGAAGCTTTATTCTTCGTTTTGTTTTGGTTTGATCTTTCAAGACAGTTTTTCTGTATACCTTGGGCTGTCTTGGGTCTCTAGACCAGGCTGGCCTCAAACCTCACAGAGATCCACCTGCCTCTGCCTCCCGAGTGCTGGAATTAAAGGTGTGCACCACCACCACTTGTCACAGCTTCGTTCTTAATTGCCCATGTGGTTTTGTGTACATGAGTGCAGAAGCAGCATGTTACCTGTGAGATACTGAACAAATTGCTATGTGGTAGAGGCTGGCCTTGAACTTCTGATCCTCCTGCTATCCAAGTTTGTCTACATATGTGCCTGCTTTAAGAGGTGCTGGAGATGGAACCCATGGCTTTGCATGCTAAGCAAGGACCTTCTCAAGTGAGCTTCATCCTTTGTCCTTCTGTCTTTCTTTTTAGGTTGACTTCCCCAGAAACCTAGCCAAGTCTGTAACTGTGGAATGAGAACAGGACTTCCATGACAAGACTGTCGTCACCTGCAGTCTGATTCAAGACCTGAACCAACTGCAAAGTTGCCACATGGGAAAGGAAGTGGGTCTCCGTGGGTCCCTCATGCTTCCAGTAGAGCTTGACAGCTTTGACGTGCCTTGTACCCAAGTGCTTTGCTTACAGCAAATGCTGTTTCTCTGTGTCCTGACGTCACTGAGGAGAAGGGATTGTTTACACACGGGGATCAGAGCAGACTTTCCACTACTGTGCAATAGAGATACCGCTCTCTTCAGAGTAACTGTGAACCTTTTTGTAACCAACACTAGCTAGTTTTACAAGTCAAAATATTTATAATGACGATTGTATAGCTTTTAAGTTATTTTTCTAATGTGTGGCTTTCTGTAGCCATGGTAATGCCCTAGACCATGCATCTGGGCTACCCAGAGTGCTGTCTCTGGACACACTCATGGCAGGTGTCATTCATCTCAGTTTGGGGCACTAGGCATGAGCCCTTTGTCTCTTTTCTCCTTGTTCTCCCTCCACAAGCTGCTCCTGATTCCTGTCCCCTGACATCAATGCGTCCCCTCCACCCTTTTCCTATGCTTCCTTTGAGCCCAGTTAAAGTCTCTACTTCTTTCAATATTCTCAGATGGACTCAAATCCCTCAGCTCTCTGACTTTTGCTTAATCAGATCATAGTTCTTTTTTTAAGCCCAGGCAGCACTTTGGTCCCTGCTTCCTACTCATAGTAAACCAGCCTGAAGTGCCCCACACAAGAGGGTAGTTTCATGGGGGCTGCCCTGCTCTATTTAAAAGCGTGCACAATCTATGTACTATGCAATTTTACAATAAAGACAGTGCAACTTTTTTTCTTCTTGTTTATGTGAACTTAGCTAACCTCCTTTTCCTTACATCTGAGGGTCTGAGCAGTATCTAATGGGAATAGTCACATCATTAGCGGTACAGCTTAGGAATTGAATGTGTCCCCAGTGGTTCATTCATGTGTTGAATTTAATCCTTGTTGAGAGGTATTTTCCATTGCTCTAGAGGCTGCGAAATCCAAAATCAAGGCACTAGCTGTTTTAGTATGTGGGGAACCTGCTTCTCTGTTCCTACTAGAAAGCCTCTTTGTATTATCTCACTGTGGAAGAAGCAAGTGAGCTCTCAGGGCTTCTAAAAACACGGATTCCACCAGGTGTGGTGGCGCACGCCTTTAATCCCAGCACTTGGGAGGCAAAGGCAGGCAGATCTCTGAGTTCGAGGCCAACCTGGTCTACAAAGTGAGTTCTAGAACAGCTAGACCTACACAGAGAAACCCTGTCTGGAAAAACCAAAACCCAGCCCCTCCCCCCCACACACACCAAAAGGCACTGATTCCCATTGACTCTATAAAGGACTAACTTCTGTATATAAGCATGTTTGTATGTTTGTAGGAGCATATTCGGGTACAGAGGTTGGCACCGGGTGTCTTTCTGGATTGCTCTGCACTTTACTGAGGCGGGATTTCTCTCTGAGCCCACAGTTT
The DNA here is from genome assembly GCF_011762505.2 of Arvicanthis niloticus. NCBI lineage: Eukaryota > Metazoa > Chordata > Mammalia > Rodentia > Muridae > Arvicanthis > Arvicanthis niloticus. The sequence continues at coordinate 71,140,896 of NC_047663.1, read as the reverse complement.
GCTGGCTTGGCTAGTGTAACTGGCTTGTATATCCTAGGGATCCCCATCTCTCCTTCCTTAGTCCTGGGATCGCAGGCAGATCACCACACCATCCTGGCTTTGATATGGGTGCTGGGTGTCCCAACTTTGGCTCTTCATGCTTGCTCAGCAAGTGCTGGGTCCATTGAGCCACCTCCACAGCTCAGACCCCACTTTCATTACCATCACATGGGGAGGTGGGGATATAAACATATTAGGTATGCCAGTAGACCACGGCAAGAGGTAATTTTGGGGAACTTAATAGATCAAGAAACTGTCACTCATAGTTTGATAAAGGTTTGCCTAATAAGGAATTTTAAGTCAGAAAAGCAAATTAGAATTTTCCATCCTCTTGTTCCTTGTGTTGTTATTGAGTCCAAACCCTTCCTGATATGTCTTTGTTGGTGACTTTCCCTTTGTGTTCTGTTTTGGCTTCTGGTGTCCTCAAAAACTGCAGCGTTATATAGCCTTGAGTTTCTTTGTTAAATGTTAACCTCAGTCAAGATATGCACATCCTTTAAATTTGGGAGAGTGCTTTATTTTAGGTGTATGCACACATGTATATATGCATACCTCTTGCGTACCTGGTTAGTGCCTGTGATGGCCAGAAGAGGGTGTCAGATCCCCTGTAAACGGAGTTAAAGGCAGTTATGTATGTGGGCATAGGGAATCAACCCCAAATCCTCTGGAAGAGCATTCAGTGCTCTTAACCACTGAGCCATCTCTGCAGCCCCAGAGTTCTGAGGAATCTTGAATTACTTTGTTACAGAGATCTGCTTCCTCTCCTCTGGCCTCTCTGAACTAAAATGCCTGCATCTGAGCTTGAAGCTCTTTGATGGCATGAGTCTAAGCACCACTCTCCTATCATCAGTCTTGCTTTTAGTTCAATTAGTTAGGATATTTGTTCAATCTTCTCTCCCTAACCGTCTCTACTACCCTATCTACAACCAACCTATCCACTAGGAGTTCATGTCTAAGTAGCAAGGAGCACAGGTAGGGATTTTGTAGAACGCCCACTAGTTGGTTTTGTCTGATGTTTTCCTCATGGTTAGCATCGGTTTATGGCCCTGGGCAAGGAAGAGAAACATTCTCATCACCTCTCTTAAAGGACATAAACCACTAACATCATGAGTCATGTCGGTGTTAAACTGTTCATGTTAACGTTGGTCTGAGATTAACCTACCTGAGGCAGTCAGTGCCAGATTTTGCCCTCTGCCAAGGGCAGATGCTGAGAGTCTAGCTAAGGCTGCTGGGAGATGTTTGCGTTGGCCTCTGCATTTCTGACACACCCCCATCATTCTGGGTCTGTCTGTGTATCTTGCAAGTACTTCCTGATTCGTACCACAGTAAACTCCAGATCCACCTTGTACATTTCCTGACCAGCCCTGATTTACTGGATCTCTAGTGAGTCCTGGTTCCTTCTCTCAGAGAATACAAAGACTAGTCTTAGAAACAAAGATCTGAGCTCTGTCTTTCAGCTACTGGGACGTGATTTACCTGTAGGCCACCTCACCTGAGACCAAGGTCACATATGAATGTTCAGAATAGTTTCTGAATGGCTGGCTCTTGTCTCAAGGGTGTGATATATTTTCAGTCCCTCTAAAGCCAAAAATATTTTTTTTTTCTTTTGGAATTTATCTTCTGCTTAGTCTCTGTGTGTGGTAAGACTCAGTTTTCCGTTTGACTGTATTAATCTTCTTCCATATGACCTTGGACTGTCTTATGGTTCAAGGTAGGTCTATCAGAAGTTCTGTGTATGTATCTGTTAACATGGCCATTCACTACTAGAAAACCCTTGGTGACATGAAGTGTCACAGTGTCACTGTCCTGGTAGAGATTAACAGACTTTCAAAAAACCTCTCTGGTCTTTAGGCTTGGAATCAAGGCCCAGCAAGCGGCTGGCACTCTGGAAGATGCCTATAGAAAGAGCTCTGAGGGCCACAACATTCAGTTTCCACTTATACAGTCCCAATTATCTGCCTCCACTCAGCACAAGCCCCCTCAGCCATGCCTCCATGTCACTGCTACACCCTCCAGATATCAGAGAATATGTCCCTTGACTACCATCTCCAGATTTTAGAGAATATGTCCCTTGACTACCACTGCTTCCAGCCAGTTTAGCCCATTCTCTTCTGGTGGTATTATGTGAGCCCAGGTCTAACGCAGTTCACTGGCATGTGTGTAGAAGCTATAAGAATGGCTTGTCACTGAGTCTTTTACTTGGAGTTTTTAAGACATCGGGTCCTTGTTCTTGAAAGCTGGAGCATCTGCACAGAGCAAGAGTGGCAGGCATCTCAAGGTGAGAGAGAGAGAGAGAGAGAGAGAGAGAGAGAGAGAGAGAGAGAGAGAGAGAGAGAGAGATGCTGACCCAGAGAAGAGCAGGATGTGACGAAGAGTGAACCTCTGACTTCTCCAGCCCTGGCTCCTGAGCAGCTGGTCCCTGAAGTTGGCTCCACCCTTCCTTTCATCACCAGTAACAGCACCAGGACTTCCCAGCATGTGTCCTGCTGTGGGTCTGATGTGATGGCCCCAGGGCTACCGTGAGGTATGAAGAGGTAAAAAGTTATTTCAGTTGTGGTGTTTAGAGGTGAGGCCTTAAGGAAATATTAGAATCAGATAAGGTCATTAGGATTAGGGTAGGCTTCTGGTAGTTTTATGAGGGAAAAGACCAGATATACACACATATACAGAGTTCACAGACTCTGTATCATACAATATGATACCCTCAACTGCCCAGAGCCCTTGCCAGCAAGAAAGTCATAACTAGATAAGGCCTTTCAACTCTGTACTTCCAACCACATGCCAAAACAAACCTCTTTGTGTGTGTGCACATGCGTGAGTGCATGCGTGCATGTGTGTGTGTGTGTGTGAGAGAGAGAGTTTGTATGCATGTGCATGTGTGTGTGTTTGTGTATGTGCATATTTGTGTAGCTTGTGTGTGTGTTTGTGTGTGTGTTTGTGTATGTGTGTTTGTGTATGTGTTTGTTTGTGTAGCTTGTGTGTGTGTGTACATGCGTGCACGCACGCACACATGTGCACATGTAGTCACCAACCAGAGGTTAACATTGTCATTCTTCTTCAGATGCCATCCATTTTGCATTTTTGAGACAAGGTCTTTTGCTGGGACCTCAGGGTCACAATTAAGGTAGACTGGCTAGCCACCGAGCCCTGGGAATCTGGCTGTCTTTGTCTCCTTAGGTCTAAGATTAGGAGCACATGCCTAGCTTTTAAAATGGAGGTCTGGGGGAGTGAACTCTGGTCTTCTTTTAGTTATCACGCATCTCTCCCTTTCTTCCTTTTTAATTGCTGTTGTAGAGGTTTCTAGTTCAGTTTTGTCTTATGGTCCTGGGGGGCTACACCAGAGCTTCTCACCTGCTATGAGCTGCTCCTTCTTCTCATTGTGGTAAAGGAGCCGACTGGAACAAACGAAGACAGAGTTCCCTCTGCATGTGGTTTCAGAGACTCAGTCCATCCTGGCAGGGAGGACAGACAGGGAGGAGCAGAGCAGTGCCCATCACAACAGCTAGGAAGCAGAGAGAGGGAACACCCACACTGCATCTTACTCTGCCTTTTGTCTTTTACTCCATGGGGCCCCAACCTATTTAGTATGATGCACAATCAGGGTGGGTGTTCTTCCCTTAGCTAGTCTTTGGCAATAGTCCCAAAGACACATCTGGATGTTCATCTTACCAATTTCCCACTCAGTTCTCAATCTAATTAAATTCATGATAAAAATGAACCATTACGCCGGGCGGTGGTGGCGCACGCCTTTAATCCCAGCACTTGGGAGGCAGAGGCAGGTGGATTTCTGAGTTCGAGGCCAGCCTGGTCTACAGAGTGAGTTCCAGGACAGCCAGGGCTATGCAGAGAAACCCTGTCTCGAAAAACCAACCCCCCCCCCCAAACCCAACAAAACAAAACAACAACAACAACAACAACAAAACATTACGGTAGGTAAGTGCTCTTACCACTGAGTTAAAGTTTCTGATCCTGGCTTTCTTTATAAAGTACCTTGCCTCTGGTATTTTGTGTAAACACACACACACACACACACACACACAGAGAGAGAGAGAGAGAGAGACAGACAGACAGACAGACAGACAATACCTGTCCCCATTGGTTTATGTGCAGTTTTTTCCCTCTACAGAACACAGTTGATTCTTCAGTTAGATTTCTCAGCAGTGGTAGCAGTAGGGAAGAAGAGAAGAAATATTTGAGGAGAGTAGGAACTGAGGACAGGGAGCCAGAGGGAGGCAGCATGAGAAGCAGTCTGGGGCCTCTATCCCGTCACAGAATCCCCAACAGGCCATAATTGCTGTCTTTACCACAGAATTAGGCATGGAGGAGCTAATCCCTTGCCCAAGGGAGCATTGCTGATAAGTAGAATTAGATTGGAACATAGGCCAAAAAACTCTGTCAGCCCAGAGCTTGCATAAAAGCAGGCCTCTGACAAATCCTCATTATCCCGGCACCCCAAGCCCAGAACACATGCCTTCTGTTGCTTGGATGTTATGTACAGTGGAATTTCAGTTCAATCCAAAATTGCTGTACTATTTTGCAAAAATATTATATCATTTTGCCTTCCCACCAGCAGGGCCTAAGTGTTCTAACTGCTTCATGTCACCACCAACACTTGATATTAAATTTTACTGCATGACTCCTAGTGGCTATGTAGTGATAGTTCATTGTAGACTGATTTATATTCCCCTTAAGTCTTGAAGCAATTTTTAAAATCAATTCCTTCCTCTTGGCACCTGCTACCATAGCCCCAACCCAGGCTTCAGTTTCTCAAAATGGCCTTTGCTGTAGCTCTCAACTGGTCTTGTGGCCTTAAGCCCGCCGTTCTTCAAATCTTACAAGCCTTAGCGAGCTTTCTAAAATACACATTGAATCATACCACTCAGCTCCTTGCTTACCACCCTTAACCGCCACCCTCTGCCTCCATAGCTAGATTTCCAACCTATCGTGCTGCGAAGGCAGATAGGTAAGGGTGAAGCTGCTGCTAGCTGTGGGCCACAGGAAGAATAAGGTGAAGACAACCTGGGGCCTCACCTGAAGGAGCGTCCTCCACCCAGTTCCCCATGACCACTGCCCTTTATGAGGAGAACCCAACCATGGAGCTTTGCCAGTTTTGCTTTTGTTTTGGAATCCCTTTCAATTTTAAATGATGAAGAGGTGACAAAAAAAAAAAAAAAAAAAAAAAAAAAAAAAAAAAAAAAAAAAACAACCATTTACCCATTTGGCTAAATAAGGCATAGCTGTGAACACAGGCAGCCTGTGTGCCCATCAGTCCATGGTCACCAAAGCCACTCCATCCCCAAGGACTGCATGACTCCAATCTCCTTATATACGTCTCCTGCCAGTACAGTTGGCTGTGGTTCTATGGACACAGGACACATGTTCCTCTCCCTTCTGAGCACTTGGCCCAAGTGTGTTTCAGAGTTTCAGACCCAGCACTTTTTCTATGCTTTTCAGCCTCAGTAAGAACTTCCTTCTGCCAAGAGTTTTCCCTCTACTGTTTCTCCCTGCCCAGTCAGGGTGACCAGGCATCAGTGTTCATGTATGGAGCCCACAACACACTTTTGGTAGGATCTTTGCACTTAGAGGCTTTGGCCAGGATTCTTTGTATTCATTCAAAGCATGGACCCCCATCATTCCACACACCCCACCCCCCATCAGTCATGTCACTTCAGCTCTGCCCCTGTATGCCCACCATTATTTTGTAAAAATAAATCAGAACAAAGAGCATTGTCTGTAGAATGAACAGATTCTGAATGGAAAACTTACCGGGTAAACATACCCATGATGATTTGTGGTTATTTACTTTGCATTGGGTTGGCTATGAAACCCTCTAGGAATTGGAGGTTCATTCTAATCTGAGGGGAAACACTCATTAGTGTTCTTCAGGGGAACTACAACAGTGACAACCAGGCTGTACTGGTTTTTAATAATGTCAGTTGCTGGCTCTGTTTTCTTTGGTGGTCCTGAAACAGTGATGGGGAGAGCTGAGGTGAGGGCGGGTGTGGAAAGACGCTCACAAAAAGAACCTTTCTCAATCCAGCACACTCAGGAGCTAAGAGAATTTTAAGCAGGAATAAACCATACTCCCTCTAGTGGCCAACATGGGGGTAGCCAAAGGAGGACTCAGCTGGTTGGGCTTTGTTAACTTGACCTAGTCCTACCTGGGAAGAGAGGATCTTAAATGAGACAGACAATGCCTCCGTAAGATTGGCCTGTAGAAAAGTTTGTGGGGGCATTTTCTTCACTAGTGATTGATGTGGAGGGCCTAGCACACTGGAGGCAGTTCCATCCCTGACCTAGTAAACTGCGTTCCTCCACCGCCTCTGCTTCTGTTCCTGCCTGCAGGTTCCTGCCTTGAGTTTCCTACTTCCTTCAGTGATGGAGTGTGACATGCGAGCTGTAAGCCAAAATAAACCCTTTCCTCCCCAAAGTGCTTTCTGGTCATCGTGCCTTGTCACAACAATATGAAAGCAGAGTAAGAGACACCGTGATTGTCTGGATCCTCTTCTCTATCCCACTGTTCCTTTGTGCCTCCACCACCCTGGCTCAGTGCTTGAAACCGGAGTCACAACTCTCTTCAAATTCTGCGGAGACTCATGGTGCCTCCTATTCTCTTGATCTTCCTATATGCAGAATCCTTCTCTCTGGCTACTCCTTGGCATCCTATGACTACAGCTCTATCACCATAGTCACCACTCGTCAACTACTGTCTCCATTTTTCCAATCCCTTATAGGTCAGTCCTCAGCCTAACCTGTTTATAGCTTTCCCCCAGTGTGTTCAACTTCCCTGTCTCATTTGCAGCCTTTCTATCAAAGCACAGAGTAGTCAGAACTCCAGATTCTGTGCTTTCCAAACATCTTATTCACCTCAGACCTTCTGGAACACATTTGAGAGACAGAGGGCTGCAGGAGCATCAACAAAAGCAGCAGTGTCAAAGGCCGCTGTCTAGAAGCCCTTCAGCATTGAACGCCCTCTTCACCCCTCTACACCAAAGCAGAAACTTGTCCCTTACAAGAGTCCTCTTTAGTCCATACCCCCATCACTGACTCACCAGGGTCATGGTCACCGTCTCCCCAATCCCCACCCTCTGGACATCCGCACCCCTGTTATCAGCCCATTCAGTGGCATGCGCAGCGCATCCGCCCTAGTGAGCAACAAACCCCAAGGCCCCACGGCTTGTCCTTCCTCCTCCTCCCGGGCCGTTATACTCCAGGTTCCCAGGCTCCAAGTCCTTGATCCTGCCAAGGTCTGTCTAACCAGGTTGTTTCTAGTCCTTTTCCAGGCTGCCTCTCCACTTGAACCTGCTGCAACCGAGGACTGATTACGGCTCCTTCACTGTAGCAAAGTCACGTCTCGCCCCTCCCCGGCTCTGGCTCCCCTTGGCCCACCCTCTCCGGCGCATGCGAGTCCCCTGGCCCTGGAGGGCCGGATTAGAAGGTCCTAATTTAACCTGGATCCCTAGCCTTCTGCGCATACTGGCGGATGCGCTTACAGCAAGCAGACGGACAGGCGGGGAGCCGCCTAGGGGGCGCCACTCTGCACTAGGGTATCCAGAGCTCGCCACTGGCCCCGCCCACACCAAGCCTTCAGCCACGCCCGTACTGCCCAGCCTTGGCCCACCCCCAGTCTCGATTGGCCCCGCCTGCCTGGATATCCTTGTTCTGATTGGCTGGCCCGAGAATCCGTCAGCCTGAGCGCCGCCGCGGCGGCGGTGGCAGCAGCAGCGGAGCAGAAGGGAGCCGGACCGGAAGGGTCGCAGCGCCCCGCGCCCCTCACACCCACTGCGGCGGCGACGGGGCGGAGCAGAACGGGGCGGGGCGACCGGGTCCGGGTCGTGGAGCTAGGAGCCGCCAGAACGCATCGCCGCCAGCGTGCCCTCCCTCTGCCTCCGGCGCGGCGGCGCGGAGCCGAGGTGAGCCGGGCGGGCAGCTAGGCCTGGCGGGGCTGCTCGGGCTGCGCAGGGCCTGGGGTGTAGGGCGCAGGGGGTGGACTGCTCGGAACTGCCCGGCTATCCACGGTTCCGCCGTCGTTCTCTCCCGCCTGGCGTGTGCAGTCCAGGGCTGCAGGCCCTCTGTCTGGCCAGGCCCCAGCAGACCTGCCCTAAGGGGTCTGTGGGCGCCTTCCCTCCAGCTGTGAGGCACGCTGCTGCACCCCGCTGCTTGCCCTGGAGCCTGAGCTCTGGTCCCTGCGACCTTGGCGGTGACTCTGACCCTCACTGGCCCTCTGCTTTCCCCTCGGGAGTAGTGGTAGAATGTCTAAGGTTTGGTCGGGGTTGTTATCGGGCAGTGTAACTGTCTCAAAGCGCTAGGGCAGAGAAGCCTAAGGCGCACATTTGAGGGCATCTGAGTGGGTAAATAAATGCTCACTTGCTGGTGTGAGTGTCGTAGGAACTCTCCCTCATCCGCTTAGAGTCCTCCCCCACTTCTGCTCCCCCTCCCCCGCCTTGTCATTCATCTTCAGTGCCCAGCGATGCCAGAATGGGCCCTGCCCACCTCCTCTGCCACTCCCTCCCCTCCTAACAGAAGCAGATCTCTGCTCCCCTATCCTACTCACCTCACTTGCCTTGGGCAGGCCACAGTCATTTATTTACCTCAGTACCTTTGCACTTTGAATTTTCCATGTTCCGAGTTGTCTATAAGATTTTCACCCTGCTGTCTCTCTCACATCGCTTCCTCTTGTGGTTCAGTGTCTTATTATTGGCAAGGCCTACTTGACCACCCTTTTCCCTCGCTTAGTCATTCTCGTTCATCAGTTTCTTTAATTTTCCTTCCAGTATCTACTCTGGTTTGAATGCTATCTGATTTGTTACCCTGTTTTTTTTGTATAGCATTGCGAATACAGGTAGTTGTCTGGTATATTGACTCTCGTCTGTAGAGTCAGATCAGTGAATGAGCAGTAAGACCATCCCTGCCTATTATTATCTCTGTTTTGTCCGGTTTGTCGGTGACTTTTAATTTGTGAAACTTGTAAGCAAACAGACTCTTATTCTCATTTTGTGAAATATTTTCATGTTTTTAATCTCTTTCTAGTAGCCATCAGAACAATTTGTGATTAAAAAAATTACATTTTGGAAGAGTTTTGCTCGAGCTTCCTTCCAATTACACACACTCAGGAGTTATCTACTGAATTCTGTATTATCTAGGTCATGCTTTCTGCTGGGCTCCAGGGACACAAAGGAGATAGCAACAGGGTACCTTCCCCCAGAGAGTCCAGGAGCCCCATAGAGCAGACTGGCAAGCACACAGTTCTAGGGCAGGATATGACACCAGCTGTAGTGAAGGGTCTGTGCCCTAGAAATGGAGAGTGTGGGGTGTGGGTGCTGGAGGGCCTTGAGCTGGGACAGACACAGAAAGTGAAAGGGCAGGAGCAACAAGGAACTTTGCTCAGCCTGGAGTCAAGAATCAGCCCTCCAGGGCAAGTGTGGGCTCTGGACTGCTAGAGACCCGGGAGCTCCAGAACTTCGTTCAGCAATTTTTGTAAAAGCCAGGATTCCAAGTTTGTATATGAACTCTGATACTCAATGTTGGCAATAGCTAATTAAAACTAGCTATTTGGTGCCAAGCCAAATGCAGACCTGATGCAGCAGTGCTGACCTCCTGAGCAGGCAGTGTGGGAGGGAGAAGCATCGAGGAGCGGGAACAGTAGCCCCAGGCCAGAGGAGCTAGGCCCTGCTCGCCCAGATACCAGCCAGGCACTCGTTTGAGCGTGGCTGGCACGCTGGCTTCCACAGAGGAAGAAATGGAGGCTCAGTGCTTCAGCAGTCTGCTTCAGGGCAGGCAGCCAGTGAGAACCTGAACCCAGATTGCCCTTGATCTAAGGTTCTCAGCTCTATTTGTGTTTGGCTTTCGATTTGTTCTGGAAGAACAATAGCCAATCTATAAATGTTTCTCTCTTCCCTTTCAGAAGAGTCCTACATAGTTAAAAATAATTGTCGTTTTTGGGGCATAATCTCTGGAGAGCTTTGGTTTTCCTGAGGTTTTAATTTTCAGGGTCTCAGGACTTTATAATTACTTGTTAACAGATACTTTGCTCTATCCTTTAAATAAATGGTCAAGGGTATACTTGAATTTGTTAGTTCCAAATGAAAATAAAGTCTTAACCTTCTGTACAAAGAAAAATGCCAAAGTAATTATTAATGAGAGAATCAATTTTTAAAAACATTATATATAAGATAAAACAAAAATCTGATTTTAAAAGAAAATGACTAATTTGTCAGTAGGGCTGCTATTTTTGTCTAAAAAGAAAGTTATCTTTCATACCTGGCTAGGAAGGTGGTAATTTTATTAAAAAAATAATTATTAATGGTTTATACTTGGCCTCTGTGTGAATTCAACACCAGTCTGTTAGTTGTTTGTGATGGGGACTTTTAAATTTGTTAAAAAATAAACACCCTAGTATCAGTGTCTACAAGTTTTAACTCTAAGCAGACTCATTTCATCCCTGATTGCAGAGTGCATAAACTCTCTTCACACTGTGTTGAAACAGATCCTCAACATCCATCACTCTGTCCGTGAACTTTTTAGTCTATTTCCCTAAAAGACAGGGGTTCTCTTAAACTTTTAAAAGCAGTAATTCCTTCATAGCATCAAGTAACCAGTCAAAACTCAAATTTCTAGGTGTCTGGTGTATCTTACAGTTTCCGTAATCATTTGAAAGTAGAGCCAAGTTTTTGTTGTGATTATTGGTTGATGTCTTTTCAGTTCTCTCTATTGGTTTTTATTATTATTATTGTTATTATTATTGGTGTTTATTGTTTTGGGGTTGTTCATTTGTTTGTTTCTTCTTTCAGATATGACCTCACACTCACTATGTAGCCCAGGCTGGCCTCAAATCTATGGCAATCCTCTTGTCTCAGCTTCCCATGTGCTAGAATTATAGTCAGAAGGCACCACACGCAGCAAAATCTCTTTAGTTTGTTGCATTTCCTGCTTCTCTTCTGTTTTCCTTGTAGTTCACGTGTGGAAGCAGCTGGTGGTTCTGTAGTACCTCCATGGTTGGCTTTTACAGATGCCATCTCTGCAGTGTAATAGTTTTCGGTTTCCTGAGATGTGCTAGGTGAATCTAGATGACACCCTCTGAGACTGGGGGTGGACTCTAGTCATAGTGCCTTCTCAGCTGAGCTGGACTCACATCTAGAGGCATCCTGAAGTTCTATGCTCATCTTTGTTTTACAGATGAGGGAAGTTGCTTGGCATTGGATAAGTAACTGGTCCACAGGGAGACTGACTTGAGACCTGACCTTAACCTGCTCCACACTGCCTTTCCACGTTTATCCTTTGATAAGCTTTGCTTTAAACTGACAGTGCTTAGAATAAATAATGTACCAGGGTTCAGAAATTAGCCAGGTACAGCCTCTACCACTGAGGAGCTTGGAGGAAAGCTTTCTACACAAGGGAGGGTTTGGTGCTGTTTAACAGGATAGGTCTAGTAGGGAACCTTGCTTGAAAAGTAGGTCCTTGAACTAGGTTTTGAAGGAGGGTGAATGCTGGCCAGAAGAGTAGAAGGGACAGGGAAGTCAGCTAAGGCAGATGGAGCTGCTGAGCAGAGGCCTGCAGGTGTGTCTGGTATTCAAGAGAGAGCCAGAGGGCTTGCTGTCTGCCCTTGTGCTAAGGACTTGAATCAAGCTCTCAAAGTCACTGTCAAAAGCATTCAGACAGGAAACGGATGGAATTGCTGTGTATTTTTACGAGATTTTTAAAATTTCTTATTGTGGAACAATTATAGATCTTCAAGAAGCTGCAAAATCCCACCTACTTTTTACGCAGTTTTCTCCATCAGTTGTGTATTTATATAACTCCAGGACGGAATCATAACAGGAAATTTGGCATTGCTACAGTGTATGTACAATTCAGTATCATTTTGTCATGTGCAGATTCCTGAAGCACCACTGCCACCACAGGGTACAGAAACTTCTTAGCATCCCCAAGGTCTCCCGTAATGCCCCTTTGTAGCTGCCTAACTCACCAGACTCCACCAAGCATAATCCCTGGTAACTAAAATCTGTTCTGTTCTATAACTTTCTCATTTGAAGAACTCCTATGGGCCTGTATTATGGAGTGACCTTTCAGGGGTCACTTCAGTAAGTTCAGCTATCTCCCAGCATTCTCAGGGGATTGGATCTAGAACTCCAAGATGGGTGCCCGAGTCTATGGGTGTTTGAGTCATATAAAACAGTGCAGTATGAGTGTGCATTCTCTCATATGCCTTCCACCATCTCTAGGGCACTTACAATACAAAGCAAATAATAAGAAACTATTGTATTACATGGCTTGTGGGAAATGACAAGAAAAATGTACATGTTCAATACAGATAGAACTTCCCCCAAAAGTCACTTTTGATTTATAATGATTTTAATTGATACATGAAAACATAAAAATTATGCCTGTTAATGGGGTACTCTGTGATATTTTGATACATGTGGTGTTTAAGTTAGGTCAGATTGCATCTGGATCAGTGAGTACCTATCATCTCCTGTCATAAAAACCTTCAACTATATTCTAGCTATGTGAAGTGTGCGTACATTAATGGAATTTGCAGCTATACTGTATGCAGTTGAACATAGAATTTCATGCGTCTACCTAACTACTCCTTAGAACAGTTACTCTTACTAAATATTTTTCATCTATGGTTGGTTGAATTTAAAAACTTGAATATGGAGAGCTACCAAGTCAGTGCTGTGGCTGATTGGTATAGTGCATTTGAGACCCTCTAAATCAGTGCTGTGGCTTTTTTCAGTGCTGACTAATATTCCATAGTCTACATGTGTAGCCACGGACATTTGTGCTGTTTCTAGTTTTGATCTGTATCAAAGCTGTTCTGAGCATCTGTGGCCAATCCTTATGTGGGCAGATAGCTCTCAGCTAAGGGGCTTAGCACCTGAAAAGAGCGCTAGCAGAAAACAGTCTGCCAGGCTTTAAGTGTGGAGGTGAGTACCAGGTCCTGTATTGAGTACATACAAAAATGCAGAAGGGAGGCCCTGCAAGGCTGCTCCAAGGTTCTTTTTTTTTTTTTTTTTTGGTTTTTCAAGACAGGGTTTCTCTGTATAGTCTTGGCTGTCCTGGAACTCACTCTGTAGATCAGGCTGGCCTTGAACTCAGAAATCCGCCTGCCTCTGCCTCCCAAGTGCTGGGATTAAAGGCGTGCGCTACCGTCGCCCGGCTTTGCTCCAAGGTTCTTAAATATGTTTCCCTAACTACAATGGAACATCATCAGATCAGGAAATTGTTGAGAGGGATGTCACCTAGTGGTAGAGCGATTGCCTAGCATGTGAAAGTTCTTCAGCTCAGTCCCTAGTATGGGGGCAGTTAAATTATAAGCTGGTTTTTTTGTTTTGTTTTGTTTTCACGAGAATTAACATAGGCCAACAAAGAACTTTCTGAGAAAAATGTAAGGAGCATGTTTTGTAACAGGGTGACTAAGAGTCTACTTTTAGCCATAGCAGTAGTCCATTTAAATAGTGCATTCTGAAACTTCAGTGTGATTAAAGGGTTAACTGAGTGAATCACTCAGTCTTCCTCAGAGAAAAAGTATGCTGATGAGGGAAGCCTGTGTTGCTCTGGCCTGGTGGTGACCAATCCTCAGACACATGGCTTTATGTCCCACAGTAGTTAGAGATGGAAGGAGGATGCTGTGGTGAGACACACCTCAGTTCAGTTCTGGGCTGCACTGGGAATTTGGGCAGCACCTTACTGCCCCAAAACCTCAGCTTCTTCCTTTGTTGTTGGATGATAGTGCACCCCTCATAGGTTACTTCAGAGAATCTGTAAATGTGTCTCCCAGAACCTGAGCTGTTCTCTTCACTCCAGTCATCTGTCTCAACCCACCCTCCCTGCAGGTGTCACAAGGCCATTTTATAACATTTCGTTCTAATTGAAATTTTATCTTTAGTTTTTTAATGTAAATATATGAGGTTAAAAACAGAACAGAAAGTTCTAATGGGAAGAGGGAATGTTTCTCACGTCTCATTTCTCTGTTCTTGCTGGTGTGTTGTCTGGAGTGTGTGTATATACTTCATGCACATGGATTGGCATTTATTATGTGAACTTTAATTCAAATTACTTTATTTCCTTTTTTTTTTTTTTCCTGGAACTCACTCTGTAGACCAGGCTGGCCTCGAACTCAGAACTCAGAAATCTGCCTGCCTCTGCCTCCCAAGTGCTGGGATTAAAGGCGTGCGCCACCACTGCCCGGCTTATTTCCTTTTTGTATCTTAGATATCTTTCCAAGTCAGTACACACAGTCCCTGTATTGTGTTTAATGGCTTCATTGTACTTTATGTTTTGAGTTGTTTATAGTCTTGCTGGTTAGCTGTGTTCCATTCTTGTATAGATATCTTTGAATATTACACATACATACTCCTCCATGTATTTCTAGGCCTGTAATTGCTGTATTAGGATTCACATGCATGTACACCATTAGCTATTACTTGTATGATTGGGCCACCTTACAGTTCTCACCAATATTCACAAGTGTCTTTGTCTGTAGTGTGAACAAATTTGAGGATAGGCCTTCCTCTGTGAAGCCTTCCTTTATGACAGTCTCTGTATACTGTTCTATTCCTTTCTCTTGTGCTCCCCTGACCCGCTCTGGAATGAACCCAGGGTCTCATGCCAGGCAAGCACTCTACCACAGAGTTACCTGCCCAGCTGTATCTCCCTACTCTTTGAGAAGGAGCTCATGGCCAAGGGAAAAAACAGACCTATAAAAGCCTTTATAGCCCCAGCTGAGTGTGCTGCCAAGACTGTAGAAGTGGCTTGGATGGAGCACTGTGTTGGACCATGACAGTGACATAGCAGAGAGTTCATCCAGGTTTGGGGGTGTGGCTAATGTGGTTGCTTGAGGAATGCTTGTACTTCCCAGCTTGCAAAACAAGCTGGTCCTTGTACTTAAAATGTCATTCCAACTGAATAAATCCATTAGTAGCTAACTTACATGTTTTCTCAGGTTGTTGTGTGTGTGGGGGGGGGGGGCTCTTTATCTTGATCTCATCAGCTCATATATAACAGAAGGAGTGTCTAGGTGCTTCTTAGTTGACTTTTTTAAAAAATTGCTTAACAAAATCACTTTATTTTCATTTTAGAGTGATTTTAAATCTTGAGATGAAATTATATAATAATTCTTGAGCCTAGTCTATTAGCTCCAATCCCCAAGTTCAAGGAAGCTAGCCTGGTATTGTACTAGTCCAGCTATGGAATGTGAGCAGCCATAGCAAAGAGATTGGAGTTACGGAGAAGATTGAGATTTGTAGCAGTCACACCATGGGCGGGTTGGTCCAGAAACGAAGATGGTTTTGTCACATGGCAAGGTCATTCAGTAATCTAGGCAGTTCAACTGTACCTAGCATGTGGCTTCCATTGCTTGTTTGACCTTACACTCTTGTTTAAACCTTTACTAACTTATTTTCATGTTAAAGGGAAATCCTAGGCATCTTTGTATTATGAAGAAAGTTAGCATTGCACATGATGGAACAGAAAGGGTGGAGCTATAGAAATAATGATGCTATAGGGAAAAAAAAATCACTTGTGGAATGTTTCCCTCTGTAACTTTGTTCTTGGCTTCTTAATTTAAAAGACCAAAATAATTAGCTCACTAATTTTTCAGTTAACATCGCCCAACTTTCATAGGGTGAGCATATCAGTCACATTTCTCCCTGCTCTGGCCACTGTGAGTGAATGCATGACAGAGCAGCTTAGTGGAGACAGGAGTCATTTCATGGTCTATGAGGGTACAGTCCACCCTGGTGGCACTCATAGGAGTGGGAACCTGTTGTTGGGACCCCTCAGTCTGTACAGACCAGAAAGCAGTTTGTGCTGGTCTCTTAGACCAGCCTCCATGGCTGTCCTTCCACAGCCTGCTTTGTCCAGCCAAGCCCCACCTCCTACAGGTTCTACAACCTCCCCATAGCACCACCTTCTGAGGACAAGTGTTCAGACATGAGGCTACGGAGGATGTTCCACACTCAAGCCTAACTGGAAATCAACTTGCTGCCCAAATCAGAAGAAAATTGCTTTCTGGGACTGCTGGTTTATAGCCACATTTGTGAATATACTTAGAGTGTAGGTAATTATTTTACTATGAGCTATATAGCTGAGTTTGGGGTAAAGGGAATGAAGGCCAGATCTGGCCACTTTCATGAAACAGGCCCATCTGTGGGTTACACAGCTCATAGCAGTGCCTCTAATACTGGCAAAGCCCGTGACTCTGGCTTATGGCTCTCACTTTGTGGTTTATCAATTTAGCCTGAATCCATACACTTAGAGGACTAACCCACTTATCTCCAGAAATTCTAGAATCAATCATTCCAAAGCAATGCTCCCATCTGTGGCCAAGACTTCTAGACATAAGCTGATCTCACAAGAAGGAAGTGGATGAGATGCAGTAGTGACATAGTAGTCTCTCCATGGCTGGGAATAATGTGTGAATTCTTTTCTCCAGAGGTGGCTCTTTCTCTACCCCCAACCCCACTCCTGTTTTCAACGCAGACTCACTGCCTTGTGTGTGCTATTATAATATAATATAATAGCACTCGGCTATTGAGCTGCATCCCAGATCCAAGATATTTTATTATAATCCAGTCCTTTAAAAATGTGGCCTTTGGGCATCTCAAAATCCCTTCTTTTCAGGGCTGGAGAGGTTAAAAGCATTGACTGCTTTCCCAGAGGACCTGAGTTACACTCCCAGCAACCACATGGCAGCTCACAATTGTTCAGGCACACATATACATACATGCAGACAAAGCACCCAGATGCATAAAATGAATGTTAGAAAAAAATTGTTTTAATTCCTTCTTTTCATCTTTCCATGGTCTTACACTACCGAAATGTCTCTAGGGGGGAGTATGTGCCCTTTGCTTAAAATGAGAGTGTGGCCAAGCTAATCAGCCATTCTGCCATACCATCTGAAATCCCAGCAGACCAGAACCACTGTGTATATACTTTGGTAAGCGCATCAGCTCACTCTGCTTCTCTCCTCAGGGATCTGAAGAAGGTACTAGCTCTCCGGAACCCTGTATGACACTACATCATGAGTGACAGTAAAAGCGATGGCCAGTTTTACAGTGTGCAAGTGGCGGACTCAACTTTCACTGTTCTAAAACGTTACCAGCAATTGAAACCGATTGGCTCTGGAGCCCAAGGAATTGTTTGGTAAGTCTGAGCTGTTCTAATAGCATAGATGAAGCATTTAGTAAAAAGTGGAACTGAGTAAGACTTTAGAAGCACTGATTAAAAAAATACTCCCTCTTGTAGATTTTGAGCTAAACTAAATCAGTCGTTGCTATAGTTATATACAGTCATGTGCAGGATACAAACTCAATTTTTCATTTGCTCTGTTGTTGGCTTTATTGATTTATTTGTTTGTTATCTTTTCATTTGCCTTGCCATTATGATATGAGAATGATTGGTGTAACCAGAGTTTGGCGTTTTATTCATTTCTTCATCATGGCCACCTTCTCCCCCCTCCTCCTTTTATTCCCAATCACTCCTGTTCATTTCCAGGCGCCATCATTGCAGTGCCTTGCCATTCATTGGCAGGATGAGGCCAGGCAGTGTCATTATCACACCATGGATTAACCAGGAAGGGATGCTGTGTGAGGGGTTGGGCTGGCCGTCTCTTCTTTGGTGTCTCTCTTCAACTATGTGTCCAGCCCAGGACGTCAGAACCATTAGTCTGACCCTGAACCTTAGGCTCTTGCATGGTAAGACAGTCAGCTGCTGCGACATCACTGGCCAGACAAAGGTAACGTTTCTCACGTGTTTTCTAGACCTCTGTTGTCAGCACCTCCCAAACTTTTTAGACTGTAGTTTTCTGGACAAAGCTTTCCCCCCCAACTGCTAATCAACAAGATTATTTTTATCTTTAAAAGCAGTTGTGATTGCTGGTGATCTCCGGGTATAGTGGTGCACGCCTTTAATCCCAGCACTTGGGAGGCAGAGGCAGGTGATCTCTGTGAGTTCGAGGCCAGCCTGGACTACAAAGCACATCCAGGACAGCCAGGGCTGTTCAACAGAGAAACCCTGTCTCAAAAAAACAAAATAAATAAATAAAAATATTGTGATAAGATAAAAACATGTTTTATGTTTATAGCTGGTAGGCCAAGAGAAATGAAAATGAAAGAGCTCTCCCAGGCATTCTGGGAGGAGAGTTTTGGTTTCCTGTGAAGACACTGAGCTTAGCATCATCAGTGGGTTCAACTGAGACTCCACTACTGACTCTAATCAGGGAGATCGGCTGTTTTCCTGTGTGGACAGCTGGGGGCCTGGTGCTCGGGATTGCAGTTCAGGAGGCTTGGAGAAGGTACTGCATGGAAGAGTGTGTGCACAGTGGGGGCTTAACAGTGAAACTGTGCTTTAGTGCAGATGCAACGTCAACTGCTCAGGAGCAGAGTATTTCTGAGTTTAGATTTTTGTCACATTTTTCAATATTTGTGTTTACTGATAGGCATCTCTAATTCCAAAATCTGAAATCTGAAATGCTTCAAAATCTAGCAGTCTAAGCACCATGATAGAAAATTATAGAAAATATTATAATAGAAAGTTATGAGTGTTCACTTGATTTGTAGCCTTTCTTATTTGGAATTAGTAATTTGATAAGAGCATGGAAGAAGGGCACGTTTACTTTAGTGAAGTGAATAGTATATAGTATATAACCACGTGAGAACCACCATGACTCTCTGTATATGTAGTACAGTTGAGGACTAGGAAGACTCATTGACTTTTGTCTCCCATGAGTTCTGGGGCTAGGTCTGGGTCTAAAACAGTTGTTGGTATCTTGGGACCTTAATTCGCTTAGCTAAAGCTTGATGACTTTGAATCACTGATACTTTTTGTATGACCAGGACTCTGACCCAGTCTCTGTTCAGGATCTTCATACTGATGAATAAATCAATATTCATTGAATTCCTCTTTAGAATTTCTCAATAAATTATATTCATCTCTATAGGACAATGATTACATTCAAGAACTGTGTAGGCCTAGAGAGCAAGCTCAGTGGATAGAGCACTTGTCTAGTATGTGAAAATACCCGGGTTTCTTGCCAGCACCAAACAGAAACATGTATACATATGTATGTTACATGTATATAAATATACACACATGCATGTGTGCATACATATATACATGCATAAATACACACATGCATGTGTTTGTGTGCATATATACACACACCCATGTGTGTATACTTATGTATGTATATACACATACTTGAATAAACATGCATATATATACAGATATACCCATACATACCTATGTACACATATGTGTATATATGTATGTACACACATACTTCCATACATATATATGCTAATGAATGCATACATGTATATATGTATATGTGTGTATGTGTATATATATATATATATATATATATATATATATATATATACTTTAATTTCTGTTAACTGTCTCTTTACAGTTTTATAGTATCCTCCCACCTTAAGTTCTAACATAGGAAAGTAAAACTTCAGAAGTAATTGCACCTCTCCCCTCCTTCTTTTTCCTTTTGCATTTATCCTTTGGTATCAGATAGGATAGTAGGGTGATCTGGTAATGGCACATTCCTATAAAACAAACCAAAAAGCTTACTTTTGCTACAATAAACTCAACATTGGGTTAGCTGCTACTTTGACAAGAGTCTCTGGATTTTCTGTCATTGATTGTTAAGATCCAGTCTTTTTGCTGTTGATGGTCCAGTGCTTCTTTCTGTCAGCATCATACTTTTAAATATCTACCAGTGAACCTTTAGGGGTGTGATGGGCAGAATAATGTTTCCTCAGATATAGCTACATCCTAACCCTGGAATCCTGTAAATGTATGACTTTACAGGGCAAAAGGAATTTTGCAGACCCAATTATATTGATGATCTTAACATCCAAGCAGGAGGATTACTGTAAGTAGCAGGCCAGGCTGGACTACATAGCAAGTTCAAGGCCATCCTTGATGAGACCCCATCTGAAAAACAAAGCAACACATCAATAATCTGGAGGTGGGAGGATGGCCTGGTGACCAGTGTAAGTGGAGGTGTTCTTACAAGACGGAGCCAGGGATGTCCTGGTCAGAGAAGGAGGTG
This sequence comes from Arvicanthis niloticus, assembly GCF_011762505.2. Classification (NCBI taxonomy): domain Eukaryota; kingdom Metazoa; phylum Chordata; class Mammalia; order Rodentia; family Muridae; genus Arvicanthis; species Arvicanthis niloticus. The sequence continues at coordinate 71,120,792 of NC_047663.1, read as the reverse complement.
TAATCACTGTGTGGAGTGCTGTGGGGCAGGGATGAAGGAAGCTTCTAGAAGTTAGGAAAAGGAAGGGAATGGATTCTTCCCAGATTCGTGAGGATCACAGCTGAGCTGACCTTACTGTTAGCCTCTTAGGACTTGTTTTGGATTTCTGAACTCCAGAAGCATAAGATAATAAAATTGTGTTGTTTTAAATCAGTAACATGTGGCCATTCAGTAGCCATAAGAACAGCACTAGAAGTTAATGTAGAGGCAAGTGTGTTTCTACAGCTCTGAGAAATAAAATGTGTTAGCACCAGTCTGTGGTTTCCAAAGTAGTCAGTTCTATTAAACTAGACCATGGTGAACACGTAAGGCCAGATGTGCACAGGAACCACAGTGTAGGTTGGCCTGATGACCTACAGAGTATGTAAAGAGCTGAGGCCAAGATAAACTATTCCTGACCCTCGTTTTATTTTTGCTTTTGTTTGCCCGGTTAAGCATCGGACCTCAGAGCTTTGGGTGCGCTCAGCAAGCCTTAGCGCTGAGCAGCTCCCAGCCCTCCCTTCCTGCTCCAAATTGTCTTTACAGTTTCTGGCTTATTTGATTTGTTTCCATCTTTTTGTTCCTTAGAAGATGGTAGTAAAACTTATTGGAAAATAGGTTTTTTAATGTTACCATTTTAGAGTATAAATGCCAACTAAGTTATATATACTGTTTACTCAAGATTTAGTGTATACTTTTCCTTTCTCCTTCTAAGACCCCACGGTGTTCAGCCCAAAATGTAAATCTGTGGTTCCATGACATGCTTACCCCTTTTCTGTAAGTTTTTAATATTGGGTTTGGCAGTTCCTAGGAATAACAGTTACAGTAAGGTAAGGAGTACCTTAATGCAAAATAATTAGTATAGGTAGATCCTGCATGCTTCCCTTTAGCTTTCTGTAAGCATGAATATTGGTCTGTCTTTAAATTGTCTTATTTTCCTCTATAAATATAAACAAATCATAAATAATGTCCAGAATAATATGTCTTTGATAAGGAGGTTGTTGGTGTGAAGCTCAGAATGTCTGTGAGATAGGAGACTTGAGTTCTGAGCCCAGTACAGATCCTTGGCCAAAGTTCTTTGTGACCTTGGGCAGCCCATTGTGTCTTAATAAGTGTTTACGTTTTCACCTTTAAAATAATGGCTTGAAACTTTTGATTAAAGACGATAAATCAAAGAGCTAAACAAAAGAGAATGACAATCACCAGTGAATGAAAAAGTTCTAATAAATTTCTGCAACATTAAAATAAAGTGATCCACATAACACTGCAGAGGAAGAGCGAGTAAGCAGAGGGTTGTGTGAAACAAGATAGGGGCTTTGAACCACAGAACTCCAGGGGATGGGAAATGTAGCGATCACAGTACAGAAAATGAGGATGAGATGGGGAGGAGGCTAAAGCCAGGAATGTTGAAAACATCTGTGAAACAGTCCAGTTCCCACCAGAGTTCTCACTGTCCTCCATGCTCAGCATGTGTCCTTATAGAGCTAATAGATACTGAAGAATCAATATTACATCAAGCAAACCTAGTATAGGAAACCCATCATTTGGGTCTCACCTGTTTCTTGGTCATTTAAGTTCTGAAAGGGACTGCTTGAACTGTCCTGTGGCTAGAGAATAGAAATTAGATCCTGAGGCTCTCTAACAGAGCCTGGATAACCTCTGCTTGGTTTTGGTGCCACTGAAAGGCCACACCCTAAAAGTAATAGGGTTAACTTGTGAGGCACTGCCCCCATCCTGTTATCATCTACTTGTTGAACTTAGATAGTGGCAAGTCTAAACTGTTAGTGCCCTCCCTGCCCCAGTGTGCCCAGTAAAAGCAAATATAAATTCTGAAGAAAGATAGCATTGCCCTGTATTTCAGATTATTTCTAGAGCAGCTTTATAAATGCAAGGTTTCACAATAAAAATGGCTAGACACACAGGGAGATAAGACAAAAGGATCAGATCAATAGAGGATTCCAACATTATTAGATCCAAAAATTTAAATAGCTATGGTGATATGACTAAGATGGCAAAAGACAAGATAAAAACTTTGGTGGAATAATAACTTTAAAAAAGAGAACTAAGTGGAAATTATAGATGTGAACATGAAAGCTATGGTAATTGAATTACAAACCTAAAGAACATGTTTGCAAATATTAGGTGTAACTGAAGACAGAATTAGCAGTGTGAAAGATACATCAGCAGAAAAATACTCATAGTGAAGCCTCAGAAACCAAAGAGTAGGAATACAGAAGAGAGGATGTGGTAATTTTTTTTTATTGTTCCATAATAAATTACCATAAAATTAGTGGTTTAAAATAGCTCACATTTATTACCTGATTATTACCTGGTCATTCTTCATCAGAGAATGGAAATTAAAACAATATTTTTATATACATGGTGAAATACATTCAGCCCAAAGGGTAAAAAGTAAGTTGTTCATGATGCAAATGTTGGTGAAGACGTTCACATACAACTCTCAGGCATGGACTCTTAGCACACTGCTGATGGATCAGACACTGGTGGAACCATGTTGGAAGAGAGTCTGCTCTTATCTGCTAAAGTAGAATCTATGCACTCCCACTTAGCTATCTGCATGTGTGAGAGGCATGGTTGAAGGACTGCAGCCATGCACGTGGATGTCAATGGCAGTGATTCTTATTACTTGAAAAGTGAAAATAACTAAGTTAATGAGAGCAGCAAGTGACAGTCACACAAAGGAATATTATAGCAATGACAGAGTGAATTCTAGTACTCAGATTCGTGGGTGATTCATAAATGCAGTGTTGAGTGACAAGTCACAGGCAAAAATAAGAGATAGAGTTATGTGTAACATGTTGAGTTGTGAGAGCAAGAAAGTGACTATCTTAAAGCCGGAAGTTAGGCCAGGGTTGGTGGTGCATGCCTTTAATTCCAGAACTTGGGAAGCAGAAACAAGAGAATCTCTGTGAGTTTGAGGCCAGCCTGGTCAACACAGTGAGTTCAAGACAGCAAGGGCTATGTAGAAAGACCCTGTCTCAAAACCAAACCAAACCAAAAAAATTCAGAAGTTATTTTCTTTCTTGATGGGCAAATGGACAACAGTGATAACAATTCAGAGGGATTGTTCAGGAGACATTTGAAGGCTCCAGTAGAGCATGGCTCTCTGTGACGTATCGTTGAACAGAGAAACAAAAAACAAAGCAAAGGAGTGAGTCAGATGTAAGCCTCCCTCGCCACTAAACAGCACTAAAGCTGGAGTGCAGTAGAGCAGTGGCCTTAATGTTGTAAGAAAATCGATTTTCAGCTTAAAAGACAGACTATCAAAGCCAGAGGCAGTAAGATCATTTAGTTGTCTGGGGACATTCCTTAAGGAAGCACAACAACAATGAGGACAACACAAGAGCGTGTAATACAAGAAGGCAGTCGGACATAAGCAGCCAGATGGAAGATGACTTCTGTGAAGCAGGCTTTGAGATGTCTTCAAAAAAGATGGGTCGATTCCAAGCGTAGATGTCTGAGTGGGAGGATGGTGGGCTTTGGAAGATGTCTCTTAGGAAAAAGGTGTTTATTAGAACCTTGCGGAAGGAAGTATAGAAAGAGGCGTGCTCTGCATAGACACAAAAGCGGAGTGCTCAAGCACTTGATAGACTTGGAAGATGAACCCATCTGCCTCCTTGTAGCTGACATTTTAATTTTATGTGTGTGTTATTGGCAGCAAGGATTGTATGGCCTTTGGAAATGAAGTATAATTCCAGCTCTGCAACTAGTGGTATTTACGTGAGCACATGCACTTTCCTGTTGGTCGTCAGTGCTCGTCAGCCTGGGGAAGCAGCACAGAGGCTTAGCTGTCAGTTTAAAATGAAGATGCTAGCAAGCACGGCTGTTTAAGACAAAGGTTTGGAGGAAGAAGAGGAAGATAAAGAGAGCAGAGGAGAGCGTAATAGTCACCTTCTGTTATTGGGGAAGAGCAAGGTAAAGAGCAGTAACCCACTTACAAAGGGAACCCTGAAGTACCATCAGAATAAAGCTGTGAGGGGTGGGAGGAGCCAAGTAGGTAGCTAAGACCACAATTTCATGCTAGGAAGTGTCTGTGCCTTTGAGTTAAAAATTGTTCCTGGAGCTGGAACAGGAGTAGAGGAGCCTGTCTCTAAGCATTTAGAATTAGTTCATTTGACTAATTTTGTACATCAAATAAAGTTTTATTGACTTAGGTATATGTGTTTATTTTATTACCTTAGTTATGTTTCTATTGCTGTGATAAGACACCGGGATCAAAAACAATATGAGGAGAGGAAGAAAGGGTTTATTCATCTTAAAGATTGTAGTCCAGGGATGTCAGGGCAGGAACCTGGAGGCAGGTACTGAAGCAGAGGCCATGGGCATACTGGCTTGCTCCTCCTGGCTTGTTTAGTCCATTTTCTTATACCATCTAGGACCACCTACCCAGTGGTAGTACCACCCACATGGGCTGGGCTTCCCACATAGTTGATAATTAAGAAAATGCTCTGCAGTCTGATGGGGGCATTCACTCAATTGAGAGTCCCTGGAGCAAAATGGTTCTAGCTTATATCAAGTTGGCAAAAAACTAGCCAATACATACATACATACATACTTTGCATATATTATATACATATATACATACACACACAAGAGAAACACATACATATATACACATAAATGCACACACAGAACAGAAACACATATATACATACACACATACATAGTGTTTCAAAAACATATACATTATAAAATAGCTAAATTCAGTTAATTTACATATACATCTTTCTTACATGTTTCTGCAGTAAGAACATGTAACATCTACTCTCTTAGCAATTTTAAAGAACACAGCATAAACGGGGTAAGGCAATGCATGCCTTTAATCCCAATACTCCAGAATCACCTGTGAATTCAAGGCTAGCCTGATTTACATAGCAAATTTCAGGACTACATAGAGAACCTTGACTCAAAGAAGAAAAAGAAAATAAAGAAAAGAAAAAAATAACATAGTATAATAGTGTTATTAACTGAAGACACCAGATTATTCTGTAGAGCCCTTGTACTCAGTCATAATTCCTGTTTGTCTGAAAATTCAGATGAAATCTTTTAAGATCAGAAAGGTGAATCTAAGAAATACATACATACCAGTCTACACATGCACACAGGTTTATTAATGATTTATTTTACAATAGATTTTTATACCATATATTTATATGAGTAGTAAATTTGCCTTTGAGCATGTGGGCTCACCTATGACTTGTATATATGCATATCCACATAAATGTAATAAATGCAGTGGTTTTCCTTAGCCAGTTCCACAATGGGCAGTCTTTAAGTTAAAAACAGGTCTAATTATGTTAGAGTTATCGAACAGAAAGAATTAACAGAAAGGAGTAAAGATGATAAACAGTATTACAAATAGAGAGAATAAACTCACAGAAGTGGTGGTGAAGGTGGTGCCTGGGCTCCCAGGTTGTATGTAGCAGTCTTTAGCCCCTGTTGAGTCATCAGAAGCCTCTGCATGATGACACTGTACTGTACTGCTAGCTGGAAACCCTAAGACATGTCATCATGTCTCTCATCATTCCATATCTAGTCTCTAGAGAGAAGTTAACACTGAATTCCATGAAGGGATGTGAGCACTGGAAACTGGAGCTTTAGATCTTACGCTTACTGTAAAGGATGCATCACTTCCTGCAGGATATATACATATATAGCAAGTGCTTACACTGGGATTTTGTATCTTGGGAATTTACCATGAGCTGAGACTTTGGCTTCTGTTTTCTTTCAGATTCTTTGGCCTGGGAAAGCATAATCAGTCAAAACTTAGATTTATTAAATTCCTTCCATGAGCTCAACCATGGGATCTCTATGGTGCTCCAGGATGTACTGACACTTTAATCAGTGATAATAAGGAAGTTTTCAATTTCTTGATGTGTTTAAATGGAAATTTTCATGCCTTGACCTGTGTTTTGTGCTTTGGATTAAATTACCTAGTTCTGAACCTTCTAATCTTAGCTAACTGAAAATTATAATAAGTAGGAAGAATTGCTGAATCCCACTCCAGCTGTAGCCAAAGAGCATGCTGCCTCTGGGGAAGGGTTAGTCCCTCCATCCAGCTTGGCCACTTCACTTTCCATATGTACATAAAGCTTGATTGGGGAAGAACAGAAACATTTCTCCTTGCCTTGTTATTCTCTCTGAAAGACAATACATGAAATGTATTTCTCCGTTGTTATTTTCAAAAGCCATTTTAATAGGCTGTTTATTATATTTCCTAATTATAGTGCTGCTTTTGATACAGTTCTTGGGATAAATGTGGCTGTCAAGAAGTTAAGTCGTCCTTTTCAGAACCAAACACACGCAAAGAGAGCCTACCGTGAACTCGTCCTCTTAAAGTGTGTTAATCATAAAAACGTAAGTCACTGGTGCTCCTTCATGTGCTTTGTTTTTAGTGGTATGTTCAGACTGAAGGTTAGCTGATGAGAGAAACTATAAAAAAGATTACATTTTTTTCATAAAATTAAAAAATATTCTCTATTACATCTAGTTATTGGGGGGTAGGAGACACTCATGGTGGAGGTGAGAGGACAAGCTTCCAGATGAGCCTAACCTTGACACTAACCCTACCCTAGCCACTAACAACTAATTAACCCTAACCCTAAGAAGAACCTGCCAGAATCACCCTAACCCTAACAGTAACCCCTAACCTTGACCCTGACCCTAACTCTAATACCCAATCCTGACCCTGACCCTGACCCTGACCTCTAACTCCTGACCATAACACAGTCACCTAACACCTAACCCTGACCCTGACCATAATTGGTTCTCTTTAGGAGAGAGGTTCCATGTGGGACTCTGGGATCCACCTCAGGTCAGTCATCAGCAGGCTTTGTGACAATGCCTTTACCCACTTAACCCTCTTCTCAGCCCCCGACATCTTTCTCCAGTTTTAGATGAGTGGAGACTATTTAAGATTATACTAAACTGTTTATGTTCCCCTTTGTTTCAACACTTGTGCTAGACCTTTCTATGTGGTGACATTGAGTATGCCACTAAGATCAATTTATTCTTTTTTCACATTTTTTTTTTTTTTTAATTTGGGGGGAAGTTGGGGATTGAATCCAAGATCTTATGTACACAAGGCAAGTACTCTACCACCAAGCCATATCCCTCACCTCCATTAGGGCTTGTGTTTTGAATTGGTTTAAATTTGTTCAATATGTGTTTTATTTTACTCTTCAGTTTTGTCACATATCCAGGTATACCTACCTGGATATGTATACTGAGTTTTATAAATGAGGGTATTCATTGCACCATGGCTTTCAACAAAACAAAAACAAAAACAAAACAAAACTGGAAATAATCTACTCAACAAAATTATTTGTCTTAGTTTGCTTTTCGTGGCTGTTATAAAACACTGTAATCAAGCCTGGGGAAGACAGGGCTTATTTGCTTATAGTTTATAATCTACCAAGAAGGGAAGACTTAATTATTAAAAACAAAAAATATGTTTATTATTTTTAAAAATTCAGGTAATGTAAGTTAGAAAGCAAAAATCCCTGAGACCTTCAGCCACAGGTCGCTAGTGTGGACATTATAGTGAGCATGCTTGTTTGTGTATATTCACATATGTATAAATAAGATCAATTATGCTATTATTCCTATTTCATCCCAAGAGGAATGTTGGTAAATTTCATATACTTTAATGGGCATAACTGTAATACATTTTTAAATGGTTGTATATACAGATATATAATACCTTAGTTAACAAATTGTGCTGGTTGTTTTTTTTGTCAACTTGACACAAGCTAGTGTCACCTGGGAAAAGGGAACTTCAGTTGAGAAAATGCCTTCATCATCCTGGCCCATAGGCAAGTCTGTGATTGATGTGGGGAGGCCCAGTGCTCCTAGACTGTATTTAAAACAGCAAGGTGAGCAGGCCGTACGCTGTGCTCCTCCATGGCTTCAGCTTTAGCTCCTGCCTCCAGGTCCCTTACGTGAGTTTCTGCCCTGACTTCCCTTCTTGGTAGATTATAAACTATAAGCAAATAAGCCTTGTCTTCCCCAGGTTTGATTACAGTGTTTTATAACACCCACGAAAAGCAAACTAAGACAAATAATTTTGTTGAGTAGATTATTTCCAGTTTTGTTTTGTTTTTGTTTTTGTTTTGTTGGAAGCCATGGTGCAATGAATACCCTCATATATAAAACTCGGTATACATATCCAGGTAGATTATTGCTGGTCAGACAATACATATCATCCTGGTTTTTATATATGCTGACAAGCTGGTGTCGAGGTGTACGATGAGCTTACACTTTGATGGAAGGCTTCTGAGGGCACGTCTTACTTCACATTCACCAGCACTGTGTAATACTGGTTTTGTTTTTCTTTTTGCCAATCTAATATATGACAAATAAGTTTATTTTAATCTATGAGGTTGAATTTCTTTTCATATGTTTATGGGATGTGTGTGCATGCCTGCATGTATGTGTGTACAAATTTGTACATGTATGGGCATGCCTGTGTATGCAGGTCCGAGTGCACATGTGGAAGCCAGAGGTTGATGTCGGGTGTCTTCATGAATTACTCCCCACCTTGTATATTGAGGCAGGATGTCTCACCTGAACCTAGAGCTTGCTAATTTGGCTAGTCTAGCTATCCAGCTTGCTCTAGTGATCCCCTATCTCCATCTTCTGAGCCCTGAAAATACAGGTGGGCCACCATTCCCATTGACATTTATGTAGGTGCTGGGAGTCTGAACTCAAGTCTTCATTGAGCCGTATCACAAGCCCTAACTATTTATTTCATTGAAAATTGACTTTTCATGGTTGTGGTCCTATTTTTCTCTTACACTGTTTGGTGTCTTTTAAAATTCATTTGTAGGTGGTTTTATATATTAAAGTTATTAACCCTTTCCATTTTGGGATTTTGCTATGTAGCCCAGGCTAACTCTGAGACTGGTTTTAAACTTGCAATCTCCTGTTTCAGCCTCCTAAGTCCTAAAGTTATAGAAATGCCACCCATGTCCAGCTTCGCCTGTTTCTCCCTTTCCCATTTGATCTCATGTGTTGCTCTGGTATGCTGACTTTTTTGTTTAATTTGGCTTTGTTTTAATGTAGTTAGATATCCTAGGTTTCCTATCATGTTTAGAAATATTTTTATTACACCGGGAAACAGAATGTTTGACCATATTCTTCTCTGCTTTATATTTTAGAGTTTTAGACTTTATCCACTTTGTTTCCCAAGACCGAAGGTGGATACAGTTTCCTTTCCATTCTTGCTGGTTACCCCTTCTATCTGATGAGTAATTCCCCTTTCTCTTGTTCATGTGAGATGATTGAGGGTGTGTGCTTGAAACCCATAGTTTGTAAGCACAGAGGCCACAAGGAGCAAGCAGTAAGTTTGGCTGCTTAGCCCCTTAAGGGAATGTAAGGCCATGAGGCCTCATATTCATCACCATAAAGTACAAGCTCAGCCTTCCTATTTAAAAACTTTTCAGAAAGTTATACATATAGTATTTGAGTTTCCACAGTTAGCATAGTACTTAAAATTTATTTATTTATTATGTTTACAGCATTCTACCTGCATGTATACTACAGGCCAGAAGAAGGCACCAGATCTCATTATAGAGGGTTATGAGCCCACTATGTGGTTGCTGAGAATTTAACTCAGGACCTCTAGAAGAGTAGTTACTGTTCTTAACTGCTGAACCATCTCTCCAGTCCTCAGGATAGTACTTTAATTAGTGCTTCTTCAACCATTATTTTTATCTTTTACATAAATTTAAATTCCGTAGTAATGATTTAAGTTACTAGGGGCACATGAGTGATTCTATTAAAAGCACATCTTACTTTCAGTTGGTGGTTAAATATTCCAGTGCTGTGCACTACAATGCTTTTGTGACAACCATAGTAATAATAAATACTGAATTCTGCAATCATTTTTCTACCTTTAATACATTTCAGTGTTCAATCCAATTTTTATAATCAATCTGACATACTAAAGTATAATTAATTTTCTCTTTTCAGATAATTAGCTTGTTAAATGTGTTCACACCACAAAAAACGCTAGAAGAATTTCAAGATGTGTAAGTATCTTTTGCATCAGATTGAAAATTTAGAAACTTAGTGATTTATATTTAGGAAACAGACCATTTGCAAGCTCACGTTCCTAGAATGCTGCCAGTGCCAAAGAACAAGGGTGCCACTGGCACCCTAGTCTGAGGCTGTTAGCCTGAGGACTCAGAGAGCTGTAGTATGTAAGTCCTAGCATCCCGACTCCAAAACAAAGGAAAGTCTGTTTCAGCCCTCGGAAAAGAGTCTCCTTCATTCTCTAGACTTACTCGCTCAGGATCTTGCTCTATGCTTCCGTACTTAGTGCATTCAGACTCACATAATAATCACTGCCCAAAATGCCCTCCAAAACACACCTCACATAAGTCTTTGCCAGTGCAGTATTCCTTGGCCTAGTCAAGTTGCTGTCTTCAATTCATTGTCACAGGGTAGATAGAGGAAAGACCACAGTGCGGCAGTAGCATGAGGAAAAAGGCTAAGAGGAGAGGAGGTTTGTTCTGCAGATACTGGGACAGAGTGGAATTGACATTGAAGGTGTAGCCAGAGTGAAGGAGCAACAGTAGAGTTTGGCTGGTATATGCTGCTACCCAGAGGCCTGGGTGGCTGGGGAGGAGTGGGGGTGAGAGCAGACAAAGTGGGGCGTGGCTTAGAGAAGTAGCATGCACTTAGGAAAGGAAGCCAGAGTGAGATTTCCCACAGAGCTGTGATCTCACCTGACATATTTTAAAAGAACAATTGGTTTTCTTGGGCTGAGAATCCACTCCCAGAGGTAGGAACAAAAAGCAATCAGAGCAGTTCATAATGAGAGGTTCAAGTGGGTAATGGGAAAGGCTTGAAATTGGACACCAACACTGTCTGTGGGTGATGCCTAGGATCTACTGAGAGCTAGATGTGAGAGAGAAATTGAAAGCCATACATGAAGGCTCTCAGCTGAGAGATGGAGAACTAAGATTGGATCAGACTGGGGGTGCCAAGCAGCTAGACTCACAAATAGTTCTAGACATGAATTCAGAGATATTATTGCCTATCCAAATGGAACAGTGAAGTGGGTAGACAGGAGAGAACCTGGTGTTCAGGAGAGAGGCCTGGATTAAAGGAATGGAAGAATAATCTATAAATGGTCTTTCAAGGCACAGCAGCGTGGATATCACCAACACTGTGGACATTGTGAGAGGAGAGCCAGTATCTAATTCCAGCCGCTCCAACAAAGAGAAGCAATTAGGACAGAAAGCAGCCATGTTCTTAGCATTGGCCTTTGGGTCTTTGCAGATGTGGAAGTCATCAGTTTGGACAGAGAATAGGCATAGGTTGAGTCAGAGTGGCATGGCAAACAATGGGGGAGAGTTAGAGGTTTTGTGTCTGAGCACCTCTGTGTGCAGGGGTTGGGAGGATGGGTGGTTTGGGGAGCTATGCTGTTACCATGAGACAAAACCCTGTGCTGGTGATGGACCGTGAGCTTGAAAGTTTATGTTCAGCCTTAAAAGACAGGTTTCACTTAGGTGATGGTAGCACACACCTTTAATCCCAGCACTTAGGAGGCAGAGGAGAGGGATCTCAGAGTTTGTGGCCAGCTTGCTCTACAGAGAGTTCCAGGACATCCAGGGCTATCCAGAGAAACCCTGTCTGAAAAAAAAAAAAAAAAAAAAAAACCAGAAAAAATAAAAGATTTCATTTTTTATGATAGTCCAAATATATAACAAAGCTGACAGAAACTTGAGAGTTCCCATTTGCTGGCTGTGTAAGCCCTCCAAGTGAGCAGCCCTACCAGAGTCACGTGTTGTTACAGATTGAGAGTCCACAGCAGCACTGTGTAGATGCTGAAAGGACGATCTAACAAAAGATAGATAGGTGGACAGACAGACAGACACAGATTAAAAACAGAAAAGTAGAAAAGTTTGTATGAGATTGTTTCCATGATTAAAAAAAGGTTTTGTTTATAATTTGAAAGATAGAAAGACATTGGGTAAGTTCGTGTTTGTATGTTCTTTGGGAAATTTTACAGAGTCCTGTTATACATTTGATTCTTTTCAAGCTGCTTCATTCAAAGTTAGGCGTGCAGTGTTTGTATCCCATTACTACTGTTTCATAGCAGTTGTGATCTGAGACTCATGAAGGGACATTTAAAAATATTACTAATGAGTGTGGTTGTTCTCTTTTGAATATTCAGGTACTTGGTTATGGAATTAATGGATGCTAACTTATGTCAGGTTATTCATATGGAGCTGGACCATGAAAGAATGTCATACCTTCTCTACCAGATGCTTTGTGGCATTAAGCATCTGCATTCAGCTGGTATAATTCATAGAGTAAGTAATCACATAATAACTTAATTTTAAAAATAATCACCATTTGGTCATCAGTCATCTAGTTACAAAAGAACTTAATATTTTTATGTGTGAGAGAGAGTATGAGTGTGTGTGTGGTGTATGTGCACATATTTGAGTGCACACTTATTTATGTGTGTTTAAAGTCCAGAGGAGGAGGCCAGGTGTTCAGTTTTGCCCTTATTTTCTTGAGACAGGAACTTGAACCTGGAGGAAGGCTGGTGGCCAGCAAACCCTAATGATGCTCCTGACTCCGCTTCTCTGAAACCCATAGCACTGGTTTCCAGTCACATGTGTAAGCATACTTGGCTTTTCACATGGGCACTGGAGGTTTGAACTTAGATCCTGGTGCTTGTGCTTACTCACTGATCCATCTCCCCAGCCCCAAGAATGTATTTTCTCTCTCTCTCTCTCTCTCTCTCTCTCTCTCTCTCTCTCTCTCTCTCTCTCTTTTTCTTTCTTTCTTCCTTCCTTCCTTCCTTCCTTCCTTCCCTTCCCTTCCCTTCCCTTCCCTTCCCTTCCCTTCCCTTCCCTTCCCCTCCCTCCCTCCCTCCCTCCCTCCCTCCCTCCCTCCCTCCCTTCTTTCTTTCTTTCTTTCTTTCTTTCTTTCTTTCTTTCTTTCTTTTAAAGTTTGGTACTTTGAGAATCCAGGTTAAGTTGTGGAATCATACTGTGTACAAAACACTGTTCAGACTGATTGTTTTGCCCAAGCCCCAAGCATTTCATCCACTATAAACACAGAGGTAGGGGCCACCCTACTGCAGAACAGTCTTGGTTTTCTGTTTTACCTTTTCAGTTTGTGGTAACTTTTTTTTTTTCTATGTATCCTCAGCTGTCCTGCAAATCACTTTGTATACCAGGCTGGCCTCAAACTCAGTGATCCTCCTGCCTCTGCTGCCTAAATGCTGTAATTAAAGGTGTGGACTACCACTGCCTGGCTACTTTACAGTAACTTAAAACTTAGAGAAAAATAGCAAGAATAGGCAAGAACACCAAAATACCAATGACCTCAAGTCAAACCATTATTACTATTCTTGCCATATTTGAAATTTCCCTTTTAATGAGCAAGGAAATTAGATTCAAGACTGGAGAAAGCCAGTGGTCAAGGAACATAAGGAACGGTATTGTCACTGTCAGACTTGAAATGCAAAGACCAGGGAGAGATAATGTGATTGACATTCTGGGCTATTTTTGTTTTAAAAATCTGTACCTCTGTATAAACAGAACATTGTGAGACGTAACTCAGAGGTTAAGAGGGGTTACTACTCGTCCAGAGGGCCTGAGTTTGGTTCTCAGAACCCCGGTCAAGACAGTTAACAGCTACCTGCTTCAGAGGATCTGACACCCACATCTGGCCTCCAAAGGCAGCCACACCCACACGTAGCTCCTCACATGTATATATTACTAAATGTAATTTAAAAAAATACTCAACATGTTCCATGAGACAAAGAGTGGATTTCCCTGGGAACATTACAACTTTCTCTGAACTGCTTCCTTGCTGATTTTGCCAGCATTGTCTCCATAGTTTTTGCTTCAACAGTGAGAAGTTCCCTTCTACAGGGAAGAATACAACGAAATACAGTGAAGCCTGTTGATACAGGGCACTGGGCAGGATTCTTTCTGATCAGTTAGGTGCCAAGAAAGGTTAGGTCTAGCACAAGCCACTGAACCAAGACTTCCTAGGGTGTACCCATTCCCATCCTCCAACAACTAAAACCTCCCATATCCAAAGGTCTGTGCTGGCTTTCGGCATTCTATTCCCTTGTACATCCCCATAACCAAGTTGTTTTTCGAAGTGTAGCCTTTGCTGCCACCAAGTGGTCATTTCAAGCAATAGACCTGATGGCAAAGTTCACTTTTAAATAGTAACTAAGATTCCTAATGAATCATTCTATTTCTAAAAATTCCCCCAGGCCTCCATATAACTGGGGCTCCTTTTTTGTTTTATTTAAGACACTGAATTTTTCATCAACAATATGATGCTTATTTTCTTCCTTCATGCAGAATGCTTTTTTAAAGTGCATTTATTTTTATTTTATGTGTAAGGATGTTTTGTCTGCATTTATGTATGTGTACCACATGCCTGAATGGAGGCCAGGAAAAGGCATCAGATCCTCTGGAACTAGAGTTCCAGATGGCTGTAACCACTGAGCCATCTCTCCGCCCCAAACCCTCTTCCCAAAGACATTCTTTGTTTGTTTGTTTTGTTTGAGACAGGGTTTCTCTGTGTAGCCCTGACTGTCCTGGAACTCACTCTGTAGACCAGGTTAGCCTCAAACTCAGACCTGCCTCTGCCTCCCAAGTACTGGGATTATAGGCGTGCGCCACCACTGCCCGGCTCCAAAGACATTTTTATTGTCTCTTAAATATGTTGCTTTTTGTGTGGTGCTGAGGATGGGACCTAGGATGCTGTTCATATGAGGCAGTGCTTTACTGCTGAGCTATGGTCATCAGCCCTGTAAATTTATGTTTAATCAAATGTATGCTTTATGATAATTTCCAAGATTCACAATCTGTATTAATTTCTGAGGAGGAAATGTTTTCCCTTACTTGGAGCCAGCGGTAGGGGCAGGAGAAACTCCTAGTTTCCAGGAGTTCCTGGAAACTTCATGAGACTATGGCATGTACTTGCCTTTTGTGGGATGTTTGGTCCTTTAGCCCAGGAACAACACTTCTGCCTACAAGCAGGTGAGACAGAGCCCAAAGTGTTTTGCTTAGCACAGTGTTTAGAATCCATGATGAACTGAGAAAATGTGTGTCTACCTTGCTCCCTGCCTAGTATCCCATCTTACCGGTTCCTTCTGGATCCCCTATACACTCCTACCTCACACACTCACATCTGTGTCTACCTGGGAAAGGTCTGAGCACTGTCTTTGAGATGTTCCAAACAACCCACAGGTACATCAAAGTAGATGACAGGCCTCTGTGAATGAGGACCCCAAGTGAGCCTCAGTATGGCAGTGTAAGCATCAATGGTTCCCTTTAAATAGCACCTCACATAGAGAAACATACCTTCTATTTTGCTGTTAATGCGATTTGTCACACCTGTAATGGAGAACTCAGAATGATAAGGGTCATAAGTTCAAGGACAGCTTGAGCCATATCTCTCTCAAGGCTCTGTCTTAAAGAAACAAAATGGTTTCACAATAAACAAAAATTTTAATTATTCAAACATTTTAGAGTAAAACAAGACAAAAGGTTTTATGCCTCGCTCTTACTACTTTTACTTTATATAATCCATGAAATTGGGAAAAATGAAAGCCTCCCTCAGCCCTGCAGCCACGAGGAGATGGCCCACAGTAACAGTCTGCCACGCCTCCTTGCAGCTTCGCACAGATGCTTCTGTGTTCACCTGCGCCAGTGCCAGCCAGCCTGAGTGTCTGTCCTTAATAGTTTCAAAGTCGGAACCCCCTCAACAGAACCTGTAACTTGCTAAACAAACGGGTTGATTTGCATTTGTGTTCATCAAGGATCTAACATTGCATAAATGTTTATGAAGCCTGCATTCCTTCTTGCTCCTATTTCTGTCTCCTTTAGAAGCAAACTTTGAATTTAGTTTTTGTTATTTAGAATTTGTTATTGTTGTTTGTTTTGGGTTTTGCTTTTGCTTTTTTTATGTGGTGCCAGGGATGAAGCTAGAGCCTTGTGCATGCTAGGCAAGCACTCCACCACTGGGCTGTGTCACTCACCTTTCAGTTCTTTTAATGAATTACTCTAGTGTTCGTTTCTGTATCTCAGGGCAATATGTTTAGATCTCTTTGACCCTTTTCAGTTTTTCAGACATAAGATATTGATGTATTCCTTGTCCACAAACACAGCCCTCATCCCTGTGACTCTCTTCCCCTACCCTGCCACTTCAGTTATAAAATGGCTCTGTTTGCTCAGGGTTGTGATTTAAATCCTCATAAACATATGAAAGTTTCTCACAGCTGTGAGTACTACTTCTGGTTGCAGTTATAGTTCTGGTTTAGTGTAGATGGTAAAGCAGCGTAGCATGGACATCAGTTGGGGTAAGAAACCATTCACATGTGTGTGCAGTAGATAGAGAGATTCTCTTGCAGTTTTCCCAGGTCTGTGTTAAATCTCCATCTTCACCCTGACTTCTGAGGCGATTTGGATCAGACTCCATTTACTCCCTAGCCTTCACCAAATTCCCCGTGGAGGAGGTGTGATGACGCTTAGGCTCTCCCAGCTCAGCAGACACTGAGAACTTGTAGCCAGTCATCCTCCAAGTTCCATGTCATTGCCCTTTCCCACTGTGCAGCCACCTTTGTTACCTTTGAGCAAGGGCCAGGGAAATCCAGACAGTAGACACTGGACTTCTTGTCATCCTCCTTCCCAGGACGTCTGTTCAGTCAGTGGTTCTGGATCTGGGTTTCAAACAAGCTATAGTGGTGATTAAATCCGGGTTACACATGCACATGTGGGTGCGCACACCTAGCTTTTCTGTTCTGTTCTTTTCTGTTCTGTTTTGGGTGTAGCTGTTGGCCACCCCTGTGGCTGTAACCATACAACCATATGTATGTATGTGTGTGTGGTGTAGTAACTACCACCGCCTACAGGTCAGCTGTCCTCATGTCTTCACTTGGGTTTCTTGTTTTCTGTGTTTTGGGTGGTCCTCAAGATTTGAAGAGGCAGAGCTGTCTTGATTCTGCCACCTTGGCACTGAAATGACTTTTCAAGTCATGAGATAGTTAAATGCTGACTCTGTGTGCATTGTGAAGGCTGCTTGGAGAGAGTCCATGGGTGTTGGGAGTGCTGAGGAACCTCAGTGACCTCTTCACCCAGTTTTCCTTTGGCAGACATCAGCTGGGATGACCCTGGCACAGAGCACCAAGTGTGTAGACACCCAGAGCTTTAGTTTTATTGTCCTAGCTGTCCAGCAGATGGCAGTACAGTAGACAGCTGTTCCCGTCACCACATTTTTAGACAGGTATGGTCTAGACCAGGGGCTGTTTCCCATTCTTTAGGGCTCATTGAGATGAAGGCTCTCACTGTTGAGTAGTTTCCAGTGCTATGTTTGTACTACATTTGTCTTCATCGGAAGCCGTGCTGCTGTGACCGTCCTTGCCCGTGCAGCCATGCCGTTCGCCTACAAGCTCAGGCCTGCTAGTAGTAAGATGCCTCCATACTCTTGGGTACTTCATCCATGGATTCAACGGGCTGCAGATCAGGGATATTTGGAAAACAAACATCTCATCTGTATTGAACACAGATAAATTTTTTTGTGTATAATTATTCCCTATACAATATCATTGCTTTAGTTTTAATCATCTAGATATGAGTTAGACCATCCCAGAGGTTGTGTGTGTAAGTTGTATGCAAATGCCACTTCACATTATGTGAGAGACTTAGAGGCTCTCAGGTTTTGAGCAAAGAAGCAGGTGGTTGGGAGGCCCCCTGACTTGTTTAGAGGCAGGGTGTCAGAAGCCGCGTGCTGTTTTACCTGCCCTCCTTCCCATTCTCACACACTTCAGTAGCCACTCACCTCACAAATTCTTGTTTGTGTGAAATTGTGTAGTTAGCATGTTGTGATTCATTTAAATATTCAAACAATTTCTTTTTTAGGATTTGAAGCCTAGCAACATTGTAGTGAAATCAGACTGTACCCTCAAGATCCTTGACTTTGGCCTGGCACGGACAGCCTGTACCAACTTCATGATGACTCCCTATGTGGTAACTCGATACTATCGGGCTCCAGAAGTCATCCTGGGCATGGGCTACAAAGAGAATGGTAAGTGCAGTTAGGACTGCAGGGTAGCATTCCCATCATCACTGCATGCCCGTCCTCATGGTCCACTGGAGAGTGTGAGCGCTGCGCTGCATGTAGATGCCTGTAATCCACAGAGAAGAACTCGTTTATTTTGTCTTCCCATTTGTCAGGTTTTTTTCCCAACTCTGGCTGGCCTGAAACTGCCATAGAACTCTGCCAGCCTCTGCCTCCCAAATGCTGGAGTTAAAAGCATCTGTCACCATGCTGAACCTCCATGTTTGATCAGAGTATCGTGCACTGGAACCCCTGTGCCTCTCTCCATGAGCAGGCCCACATCGCCCCACAGCACTGGGACCTCTGTGCTCAGTGTTGGTTACCCTGGTTGCCAACACTGAATGTTTTCACTCCTTTTTTTAATATCTTAATTTGAGTGGAATAATGTACCGTGTTTTCTTTCATGTAAAGTTGATTTTTTTTTTAGATCAAAACTTCACTTGTTCTAGCTGTGTCAACTAAATGCTAAACCTTAGCTATTAATAAATTCATGTGATTATTTATGAAAAACAACAGGGGAGCTTTGCTGAAGTCTTCTGAGTTTGCATACAAATTTTTATACATACTTGTTGCCTGCTCTGAGAGGCACAGTGCCCTTCAGTAGCTGCCTGTGCTTAGCTCTCCCTTCCCTGTCTGAAGCACAGGACTTAGCCAGGCCCCAGGCTCAACTTCACACTAGAAGTCAGTTACCACAGAGCCATGCTCAAGCAGGGCCTTACTTGAAGTCCAGCCCTTACTAATGGGGACTGCCACCTTTCTGATGTGGCAGTTTAAAAAATGGTCATTCAGATGTGGTGTCAAGAGTTTACAGAAGTTCCACCCAATGAGTATTTGCTGGGGCTGCCTGTGTCTGGGAGGTGGTTTAGAAACGGAGATGCAAGGCTCTGGCTGGTTTTTAATCACATGATATTTGGTAGTGGACATCTGGTCTGTCGGGTGCATCATGGCAGAAATGGTCCTCCATAAAGTCCTGTTCCCAGGAAGAGACTGTATCCTTCACAGGGAGAGACCCAGTACTTGGCCCTGGAGGCTGGGGTAGGGGCTGGGGAATGTGACCCTGAGAATTTCATGTTCATTAGCACTTTCTGTGTCTGGCTTTTTGTTTGTTGCTTTTTTTAAGCTGTAAAGTATTGGATTCTTTGGCACTAAAACTACAGATTGCTGCAAACTGAAGGCTGAAAGAGAGGTCAGCAATCATTCATGTTGTGTAAAAAGCATACCCTTAGCTAGCCACTGATCTTTCCATGTCTCTATGTCTAGTACACTGTTAGAATCCCTTTCTCCTCACTTTTGTTTTGTTCATGACACTTCATAATTTTATCATTTCATTTTATTTTCAGTTGATATCTGGTCAGTGGGTTGCATCATGGGAGAGCTGGTGAAAGGTTGTGTGATATTCCAAGGTACTGACCGTATCCTTCCCCAGAACCTTGACCCTGGCCATGATTTCCATGCCAAGGGCAGCATGATTGTGCCTACTTACTGAACACTCAGAAGGAACTGTCGGGATGCAGACTTTGTTTTCAGGGGGTCTTCTTTTTAAATTGGTGTCACAGACCAAGTGGTTCAGTTTTATACTTTCACTCAAATACCTGTGACAGTTTTGTTAATCTAAACCAGGTATATTAGCTCTTTTATCAGAAATAGCTAGATGTGTAAAATTATTATCTTTGTTAAATATATTCTGGTATTTAAGTGGAAATACTATTTTACAAATAAGTTGATTCTGTTAATTAACTGGGAAAGGGGCAGTCTAAACTTAATAGGATAACATGCACGTGTGATTTAAGTCGTATATGATTCTGTTAGTTACTGGTATGATGTCAGAGCTGAGGCAGGCTATGCAGAGTTAAGTGAACAGGTTAAGTAAAACTTGTATCAGAAGTGATATATTACACTTTCTCATTTGTTACTTTGTTGACATTTTATAGACATTTCTAAAGACTCCAGTCAGAAAGGTTTCTGTGACACACTGGGGAAGGTAAATTTGAACACAACAGATGACTCGTACCATGGTCAGCAAGTCAGTCAGCAGGAGGTTTTGTAAAGGGAGCAGACAGTGTAGGGCACTAGCTCTGTCCCTGTGTGCCTTCTTCCAGCTTTACATTCTTCACGCTAACATGCTTCTTCATGCTTTCCATTCGTGTTCTAACCCCTTGTATTCTCACTGGTCTTTGGTTTTGTTTTTCTCACGAAAGCTTACTGTGTCCTCTGTCTGGTAGCAGATCCATGCTTCAAGAGAAACCAGGCTCTGTAGTCAGGGTTTGGAATGTGTACTTCACAAAAAGTGCTTTGAGGTTTATAATTTCATGAAGACACCTGTCTTAAAGTATGAATCCCTCACAATATGAGCTTAGAATGGACATGTTTTATCCAGTCATTCCTTCACATTTTCCTCAGAAGTTACAAAATATGAAAAGTTAAATATAGCATTTCATTTTGCTCTAATAATTTCTCTGGCTTTTTTCTATAACTTTACCTTGGATTTACTTGTACTGTTATAAATAAGGAAGCCTTTATTTTACAAGTGAGGTCAGGTAAAGAGGAAGTTGAGGCGTTCTGCAGCCAGAGCCTTAGAAACGCTGTGTGAACTTGTCATGAGTGGTCAAGGTGATGGGCTGTAATGTCAGTTAAGAGTAATTTTGTAACATTTCTTATTTGTTTACATTTTTAAATTTATTAGTAAAAGTAAAAATAAATAAAAATGTATGTACTTTTGCATACACTTTAATAATTTTAAATTATAATTTAAAATACTTTATGTATTAACATGTTATAATAGCAGTCGTTGATGTTTTACATATAAGGTCACTTATAGTGCTTTAAAGTCACATGGAAATTAACATCCTTTTCTAAAAGAAGTTTTGCTTACATTTTCAAAGATTAAATCAAAAAGTTGGACGACTTATAGAAAAGGTCCAGAAACCAAGTTGAGGTTCTCAAGAGGTTTGCCTATGATGTTGGTAGAAAAGTAAGTGTCCTCATGGTGACTTGTAAGAAAGAAACCACTTGAGCCAGGCTACCAGAGGCCCAAGCTCAGACGGTACCCATGGCAGCTATACATCCTAGAAACACTCAGATCTCTCTGGGCCATGCTTCCTAATTTTTTAAAACGAAACCTGTGCTCTACCAACCCAGAGGCCACCATGCTTTCTCAGGTGAGCTGCACCTGTGCCCCATGTCACCTCCCATCATCTATCAGAATGACCCTGCAGCACAAACCAGACATATATATTGAGTACCTGCCCATTTCTAGGTACCTCATCCAGGTGATGGGGTAAAAGGTTCACTGCCAAGATGACCTGAGAGTAGATTTTTTTTGTGACAGTAAGAAGTAGGAGACAGAGCAGAAGCTTAGAGTCACCTAGAAAGAAATGGCAGAAGCTCACTCCAGGCCAGTGGGACTGATGGCAGGATTGTGCCTGGAGTCTGCATTTGCTCTGAAGGCCTATCCTTCAAACAACCTTGTGGATTTGAAGTATCTAATCTTTGAAGTGTAGAATTTGAAGGAAAGATTTAGAATAAAGAAAATGTGGAAATCATTGGTCTGTTGATAGCACTGAAACCTTAAGCTGGTACTAAGCAAGAAGAGATGAGCAAAAGCTCAAGGAAAAGGAATAAGGACTCAGAACTGACCACCGGGTTTAGTGGGTGCCTCAAGCAACCTTAGTGGAAACAGTTCTCAGGCGACTGAGGAGGGAGGCCTGATGAGATAGATGTGTTCTGGAGAGGATGAGGGGGTAAGAATTAGAGATGCAGGCCTCGAAAAGCAGGGGCTGGGAATGTCAAAGGAAAGTGGCTGCTAACATGGAAGAGCATCATGCTTGAGTGATAACAGAAGGTTCTGGCAGGGATCATGTTGGAGTTGGAGCAGCAAGAAACAAGAATATGAGACAGTTGTCCTTCAGTAGGTGAGAGGGTAAGGTAGGTGGGCTTGGCTTTTAGCCAGAAGCCCAGATGGTTCCCAGAGGTAAGCAGCCTGAGATATGGGGGGTGGGCTATCAGCACTTATATGATTACTCTTCACAGTGAGCAGCGAGCATGAGGGAGAGGTGTTAAAGTATAAGAGGGATACATATGAGCCAGGTGTCCTGTTTTGGCGAAGCACTTGATAAAATGTGTGCATCATTCTGATTTGGCAAAGTGCATGGAAGGAGAAGAGAAGGAGGAGGATTTGCTCAGGATTTGACTCTGAATTCATTTTCTGAGCAGGTCTTCCAAATTAGCACTCTGGAAGAACTGAGTTTGTGTGGCTGCCCTGAGTGCTTTCCCGGTGGTATAAATGCATATTCTGAGAAAGCCTGTTACATTCCAAGCTCCTGCTTATGTGATTTCATAGCTTGCACTGTCTCGTGTACCTGTTTACAGCTTCACTGTCACTTTCCACAGATATCGTCCCAGTTATCCTAAGTGTAACAAACACCCTGAGAGCTAGGCAAGGCTGGGGTCAGCTGCCCCAAGAGTGAGGAGGTTGCTTTAAGGAGGACTGACTCCAGCACCCTGACTGGGTAGTACATGCTGACTGTGATCCCCAGGTCATGTATTTTGAAAGGAAAAAAGAACACATTACTAGATGCTGAAGGGATGGGCTGGTGCCAAGAGAAACAGAATGGCCTCTGAAAGCATCATTGTCTAAGACAGTTTCAGGAGGGAGTGTGGTCTGTGGGATTGGCCAGAGCCCAGGCCCTTGCCCACCTCCCCTCTCCATGCTTCCCTGGATCAGCCTGTCTCACAGGCTTTGCTGCCCAGCTGTGAGAGAAGTCAGATTGATCTCTCAAGCTCTTCTCTTGTTTAGAGACCTGTAAATCTAAGGTAGCTCTAGTATAAACATTGATTTCAGTTTGCTTATGTGATATTTATTTATTTTGTGTTTAATCATTTATCTCATAGGTTGAATCATTTCTGTCATAATTTTATTTTGAATTGTAATAGGACAACATAGATTATGTTGATTTAATGAACCATGATCATACTTTTTAAGATTCAGAATATAAGAGTTTTTGCTAAATGATTTAGAAATCCAAACCTTATTTAAGTATTATTCCCAAATGTTTTTGCTGATCCTCTAGGGCAGCCTAGTTACTTACTTGTTCATAGATATAAATACAACTTTCCTTTGCATGAGAGTACTGGATGTATTTTGACTATGAAGCATTTTAGTTGTATTTTCCTCAAGAGAATCCTTAGATATTGATCAATGGAATAAAGTTATTGAACAGCTAGGAACACCATCTGCAGAGTTCATGAAGAAACTTCAGCCAACTGTAAGAAATTATGTGGAAAACAGACCAAAGTACCCTGGAATCAAATTTGAAGAGCTCTTTCCAGATTGGATATTTCCATCAGAATCTGAGCGAGACAAAATAAAAAGTAAGGCATTCTTGTATCCTGCACTTGTTTCTCTAATGTCTGAACTCTAAAGCCCATGTATGTTAAGAGGTGAAGTAATGGAAACCATGAAATAGAGGCTCTTACAGTCTGACATTCAAAGGCACCACAGAGGGAAAGCTTTAAAGGCCAAGAGTCTTGACCTTGCTAAAACAGTGTAACCAAATATTCAGATCAGTCTGGAAAACCCTTAGGTTACAGGGTAGGAAAATGCCTCGGGTAGAAACACTTGCCCTGCAAGTGTGAGGACTTGAGTTTGTGGCCCCAGCCTCACTCAGAAAGCACAAGCATGGTTGCCTGTGCCTGAGACCCACACTCTGGGGTTGAGAGCAGTGGATCCTGGATGCTTGCTGACCAGCCAGTCTAGGGGAACTGGGAGCTTCCAGTTCAGTGAGAGACCCTATCATAAAGGAATGAAGGGAAGAACAGTAAGGCAAGACAGCCAACTTCCCCTCTAGCCTCAGAGTACATCTTACCATCACTCAAACATTCATGTGCATGTACCATACATGTTCATGCATGCACACGTAAGACCCATATTGTGATGTCACCAACCCAAATTCAAAACAATTTCAAATATAAAGAATACTTCAGTAAAGATTCTAGATAGAAGCCATTGAGGGTGGCTCAATGGGAAAGGCCCTAGCTGTCCTTCTGTGTCCTTCCTAGAATGTGGTCACCTGAGGAAAAATAATAGCTTTGCTGTCCTCTATGCTGGGTGAGCAGCACCTTGGTCACAAAAGCCTTTCCTTTGTTGTATATGTTGTGAACTTTTCATTGCTGAGACCTTACTGAGCCTTCCTAATTAAGTTAATTAGCTTCTTGTTTTTTTTCTTAGCTACTAACCTCTCGATTAAAAACAAAAGCACTCTTTACAGCTAGGCAAAGCAGTGGTACCTGTGAGGCTATACTCTGGGACCGTGGGTTACTTTGAAGGTTTTAAATTTGTTCTAATGTGACACAAAGAGCAATATTCCTGATACTTCATGTCCACACTCCTGGCAACACAGTCCTAAGAGAGATGCTTGCTACCTACTGTGCTGTAGCTTCATAGCTTCAGGTCATCGGGACACTGGACTGAGGCTGCCTAGTACCCCCACCTCACATGCTAAAAGCCTGATTTGTAACAGTGGCCATGGACTTTTAAAGGTTGTGAGCTGTGTTGATCTCGAACCTCAAACATTTTCTGAAGTCAGCATGTCTCTTTACACTCTATACTCTCACATTTGATTCTTCATTGTGTGGTTTCCTCTTTTCCACGGTAGCAATGTAAGTACATCATTTGTTTACATCCTAGCAAGTCAAGCCAGAGACCTGTTATCGAAAATGTTAGTGATTGATCCAGACAAGCGGATCTCTGTGGATGAGGCCTTGCGCCACCCATACATTACTGTTTGGTATGACCCCGCTGAAGCAGAAGCGGTAAGTTCTCTTTGGAAAAAAATGTCTGCGTAGAGGGCTCACTTTAAAGTCCAGGGCCCACCGTCTTTGGATCTTCTTTCTCTTGGTCCAGAATGGCTACATGAGGATAGCAGGTAATTAGTTTTATGGCCCTGACTTCAAAGTCACAACAAGCGCTATCTGAGGCCTAGGTCGATACCCCTGGTGGCACCTGCTGCTGGGGCTGAAGCTGCCGAGTGCTCAGAGTGTACTGTGGTGTATGTTGGCCTTATGTTTATAAAGCGGATGTATAATAATAATTTATGAAGCATCTGCTTCGTGCCTGGCACTGGGCCGTGAGCTTTGCTTACATCTTATTCAGAGCCTCAAGTCAGAGAGCCTAAGCAGCCTTCCCAAGTGACACATTAGCTCACATCTCCCCGCCATATCTGGGCATCTCATCCTCTTAACTTTTCTTCATAGCATCCCTTGTGAATGACCTGTAGCTATGAGTAAAATACTAACACAGTGGGCGTTTACTTCATGCCAGCTGGGGAACACTGTTGCATCTTGGGTATAGACTTAACTGCCATTATAACATTGTGTTATATCAAAAGAATCAGATTTATGAACAGCCAAGTTATGGAATGTTCCATTCATGAGCATTTGTTTTGGGCATGGGTGTCCTGTCATGAAGAATTACAAACTTATAAACTGGAAGTATGTTCTAAGAAAGTACCACACCTCACTCAGCTCCCACAAAGCTGAACCTCAGAGCTGCCTGCCATTATTAATTTTGTAATTTCATTTGTGCAATGTCTGCAGAACATTTTGAGGTCATGTGATTATTGAGGTTTATTATTGGTAGCTTGCTTTTGGTTAACTTCCTGTAATTGTTTTTTAAACTGATAAATATATTATACTTACAAAAAAACTAGAACATGTTAACTAAATTAAATCCATAAGTAGACTGGAAACATTCTAAGTAGTGTTATCATCCCAGCATGGCCCATTACTTTTGAGCTATCAACCTGTCATGTCATTTCAGCCACCACCTCAAATTTATGATGCCCAGTTGGAAGAAAGAGAGCATGCGATTGAAGAGTGGAAAGGTAAGACCAGTGTGTTTAGATCCTTACTTATGATGATCCCAGAGTCCACCAGAACATGCTCCATAGCCCACCAGAACATGCTCCATAGTCCACCAGAACATGCTCCAGAGTCCTCCAGAACATGCTCGAGTCCTCCAGAACATGCTCCAGAGTCCTCCAGAACATGTTCCAGAGTCCTCCAGAACATGCTCCAGAGTCCTCCAGAACATGTTCCAGAGTCCTCCAGAACATGCTCCATAGCCCACCAGAACATGCTCCATAGCCCACCAGAACATGCTCCAGAGTCCTCCAGAACATGCTCCAGAGTCCTCCAGAACATGCTCCAGAGTCCTCCAGAACATGCTCCAGAGTCCTCCAGAACAGGTTCCATAGACCTATAGAGCATGCTCCATACTCCTACAGAATACGCTTTTTACTTCTTATTCATCATAGCCTCTTAGGAAGGACCTTCAAACCCAGAAGCCCCAGTGTCCTCTCTTCCCACTACCCAGCTGAGAACCACTGTGACACTAGCAGTGTTAGAGTAGAATATGTATGACATCATAGTTTGCTTCAGGTGAAATGCAAGGACTTTCCATGTGACTTCCCATCTCATATATTGATATAGGCCTGGAGGCCAGTAAGTGTATCACACCTCTTGATAGCATGGGAGTTTGGAGCAAACCCAATATACAGGCACATATTCCTTACAAAGATTCCTATCTAAGCAGATATGAGGGAGCCCAGACATGGGACATGTGATTTTATATTAAGCCATATAGTTATATGTTTTAAAATCTAGTTTGGAGGAAATTGCCAAAAGTAGGCAGGAAGGTATTACTAGCACTTTAAGATGAGCCACGCAGTCACAGTGAACTAAGTTGGTTAACAAAGAAGCAAACCCTGGAAGCTTTCATTATGACTTGGAAGCAGGGTTAATAGTAACTAAGGGCCATAGTCCGTTCAGGTCGACACTGATCACAGACTTTCCAGATTGGCATGCCAGTGGCCCACTCATGCACACAGTCATCATGGCAATGATCATAGTATATCCTTACAGTATGCTGTTGATGTGAGCCCTAATAACATGTGGTAACGAAAGGAAGTTGAGACATCCCAAGGCCTGGGGTGGCTCTTGGGATCTGGAGGCAGAGTTTGATGCAGGGGAAATGACAAAGTATCTCGACTTGTGTTTCTCTCTGAAGAACTAATTTACAAAGAAGTGATGGACTGGGAAGAGAGAAGCAAGAATGGAATAAAAGACCAGACTTCAGGTTGGTGATGGCTTTAATTTTGTCTAACATTTTCTTTGTTCATTCAATGTTTATAAATGGCAGTAATGTGTTACTGTCACGTGAGCCACCTTAGTGTGACGTTGTTACCTTCTGGCTCATCCTGCTGCTGCTGGCAGTGACTTTGCACTCGTGTGTTTTGAGGTGCCAGGCCCTAAGCTGCATTTGAAACATTCCTGTTGTGACTTTGTGACAGCTGTTGTCAGCTCTATTTAGAGAGAAAGGGATTGGATTTGAAGAGTTTTCGAAATGTGTGGCCCGCTTTGCTCAGATCCATCCAGTGTAGAAAAGGGAGGATGTGGTGCAGACCTAAAACCTGCCTGCTTGATTTTGCTCAGGCCACACTAACACATGGGTAGTAGGAGGCAGGGTAGCTTTATTTACCTTTGAAATTAAAATAATGATTTCCTGACTCACTAGACAAAAATAACATCTACAGCAGGCACTAAACTTTCCTTTTTGGGTATTTATTTTAGGAAGCATTTTTATCACCAAAGATTCATTTGAATCCTGATGCTCTTTTTCTATAGACAAGGTGAGATAGATATGTCTGTTGTAGATGAAATGGTCATGACACTTGGATCCTACTCAGGTCTATGCCTCTTGTGGTAATTATAAAATAAATTCACCCATTTTCTTTTAAGGTCTACTTGAAGTCAACAGGTATATCTTTTAAGGAATCAACATGGTCATATGTGACCACATACGCATTGCCCACAGTGGGTTGGCAGGAAGAGGACTGTAGGGAAAACCCAAGACTGTTTCAAAACTGAACCAAAGGAGGACTCAAGGAAAAATCCCAGAAGCTCAAAGTATAGTTGAGCAGTCTTGGTTCTGTTGATCATTAGGATCAGGAAACTGCAAGGCACAGCAAGGAGAAGTAGCCTGAAGCCCCACACCTGGCATGCAGGATGCGTGCCTCAGATTTTATTCCATTTGGTTTTCTTAGCACAGATGCAGCAGTAAGTAGCAAGGCTACTCCTTCTCAGTCGTCATCCATCAACGACATCTCATCCATGTCCACTGAGCACACCCTGGCCTCAGACACAGACAGCAGTCTCGATGCCTCAACAGGACCCCTGGAAGGCTGCCGATGATACGCTGGAGACAGACGGCACCGCACTTGTCTGTGAAGGAACTCTCACTTCCATGGCCCCGAGCGCGTGGGAGCTGATGGAACCAAACTGAGAAACTCCATGTTCTGCATGTAAGAAACACGATGCCTTGCCCCTGCTCAGTTCCAATAGGATTGCCTGCTTAGACTATAAAGTGAGGCAGACTCTGTCTGAAGAAAAGTACAAACCACACTGTTAGAAATTTTGTTCAAGATCATTTCAGGTGAGCAATTAGAGTAGCTGAGTCTCTTTTCCAGTTGTGTGGTGTCTGTGGTGACAGCTCATGTGTAACCGTGGGGACTCGTATGCATGTGACCACAAATGCTTGCTTGAACTTGCCCATGTAGCACTTTGGGAATCAATATTTAAATGGCAAATAATCTTCCAGGTAGTTCTGCTTCTAGAATAATCTCTTAATCCTCTTTAGTAATTTGGTGTTTGTCCACAAAAAAATAGATTATGTGTATTAATTGGCCACCGTCATAGTATCATATCTTACCCACTTTTATGGTATGATTTATTCTATCTTTTGTATTTCAGAAGGAATATAATTAAATTTATTTAATAAATAAAAACACAGCTTTTCTTAAATTTGTGATGTTTTAGGCTGAGAATTACCACTGCTTTATATAGACACTCTGTGCCCTTTAATCTGCCCACTGTGGGATACTTTACTACAGCTTTCTGCATGACAAAGTTCCCAGTTGTATTTTATGCTGCTTAAGACGTATGTCACCTTGAATCCTGCCCATGCATTTCCTTTTTCTTGATCCTTTGAACGTGGATCTAGAATCCCCCACAGAACTTCCCTTTCTTTATCACAAAGCACCCCATCACAATAGAATGAAGTGGCAGATTCCTGAACCCACTGCCTAATGCTGGCATAAAGCTGACAGAGTGGCTTCCCCAAAATGGTCATTGAGTGGTGCCTCCTTCCCTGAGCCCACCCATCCTTGGCTCCCCTCTCCTTATTTAAGGTGAAAGGTGACTGGGTCTCATAGCCTTTTCTTCTGCAGCTTTCCCTCCTAATTTGTCTTTCTCATTGACAGAAGCCACCATGTCCAACCAGAGCACGTGGTCTCTTAGAAGCCCGGGCTCACTCACTCTGCCTGTTCGCTGCTGTCTTTTTCCATTTTGTGGAGGCATTTTCTTATTCTAAGGGAATTCCTCAAATGTTCTAGAAACATTCAAAAGAACACAGAAGAAATGGAGTAGGAGTTCATTCTTGAATATTTTCTGATTTAAAACTGCTCACCTGAAATTGATACTTTCAGATCCTGATCTGTAAATTACTCAAGATTTGATAAGATGCTGAGTTCTCTGTTGTTGCAGAAGTGGAGTTGGGATGGCCATACCTCGGCTGCCTGCGCTCAGAGCATTTTCTCCCTTGAGCTTATTTTGTTAACAATTCATATCTTGTGTTCAGTTACTTTGGGAGCTATGGAGTGTGTTCTAGGAGGAAATTTGATAAGAACTTTTATGAGAAGTACCATCTAGTACGTGATTCTGTGTGCACCAGTTGTATCCTAATGCTTGGTCTGATCTTTGGAACCACTAATGAACAACATTAATCTGAAATAAGGATTAGCTCTATATCATATATGGATACTTTCAGTACAAAGTGGAAATGCTGGTGTGGGTGAGGCAGAGACACCTGTCTGTGGCTTCAGGTTATTGGGCCCTGGGAGCCTGAGGTCCCACAGTGCATCCATCAGCATCAGACCATGCTCTTCCTGCTGACGCCCAGTCTTTAAGGAGAAAATACAGAAGGAGCTACATTGTCTGCCCTACACTGTAGGGGAGCATGCTGTGATAGAGGCTCACCCTGGTCCCACGGACAGGATACAGTTGTGAGTGGATCCAGGGGCCCCCAAAGAATGGCTTTCTTCCTCTCTCCCCTTACTTTGCATATCCATTGAATCTGTTGTGGATGGAGCCTGTGCTGGTGTAGACAGGGTCTTGTGCCAGGACCCTCTTCCATCAGGCAAGTGCACCTATGATCGGCCACAGAGCCCCAAAGAAATACCTCACCCCAGTTTCAGGGTCCTCCCTGCTGAGCCTAGATTTGCCAGGGTCCTGGGACAATGCGAATGGTTTCGAACTGACCTCTGTAGGCAAATGCCGATGTTGGATGAAGAACTGAAAAATGTGCTCAACTTTTTCATCTTTTCTATTTTATTTTTGTAATTTATATTGTACACACCCTGGAAGTCACTATTTTGGACATGTATTTTTATAAACCGGGTAACTAATGATTATCTGGAATTTGCACTAGGTTAGTTTTTTTGTTGTTGGCTTAATTTTCAGCCAAAAGTGGAATGACTGCCCCTTCCAGGTCTGGGTTTCCATTTCAAGTGCAGGTCTGGGGGGCAGACACGTCCAGCCAGGGTAGGAGAGCGGGCCTCAGAACACAGGCTGCATAGTGCCTCAAGCATTGAGCCTGCATTCAAAACCAGGCTGTGTTCTCATCTTTGGAACACAAAGACCAGACACCCCCCCGACCCCCTCCACCCCCGGTGTTAGAAGGAGAACGCCCTCCATTGACCCTTTGCTGACAGCCGGGGCCCATATCTAAAGTAAAATACCCAACATTGGTTTCATCTGGGCTGTGTGGTGTGGCTATGACTCCTCCGACGTCTAATGCTGGTAGTAAGTACAGGTGTGACCTTTCAGATTGTGTATCTCAAAAGTAACATTGCCTAATGTTTTATAATAAAATATATTATGTGTTTTGATTGGTGGAAAATAATACAAACTACATTTTAAAACAGAAAATGTACAGCATGTCCAATTCCTGTGTGTTTCAAAGTGACAATTGACTGACTGTATCTCCACATCACCATTTTGATTACAAACCTAACACAAATAGATGTTGAAGTGTCGTAATTTTAGACATTCGAAAATGTTTTCAAACCCAGAGTAGGAGTGCTGCTGTTAGTTCTAATCTTTGCATCTGTCTCAAAACAATGGCAGTAGGTTTTGACTTTAAAAAATTGTACAATGTGCTTGGAATATTGGTGATGTTGTATTCTCACAAGATGTAACCAGGAGACCCTGCCAAGCTGTCTGTATGTATACGTCTAAAAGCCGTCAATGGTGCCTGTGTACTGTGGTTTTGTGCCAGGGATAAGCTGTCCTCATTTCATTTGTTTCCAAGGACTGAGAACGTTTGAAACTTCAAGCCACATAGTAGCAAGCCTCTCAAGGCTCCCTTCCCTTCCTCTGTTAGGAGAACTCAAACCATCAGGTACAGTCGGCACCAGCCTTGTGCTAAGGTCTAGACTGGGAAACTCTTCTCTTGAGCTGACACCTCTGCCTCCAATGTAGACAGCTCCAAAACTGTTTTATTAACTGAAATGTTCTGTGTAGATGAGGTGACAGTTTGATGGGGTTTTTGTAGTAGGGGTACTCATATTTAGAGGTAGTGTGTAATTGGCTCAACAGACTCCTGAAAATCCTCTATCTGCTTCTGAGAATTGAAGTGCACAGTTACCTGTGACAGTAAGGTAGTGGTGAAGGTCACCTGTGACAATAAGGAGGTGGTTTGACATATTTTCATTGTTGTCATTTTGGATCATCAGTCAGAGGCAGTGTCAGCAATGGAGTGGTAGTGTGCTGAGTCACCATGATATGTAAGGGAGGCTGTGTTACACCTGTTAGTTAGGAGCTGGTCTCATTCTGTGCCTCAAAGCATGGAATCACATGCTCCTCCATAATTTAAAAGCCCAATGGCCATGTGATGGTGTTCCCTATTCAGTCCCCTGGCTTGAAATCTGGAAGTTGGAAAGGAAGTTCAAGGCCATCTCACCCACATCCCTACCTTAGAGCAGTGGAAAGGGAAGTAGACAGAGAGGCATGTCTCACCAGCTGTAGAAATGTGAGACCTGAGAATCCAGGGAGAGCTGCTTCCAGCACCAGCCAAGATTGCCTTCAAAAGTGTGTCCCTATGAGCATCATCTGTCCCTTCAGCCACAGCCCAGTCACCATGTGTGATGATGTGTGGTTTCTAGCTGTTGTGTTCTTGTTCTTTAGTATTCTGTCAATCCCCAGCAAAGGTAACTCGCAGTACCAGTTAGATGGGGCCTTGACGGCGTGTCAGTCACCTTTCTCACTGCTGTGACAAAATACCTTACAAAAATAGGGAGGTTTATTTTGGCTCAGAGTTTGGGAGTCCAGTCCATCTTCGTTAGGAAGACAGGGCAGCTGGAACTAGAGGCAGCTCTTTACATTGTAGCTACAATCAAGAAGCAGAGGCAGATGAACCCTGATGCCTGGCTCACTGTCTCTTTCTCCTCTCTGCTCAGTCTGCAGAACACATACACACATTGCCAATGGGATGGTGCCATCCAGTTTCAGGGTAGATATTTCCTCAGTTAAACCTCTCTAGAAGTGCCCTCATAGACATGCCCAGATGTGTGTCTCCTAGGTAGGTCCAAATCCCATCAAGGTGACTCTTGAGACCAACCATCACAGATACTGTTTGTCCCAGAGGTTCATGTGATGACATGCTGATTACCAAAATAGTCAGAATTGAAAGAACCTCTATCAGGTGGAGGCATTTGGATCGCAAGAGGCTCTGTGATGGGATTAACTAATCGCCTTTCTTTAGAAACTGGGTGGATTCTCTTAAGTCTGGGTTGGGTCGAATGAGAGTGAGTTAAGTATCAGACTAGGTTAGTTGCCTCAAGGGTGGCTTGTTAGAAAGCAAATCATGGTCTCCTCTGTGCTTCTGGTGAACGTGCACCTGCTTGTGTGTAGTTCCCCTCTCTGCACTTTTATTATGATAAGTATAGCAATAAGCCCTCGCCAAAAGCTGAG
Source organism: Arvicanthis niloticus (assembly GCF_011762505.2). Classification (NCBI taxonomy): domain Eukaryota; kingdom Metazoa; phylum Chordata; class Mammalia; order Rodentia; family Muridae; genus Arvicanthis; species Arvicanthis niloticus. Next base: position 71,087,561 of record NC_047663.1, on the reverse strand, counting down.
CAAATGCTCCTTAACTTCCAGAATCGTGAGTCAAATACATTTCTTATCTTTATAAATTATTTAATCTCGGGTATTCTGTTACAGCAGGAGAAAGCAGGTCAAAACAGGTTGTCCATTAAGATGCACACCCTCTGACCATGTGCAGCAGTTTCCATAAGGTTGTGCTGACCTTTGCCCCCTTTCTTGTATTTTCTGGAATCTTGGGGGTGGGGGGTACACCTGAAGTTCACACGGGTTTGCTTGATCTTTTGGTAATCGTACATTTGAGTAACAGTGTTACCTTTATATTAAATCACACCAAAAGACATTGCACATCTCTGTGGCCTGCTGTCATAGACACGGAAGCTGACCACTTAGTTAGAGTGATGACAGCCCAACCCCCGCCTCAGTTACATTCCCTCCCGGTGATGAGAAGCTTGTCTGTGAGGGTTTACTTTGGGGATGGGATGCCCCATCTGTCACTCTTTTCATACCGTCAACTGCAGTTGATCATCTCACTGTGAGCAAGAATCTCCTGGGGGCTTAAGGAAGAGTGACTTCCTCAATCCATCTATTCAGGTGACAGTCATTTGCTGACACGTGCTGTCAGGAAGTGCTTCTTTGCCAGGGCTGCTCGGTGGCCCCAGGTAAGCTGCAGCCCGATGATGGCTGCTGCCCCTTTGCTCTTTTTATTTAGTACTTGGTGTTCAGATGGGCACAGCTGAAAGGCTGCCTGCATGGTCTCACCAGAGACTCTGCTTTTCTGAGTATCTCATCATTCCTTCTGAGACTTATACTGCACAACTGTGGCCCCCCAAAGCTAATTCCTGCGCTGTGTTCATTGATCCCATTAAGTCTTCAAGGTTTAATTTTGAGCTAATTTCAAAAAAAAAAAAAAAAAAAAAATCAAGAAAAGTTCTGCTTCAAGAAAAACAGAAAGAATAGAACAAAGAATTCCTGTATGCCCTTTCTAGATCCCCACATGTTCATCTCCCATGTGTGTGTTATCCTATATCACACAGATATACATATGAGCACACATATAAACACATGAATTTATACTACTACATAGTCATTGATTCTCCCTATTGTAAGCAACCAGATTTTTGATGTCTGTTAACTCATGTATACAAAAGGTATACACCAATTTTTTTTATAGACAGAGTTACAAGGAGAGACATACTTGTGTCTGCTGATAAACATTTGGTATTCACAGTGACCAGTATTCATGTAGCTACACAAGTCTGCATTAACTGTAGAGACATCTCTGAAGAACCCAGAATCTAAGGGGTTGTTTGGGAACCTTTGAATACCTGTTTTCACCACAGAACTTCAAGGGCGAGGCTGTAGAAGGACACAAGCTTCAATGGTAGCAGTGGAGATGAAGTCAAGACCCCATAGGGATGAGGGAGCATGGTAAAGACTTGCTTGCAGATGAGGGTCACAGAAATGGAGACGTGACATTCTACGGGGCCGAGGTCAGCAGTTAAGAGTACTTGCTGTTCTTCCAGAGGTCCTGAGTTTGTTTCCTGGCATCCATGTGGCAGCTCACAGCTGTCTGTAATTCCAGTTCCAAGGGATCTGACACCCTCTTCTAATCCCTAAAGTCACCAGGCCTACACACGGTGCACAGACATACATGTGAGTAAAACATTCATACACACAAAACATAAAAAAAAAAATTGATAAAGTTAATAGGAAAGTAAATTTTGTGACATGATACAGAAGAAGGAAATTTATTCAGGAAAATAGGGGGGAAAAGGAAATGTAACCATAAATAAGTTATTAAAATAAATGTGCTGGACATGGTGGCACACACCTTTAATACCAGGACTCAGGAGGCAGAGGCAAGCAGATCTCTGAATTTGAGGCCAGTCTGGTCTATAAAGTGAGTTTCAGAACAGCCAGGGCAGCTATACAGAGAGACCCTATCAATAAATAAATAAATAAATAAATAAATAAATAAATAAATAGATGCAAATGGCTCAAGCAAATTGACCATCAGGCATAAGGATCCTGGGTAAATTCAAATGTAGCAGAATACAAGGTTTAAGAGCACCCCCATATAGTATTCTATATAAGGGCAACTGTGGGTATAGAAATGATTAACTGTATCACAGGAGAAACAGATCTACAAGTTCTATCTAAAATATAAATATACTGTTCGTAGAATAGACAGGCCAAACAGGTCAAAGCTAAGTAAAAGTCTAGAAGTGCAGAGTCTCGGGATCTAACTGGGCTCACAGGGAATAGTACACCCACCAGGCAAATTTGTCTTGATCTTGCAGTGGAAATTAAAGGAAAAGCAACTACCGGTCCACAGAGGAAGTGACAATAAATTCCAAAATTGGCATCATAAGATTTTTTTTGATATAATAATGTTAACAGAATTGAAAATAAACTTGAAAAGGTTTCACACTTTAGGTGAGAGAGGACATGAAGAAAAAAATATCAAATCCCTCTCCCCCCAAAAATGCATAGCCTGCACGTCAGATTTCATAGTAACCTGGACAGACTGATGAACATTTACCACATGTTTTTTAAAAACGTGTTCAGCATTCAACTCAAGAGATTAGCACAAATGAGCAGAGCAAACTCAAGCCAAAAGGAACATTAAAGACAGGAGCCAGGATCTAGAAACTAGAAAACTCGGGAAGGCAGGCTGTGCAGAAAGTGGCTCAGTCCGGGAAGTGCTTGCCTTGTAAAGCACAAGGGCCAGAGTTCAATCCTCCAGACCCATGTGAAAAGGCCTGATGTGATCCCAGCCACTTGTTATCCTCGGGCTGCAGAGGTGGAGGCACATCAGTCCCTGGGGCCTGCTGCCAGCCAGCCTTGCCTAACTGGGTTCCTGTCTCCAAAGCCAAAAAGGTAGAATAACACTGAGGTGGTTTTCTGGTTTATATGTACACACACACACACACACACACACACACACACAAACATACACATATTAGAACGTAAAATGAGTGCAAGGATGGGAAGTGGAATCTGGAAGCAGCTGGAGAAAGTGTTTAGAACCTTCTGGCAACTCTGATGATCTGTGCAAAGGCATTTTCTTATAAATGCAAACTTTAAAAAAATTGTCTCAAGAAACACAACTGCAGGGCACATCAAGTGTGTTAACTCTCTCAGCACTTCCTTGAGGATGATGCTGTTATCTTCAGCTGCAGACACAGAGAAAATGCATTCCCAAAGCAAGGACTTGCAGAGCTGGTGTCTCCAGCTTGGTGGCACACACCCACCCCTAACCTCTCTTGGATGTTTAGATGGTTTCTAGAAAACTCAGATGAACCAGTGACCATCAGATAAAATGATGTAGCTCCCAAACCCCAGTATTCTCCAAGTTAAACTAATCTGGCATTGCATTCAAGAAACAGATAAACCCTATTTTACTGAAGATTCTTGAAGCTTCCCCAATCCAGCCTGAGACTAGTTTCATGTGGATCCCAAAGATGGATGAAGTTGAAAAAATTCTGTGACCTCCTGGTGGCTGTGAACTGAACTGTTCCAGAGTACAAGGATGACTTAGTTGTACAGATAGGGGTTTGTGGGGTTTTGTTTTTTTGGGTTTTTTTTTTTGTTTGTTTGTTTTTGTTTTTTGTTGTTGTTGTTGTTTTTTTGTTTTTGTTTTTGTTTTTTTTTTGAGACAGGATTTCTTCATGTAGCTCTGACTGTATGTACTGGAATTCACTCTGTAGACCAGCCCTTGAACTCACAGAGATCCACATGTCTCTGCCTCCTGAGAGCCCAGATTAAAGGTGTGTGCCATCACTGCATTCCCCTTCCCCTTTAAGTGTCAGAAAAAATTGTACAGAAAAAAATTTCCTCTTGGGAAATTTTGTTAGATGGCAGATAGGGTCAAGCAGAAGGGGTAGCAACTGTCACCCCACACATGTGGGGGCAGGGGAAAGGAAGGACACCCCAACTCCTCTTATCTCCTGAGCCTTCCTAAAAGAGGCAAACCTGGTTATGAGATGAGACTGTCATTACGGTGCCTTCATATCCACCCACTTGTTCGTACATGCACAATATGTGTGTGTGTGTAAACTATGAGGCATACAAAAAGGCAGAAGAGAGATGTAAGCCCCACTTTCAGGCAGCCAGAGCTCCAAGTCTAGAAACGCATCAGCCCGGATGGAGGCCAGGAACACTGTTCCCCAGGGAAATGCCTCTCTCTACTCAAGTCAAAGATAACCCTAGGCAAGTCTGTAACAACCCATGACTTCTCAGCTGTGCTGGGATGTTTCCCAAAGTCCCCAGCTGCAAGCATCCTGCCCGTCCTCTTCATCCCCACACTCCACTGTGTGCCGTCCCGTTTTATCACATGTCCTCTGAGCATCTATCTCCTCTGTTCCGGATGTTTAGCTAGAGGCAGAACCATACACAAGACCCACCACTCCTGCGCTGACAACCAAATAATCTAGTGTTAGTGGATATGGTCAATAACCGCATCAGTTCTTGGCCCCAGCCAAGGATGGCTGCTGGGTAGTATACGTTTGGAAAACTACTACAGGAAGTTCACACCTGATCTCGAAGATGGCTTTTTCTTGCTTGCTTGCTTGCTTGCTTGCTTGCTTCCTGTCTTTCTTCCTTCCATCCTTTCTCTCTCTCTCTCTCTCTCTCTCTCTCTCTCTCTCTCTCTCTCTCTCTCTCTCTCTCTCTCTCTTTTTCTTTTTGCTTGTTTATCTGAGCCAGCATTGTGTAGCCCAGGCTGGCCTAGAACTCATGAGCCTCCTGCCTCTGCTCTCAAGTGCTAAGATAATAGTGTGCACCACCATGCCCTCAACATAGATCCCTTTCTAAGTCAAAGAGAGACTTAGGTAGGGAAGGTGTAGCCCAGTTGGTAGAGCATTTGAACCATCATATAGCAAGCCCCTGGGTTCAATCCCAATTACAAGAATTGTATATAGATCCACACATGACATCAATATACACTATGGCAGCAAACTACAAACTACATGGTACCAAACTCCTGATATGAACAGGTATGCTTTCTATAGAAATAGCCTTCTCTCTGAAATGTAAAATATATATGAGAAATTGGACAGACGTCAAGTGGATGGCTCAGGAAAGTTTTCCAAGCTGTGCTCACCTGTATACACAGAACCACCCAGGTCTCCATATGAAACTTCATACTCCCTGCAGGCTCTCTCTTATCCCGTTTCCAGTCACAGACTCTCAAAGTCACCATCCTCTCATCTTTACCCATAGAGCGCCTTGTGCTGAGTTCCCAGCTTGAGAGGTAGGTCCTCATTTCTCAGTCTTTCCACGTTATTGAACAGTTGTAAGTCCCATCCTCCCCCCCCCCCACCTTGCTGCCACATCCGACAGCATAATTGACTTATCCTTTTTGCTGATAGGCACTTGGATCATTTCCAGGTTGAGGCTGTGGCAAATGGTGCTGAGCTAAGCATTTCTGCGTGTGTCTTGGGGCACGTTTCTCCGATGGGAACAGGACTGCTGAATCAGGGGATAGTCAGCTTTACTGCTGTATTAGTTTTCTGTTGCTGCCATAACAAATGGCATCGAATGTAGACCACGTGCAGAGCAACCGTGATTTATCAGCTCACACTTCTGTGGTCCAGAACCCTCAGATTAGCTTTGTTCTCTGCTGTAGGACACAAGACAAAGGTATCAGTGGGTTGGCTTTTATGGTAAGGAGGAAGTATGGGAAAGACATGCTTCCTCTAGGAACACTGGTCAACTTCAGGTCACATGTGTACTTGTGTGATGGAGCTCGCTAGCTCCCTGCCACTAACTAAGGGAAGTTGTCTTAGTCTTCTCTTTCTAGGCTTTACAGGTGGTCCCTGCAACTCAGAGCCAGGGATGCAGTTCAAGGCTCTCTATTTAAATCTCTGTGTCTGACTGCCACACCCATTCTGACTGCCACACCCATTCTGCTTCAGCCAGAGTTGCTTACCTGCTTTGAGGGGTTCATATGATTGAGTTGGGCCCATGGTGATAATCCAGGCTAATCTCCCCAATTTCAGTCCTGCAATCTTACATTGCTATGCTCTTCTTTGCTATATGAGACAACCGGTTCCCAGGCTCCGGGGATTAGAATCTGTAAAGGGCCAGTACCCAATAGCTTCAAATATTTACTGCCTCACGACTTCCAAAATTATTCTTCCCCTTTGTGTCCCACTAGTGGGGAATGAACTCTTTTATAACCCTTCATATCTCTGTCCTTGTCATGACCAGATAACCAATCAAACCTCCCTCCAGTGGGTGTGCAGTAGTCCCCATGTAGCTCAGATCACAATTCCATGATGGCTCCTATGGTTTGGATCTGAAATGTTCTCTAAAGGTCAATGAGCTGAGGGCTTGGCTGGCAGTCTGTGTGCTACTGGGAGATGGTAATGGAGTCTCTAGGAGGTGGGGCACAAGGTAAGTAAGTCAAATCATTTGGGGCATGCTTTTGAAGGGGTTACTGGAACTCCAGCTCATTCCTGACTTTCTGCTTCCTGGATGCCAAGAGGTAAAGACAGCTTCCTCCTCCACATGTGTCTACCATGATGCTCAGCTTCACCACAGGTCCAGAGCAATAGGACCAAATGACTATGGGTGGACGCCACTGAGATGATAAGCCAAACAAACTTTCCTCCTTTTAAGTGACAGTCTGTAATGTCACAGCATTGGGAAGCTGAATAGCAATGGCTTCAACTTAAAACTCTTTCATATATTTATTGACATGTAAATACCTTCTTTTGTGAAATTACTTTTGGGGATTTATATTTAATTTTAACTATGTGTGTGTGTGTGTTGTGTGTAGATATGAGCATGTGGATGTGGGTACCCTCAAAGTCCAGAAGAACATCAGATCCCTTAGAGCTGGAGTTGAAAGCCTTTGTGAGGATTGCCAGACGTGGCGCTGGGTATCAGGTCCTCTGCACTGGTGGTACATGGTCTTAACCCCGGGGAAATTCTTATTCAAGCCCTTTACCCATCCTTTCTCTGAGGTCTCAATGAAATGGGTTTTTATGTTTTGTTTTTTAATCAATTTCATCTCCTTTTCTCTATCTTATATGTTCACTGTTATTTTAAGTGCCTTTTTTGCTCATTCCAGTGTCTGAACTATTTTGAATTACACTTGTTATATAGCCTTACATATATAAGGTATATCACATCTATGGTAGTTAATCATGTTTATTTTCTTTTTTCTTCCTCTTCCTCTTCTTCCTTTTCCTCCTCCTCTTCCTCCTCCTCCTCCTCTTCTTCCTCCTCCTCCTCCTCCTCCTCTTCTTCTTCTTCTTCTTCTTCTTCTTCTTCTTCTTCTTCTTGTTCATGCTGGTTGTTTTTCCTTCTCCTCCTCTTCTTTTTCTTCCTCCTCCCCCTCCTCCTCCTCCTCCTCCTCTTCTTCTTCTTCTTCTTCTTCTTCTTCTTCTTCTTCTTCTTCTTCTTCTTCTTCTTCTTCTTCTTCTTGTTCATGCTGGTTGTTCTTCCTTCTCCTCCTCTTCTTTTTCTTCCTCCTCCTCCTCCTCCTCCTCCTCCTCCTCCTCCTCCTCCTCCTCCTCCTCCTCCTCTTCTTCTTCTTCTTCTTCTTCTTCTTCTTCTTCTTCTTCTTCTTCGTGCTGGTTGTCGAACCTACATTAGTCAAAAGCTTCCCATTCCTATTAACTCTTTTACAGTGCACTAACCATTGTGGTTTTTTCTTTGTTTAAGTGCAGGCTCCATGCACACTTTTCTCTCACTAGCGGCAGCCCCCTCCCTCCCTTCCTTCTGTTTGACACATTGGAGTGGGTGGAGTACCTCAATGCAGCCGAACATTGGTGCCAGACTGAATGAGCCCGAGCATTCTGCTCCCAGAGCCTCCTGAACCTCAACTGTAGGAAGCAGAGCTTTGCTCACAAGAAGGGGTTTTCCTCACCCACACACCCTCAAAACTGGCGTGTTGTGGAGACAGGCTTTCTTTTAGCAACCCTGTGCCCATAGTCTCCAACTTGGCTGCTTCACCTCTGCAAAAATTCCAGAATCTCTGGTGGTTTTCCTGTCTCTCTGGCAGTGGCTTCCTGCCAGAACCAAGATGGGATTCACACGCTCTGCCGGGCTCAGAAGTGCTGAGGGTTCCCACCAGGTGAAAAGTGACAGCGGCTTTTCAGGGCCAATTTGCTGCCCTTCTATGGTCTGCATTGGTTGCCTGTTGCATTTCACGTCCCCTCCCCGGAGTCCTGGTCTCCTAAGCCCTGGGAGATGAGAGGATTTAATGCATTCTCTTAATGTCTGAGAAGAGACTCTGCACACCCAGCCCCGCAGTTTTCAGAATTCAGCAGATATATCAGGGAGAATTTAGGCGCAATGTCCCAACCCCACACGACACACAGAAAACTACTAAAACATGAAACCTTTCCCTTCTCTTCCTCTTCTCTCTCCAATCCTCCCTTCCTTCCCTGATATTTTTTTTTTTTGGTGCCCTTTAATGCCATTAGAAGCAAAGGAAATCTACAGTTCTAGATTATTGGCACAGTCTTGCTGTTGACCATCGACTGGCTCAAGGCTAGTTTTGAGTACAAGCAGAAGAGCATATTAACTTCCAGAGTGTATTAGTCACACTCTTTAATGCTGTAACAGAATATCTGAAAGGGGAAAAAAAAAAAACAGCCTCAAGGGAGTAATTGTTTGGCCCTCAAGGTTTTGAGGATTCAGTTCATGGTTACTTGGTCCTTTGCACCTGGCAGAACATTATAGTGCAGGAGTATGCTCATCTCATGACAGACAGACAGATAATGGACAGACTGATGAGCAGATGATGGACAGACAGATGGACAGACAGACAAACAGATGGGGAGACTTTTGGAGAGCAGAGCTCTTCCATAGCCTTCAAGGTGCTTTGGATTATTTTTAATGGCACCAATCTCTTTAACAACCATCTCCTCCTTGTCTTCAACTTTAAACATGCTTCTTTCTGTGGCTAGTCTGTACATTTTCTCCATCTTTCTTTTTTCCTTTCTATTATTTTCTTTCTTTCTTATCTACTTATTTATTTTTAGATAGGGTCTTTCTACATAGCCCCTACTGTCCTGGAACTTAGTATGTACACTAGGCTTTAAATTCACAGAAATCCACCTGCCTCTACTTCTTGAGTTCTGGCATTAAGGGGGTGCCCCATCTCACCTAGTTAGGATGTATATTTTCAAATCTCTTTACTCCTGATTCTCATTGTAAATGTGGCTAAAAGTAGCTAGTAACAACCATGCCACAGTTTGTACATGTGTTGTGTTCACATTTCCTCTGGAATGCCAGGCCTGGTTCCATAGTTCTTTCAGCTACTCAGGAAGCTGAGGCAGGAGGATTGTGACTTTAAGATTTTCCTGGGCTATGAAACAAGTTCAGGGCCAGCCTGGGCATCTTAGTGAAACCCTATGTCTTAGTTTAGGTTTCTATTGCTGTGAAGAGACACCATAACCAAGACAACTCTTATAAAGGACAATATTTAATTGGGGCTGGCTTACAGTTTCAGAGGTTTAGCCCATTATCATCATGATAGGAAGCATGGCTGTGCTGAAGGACATGGTGCTGAAGGAGTGGAGAGTTCTACACTCTCATCCAAAAGTAACCAGGAAGAGACTGTCAAAGCCCACCACCACAGTGACACACTTCCTTCAATAAGGCCACATTCCAATGAGGACACACCTCCTAATAGTATTACTCCCTGTGGGCCAAGCATTCAAACTCTGAGTGTATGGGAGCCAAACCACTATATCCTATTTCAAAAAAAAAAAAAAGTTTTAATGTGGAAAAGGGATTGTGGATACAGTTCAGTGGTAGGGTACTTACTTAGTATGTACAAGGCCTTGGGTTCAATCCTCAGCATCTCCAAAAGAAAAAGAAAAAAAGAAAGGGGGAAGAAATGAGGGAGGGAGAGAGGGGAGAAGGAGAGGGAGGGAGAAAGAGAGAGAGAGAGAGAAAGAGAGAGAGAGAGAGAGAGAGAGAGAGAGAGAGAGAGAGAGAGAGAGAGATTAGTTTTGTTGCCATTAAAGTCTGTCTTCCATAAAGTCTCAGGATGTAGAAATATACAGAGAAATTCTTTGCCAGACTACAGCATGAGCTGCCTTGGTCCAGTTCCCAGCACTGTGCCTGTGCCTGTGCCTGTGCCTGTGCCTGTGCCTGTGCCTGTGCCTGTGCCTGTGCCTGTGCCTGTGCCTGTGCCTGTGCCTGTGCCTGTGCCTGTGCCTGTGCCTGTCTGAGGTCTCAAGAGCAGTCTTCTGCTGTCTGCATCCCCAGTGGGGGTCTGATCTCCCAAGTTCCCACCATAACTACCAGTTAAGATAAGCATGCAACACTTCAAAACTCTGTACCTGCTTAGCCAAACAAAGTCTTTAAATTTCCCCCACAACCACTTCCAAAGGCCTGAAGACCACATCATCAGGGTTACCAACAGCAAACACTCTGCACAGCCCACGCTCTCATTGTCACAAACAAGTGGATGGCAACAAAAGGGAAGGGATTATTCATGTCAGCTCATGGTTTCTGAAGGCTCAGGCCATGGTCACTTTGTCCTTGGACAGAGTATCGTCATGGCAGGAGGGTGTAATGAGAAACTTGACCTCATAGCAGGCAGGGAGAGGACCAGACCCAGGTCCTGGAATAATGTGTGAATCAATGCTGCAGTGGTCTGCATCCTCCGGCTGGATTCTACCTCCTCAGATGTCTCAGCATCCAAAGTAGGACCAGCAGCTGGGGACCAAGAGACTGATATAATGGGGAACATTTCATCATCAAACCACGGTAGGAAACAGTCAGCCTTGCTCATCACAAGGAGGCAGGCTTCTGCCATGGAAAAGGATGAGGGCCAATGGTCGAGGACTCAGAGGCTTGAGCATCTGAGCTTCTGATTCTACTTATAACCATAGATGTGCAAATAGCCATGGCCCAACAGGGATGCAGAAACTGCTCCGACCCTGGAGTCAGCCTCAGACATGTACAAAGTGGAATAGCCTGTGGCTTAGTGTGGCAGAGGAGGGAGGTGACAGAGCTTCATGTAGGACCTACAATCTGAGTGTCCCAATAGGTATTTTGAAGCAAGCAGGTTCTGTGCCCTCCTCTGTAATCTCAATCATCTGTATTCA